>NC_085992.1:46219624-46939624 GCF_030014385.1 Trichomycterus rosablanca
CAATTAGCTTTAGCAATATATTGTTAATCGCCACATCACTTCTAATTTGCACAAGCTAAATTTTGCTTAACTTTGCAGACTCCGCCCACTTTGTATCGGCAATTTTTTACGCTGCCTGCTGTCACTGGAAATCAGCAGCTCGAATAACTGTGACATGGCTGTGTTCAAATAGATAGAAACGTGCAGTGAATGACTTATGCAAGCTTGTAGGCTTTGAGAAAGAGACGATGATGTACGCCTGTCAAAATCAGAAGACTTTATCTCATGTTATCTCATGACTGTACTACTTATAATTCCTATTAAGCCTTGTACACCTACTGAATGGCATTTTACTGGTATTGCACTGAAAGACAGACAGCTCCAAAACGATTGGCATTCTAGTTTAATGTTGGTAGGTGATTTTGTCCAGGAAGATTTATTACACCTACAACAGCTTAAAATGAGAAATTCATTCATAAAATATTTTTACAAATTTGTTACATGAAGATCAACACGCCTCACACTTTCATCTGTCTGTTCTGTGCTCTGCCCCATATTGATGAATGTCTTCAGTGTCATATATACACCGATCAGCCATAACATTAAAACCACCTCCTTGTTTCTACACTCACTGTCCATTTTATCAGCTCCACTTACCATATAGAAACACTTTGTAGTTCTACAATTACTGATTGTAATCCATGTTTCCCTACATACTTATTTAGCCTGCTTTCACCCTGTTCTTTAATGGTCAGGACCCCCACAGGACCACTACAGAGCAGGTATTATTTAGGTGGTGGATCATTCTCAGCACTGCAGTGACACTGACATGGTGGTGGTGTGTTAGTGTGTGTTGTGCTGGTATGAGTGGATCAGACACAGCAGCGCTGCTGGAGTTTTTAAATACCGTGTCCACTCACTGTCCACTCTAATAGATACTCCTACCTAGTTGGTCCACCTTGTAGATGTAAAGTCAGAGACGATCGCTCATCTATTGCTGCTGTTTGAGTTGGTCATCTTCTAGACCTTCATCAGTGGTCACAGGACGCTGCCAACGGGGCGCTGTTGACTGGATATATTTTTGGTTGGTGGACTATTTTCAGTCCAGCAGTGACAGTGAGGTGTTTAAAAAGTCCAGCAGCACTGCTGTGTCTGATCCACTCATACCAGCACAACACACACTAACACACCACCACCATGTCAGTGTCACTGCAGTGCTGAGAATGATCCACCACCTAAATAATACCTGCTCAGTAGTGGTCCTGTGGGGGTCCTGACCATTGAAGAACAGCATGAAAGGGGGCTAACAAAGCATGCAGAGAAACAGATGGACTACAGTCAGTAATTGTAGAACTACAAAGTGCTTCTATATGGTAAGTGGAGCTGATAAAATGGACAGTGAGTGTAGAAACAAGGAGGTGGTTTTAATGTTATGGCTGATCTGTGTACATTCCAGTGAAACTGTAACCCTGCGTTCACACCAGCGGCGACTTTTAGCCTCGTTGCCCAAACTGCTGATCGCTCATCGTTCTGCGTTCACACCGACAGCATCATCACCACTTGTGGGCGTTTATGAACTTTAGCTGACTTTTGGTTGCCATGGTTTCACTGATGCTGAGCAAATGCCATGGCAGTATGACACACTTGGCTGGCTGGTCTTTACAGAGCGATTTGACCACAAATCAGACACCCTGTCATGCACTTTCAGCACAAATCTGATGTGTTTTCACTAAAAATAAAAATCCTGGAGGAAATTGCTTGTCTATAAATGTCATCCCTGTGTAGCTCATCACTGTCTGCTGGCGTCTATTTGTGAAAGTTGCTGCGACAATGAGTTTCTCATCCATCTCTAGTAGGAACAATTATCTAGTAAGAAGCGTCTACTCTTTAATGCTTTGTACATATTGGTAATCGCCCCATCAATGTGCTCCTAATTTGCATAAAGTTAACCTTTGTCGCACTGCAGACTCCGCCCACTTTACATCTGCATTTTTTTTTTACGCTGCCTCCTGTCTCTGTAAATCGCAGCTCTGACTGAAAATGAATGACCACTGGTCGCTCTGTCTTGTTACTTCACTGCCGGTGTGAATGCAGGGCAAGAATGTCTAAAGTGCCAAATATTGTGACATGGCTGTGTTCAAAATAGGTATTTTTGATGCTTTTCTTTTTTCTAAGACCTTTCTGACCTTTACCAAGGGTGCCAATGTTCTGGAGCTAAATATGCCGAATCAATCAAAGCTGACTAAAAAATAAAATGTAATATAAATTGCAGAAAGTTGAAAACACACATTACTTTTTTCAGTAATTACGATTAGCTTTAGCAATAGTTCATATTGTTAATCGCCACATTGCTTCTAATTCACACAAGCTAAATTTTGCTTAACTTTAACGTGTTGCAGAATCCACCCACTTTGTATCAGCAATTTTTTGCGCTGCCTCCGGTCACTGGAAATCAGCAGCTCTAACTGAAAATAAATGACCACTTATCACCCTGTTGTGTCGTGTCACTGCTGGTGTTAACTCCAATAACTAGAAGTGCCAATAACTGTGACATGGCTGTGTTCAAAATAGGTATTTTTCATGCTTTTCCACCTTTACCATGGGTGCCAATGTTCTGGAGCTAAATATGCAAAATTATTTAAAACTGACTATAAAATAAAATGTAATTTACATTATGGAATGTTGAAAACACGTCACTCCTTAGCAATAGTTCATACTGGTAATTGCCACATTGCTTCACTAGAAATTTGCATAAAGCTACATTTTAATTTTAATTGAGCTAAATAATAGTGATGTGGCTGAGGTCAAATGCAAAATACATGCTTTTGATGCTTTTCCTTTTAACTTCTTTTTACCTTACCACAAAAAGGCCGTTCTGACCTTTACAGAGGGTGCCAATGTTCTGGAGCTAAATGTGCAAAATCATCTACATCATGTTGAAAACATGCTTCATTTCTAGTCGACTGCAATTAGCTTTAGCAATAGTTCATAGTTCCAAGACTGTATCTGAGAATAACTGTTAAAATCTAAATTCAGGATGACCTGATTATGTTGATTACTAGAGATGCACCGATTTTTAAACATATAACCGGCCAATTCCGATTTTCTTTCTTTCTTAGGATCATAAATGTCATCATATAGAAACATTTTTGTTTAGCTTCTTTTAATGGAAACTCATATATCTAAACATATGTGTGTTAGGGTTATAGGACAAACCTTTTCTTTACTAAAACCTTAAAATAAATAAGTGCAATACTTTTACTTTCCCAAAGGAAACCAAGTACACCAGGTAACACAAACAATAATCAAAATGTCCAAATGTCTGTTGTAAAACTAATTGCTGCTTTTTGGAATTGGCTGCGTGTTTAACATGACAAAATATTAAACAATTCTGTTAGCACAACTTACAAAAAGTAACGCCTGCTTGGCTTTGTGCATCTTGGACTCTTATCAAATTTCTAAAGCCTGTATCCTTGACTCCAGAAAATTGTTGGTTATTCAGTGCATTAATGTTTTATTTACATTACATTTACATTTTCACATAAAAATTTTATTACTCTAGTTTAAGTAGACAACAGTCCAAGAACACAAATCTGCTAAAACCCTGTTAGAACCAAAGTTGTTTTTTCCAGAAATGAATAAGAGCGTTAGTACGTAAGTAAGTACAAGTCAGCTTGAGTGCTTAGTAAAGAGGTGATGAAGGTTTTTAATCATTTTTTAAAGACAGCAAGAGGGCCGCTCAGGTGGCACAGCGATAAAAACATGCTGGAACCGCAGCTGGGATCTCGAATACATCGTATCGAATCTCAGCTCTGCCTCCCGGCTAAGGCTGAGCGGCCACATAAACAATGATTGGCCTGTTGTTTAGATATGTGCGGGACTAAGCCAGATGAGATCTCTTTTCCATGACTGGTGCAATTACGACCTCTGCTGGCGCCTGCACAGAGATGAGAAAAGAGTGCTGTTAGGGTGTGTCTCTCCGTACACAACGCTGAGCTGCACTGCACTCGCCAATGTGTGGGTGATAAGATGCATACGGCATGCTGCCCATGTGTCGGAGGTGGCGTGAGTTAGCTTCGTTCTCCTCAATCAGAACAGGGATCGGCATTGGTGGAGAGGAAGCATGATGCAATCGGGCAATTGGACGAGCTAAAAAGGGGAGAAAATGCATAAACACAAAAACAAATTTTTTTAAAGACAGCAAGAGACTCAGATGTGCGGACGAACAGGGGAAGTTTGTTCCACAGAGAAGAGCATTGATGCTTGTCTTCCTCGAGTCCTGGGTGGAGGATCAAGTCGAGCGAGACTAGTGGCTCGGAGGTTGCGTGGTACAGAGCGGGGTTTGATTAGACCACAAAGGCAACTGCTTTTGACTTTTCATAGCAATAGCAGGGGATACTGGTTTGTACCTGGCTCTGCACTCTCACGTGCTTTAGCTTTAACGTCTTTGCCTTTGTTCACTGTGTCAAATTCCACACATTCAGCAGGTCGATGGGTTTTCAATGTCTTATTAAATTGAATTGTTCATTCACTGCTTACTTTCGCTGTGTGTGCGTGTGCATGTAAATGTGACCAGCACAGAATGATTTCTGAGACTGATCGGTTATGGCTGATCATGCTGAAAACGGGCTGATTCGGTCCCCAGACGATCGATTGGTGCATCTCTATTGATTTGTGTTTTGTGTCATTTGTGTCATTGTGTTCTGCAGGACTATAAACATTTATATAAAAACGTCTGACAGACTCTCAGACAATAATCACTTCCAATACTTTACCGCTAGTGCTACTTTTGAGGCATTTCCTTTATGTACTAGTACTGTATGAACAGCGTTCGCTCTGAGCTGGTCTTACCCTTGCGCAGGCGTCCAGAATCTGCAGTTCCGATAGTGTTGCTCCTCAGAGTTTTGCTTGATCCAGGTCCTGAAGGCACACAGTAGTTCGAGTCTGTTTCTGAGACTGACCTGGGAACAACGTAAGTGTCTGTGGGAGAGCGATCGGGCGCCGGGGTGGCTGAAGGTTTGGGCGGCCGAGGAGGTGGCACTACGTCCGACCCGGCGGGCTCGCCGGCGGTGCGGGGCACTTGATAGTTGCAGTTGCCGCCGGGTGTGGGCGGGATGTCGTAACTGACAGACATGTACCTGAGCTGGGCTTCAAGCGAGGGCTTTCGCGCAGGCGTGTTGAAAACGTACACGTCGGCTGGATCGGCGTCCAGGGCGGAGCTCAAGGAGGCGCTCTTGGGCATCAGCACCGTGTCCTGCGACCTGCTGCGGGGAAGCTGGTAGAGGGCCTGAGCCTCGGCCGACACGCTGGCCCCCCGCACTGGAGGAGAGTCGTACAGCGGGGCGTGCTGAGAGGAGAAGAAGCCGTTCACTGAGGTGTGCTTTGCTGAGGACGAGGTGGGGGTGCGATGGGATGGGAGGTTGTCGTTGCAGTCCGGCTCCGAGGAGGTAGACTTGGAGCAGTCATGTCTGAGAATAAGAGAACAGGATTCAGTGCTAGTTTGATTGCTTTTTAAACAAAGATGCACCATCCACAAAGTTGAATCAGTTCATCTGGACACAGTTTGATGTAGAGATACGTTTCGTCACTCATCCAAGTGACTTCCTCAGTCTGAGCTGGTGTTGAATACCCCAACCTTATATGCAGACGATTTGCATAACAACTGATCACCGTCCATTGCATAACAATGAAACCGGTGATCAGGTCTATATGCAAATCACAATGACCATTAATTACAATGGCCATGTGTGTCTTTCACATATGACTGGGGTATAGCTCCTATTACAGCGTTGTAAGATGGTGAGAGATGTACTCTCAGGCCCCCTACCTGGTTCAGGGATGGTCGTTCCCTCTTCACATAGATGCAGTGGTCGGTGATCAGTCGTTATGCAAATCGTCTGCATATAAGGTTGGGGTATTCACCACCAGCTCAGACAGAAAAAGTCACTTGGATGAGTGACGAAACGTATCTCTACAACAAACTTGTGTCCAGATGAACTGATTCAACTTTGTGGATTTGTGTACCTGGATTATTGAGCATGCGTCAAGAAAGATGCACCATCTTTGACTCTGATATAGGTGTAGCATTAGAAGTACAATGAAGACTGCACCAACACGATGGTTTTAACCAGCATCAACAGACGCTAAAAGTCTCAAACAGTCATTTTCACACCATGCAGCCAGTAAGTGACACAACCTGATCAATTATTACCACACATGGAATTTTTTAGTCCAGACTTTGCTTTGAATCAGCTGGCTAATACTGGCAATGTTAGTAATTCAACATGCATCCAAATGATTGTATCACATGTCATTTTTACATCTGTAAACCTGTCTATCTTTTAACGCCATGTTTACTCTTGTGAGTTACATTCACGGCAGGAAAGGTTAATGTGGGTGCTCTGTATCCGTTAGGTAGTCTCTGATATTATATGTGTATTCCTAATTTAGTGATTGTAATAAAGTTCACATGTTTTTTTTCTGTTTTTTCCAGGTTAAAATGTCTTTCATTGTTCCAGCTATGGAGAATTTTTGTCTTTCCCTTATTTTTATATTATATTTTTTATTTAGGGCACTCAGTTAGCATGTGTCTAATCGTGATGGGTAATTGGCAGGATTCGCATTGTGCGGCATCCTCCCCCTTTATCAAGTAGGAATGTGTAAGTCTGGTGTGTCCAATGAGACATCTAGAGTAGCTGTAAATCTGTAAAAAATATAAAAAAAATCCTTAGAACAAAAGAAAAACAGTAGCAAGAAATGCTCATGCCCTACTACTGTTTACAAACTCATTCAAGTACCATGCTGCAGTTAAACCTGGAGAGCAAAACTTATTAGTTCCTTTTAATATCATCACCATCTTCATATCCGCAACAGGGCAAGCAAAGAGGCCCAGGCATCCCGCACAAGTCCCCCTCAACTTCTACCAGCTCCTTAGTTGGGATCCCCAGACATTCCCAGGCCATCAGGTCTTGGGTCTACCACGGGGACGCCTATAAGGCATCCTTATCAGATTCCCAAACCACCTCAACTGGCTCCTCTCCACATGAAGGAGCATCGCTTCTACTCCGAGCTCCTCCTGTGTCACTGAGCTCCTCACCCAATCACATAGAATGTCCAGCAACCCGCCGGATAAAACTCATTTCAGCCGCTTGTATTTGTGATCTTGTTTAAAGCTCATGTTCATAGGTAAGGGCGGGGACATAGATCGACAGGTAAATTGAGAGCTTTGCTTTCACCACGTTGGTCTGGTACAGTGACTGAATTACTGCCAATGCACCTAACCTACAGTTGCTCTCACAATCCCTCTTCTCATCACACATGAACAAGGCCCTGAGATACCTTCACTCCTTCACTTGGGATCAGTTGTCACCTCCTACCCACAGGAAGCATAGTTTATTTGCCTTCTTTAAATCATGAATGATGGAACTACCCATGTGTGTCCACTTTTCCTGGATGTTTTCCCCCTTTATCTCCAAATCTAGTCTTTTCCAATTGTCCAATCTTGTCCAATCTGCGGCCACTTCTCATCACCTACCAGTATTGTGTTCCCACACGGAGCAGTATTGCGTACATATTAAGCTTTATGTGATCCCCCCGTCCACTTGCACAGACACCTGGACCAGCAGCAGTGAGAAGATACTCAACTCGACCTTACCTCCCTCAAACACGTGTTTGCGTGGACGCCCAGCCAGATCAGCCAGGTCAGGTCATATTACTTCATTTATTTAGTTACCAGATCTATATATTTGTTCAAAGACAGTCATTATTAAAGTATAGAGATCGGAACTGGGGGAAATTAAGCTGTGTTGGGGCATCCCTAAACACTGCTAAAACAAATAAGAAGTCAGTGCTGGGAAAAAAAATTATTTCTGCCCAACTCCATTCTCAAAGTAATTTGTATTTTGTCCAATTTAAAAAGTCTGTTGGTGAAAAGTAAATAAACAACGTTTAACTGTCAATATGCTTTTGTTTAGTTTGATTGATTAGTTCCTGTTATTACCAATAATCCCTCACACACGTGCACACACAACAATGCTTTTCACTCACAGAATGTCAGGAGGAGCACACTTGCTCTCACAATCTTCTAAAAGCAGGTACTCCTGCTCCACCTCTCTCTGAGACTGAGGAACAGCACTGCAGCACATGTACACACACATCAGAAATCTAAATCTAAAGCCACAGAAACAGCAGAAGTTGCTATTCACGTCAGCTAGAAAAATGACCGGGGCCAACATGAGATTAGGAGATTTTAGGCTGTTTTAACTAACAAGAATCAATAATCAGCCATCCACCCAACCAGCCATGCACCCATAACCCCACCCACCACACTGTCTATCCATCCAGTTATCTGTCCATTTAACCATCCAACCAACCCTCTATCCAAACATCCATTCAACCCACCGTCCACCTAACAATCAACCAACCAACAAACCATACACCCAACCAGCCACGCACCCATAAACCCAACCACCAAACTGTCTATCCATCCAGCTACCTGTCCACTTAACCATCCAATTAACCCTCTATGCAACCATCCATTCAACCCAATGTCCACCCAACAATCAACCAACCAACAAACCATACACCCAAAAACAACCCTTTATCCAGCAAACTCAACTTATGTTCATACAACCAATAATTTACCCAAAACAACCATACAACAGCAAGCCATTCATCTAACACAATCAACCCCCACACATCTACAGGGGTTGGACAATGAAACTGAAACACCTGTCATTTTAGTGTGGGAGGTTTCATGGCTAAATTGGACCAGTCTGGTGGCCAATCTTCATTAATTGCACATTGCACCAGTAAGAGCAGAGTGTGAAGGTTCAATTAGCAGGGTAAGAGCACAGTTTTGCAATGCACACAACATTATGGGTGACATACCAGAGTTCAAAAGAGGACAAATTGTTGGTGCACGTCTTGCTGGCGCATCTGTGACCAAGACAGCAAGTCTTTGTGATGTATCAAGAGCCACGGTATCCAGGGTAATGTCAGCATACCACCAAGAAGGACAAACCACATCCAACAGGATTAACTGTGGACGCAAGAGGAAGCTGTCTGAAAGGGATGTTCGGGTGCTAACCCGGATTGTATCCAAAAAACATAAAACCACGGCTGCCCAAATCACGGCAGAATTAAATGTGCACCTCAACTCTCCTGTTTCCACCAGAACTGTCCGTCGGGAGCTCCACAGGGTCGATATACACGGCCGGGCTGCTATAGCCAAACCTTTGGTCACTCGTGCCAATGCCAAACGTCGGTTTCAATGGTGCAAGGAGCGCAAATCTTGGGCTGTGGACAATGTGAAACATGTATTGTTCTCTGATGAGTCCACCTTTACTGTTTTCCCCACATCCGGGAGAGTTACGGTGTGGAGAAGCCCCAAAGAAGCGTACCACCCAGACTGTTGCATGCCCAGAGTGAAGCATGGGGGTGGATCAGTGATGCTTTGGGCTGCCATATCATGGCATTCCCTTGGCCCAATACTTGTGCTAGATGGGCGCGTCACTGCCAAGGACTACCGAACCATTCTGGAGGACCATGTGCATCCAATGGTTCAAACATTGTATCCTGAAGGCGGTGCTGTGTATCAGGATGACAATGCACCAATACACACAGCAAGACTGGTGAAAGATTGGTTTGATGAACATGAAAGTGAAGTTGAACATCTCCCATGGCCTGCACAGTCACCAGATCTAAATATTATTGAGCCACTTTGGGGTGTTTTGGAGAAGCGAGTCAGGAAACGTTTTCCTCCACCAGCATCACGTAGTGACCTGGCCACTGTCCTGCAAGAAGAATGGCTTAAAATCCCTCTGACCACTGTGCAGGACTTGTATATGTCATTTCCAAGACGAATTGACGCTGTATTGGCCGCAAAAGGAGGCCCTACACCATACTAATAAATTATTGTGGTCTAAAACCAGGTGTTTCAGTTTCATTGTCCAACCCCTGTATATACCAAACCAACCATCCAACCATTCATCTAACACAATCAACCCCCACACATCTATATACCAAACCAACCATCCAACCATTAATCCAACACAATCAACCCCCACACATCTATATACCAAACCAACCATCCAACCATTCATCTAACACAATCAACCCCCACACATCTATATACCAAACCAACCATCCAACCATTCATCTAACACAATCAACACCCACACATCTATATACCAAACCAACCATTCAACCATTCATTAAACATAATCATCCCTGCACGTCTTTATACCAAACCACCCGTCTTTACGTGCATCCACAGAACCACTTAACCAATGCCACCTCCCAACCCCCCATATCTTACCTGCTGGGCTCAGGTTTCTTGCTCTCACAGTGAAGAAGTAGCAGGTAGTCCTGTGTGTCATCCAGGCTAGACGAGGATTCTAGAGGTCCAACACTAACAGGCTGGTATGGAGGCGGTACACTGGGCTGTGTTGAGGATCCAACCATCCCAAGGCGAGAAGGCATGTCCACCACCAATCCTCCTGCAGCTTGGTGAGACACCTTCACCGAGTCTACATACACACAAGAGCAAGAATGCACAGTCAGACTGGTTTGGCTTCAGAAGACCAGAACTTCTTTAAATACTTTTCTGAAATGCAGGTCTAGAATAAAATGAACAATAAAGAGGAGAAATCTTTTCCCCAGATGTTATAAATATGCTGGATATAACATGCTGGAAGCTGGGATTGAAACCATGAAATCACAAACTGATACAGCAGGGATCCACAATCAAAAACAACCATGTTGTACCTTTATTTCATCCATGACATAAGCTAGTAATTGTATTTATGCTGCGACTGAATGTTGTTGACACACCTAAATCGTCACAATGTGGTTTGGAAATATTTAGGTCAAAGGTGAAGTCAGTTTATTTGCAACAGCAACAAAAAACAAAAACAGAAATTAGCACAGTGCTTCAGTGGGTCCTTAGTTCAGTATTCAGGTGGAGCGGTCCAGGTCCTTTCTGTGTGGTTTGCATGTTCTCCCTGTGCCTGTGTGGGTTTTATCCAGGAGCTCCAGTTTCCTCTTACAGTCCAAAGACATGCAGACAGGTTAATTAGAGATACCCAAGCCCCCCTTAGGTATGAGTGAGTGTGTGAATGTAGCCAGGGCAGTTGTAGCCTAGTGGTTGAAGTACTGGACTAGTAATCAGAAAGTTGCTGGTTCAAGCCCCACCACCGCCAGGTTGCCACTGTTGGCCCCTGAGCAAGGCCCTTAATTGCTTAGATTGTATACTGCAAGTCTGCTAAATACCAAAAATGTAAATGAATGTGTAAGTGTGTTTGCCCTGTGATGGACTGGTGACTTGCCTTTCGCCCAGTGAATCAGACCCACTGCCACCTCTAATAGGATAAAGCGGTGGTAAAAGATAATGAATGAATAAAGGAATTAATAAGCACTTTAAAAAAAAGGTTATGGACAATACATGTTGTCATGTCATTATGTGTCCACATACTTTTGGCCATACAGTGTACATTGAAACGTCAACATAGAAATAACCAATAACTATTTTGATTAGAACTTAATGAAGACTACTATATGCTAGTGCCTGGTTGATCTGTTACAACGGCGGCCTGTTGTGATGTCCGGGTTTGAATTTAAGTGGTGCTATCAGTCAGCCTGGCTTTTACAGGGACATGACTGAGAGGTGGATGGACAGAAGCCCTGTCCAGAATATTTCTGCCTTTTGCCCAGTGTTTCCTGGTGGAACTGAATTCTTGTGAATCTGACCTAAAATTAATATTTATTTATTTATTATGATTTTACGCAAACAAGGGGAGAACATGCAAACTCCACACAGCAAGGACCTGGACCACTCCACCTGGGAATCAAACCCAGGATCATTTTTCCCAATTTTCGTTCCAATCTGGTCATATCCAATTACCCGATTGCATTACGCTTCCTCTCTACTGATGCTGATCTCCACTGCTGGTTAAGGAGAGCTGTGACTTACACACGGCCCCTCCGACACGTGTGCAGTACCGACTGCATCTTTTCACCTGCACAAGGCGAGTTCATATGCGGGATCAGCTTTGTACACGGAGAGCCACACCGTGATCGCATTTTTCCCAGACTCCGGCTTCTTACCTTGTATGATGTAGGCGCCCGGCCCAGCCGGATGGCAGAGCTGAGTTTCGAAATGTCAGCTCTGGTGTGCTGGCATGTTTTACCGCTGCGCCACCTGAGCGGCATTTTTGCTGTGTCTGTGTGGGTGGGGCCTGTGAGGCAACAGTGCGAGCCACTGAGCCACCGTGCCGCCCCATCCGATAGCACAGTTGGATCAAACCCTGGATCTGAGTGGTTGTGAGCTGGTATATATAACTACTACAAGACTAAAACATGCAGACTGACGTCCGTTGCTGAATTATTCTTAGAAAAAATATATATGTTCGCCTACCTTCCCACGGATTTGCACCGAGTCATGTTTCTAAAGAACAGAACCTGAGAAACGCTCACCAACCCACCTCATCCGCGTCAAGGTCTGTATCAGTTCATCATCACACACTCGATATGAAAGAATTTCAAGCCGCGAGCAGATAAAATCATTATTGCTGTTTTTATTTTCTTCTGATAACTACTTATTGTGTCCATCCGTGTTTTTTTATTCTCAGGCAGGTCTCAAGGTCGGCAAGATGGTGTCTCTCAGTGAACATGTTTTGTATTAGTCTCAATATTAAAAATCCTGGGCTTTTACAGATACCCGCCAACACATCCACCCACTCCCTCGCCCGCAATCTGCAAAGTTTTGACTTTATCTTTTAAGAGAAGACGGCTCAAGGCTGACTGAATCAGGAGGATAGCACTCTGCTGTTCTGTCCACCCCCTCCACGTCCTTCAGTCCCTCCCACTCCGGCTCAGCCCCTCACCCCTGCACCGGCTTGTTTGTCAGGCAGAGCTGCTGATTCATTTCGGCGTTTGGAAAATCCCCTCTTCAGGCTTGTTTACCCACCACGCACTGCTGTGCGAGTGACCAACAATGCCACGGTATGAGCTCCAGATTTACGCATCAGCGTGGATGTGTGTGCCCATGCTGTAAGCTTGCTGATGGGATCGGAGTCAAAAAGGAGCGCCCTGTCCGGCCTTGTCCCAATCAGTGCGTCTGAATCATTTCTTCATTTATTTGTATCTGGAGGGATTTCAGTGATTTTCAGTCAGAGCAAATATTATGCCCAGTCTTTGTGGTTGTACCAGCCTTTGTTATCAGAAAATAGAAAGGCAATATTCAAACAGAATGCACTATGTCGCTTAAAGTGGACCAATCTGATTGGTTGCTGGGGGGCAATACTGTAAGCTTCAGCTAAAACAGCTAGCTGCCTCAAATGGCTTTTTCAATCAAACAGTACAATGGGGTACGCATCCAAATACAGAACTATCATTACTATCCAAACTATCCGTACCGTAACTACAGTAAGAGGAGTTTGCTGAAGGTGATGCTGCACTGGCATTTACCACCAGATGCTAAATTAATTTACTTATAAGGATTTTAACGTCATGTTTTACACACTTTGGTTACATTCATAATAGGACAGGTAATTGCGTACAATTGCACGTCTTTGGACTGTGGGAGGAAATCCACACAGACGCAGGGAGAACATGCAAACTCCACAAAGAAAGGACCCAGACCGCTTCACTTGGGAACCGGACCCAGACCCTTCTTGCTGTAAGGCGACAGTGCTACCCACACCAGATGCTGAAAGCAAATACGTGTCTGTAACTTTAAACAATAGCAGTAGCAGTAACAGGATGGATTTTCTGTTCGTCCCACTGCATTGTGGCAGGTAGCTCAGCGGTTAAGGCACAGGACTAGTAATTGGAAGGTCACCGGTTCAAGTCCCACATCTGCCATGTTGCCATTGTTGGGGCCTTGAGCAAGGCCCTTAACCTTCAATTGCTTGCAATTGCTTGTCGATACAGTCTCAGTTGTAGGTCGCTTTGGATAAATGCTGAAAATGTAAATGCATTAGGGATGTAACGATGCACCACAAGACAGTTAAGAATCGATTCACATGTGTAACGATTCAAATCGGTTGACATGTACAATGAATTGATATTCACTTTAAACAGCAGAGGGCACTGGCGCTATTCACCTCGCTTGGTTGACGTCACTACAGAGTTGCCAGGTTCGGGATTTTCCAACCAAATTGGGCTTATTTCAAAATGGATGAAAATTCAATTGTTAGTTTATTTATGTGAGGATACTTTCTTTATTTGTATTATTCATTTATTTATTTAATGAGGAATTTATTTTTTTATTTTATTCTTTTTACACAAAGGGAAATAAGCAGCATTGTCTTGCATAGTTTGTGCCTACCTCAGAAATAAAAGGACATTCATTATTTAGATGAATGAAAGATCAGCACAAATACAATATTTTATTTTAATTTTTTAAAAAGAAATAATAAAAGGAAACTGTCATAATTTGTCTTCAATTTCATTTTGTTTAAAAAAATCGGCAAAAAATCGGATCGTGAACCGTATCGCATCGTGGGTAGAGTGTATCATTACATCCCTAAAATGCATTGTTGTGGCCTTTTATTTTTCTCTTCAGGTTTTTTTTTTTTTTTCTAGCACTGATTTACTGACCGTTTGTGTTGACCGTGTACTGCACTACAAATGTAAAATTGCTTCGTAAATGTCTTAATTTCGAATGCCCAACTCAGTCTCATTGCTGTTGCTCTTCTGATCACACTCTGATAAGCGTTAGCACCTGAGCTGCTCTTATTGGTTTCCATTTTCCCGGTGTAGAACCCTAAACTTCTTGAAAGCTTAATCACACTAGTCAAATAAATCTAATCAATTGCAGTTGAGTTTAAAACATGATAGAATTTGCTTCATTACATTGGTGATTTTGTGACTGCAGACTGTTGATTGGTTAAATGCAGTAATGTTTCTCTCCCCCCTCCCCCACCCCCTCCATACAGCCCGTTCCGGTACGCTTGGTCCCTGACACAGGTACCAAAGTACAGTGCTGGTCTCTTGGCAATGGAAACATCTACTAAACGTGGGATCACAGTTTATTAAAAATGTACCGCAGCGTAGTGTTCAGTGTAGCGAAAAAACGCCATAAAATTACTAATGTTTCATTTAAGCAAAAGAATCATAAAGAGGCCAATGTCATTTGTAAACACCCTGTACATTGACAGAGCAGTAAAAAATCTATACAATTAAAACAGGAGGCAAAACATAATGAGGTAAATGATTATAAAATCCAACAAACCAGACGGAAATTAAAAGAAGTCGTAATAAATGGTAATAATGGACAGTAGTATGCTGCTCAGGTGGCGCAGCGGTAAAAATACGCTAGCACACCAGAGCTGGGATTTCTAATACATCCGCTGGGCTGGGCGGCTACATTAACAACGATTGGCTGTTGTTCATAGGGTTAGGGGCAAGTCGGATCATGGGTCCTAATAACTGGTGCAATTACGACCCCTGCTGGCTGATTGATGGCGTCTGCACAGGGCTGAGGAATAATGCTGATCAGGGTGTGGCTCTCCGTGCACAGTGCTGATCGGTGTATATGAACTCGACTCATGCAGGTGAAAAATGCAGTCTGTACTGAGCACGTGTCGGAGGGGGCGTGTGTCAGTTGGAAGCGTCCTCAGTCAGCGGTGGAGGGTTGTATCAGTGGAGGATATGATCAGGGTAATTGGACACGACTAGATTAGGGGAGAAAATTGGGAGGAAAAGGTTGAAAAATAGAAAATTAAAAAAAAAAAAATAATAATGGACAGTAGTAGCTTACTGGTTAAGGTACTGGACTAGTGTTTAGAAGGTTCAAGTCCCACATCTGCCAGGTTGCCACTGTTGGGCCCTTAAACAAGGCTCTTAACTCTCAATTGCTTTGATTGTATACTGTCACAATTGTAAGTTGTTTTGGATTGAAAAAGTGTCAGCTAAATGCCAAAAATGTAAATGGTTAGGGCAGTTATACCCAAGGGCAGGGGTGTCGAGCTCATTTTCACCAAGGGCCACATCTGCATTATGGTGGCCCTCCTGCCAATTTGTTGTTTTTCTTGGAGGCTAAATTTCATGTTTGGTGTCAAAATGGCAAATTTATTCTGTATATTTATAATGTATATCTACATTTATATTGTACTCCTTTACCACAGACACGGCCTCATAACACAAGAGACGTACCACTTTATTATTTAATTAACTCCTTCTGCTTTAATTTTCTCTCCTTGTAAATATTTCTCAACATCACTTGTTCGAAAACCGCCTCAGCTAAACGCTGCTGTTGAAACACTGCTATCTAGTGGCGGGATGCGGTCACTTTGTGGGTCACAAAATCGACATGTATCGTGGGAGATGCAGTTTATGTACGATTTTACACTGTATTTTAAGACAATCGTATGTCTTTTAAGCTCTGGTGGGACATGTAAGATGAAAACCTTAATTGTTTGGATAACATACTGTCACAGTATTGTAAGTCGCTTTGGATAAAAGCGTCTACTAAATGGCATAAATGCAGAACATGTGTCACGGCTCTCCTCGGTCAGGGTGGAGATCAACATCAGTAGAGAGGAAGTGTGATGCAATCGGATAAAAAGTAAATATAGTAAAGATAATGAGATATTCACGTCTAACATCACGTGAACATTGACTAAAGCCCTTGATCCATGTTTGTATGATTTTATGAACTGCTCTGCAGTTCATAAAATCATACAAACATGGATCAAGGGCTTTAGTCAATGTTCACGTGATGTTCACAGATTATTAGTATCTGCATAAACCAAAAGGTGTTCCTAATAAAGTGGCCAGGCAGTCTCGCGTTTCAGCCGGCCGTCCACACGTGACCTACCGTCCGTGTCGGTGGGGTTGAAGCCGCAGATGTCGCAGATGCTGCGCACCCACTTGTTCATCTCCTCCTCGGTGTCGGCTACCAGGTAGAAGACTCGGTCGATGGTCTTGATGTCGAAGATGAAGCTGTGCTCCAGCTCCTTCTTGTTGAAGCTGAGCCCGGCGTCCACCTGCTCGCACAGGTTCAGGTCGATCACGCGGATGGGCTTCTTCACGTGGTCATTCTTGTAGTATTCCAGCACGTCCGGGTCTCCCGTCATGCGGCCGCTGCGCAGAATGAACCACCGCTTCTTCCATGCCTGAGAGAATGAAACGGAAACACCGGGGTCACTTTCATATTCACTATTACTCAGTAATATTCCCACAGTAATTTTCTTTAAACACCCTGCTCAGCTCAAAAACACTCAAAGAAGAATGTCGGCCTATTAATTGCAAACTAGAAATCATACAATCCAAGCAATTAGCACTCTAGAGCAGGGGTGTCCAAACTGTTCTTGTTAGAGACACATTTAAAAAAAATGCAATGACAAGGATGGATGGATGGATGGATGGATGGATTTATGGATGGATGGATTTATGGATGGATGGATTTATGAGTGGGATGGATGAATGAATGGATGGGATGGATGGGATGGATGGATGGATGGATTTATGGATGTGTGTATTTATGGATGGATGGATTTATGGATGTGTGGATTTATGAGTGGGATGGATGAATGAATGGATGGATGGATGAATGAATGGATGAATTTATAGATGTGTGGATTTATGGATGTGTGGATGGATGGATGGATTTATGGATGTGTGTATTTATGGATGGATGGATTTATGGATGTGTGGATTTATGAGTGGGATGGATGAATGAATGGATGGATGGATGAATGAATGGATGAATTTATAGATGTGTGGATTTATGGATGTGTGGATGGATGAATGGATTTATGGATGGATGGATTTATGGATGTGTGGATGGATGGATGTATTTATCGATGTGTCGATGGATGAATGGATTTATGGATGTGTGGATGGATGAATGGATTTATGGATTTATGGATGTGTGGATGGATGGATGGATTTATGGATGTGTGGATGGATGAATGGATTTATGGATTTATGGATGTGTGGATGGATGGATGGATTTATGGATTTATGGATTTATGGATGTGTGGATGGATGGATGGATTTATGGATTTATGGATGGATGGATGGATTTATGGATTTATGGATGGATGGTTGTATTTATGGATGTGTGGATGGATGGATGGATTTGTGGATGGATGGATGGATTTATGGATGGATGGATGGATTTATGGATGTGTGGATGGATGGATGGATTTATGGATGTGTGGATGGATGGATGGATTTATGGATGTGTGGATGGATGGATGGATTTATGGATTTATGGATGTGTGGATGGATGAATGGATTTATGGATTTATGGATGTGTGGATGGATGGATGGATTTATGGATGTGTGGATGGATGGATGGATTTATGGATGGATGAATGGATTTATGGATTTATGGATGTGTGGATGGATGAATGGATTTATAGATGTGTGGATGGATGAATGGATTTATAGATGTGTGGATGGATGAATGGATTTATAGATGTGTGGATGGATGGATGGATTTATGGATGTGTGGATGGATGGATGGATTTATAGATGTGTGGATGGATGGATGGATTTATGGATGTGTGGATGGATGAATGGATTTATGGATGTGTGGATGGTTGGATAGATTTATGGATGGATGGATTTATGGATGTGTGGCTGGATGAATGGATTTATGGATGTGTGGATTTATGGATGTGTGGATGGTTGGATAGATTTATGGATGGATGGATTTATGGATGTGTGGCTGGATGAATGGATTTATGGATGTGTGGATGGATGAATGGATTTATAGATGTGTGGATGGATGGATGGATTTATGGATGTGTGGATGGATGAATGGATTTATGGATGTGTGGATGGTTGGATAGATTTATGGATGGATGGATTTATGGATGTGTGGCTGGATGAATGGATTTATGGATGTGTGGATTTATGGATGTGTGGATGGTTGGATAGATTTATGGATGGATGGATTTATGGATGTGTGGCTGGATGAATGGATTTATGGATGTGTGGATGGATGAATGGATTTATGGATGTGTGGATGGTTGGATGGATTTATGGATGGATGGATTTATAGATGTGTGGATGGATGAATGGATTTATAGATGTGTGGATGGATGAATGGATTTATGGATGTGTGGATGGTTGGATGGATTTATGGATGGATTTATGGATGGATGGATTTATGGATGTGTGGATGGATGAATGGATTTATGGATGTGTGGATGGATGAATGGATTTATGGATGGATGGATGGATTTATGGATGTGTGGATGGTTGGATGGATTTATGGATGGATGGATTTATAGATGTGTGGATGGATGAATGGATTTATAGATGTGTGGATGGATGAATGGATTTATAGATGTGTGGATGGATGGATGGATTTATAGATGTGTGGAAGGATGGATGGATTTATGGATGGATGGATTTATGGATGTGTGGATGGATGAATGGATTTATGGATGTGTGGATGGATGAATGGATTTATAGATGTGTGGATGGATGGATGGATTTATAGATGTGTGGAAGGATGGATGGATTTATGGATGTGTGGATGGTTGGATGGATTTATGGATGGATGGATTTATGGATGTGTGGATGGATGAATGGATTTATGGATGTGTGGATGGATGAATGGATTTATAGATGTGTGGATGGATGGATGGATTTATAGATGTGTGGAAGGATGGATGGATTTATGGATGTGTGGATGGTTGGATGGATTTATGGATGGATGGATTTATGGATGTGTGGATGGATGAATGGATTTATGGATGTATGGATGGATGGATTTATGGATGTGTGGATGGTTGGATGGATTTATGGATGGATGGATTTATGGATGTGTGGATGGATGAATGGATTTATGGATGTGTGGATGGATGGATGGATTTATGGATGTGTGGATGGATGGATGGATGGATTTATGGATGTGTGGATGGATGAATGGATTTATGGATGTGTGGATGGATGAATGGATTTATGGATGTGTGGATGGATGGATGGATTTATGGATGTGTGGATGGATGGATGGATGGATTTATGGATGTGTGGATGGATGAATGGATTTATGGATGTGTGGATGGATGGATGGATTTATGGATGTGTGGATGGATGGATGGATTTATGGATGTGTGGATGGATGGATGGATTTATGGATGTGTGGATGGATGGATGGATTTATGGATGGATGGATGGATTTATGGATGTGTGGATGGATGGATGGATTTATGGATGGATGGATGGATTTATGGATGGATGGATGGATTTATGGATGTGTGGATGGATTTATGGATGTGTGGATGGATGGATGGATTTATGGATGTGTGGATGGATTTATGGATGTGTGGATGGATGGATGGATTTATGGATGTGTGGATGGATTTATGGATGTGTGGATGGATGGATGGATTTATGGATGTGTGGATGGATGGATGGATTTATGGATGGATGGATGGATTTATGGATGTGTGGATGGATGGATGGATTTATGGATGTGTGGATGGATGGATGGATGTGTGGATGGATGGATGGATTTATGGATGTGTGGATGGATTTATGGATGTGTGGATGGATGGATGGATTTATGGATGTGTGGATGGATTTATGGATGTGTGGATGGATGGATGGATTTATGGATGGATGGATGGATTTATGGATGTGTGGATGGATGGATGGATTTATGGATGTGTGGATGGATGGATGGATTTATGGATGGATGGATGGATTTATGGATGTGTGGATGGATGGATGGATTTATGGATGGATGGATGGATTTATGGATGGATGGATGGATTTATGGATGTGTGGATGGATTTATGGATGTGTGGATGGATGGATGGATTTATGGATGTGTGGATGGATTTATGGATGTGTGGATGGATGGATGGATTTATGGATGTGTGGATGGATTTATGGATGTGTGGATGGATGGATGGATTTATGGATGTGTGGATGGATTTATGGATGTGTGGATGGATGGATGGATTTATGGATGTGTGGATGGATTTATGGATGTGTGGATGGATGGATGGATGGATGGATTTATGGATGTGTAGATGAATGTGTGGATGGATGGATGGATGGATGGATGAGATATTTATAAGATTTATGAGACAAGTAGATGTGGGGCGTTTTAGACCGGTTGTCAGTGATGAAGCCAACCAGTGTTCAAACTAAAACTTCCTTTTTTTTTTTTTTTTTCATTTCTTAAATACCCCCCCATCATCTACTACAGATCACCACACACACACACACATACCACCTACTACAACTCACCACTCACTTATACACACACACCATCTACTACCGTAGTTTGGACACCCCGGCTCTAGAGCCTTGTTCAAGTATAGTGTTTGAGCCTTTGAGTAAAACTATAGACTCCAGCCTTGATAAAACAGTAAAAATTTTGTATTGCAGAATATTTTATCAGTAGGGTGGAAAATTTATCACATGACTGACTGCATGACTGTCACTCTTCATATGAGCACATTTGAACAAATAAATCCATATATAAATAAAGACAGCATGAATACTTAATTCTGCAACTGAGCCAGATTGAATTAGGATGTAGATGAATGTGATAAGTCTGTAAACAGAGCACACATTGTTCAGTGAAGAATAAGAAACCTTCATGCTCGAGGCAGGTTGGACTGTCAGGAAGTCGACTCGACTCCTTCAACAACAGACCGAGCAGCCAGTATGTAACGACTGACTGCAGAATTTTACCCAGCCTGCACTGGGTAAAAACTATAGGTGGAGCATTGTGGGATGTTTCACTTGCAGACAGGTCATTACAGGTCAGTAAGAAGACACAGAAAAGAGCAGTTCATCATCATGTAGCCCAGTGGTTCTCAAACTGTTTCTGTAAATAAGAATACTGTATTTTGAAGCCCACAAACCCGCCATTCTGACACTGACACACACACACACAGTGCTACCCACCAAGCCAGACAGACAGACAGACGGGATCACAGAACCACCACGATGTGAGTGAGTACAGGAATATTAGTGTTAGAGGTAAAAGTTCAGTTTGGAACGATCAGTTTAAATAGTGAGAGACTCTTCATCTCTTAACTCCTCATCATGGATCTGAAAATACAGCTCTCCATCCCACACATCATCTACTACAGATCACCACACACACACACACACACACCACCTACTATAACTCACCACTCACTTATACACACACACACACACACACACACATCATCTACTACAACTCACCACTCACACACACTCACACACACACACACACACCATCTACTACCACTCTCTCACACACACACACACACACACACACACACACACACACACCACCTACTACAACTCACCACTCACTTATACACACACACACACACACACACACACACACACACCACCTACTATAACTCACCACTCACTTATACACACACACACACACACACACATCATCTACTACAACTCACCACTCACACACACTCACACACACACACACACACACATCATCTACTACAACTCACCACTCACACACACACACACACTCACACACACACACACACACACACACACCACCTACTATAACTCACCACTCACTTATACACACACACACACACACCACCTACTATAACTCACCACTCACTTATACACACACACACACACACACACATCATCTACTACAACTCACCACTCACACACACTCTCTCTCACACACACACACACACACACACACCATCTACTACAACTCACCACTCTCTCACACACACCACCTACTACAACTCACCACTCACTTATACACACACACACACACACACACACACACACACACACACACCATCTACTACAACTCACCACTCACTTATACACACACACACACACACACACACACACACACACACACACACACACACACACCACCTACTATAACTCACCACTCACTTATACACACACACACACACACACACACACACATCATCTACTACAACTCACCACTCACACACACTCTCTCTCTCACACACACACACACACACACACACACACACACCATCTACTACAACTCACCACTCTCTCACACACACACACCACCTACTACAACTCACCACTCACTTATACACACACACACACACACACACACACACACACACACACACACACACACACACCATCTACTACAACTCACCACTCTCTCTCACACACACACACACACACACACACACACACACCCACACACACACCCACACACACACACCACCTACTACAACTCACCACTCACTTATACACACACACACCACCTACTTCAACTCACCACTCACTTATACACACACACACACCACCTACTACAACTCACCACTCACACACAACAAACACAAGTTACACCCACACACTTCATCTACTACAGACCACACACACACACACACACAACAAACACAAGTTACACCCACACACTTCATCTACTACAGATCACCACACACACACACACACACACAACCTACTACAACTCACCACTCACTTATACACACACACACACACACACACATCATCTACTACAACTCACCACTCACACACACTCACACACACACACACACACACACACACACACACACACACACACACCACCTACTATAACTCACCACTCACTTATACACACACACACACACACACACATCATCTACTACAACTCACCACTCACACACACACACTCACACACACACACACACACACACACACACACACCATCTACTACAACTCACCACTCTCTCACACACACACACACACACACACACACCACCTACTACAACTCACCACTCACTTATACACACACACACACACCACCTACTTCAACTCACCACTCACTTATACACACACACACACCACCTACTACAACTCACCACTCACACACAACAAACACAAGTTACACCCACACACTTCATCTACTACAGATCACCACACACACACACACACACACACACACACACAACAAACACAAGTTACACCCACACACTTCATCTACTACAGATCACCACACACACACACACACACACACACACACACACAACCTACTATAACTCACCACTCACTTATACACACACACACACACACACACACACACACACACACACACACACACATCATCTACTACAACTCACTCACACACACACACACACACACACACCAAACACAAGTTACACACACACACATCATCTACTACAAAACAGACCAATATAAGAAGCCTAAAATGAAAGAGTCAGAAATCCAGATTCTTGGGAAGCAGTTTGATGGGAAGCAGACAAACCAGTTCCACAAATAAAACAATCATTTCTTTAAGACAAGACAGTCTAACAGGTCCTTAATAACTAACTGACAACTGACAAGGAAGTCATTGTTTGATCAACGCTGTAAGATTAAAAGCTCGCTTCATTTTATTTCCAACAGTCGAAGCTTGATTTGATTCTCTACATCAGGGGTCACCAACCTTTTCGAGACCAAGAGCTACTTCAAGGGTACTGAATAATACGAAGGGCTACTTGTTTAATACAAACTTCCTGAATAACAAAGTTGCACAGTTCACTTTTAATGATATTATTATTATAAATATTATTATTTTTATTAATATAAATATTCATGTTTATGAAGAGACTGTCTGATCACATGTTAATGTTAATAATTCCTTAGAAAAATTATTAACAATGATTTACCATGGTAGGAAACATATATTTCAGCATGTAACATTATTTATCTCTATTAATCTAAATCCGTTTCAATATTTAAAAGTCAGAGCGATCATCACATCTCTAATATTTTTGTAAATATCTTTCTTGACAGTTTTGTATAAAAGAGCACATTTGTAGAATTTTGATCAAAATCAGATCACTTCTGTACTGTTTTTCAGAAAATCATTAACAGTCACATCTTCAAATCCTGTTCCGTTTGTACTTATCACTTCTTTGCAAAGTTTTAGAACAAATCATGAACTCGGTCCCATGTTTGTACAATTTATCAGTTATGTACGATTTAAATAAAGCTGCGATGTACATGGAAGTTTTTGTGACACGTACTGAAGTGTCTCTCCACATTCCTCCCAATCATTGTGAAAATATCACGTTTTCTTTTGCTTTTCTTGTGTGTATTTCCATTATTATTTTTCGGGGTAAAACCCGTATCTCACTCCCCATCGTAGCTGTGCATGCGTAGCTTGCTTGTTTCAGCGTTATGCGCACACCACACCCAGACAAGAGCATATAAACATCAAACATTTTTGTTTTTTAAATTTTATATTCATTATTGTCATTTTCAAATCTACATCAATGCAAGTGTTACTGATTCAAAAAGAACATCAACACAAATAAAATTTTTAGACGGAGCTCTATAGTCACTAGTGCTATTTTGGAACATGCCCCGCGGGCACCGGGTTGGTGACCCCTGCTCTACATACACGAGAGCTCAGGCCGCACTCGGACCCTCTGTGCTCATGCTCCAGTTTCCTCCAGAGAGAAACCGCTGCTGTTCTAATTTTCCCTTTTTGTGCATTTATATAGTTTAAATGAAGAACGACAGAACTATTGCTGGGTTGTGTCAGTGTAAAGTCTGACTGCATGTTAAAGTCTGCACACGTGGATCTGTGTGGACTCCGATGGAACAACTGGAACTCCGGTGTAATAATAATGAGGAATATTTTAATCTCCACTCGAAGTTTAAACGAGGAAGGAAAGCGTCGTTCCTTTAGCCAGTATAATAACGTAACATTCCACAGAGAGCTGGATAAATAATCACCACATGCTGCTCACACTGAACCTGCAGTGAGAAACTCACAATGCTATCACCCCTCCCAAACTCTGCTTTTTCATCTACAGACCCTTTCTTTGTTCTGGAGCCAATCTCAGGTCCTCAGTACAGCCACACACACCCCCACCCGTTCCCCCCATGAGCTGTACACAAACCTGCCAAGTCACACACACAACACACACATATAACACTCACACCATACACGCGCACACACACACACACACACACACACAAACACCATACACACAACTCACACACCTCACACACCTCACACACCTCACACCCACCATACACATACACAACACACACACACCATACACACACCATACACGCACACACATACCATACACACAACATTCCCACACAACATACACACAACATTCACACACACCATACACACACACCATACAACACACACAATACACATATACAACATACACACACAACATACATACACACACAAACACCATACATGCACACACCACATACCCACACACCATACACACAACATACATATACACACACACACAACACACACACACAACACACACACACAACACTCACACACACACACACAACATACATATATACACACACACACACACACACACCCCACACACACACACACACACAACACTCACACACACAAAAACACCATACACACAACATACATATACACACACACACACACAACACTCACACACACAAAAACACCATACACACAACATACATATACACACACAACACTCACACACACAAAAACACCATACACACAACTCACACACCCACCATACACATACACAACACACACACACAACATACACACACACCATACACACACCACACACACACACACGATACACACACACCATACACACAACATTCACACACACCATACAACATACACACACACCATACACACACCACACACACACACACCATACACACAACATACACACAACATTCACACACACACCATACAACACACACAATACACATATACAACATACACACACACAACATACATACACACACAAACACCATACATGCACCCACCACATACCCACACCATACACACACACACCACACACCACACACCATACACACAACATACACACACCATACGCACACCATACGCACACACCACACGCACACACAACATACACACACAACATACAGGGGTTGGACAAAATAACTGAAACACCTGTCATTTTAGTGTGGGAGGTTTCATGGCTAAATTGGACCAGTCTGGTGGCCAATCTTCATTAATTGCACATTGCACCAGTAAGAGCAGAGTGTAAAGGTTCAATTAGCAGGGTAAGAGCACAGTTTTGCTTAAAATATTGCAATGCACACAACATTTTGGGTGACATACCAGAGTTCAAAAGAGGACAAATTGTTGGTGCACGTCTTGCTGGCGCATCTGTGACCAAGACAGCGAGTCTTTGTGATGTATCAAGAGCCACGGTATCCAGGGTAATGTCAGCATACCACCAAGAAGGACAAACCACATCCAACAGGATTAACTGTGGACGCAAGAGGAAGCTGTCTGAAAGGGATGTTCGGGTGCTAACCCAGATTGTATCCAAAAAACATAAAACCACGGCTGCCCAAATCACGGCAGAATTAAATGTGCACCTCGACTCTCCTGTTTCCACCAGAACTGTCCGTCGGGAGCTCCACAGGGTCAATATACACGGCCGGGCTGCTATAGCCAAACCTTTGGTCACTCGTGCCAATGCCAAACGTCGGTTTCAATAGTGCAAGGAGCGCAAATCTTGGGCTGTGGACAATGTGAAACATGTATTGTTCTCTGATGAGTCCACCTTTACTGTTTTCCCCACATCCGGGAGAGTTACGGTGTGGAGAAGCCCCAAAGAAGCGTACCACCCAGACTGTTGCATGCCCAGAGTGAAGCATGGGGGTGGATCAGTGATGGTTTGGGCTGCCATATCATGGCATTCCCTTGGCCCAATACTTGTGCTAGATGGGCGCGTCACTGCCAAGGACTACCGAACCATTCTGGAGGACCATGTGCATCCAATGGCGGTGCCGTGTATCAGGATGACAATGCACCAATACACACAGCAAGACTGGTGAAAGATTGGTTTGATGAACATGAAAGTGAAGTTGAACATCTCCCATGGCCTGCACAGTCACCAGATCTAAATATTATTGAGCCACTTTGGGGTGTTTTGGAGAAGCGAGTCAGGAAACGTTTTCCTCCACCAGCATCACGTAGTGACCTGGCCACTATCCTGCAAGAAGAATGGCTTAAAATCCCTCTGACCACTGTGCAGGACTTGTATATGTCATTTCCAAGACGAATTGACGCTGTATTGGCCGCAAAAGGAGGCCCTACACCATACTAATAAATTATTGTGGTCTAAAACCAGGTGTTTCAGTTATTTTGTCCAACCCCTGTACATACGCACACAAACACCATACATGCACACACCACATACCCACACCACACACCATACACACCATACACACACCATACACACCACACGCACACACAACATACACACACAACACACACACCACACACATACACACAACATACACACACACCACACACCATACATATACACACACAACAGCGCTATGAGTTCTCCAATGAGAGATGCGTGTCTCATCACACTGGATGACTGATGGTGACTGATGGAGACAAATAATTTAGTTACACACTGTTGTCACAGCCTGTTTATTCTTACATTTGTAGGGTCACATGATACACTACACAGCCAAAAGTATCTGGACACCTGATCATGATCTCATTAAACAGACCATTCTCAAGTCCTAGTCATTAATAAGTAATCATTCGTTGTCTTTGCAGCTATAACAGTCTCAATTCTTTTGGGAATGCTTATCTCTTTGAAAATTTCTTAAAAAAAATAAATAAAAAAAAGCATCTGTTAGATCAGGCACTGATGTTAGACAAATAGGCCTGGTTTATAATCGATGTTCCGATTCATGCCAAAGGTGTTTAATAAATCTTAAGTCAGGGTTCTGTTCAGACCACTAAAGATCCGCCATACCACACTGGTTATTCTATGCTTTGGGCAAAGGGACACAGTCATGCAGGAACAGCTCAGGGTCTTTTCCAAGCTGTGGCCACAAATTTGAAAGTAAAACACCACAGCGTTTACATCTTTCACATCAAACATAGCAAATCTGCTTTCTGCTGGCAGTGCCACTGAGAGCCAAGCTTTAAGCAACATAATATTGACTGACAGTACTGATGGTTTATTCACATGCAGTTTTGTATGAAATGTATTTTAATTAATACAAGAACGCTCTTCTGTTTCCTCAAGTGGACACAAATAAGTTTGTAAAAGCTTTATAAAAGCACTATGAAGATGCAACTACTGATTCCTAAAATGCAAACATAGCTCACCAGTCGCCATTAAGTATTTTCCCACAATGCCATGCTAGATTTTAGGTTGAACACAACAGTTCAGTGAGAATCAGTTTCTCTCCCCCATGTCTGTGCTTTACTTCTGTTTACGTCACGTTGGAGAGGTCGCGGCAAACTGGGTCAAAGTTCACTCTTACTGAATCTGACTGTAGCGCAGTGGCAAGCAGTAAAAGTCGGTGTAAGCGGCGCTGCTTACACTGGAAACGATGGCACAGTCAGCACAAAACGAAGCTTCTGCCGCCGGGTATCATGTGAACGCAGCCTAATAATTAGGAATGATTAATTCATGTCATTACCAGTAAATGAGCTAAATGAGCTTCATATGTGGAAAGATTCTTCTTTAACCATAATAAATCCACACCTAAAACTCATTATTATTTTTCTGGATTAAATCAAACGTTTATAATTTTTCTAGAAGTAATTATTAGATGTTTCTCATTTTTCTAGATTCAATTAAATGTTTATAATTTTTCTAGATATAATTATTGATGTTTATCATTTTTCTAGAAGTAATTATTAGATGTTTATAATTTTTCTAGATTAAATTAAATGTTTATATTTTTTCCAGATATAATTTTTAGATGTTTATCATTTTTCTAAAAAGAATTATTAGATTTTTATCATTTTTCTAAAAAGAATTATTAGATGTTTATCATTTTTCTAGATATAATTATTGATGTTTATCATTTTTCTAGAAGTAATTATTAGATGTTTATCATTTTCTAGAAGTAATTATTAGATGTTTATCATTTTTCTAGAAGTAATTATTAAATGTTTATTATTTTCTAGAAGTAATTATTAGATGTTTATCATTTTTCTAGAAGTAATTATTAAATGTTTATTGTTTTCTAGAAGTAATTATTAGATGTTTATCATTTTTCTAGAAGTAATTATTAAATGTTTATCATTTTTCTAGAAGTAATTATTAAATGTCAGCAAACGTCCCTCAGCTAATAATCTGCAGTTCTGGAGATATTTAATTTAAGTTGATTTTGAAATGTTGACAAATTAAAAAGAACATGTAAGAACTGCTAATGTAATGCATGTTAGAAGCTTCGCTAACAGTTTATGCTCAGATTGAATCTGTGACGGGCTGAACATCAGATTGTCAGAGATCTCAGAATTAGCAGCATTAGGTTTGTTTGTCTGTTGTGGTCGGACCAAAACACAGAGCTCTTAGACTCGCCCTGGATCTCCACCACAGAGTGCACTGAGATCACATTACACACACACACGCGCGCACACACACACGCGCGCACACACACACGCGCGCACACACACACGCGCGCACACACACACGCGCGCACACGCACACACACACACACACAAAGAGAAAGCAAGAGCAAGAAAAAGTGAGTGAGCTGAAAGAAAACACCCAACACAAACAATCTAAATCATGAACATTAGCAATATCAGAGGTGCTGATGACTGTATTATTGGTCACATGACCAAAAGTGCTGGAGATGATGGTGGAAGGTAGAACATCAACAACAAGCAGACTTATATATTACGGAGGTAGGGTATTAAATAAAGTGAAGTCAGGAATGGCAGTGGGCATGTCGGTGATGTCAGATTGACAAAAACAAGTCATTAGCACCATCACCAAGCTACTACTGATGAAAGCAGTCATCTAGCCAGTAGTCACATGTGGACGTGAAGCCTGGACACTGAAGAAAGTGGAATAAAGACACATTTAGGCTTTGAAAACAAGTGTAATAATAAATTGCTGAAAATTTCATAAAGGAAGATGATCATCACTGAGCGAGTTTACAAGATGGCCAGAACAGAAATAAAGCTACTGAATCACATTAAGACCCACATGTTATGTTATCTTGAGCGTGTGATGAGGCACCCACATGACAACACTGAAGGCAGCATTATTGTATGACAGGACTTGTTAAAGGTCTCAGGACTCGAGGAAGACCAAGAATGAGCTGGATTGACATCATCACAATGTGGATTGGATTATCAGGGGTGAGTCTGCTACAAAAGACACAAGACAGAGAGCACTGGAAGCTTCTGGTCAGCAGAACTACAGGCGCTCACACATCTTTACGTACCAATCACGTTTTCAGACACCTCTGGTTCTCTAAGTCACTTTTCCAGTATGGTTTGCACCCCATTTAGTGGCATCGGACTACGAACAAAATCAACTGTTCATAGTTATCTGGAGACAGTAGTAGCCTAGTGGGTAGAGCTTTGGCCTATCAATTGGAGGATAGTGGGTTCGAATCCTGACTGTTGGGCCCCTGAGCAAGGTTCTTGACCCTGTCTGCTTCAGGGGCACCGTACAATAGCTGACCCTGCACTCTGACCCCAGCTTCCAAACATGCTGGGATATGCAGAAAAAGAATTTCACTGTACTGTACATGTGTACATGTATACATAAGGTCCCACCTTAAAATCATGTCTCGAACCATGTAAGGAGCCTTTTCCTGTGTAATAAGCAATTTGCTGTGAAATTCAAACTTCAAGGTTTGTATTTAGTGATTTAACGTCCTAGCAAAGCTACGGCAATTCAGTTAGCAATCAATTAGACAAAATGTCCAGGATGTCGAAGTGTAAAGCAGCTAAAACCACGACTCGTGTCTGAGTCTGGAAAACTCCCAACCAATTCTGTGGACTCAGACAGTGGTGTGTCAAAACACAGACGAGTATTTTTGATTTGAGATAGAACATAAAGCCTCGCACCGTCGCTGTTAAGGTACTATTAAGGTAGCTGTGCTGTGTATTGTAGCTTCTATTGATTATATCATTTCTATCAATTCAATTTATGAGATGTTATTTAATGACTGCCATGAAATGTGGCTCTTTTCTTTCACAATATGTAAAAATCTGTAAATTTTGAAACACAAGGTCTGTAATATTAAGCAAAATTCCAAGTGATTTTAGTAGGGCCCTATGTACAAGACAAATAAATAAAGGCAGTCCTCTTCTTTCTATTTAAAAGGCAGCCTTAAATAATCAATAATTTCTAAATCAGCAAGATCGTTGTCCAATCACCTGACCATTAGCTTCCCTCTTTGCAGCTCGAACAGCCTCCAGCTTTCTGAAAGGCTGTTAGACAAAGAGCATTGATGAGGTCAGAAAGTGATGCTAAATGAGGAGGTCATTTCAGGTCATCCCAATTCTGTTCAGTGGAGCTGAGGTCAGAGCTCTTTGCAGGCCACTGGAGTTCATCTGTGCCAAACTCTTAACTGGACATTTACATTTTTGTCATTTAGCGGATGCTTTTATCCAAAGCGACTTATAGTTGTTGTGACTGTATACAGTCTAAGCAATTGAGGGTTAATGGCCTGGCTCAAGGGCCCAAAAGTGGCAACCTGGCAGTCGTGGGGATGGAACCAGCGACCTTCTGATTACTAGTCTAGTACCTTAACCACTAGGCTACAGCTGCCCATTTACTGGATGGAGCTTGATTTGTGCACAGGAGAACAGTCATAAGTGACTGAAATTGGCTTTATGTTACCGTCACCACAAATCTATGGAAGCTTTTATCCAAGGTGACCTATAACTGTGACAACAGTTCAATACAATACAGAATAATACAATACTAGGAATTGAGGGTTAAAAGACTTGCTCAGGAGCCCAACAGTGGCAATTTGGCAGAGAGGAGACTTAAAACAGCAAACTTTTTTAACACTAGTCCAATACCTTAACCACTAAGCTGCCACTGCCTACAACTGTGTAATTATATTGGGTATCGAAACCAAGGAGTGTTTTGTGAACACAGATCCATAACCGACAGAGCAAAGCTTCTCAGTGTCCCAGTGTTTGTAAGCTGAAGTTTCTCTATCAGAAGAAAATCATTCGGACCATAGCCAGTAGTGTTTTGGAGTCTGATCCAGGAGAGTAGTATGTGTGGGTGAAGCGAGGAGTTGAGCATTTGAGCGATGTCACACAAACGCTAGCTCATGTGGAGGAGGAAAAACAGCCAGGCATGATGAGAAGATTGAGCCACAGTTTCTCTTCAACCATCTGTGCCATCCCGCAACACGTGCTAACACGTGCTCACACACACACACACACACACACACACACACACACACACACACACACACACACACACACACACACACACACACACACACACACACACACACGCGCGCATGTCATTTGCATAATAAAAATTGGGACACACTATTCACAGTCCACACACCAGTACCAAATCTCAGCATTAGAACCTCACTGTTGAGCTCTGTAACATGCTCAGGCAGTTCCACTTTTTACAGAAACATCATTAATAAAGCTATAAAAGGAGGTTAGAATTACATTACTGATGTGTTAGCAAAATAAATACAGTAGACCCTTGACTTACGAACCGTTTACCATACGAACATTTTGTGTTACGAGCGATTTTTTTCAACTAATCGTACGAATTTCGGATTACGAACTGAAATTAGCACGCGAGCAAAACATGTGACGTCACGACCAAGTTTATGGACAATTTAGTACCTTCAATTCACCTCACTTGCATGTCTTTGGACTGTGGGAGGGTCTGGTTTTCCCGACAAACACTAGACACAGGGCAGGAAAACCCTGATTCAAGATTCAGAAGCCTTTAATGTCAATGTCACCGTCACCAGAACAGCAAATTATTTGCTGAGGGACGTTTGGGCTGCATAAATGACCACATTTGCAGAAACTATGTACTAGAACTGAATCATTTGATATGTATCGTTGTTACACACTGCCTGGCCAAAAAAAAGGTCACCACCTGGATTTAACTAAGCAAATAGGTAAGAGCCTCCCATTGGATAATTACTGCATGGGTGATTGTTTCAGCTCTGCAACAAGTTATTTAACCCTAACTGATGCAGTGAGTAGCTTCTCATTTGTTAAACAACCATGTGGAAAGACACATCCTGTGGTCATGGAAACGATGTTAATCTGTTTCAGAAGGGTCAAATTATTGGCATGCATCAAGCAGAGAAAACATCTAAAATCGGGTTAAGAACTGTCCAACACATTATTAAAAAGTGGAAGGACAGGGGGGAAACATCATCTTCGAGGAAGGAATGTGGTCGGAAAAAAATCTTGAATGATCGTGATCGGCGATCACTTAAACGTTTGGTGAAATCAAATGGTAGAAAAACTCCAGTAGAACTCAGGGCTGTTTAATAGTGACAGTAAGAGCATTTCCACACGCACAATGCGAAGGGAACTCAAGGGATTGGGACTAAACAGCTGATGACTTCAAATAAATACAAGAGATATTTTAACTTCTAAAAGTAAAGGGGGTGAGTCAAAAACACTAAGGGATGTTGCACAGCATGCCAACCCGTCTCAGAGCTTTGGCCACCTCCCTCCCAGGAAGATGGACAACCATGTCTGTGTAGACGCCCAGCTGGCTGACAGCACAGCTGAGATTCAAACCCAGATCTCAACAGTGGTGGGCTAATGTAACAGACCACTGTGCCACCTGAGCCCCTGTTTCACATTGTATAGACTTATCTGTATGAATCTGTCATACCATGAAACAAGCATTAATGAAACACAGTAACCCTACCTCATGGTCTGGATCCTGAATATGACACAATCACATCGAGAGCACAATCCAGCCACCTGTTGCCGGCAACTAGTCCGGAGCTTAGAGCAGTTAAGTCCACACAGACACACATGCACGTGATCCAGGCCAAAATGTTGGTTTTTTTCTGTTAGGGAGAACCAGCAAGGCTAAATCCAACCAAGGTCCCGAACACAAGACGTGAGAGTGATCCCGTTCCAGTCCAGGCTTGTTAACTCTGAGCAAACTTTAGATAAACATATTAACCAAGGAAGTGCGAAGAGTGAATCCGTCCGCTTCAGACTGGCCCATATAATCCATTCAGGTTCTAGGACAAAGAAGAGTGCACTTCTCGAACTGTCAAGCCCTCCAACTCCAACCAAACGGCAGCGTCCGTGGGCTAGAAGTGGGAGAAAGGACTGGGTGGGACGGAGCTCAAGAGGCCCTCCCAAACGTGGTGGCAACAGCTGTCTCATCTCCACACACACAGGGCCGTGTGTGATACGCAGCGGAAACTAAAGGCTGTAGTGTCACAGTGACCGGCGGAACAGAGATGCCATTGAAGGCCAGCGTGCAGGGGAATGCCATCTGAACTGAATCACTCTGCCATCAGGCACTTCAGCCGAGCAGTCAAATCAGCAAAAGGAACAGGGGGGAAGAATGTGAGAGGGGGGTTCACATAGCAGAGCTTCTTCACATGTATTTGTGGGTTACGTATCCATGTTTTGCTGTAGGATGTTGTTGGAAGTGACTGAGCTTTTATTTTTCCAAGTCTTTTACACACAAAGTGATCAGATGCCAAATGTGCTGGATAATATAACCAGATGCACTGCATTTCATTTACACTTTTTTTAGAATTTAGCAGACGCTTTTGTCCACAGCGACTTACAGTTGTGACAGTATACAATCTAGGCCAGGTGTGTCAAACTCATTTTCACCGAGGGCCACATCTGCATTATGGTGGCCCTCAAAGGGCCGATTGTAACGTATCCTGCTGTGATTGCAGTCGCCTTTTAAGTCTTGGACAATTTGTTGTTTTTCTTGGAGGCTAAATTCTGTGTTTGGTGTCAAAATGTAAAATTTATTCTGTATATTTTTAACATATAGCTATATTTATATTGTACTCCTTTACCACAGACACGGCCTCATAACACAAGAGACGTACCAGTTTTTCTTCTTGAAGCACAAACTTGTTTTCACTTTCCCATCTTTCATTAAATAACGATGTCAACGTTTGCCGCTTTAAGGAGCAGGTGTCCCATTAAATTATGAGTGCATCACTGTAACTACTTGAACCATCACAACAATCTTTGTGTCTTTTAAGCTCTCGCGGGCCACATAAAATGATGTGGCGGTCCGGATTTGGCCCGCGGGCCTTGAGTTTGACACCCCTGATCTAGGCAATTGATGGTTAAGGGCCTTGCTTAAGGGCCCAACACTGGCAACCTGGCAGTGGTGAGGCAACCTTTTGATTACTGGACCAGTACCTTAACCACAAGGCTACAGCTGAGCTGAGGTCTTCATCAGCACTGCACTTTACTGGAGCAGATCTGTATGCCACTATACAGGACTAAAAGGCTAATGCAAGCCAAATACAGATTTCCAGTGGTCCAGTTTTTCTTCATATTCATTTATTTATTAAGATTTTAACATCATGTTTTACACTTTGGTTACATTCATGACAGGACAGATAGTTACTGCTTACACAAAATTCATCAGTATAAGTTTTCAATATTAAACACAGTCATGGATAATTTTGTATCTCTAATTCACCTCACTTGGACCTCCCGGAAGAAACCCACACAGACACGGGGAGAACGTGCAAACTCCACACAGAAAGGACCTGGACCGCTCCACCTGGGAATCAAACCCAGGACGTTTCTGCTTTGAGGTGACAGTGCTGCCCACCGAGCCACTGTGCCGCCCTCTTCTTCATTCAAATACATTTACAGGCAGACCAAGCGGTGACTGTGTATAGCATAGTGTAGCACTCCAAATGTGATTTTGGGACTGCACGCTTGATGAAGCATGACAGACTTCGGCTCCTTGGTCAGAGAGAAGAAGGCGTATAGTCTTAATGAAGGCAGCAAAGAGTTCAGATTTAAATTCATTATAAACAGATATGATGGGTATTCCAATTCCCCTTTTTGATTTTCATAACAATCGTCAGTTTTGTATTAGTCGAAGCCATTCATTTCCAAAAAAACGATACAGAAAGAACGTTGAGAAAGAAGGAAACATTTCTGCTCTTTAAACTGTAGGAGGCAGCAATTATTATTCAGTTGCTTCAGAGCCAGTTACAAAAGCACAAAGAAGAGGCTACATCTAAATACACTATTTCTTACACTATACTTTAACACAGGGGTCTTCAACCTGTGGGGCGAGTACTTGCCCGAGGGGGCGCAAGCGACTGTCCGGGAGGGGGGGGTGGGACAGCCGCTCGCGCCCTAAAAACTTTATAAAAACGGTAACTTACATCATCACAAAAAAAACTGTGCATACAAGCAAAGAAAACATTTTAGTCCACAAAATCCACTTTTTATCCCCTACACATGCTTCGGCTGTGGCCACACAGTATCATCGGATGCCCTGCCTTATTATGACTGACCACCAACCGGTCACCACATAAAAATATACATATATAGGAGTAGTAATTGGTCGTGTGAGGGACTAAGCAAGAGCTTATAGTCTGGATTTAGCACCATCTGATTTCCACCTTTTTAGACACTCAAAGAAGCTTTAAGGGGAAGAAGATTTTCATGTGATGATGATGTGAAAGCAGCGCTGCATCAGTGGCTATGAGCTCAACCAAAAACATTATTTGCTGATGGTATTAAAATGTTGGTACGACGCTGGAAAAATGCATCAGAAGGTGATTATGTAGAAAAGTGATGCATGGAAGAACCCTCATGCGTACACACACACACACACACACACAAACACACACACACACTCACACACTCACACACTCACACACACACACACACACACACACACACACACACACACACACACACACAGCAGCTCAACAATTATAAAAATCCAGCCTCTCAGTATCTGCCCCAATAACAATAGTCTGTCAGACTGGAATGTCCAGTCCTAGCATTATGCATATTATAAAAATCTCATTAAAATAGACGATCCCTACCTCGTCGCCACCGGCAAGCTTCACACGCCAACCGAACTACCACAAAATGTCTCAGACTAGATTTCACAGAGCAGAAGTTCACCACACCACGAGTCTCTCTGACGCTACATGAGTGTTTGTCTGGGCTTTATCAGGCACTTGTGTTGAGCCCAGGCTCTCTGTGGCTCTGATAAGAGAGTTCAGACAGAACAGAGCTCCAGCTAAACCTCCTCCCTAACCGTCACGCCAAGCGTTCTACAACACGACTACAAACCGACCACAACAGTGTGCTGGACCTTTTTCAGCGTGTTGTTGTACTGTTTTAAACAAACAGCATTTCAGATTTTCACATCGGTTAATTTACAGCACTCAGCAACACCACAAGAGAACTTTCTCAACTGGAACTAAATATCAGTTTTACTAGTTTGGGTTTACAGCTGTGTCTAATAATTTATGATCTTTTAGGGCACTCAATCAAATAAATCTGCACACAATGAGTTCTGGCTGAGCGTATAACAAAAATACATAGCAGGGCTTTTCTGTTTTGTTTGCGTGTGAGAAATATAAGACAAACCCAGGACAGGAGGGACAGTAGTGTACAGTCTAAAGCCCACTTACATTTAAACACTCCAAGCATTTATCATTTTCTGGATCAAAAATAAGATAAGCACTCAGATGTGTGTTTTAAGACAAGTCACAGCTAAACCGCTGACTTATGTTATCTACATCATTCAACAGCAAATATAATCATAGGATACAACCATAGTGAAGTAAACGAGTAACAGAAAATAAGGCACATGGTTGAATTTGTGCTCTCTAGGACCCCAAAGCTGACGAGAGTGTTTAAGACCTGATGCTTAAATTAGTGTAAGATCTGTCAGAAATGGAGAGATTGTGTCTGTCAGTAGTATTTTTTTTAACCAGCTAGAGATGGGTGAGGTTCACACTGAGCTAACTCAGGACCTAATGTTACCTGTGTTAAAGTGGCACCATGACTGAGTGGAAACCAGATTCACATATTGAGCTAGATTCTGGCTTTTTCAAGACAGACATATGGATGAATGAATGGATGGATGTATGGATGAATGGATGAAAGGATGGATGGATGGATGGATGGATGGATGGATGGATGGGTGGATGAAAAAATGGATGGATGGATGGATGGATGGATGAATGAAAGAATTGATGGATGGGTGAGTGGATGGATGGGTGGATGGATGGATGAAAAAATGGATGGATGAATGAAAGAATTGATGGATGGGTGAGTGGATGGATGGGTGGATGGATAGGTGGGTGGATTGGATGGGTGGATAGGTCAGTTGGTGGGTGGACTGTGTGGATGGATGGGTGGTTGGGTGGATGGATGGATGGATAGATTGATGGAAGGATGGGTGGATGGGTAGGTAGGTAGGTAGATAGGTAGGCAGGTAGGATGGATGGATGGATCAGATCCAATCAGATGTGTTACTATTCCTGCACTTCAGACCAGGATGGGTCTTGAAAAAATTATTAGTATTGGATCAGGACGTACCTAGAAATTTGGCTGACCAATCACTGGTGTGACCACAGATTTACGGAGATTGTATACTTTGGTGGTAACCACTACCACTGTGGGGGTCACTGGATCACAGCGGTTAAACACCTTTCTAGAAACCCGCGCAAGAGCTACAGGAGTGAAGTAGAGGCAGAATGACAACATATTCCAGAATATACACACACACACACACACACACACACACACACACACACACACACACACACACACACACACACAGACACAGACACACACACACACACACACACACACACACACACACACACACACACACACACACACACACACACACACACACACACACACACACACACACACACCCAGTGTGCATGACATCACCCTGTGTCTCCGAGCTCTATCGATCTCCTGGATCTCCACACCTGCTCTCACTCCAGTACACCAGCGCACTTTACCAGTGGAGTTAGCGCTCACCCTCACCCCGTACCCGCTGTGAGAAACCCTCATGACTTCAGCTGAGCATAACCACCCGGCCGGCACACGTCATGATGATAACAGGCTGCTGCTGCTGCTGCCGCCCCCGGCTGCTTTCTGAGCGAGGACTGAGATCGGATTACAGAAATAAAATTCTGGAGGAAAAATTACATTAGGTGTGAAATTCGGTCATCGACTCTAGTGCGTTCACACACACACATCACACACACATACAGTGTATATATACAGTGTATCACAAAAGTGAGTACACCCCTCACATTTCTGCAAATATTTCATTATATCTTTTCATGGGACAACACTATAGACATGAAACTTGGATATAACTTAGAGTAGTCAGTGTACAGCTTGTATAGCAGTGTAGATTTACTGTCTTCTGAAAATAACTCAACACACAGCCATTATTGTCTAAATAGCTGGCAACATAAGTGAGTACACCCCACAGTGAACATGTCCAAATTGTGCCCAAATGTGTCGTTGTCCCTCCCTGGTGTCATGTGTCAAGGTCCCAGGTGTAAATGGGGAGCAGGGCTGTTAAATTTGGTGTTTTGGGTACAATTCTCTCATACTGGCCACTGGATATTCAACATGGCACCTCATGGCAAAGAACTCTCTGAGGATGTGAGAAATAGAATTGTTGCTCTCCACAAAGATGGCCTGGGCTATAAGAAGATTGCTAACACCCTGAAACTGAGCTACAGCATGGTGGCCAAGGTCATACAGCGGTTTTCCAGGACAGGTTCCACTCGGAACAGGCTTCGCCAGGGTCGACCAAAGAAGTTGAGTCCACGTGTTCGGCGTCATATCCAGAGGTTGGCTTTAAAAAATAGACACATGAGTGCTGCCAGCATTGCTGCAGAGGTTGAAGACGTGGCAGGTCAGCCTGTCAGTGCTCAGACCATACACCGCACACTGCATCAACTCGGTCTGCATGGTCGTCATCCCAGAAGGAAGCTGACGCACAAGAAAGCCAGCAAACAATTTGCTGAAAACAAGCAGTCCAAGAACATGGATTACTGGAATGCCCTGTGGTCTGACGAGACCAAGATAAACTTGTTTGGCTCAGATGGTGTCCAGCATGTGTGCCGGCGCCCTGGTGAGAAGTACCAAGACAACTGTATCTTGCCTACAGTCAAGCATGGTGGTGGTAGCATCATGGTCTTGGGCTGCATGAGTGTTGCTGGCACTGGGGAGCTGCAGTTCATTGAGGGAAACATGAATTTCAACATGTACTGTGACATTCTGAAACAGAGCATGATCCCCTCCCTTCGAAAACTGGGCCTCATGGCAGTTTTCCAACAGGATAACGACCCCAAACACAACCTCCAAGATGACAACTGCCTTGCTGAGGAAGCTGAAGGTAAAGGTGATGGACTAAACCCAATTGAGCACCTGTGGCGCATCCTCAAGTGGAAGGTGGAGGAGTTCAAGGTGTCTAACATCCACCAGCTCCGTGATGTCATCATGGAGGAGTGGAAGAGGATTCCAGTAGCAACCTGTGCAGCTCTGGTGAATTCCATGCCCAGGAGGGTTAAGGCAGTGCTGGATAATAATGGTGGTCACACAAAATATTGACACTTTGGGCACAATTTGGACATGTTCACTGTGGGGTGTACTCACTTATGTTGCCAGCCATTTAGACATTAATGGCTGTGTGTTGAGTTATTTTCAGAAGACAGTAAATCTACACTGCTATACAAGTTGTACACTGACTACTCTAAGTTATATCCAAGTTTCATGTCTATAGTGTTGTCCCATGAAAAGATATAATGAAATATTTGCAGAAATGTGAGGGGTGTACTCACTTTTGTGATACACTGTATATATATATTAGGGCTGTCGAAGTTAACGCGATAATAACGCATTAACGCGACCTCAATTTAACGCGATTTTAAAAAATAGTGCCGTTAACGCAGATTCTAGTTCATGTTGACACTTGACTGGTAGAACAAACGTTTTAATGTCGGACTTGCCACCGTTTTTCATTTGCGGTTTGTTAACATAATGTAACCGATCGTGGTAGTGATGCACTTGCATAATAAAGAAATAAATACACGCTATATTCACAAGTTGTCGGGAGCAGAACACTTTATTACACTTAATTAACTTCTTCTTCTGTACCGAATACCGGAAAGCTGAGTCGAGCACGTTAGTTCATGAACTATGGAAGCCCCAAAGGGTCAAAACACACTCACTTCGTGTAGAAACGTCCATCAAACCATCGTCACGATACAACCACAGACAAGTCTGATACAATAACTACGCCTTATCCCACCTAAAGCACCGCTGATCTACAATGTTTGCTGATGGAGAAATTCTAACCTACAATCTGACATTTACTGCCTAGTATGTGAGTGAATAAACTCCCTTACAGTTTTCTCTTGTCCCAGCAGTTTTTAACATAAGTACATTTAGCATAAAATGTGTTCACCATTTTAATTGTAACATTTCACTTAAAAATCCTTGTTTTCTATAACATTTACACAGATGTTTTTTTTTTTTTTAATGCGATTAATCGCGATTAACTATATGAAATTCTGAGATTAATCGCGATTAAAAATTTTAATCGTTTGACAGCCCTAATATATATATCATGTGAGGAGGGCGTGTTGAGATGCCTTTTGTATACCGAAAGCTGTGTGACATGTCAGGGCAAAGTCCTGGGCTGGGTCACACCTGCCACTCGCGTGTTCATCCTCCGGCTCTTCTTTCTCTCTTAATGAAATTGTTACCAGGATGGCTAATTGAAATAAATCAAAGCTAGTCAGTAACACGCAGACACACAGAGACATAGCAAAACAGCCAAACTGGAATCCAGCTAATGGTCTGCGCTTCAGATGAACCATATAAAAAAAACTGGACTGTCTTACACAAGCATGAGCCTGGATTTCAATTCCATTATTCTAATGTCACATTTCTTATAGATTCTTTATTTATAAACATCTGTAGAGAATCGGTGCACGTTCATCCTGTCTTGGTCTTGTCTGTAATGGTCTGTAATGTCCAATATCTAGTGACCACACAGCTCCCACTTATGCCAAGTTCAAATTACACGACTTTCCAAGTCGTCAGGTCGCTGTACAGTTCTTGTCCCTTTCACACCCAGTACTCAGTAAACACACTAAAATATGTATGTAGCTGACCGGGAGCTATTTGGAGATAAATCCTTAGACGCATTCAGTCAAATGAGCATTTGTGACGTCATACACTGAGGTTGTAAGACATGCAGGTTCAACAGGGTGAAGGTCAGGGCTCAGTGCAGACCGCAGGTGTTCCAGAACACCACACTTCTATCAATCCTGCCTTTAAGGACCACATTTACGGGTCATTCCTGGGATTTGGTGCCTTTTGGACCTTAAAACTTTTTGAAAATGAAACACTTAATTTGTTTTTCATGTTTTATTATGAAAAGGACATGTTACACTTTTCCAAACTAATATTGGTCAAGTTCAAGCACACATGAACCTCATATACACTGTGACGTCCAGCCTGTTATGTATTGGGTTGTAACAGGGTGGACCATAACAGGGTGGACATTCTGACATAAAATTAGCCATTAGCTAGCAAGTGAGCAAAACCATGCTAGCATAAAAGTGAATTCAGACAAAGAATTCTCTGCTTTTAGTATGATTATTTTTAAAATGATCAAATCGTGTTGCTTTTTCTCATATATCCCATAACAGGGTGGACATGTTATGGTTGACCATATAAGACTTTTAGGATAAAATGTGGAAAAAACAACATTAAAATAAGGAGTTTAATAAGCCGCTCATCTTCCACAGTAGTTTGGCCGCCAAAAAGATCATGTGAGCTTCAGGAAATGATGTCAGTATGTAAAACAGCTCTTCATTTTAAGAGACAGTAGTAAGAAATAACAGGGTGGACCGCAACTTGTGAACGTGTGAAAAACCCTCATAATCAGCAATAAAATCAAACTCATTAAGAAAAAAAACCCAAGGTTCAGAGGGACTTAAGCAAAACCTTTTAAACAGTATTAAAAGACTGAGATATTTTCATGATAAACCTCATATATCATCACTAAATCAGAATGTACAGCACTGGGATCATGGGAAAAGCTCTGGTATCTAAGAGATAAAACAGTGTAAAATGTATAGTCATTTTATTTGGGGGGGGGGGGGGGGGGGGGGGGGTAGAAAACATTGTGTTTAGTATTTGAAAGTGTTAATTATTCCTGTAAGATGTTTAGAAATTTGTATTGTTTAAAATGTACTTAATAAATACAATGATCAGTACTGGGGACACAAAAGGAATCGAATTGCAGGAATGACCCAAACACTTTCAGCATTTAGCAGATGCTTTTCATCCAAAGCGACTTACAGTACTGTGACAGTACACTGTCTAAGCAACTGAGGGTTAAGGGCCTTGCTCAAGGGCCCAACAGTGACAACCTTGCTGCATTTAAAACAAAATAACATAGGACACAATTTTTCTCTTATGATGTTTTCTGAGGAAATTTAAAGGATGTCTTGTGAAATTAAGCATAATTTACATTGGTTGAAAACACTCATCACAAAAACCTGGACCCCTGAGCAATGGAATAAAATATATACAGTTGAAACCAGAAGTTTACATACACTATATAAAAAGACACATGTGCATGTTTTTTCTCACTGTCTCACATGAAATCAGAATAAACTCTTCCTGTTTTAGGTCAATTAGGATTACCACAATTATTTCTATGTGCTAACTGCCAGAATAATGAAAGAGAGGCAATTTTTTAAGGCAATTTTTACTACTTTCTTCAAAGTCAAAAGTTTAAATACACTAAGATTACTATGCCTTTAAACAATTTGGGACAGCCCATATGATCATGTCATGTCTTTGGAAGCTTCTGATAGGTTTATTGGCAACATCTGAGTTAAGTGGAGACACCTGTGGATGTATTTTAAGGCACACCTGAAACACACTGCTTCTTTGTGTAACATCATGGGAAAGTCAAAAGAAATCTGCCAAGATATCAGGAAGAGAATTGTGGACTTGCACAAGTCTGGTTCATCCTTGGGTACAATTTCCAGATGCCTGAAGGTGCCTCGTTCATCTGTACAAACAATTATACGCAAGTACAAACAAGATGGGAATGTCCAGCCATCATACCGCTCAGGAAGGAGACGGGTTCTGTGTCCCAGAGATGAACGTGCTTTGGTCCGAAATGTGCACATCAACCCAAGAACAACAGCAAAAGACCTTGTGAAGATGCTGGCTGAAGCTGGTAAGAGTGTGTCCTTATCCACAGTGAAACGAGTACTGTATCGACATGGGCTGAAAGGCCACTCTGCCAGGAAGAAGCCATTACTCCAAAAGAAACATAAAAAAGCCAGATTAATGTTTGCAAATGCACACAGGGACAAAGACTTAAATTTTTGGAGACATGTCCTGTGGTCTGACGAAACTAAAGTTGAACTGTTTGGCCATAATGACCATCGTTACGTTTGGAGGAAAAAGGGGGAAGCTTGCAAGCCTGAGAACACCATCCCAACTGTGAAACATGGGGGTGGCAGCATCATGTTGTGGGGTTGTTTTGCTGCAGGAGGGACTGGTGCACTTCACAAAATAGATGGCATCATGAGGAAAGAACATTATGTGGAAATACTGAAGCAACATCTCAAGACATCAGCCAGGAAGTTAAAGCTTGGGCGCAAATGGGTCTTCCAAATGGACAATGACCCGAAGCATACTGCCAAACTGGTTACAAAGTGGCTTAAGGATAACAAAGTCAATGTTTTGGAGTGGCCATCACAAAGCCCTGATCTCAATCCTATAGAAAATTTATGGGCAAAGCTGAAAAGGCAGGTGCGAGCAAGGCGGCCTACAAACATGGCTCAGTTACACCAGTTCTGTCAGGAGGAATGGGCCAAAATTCCTGCCAACTATTGTGAGAAGCTTGTGGAAGGATATCCTAAACGTTTGACCCAAGTCATACAGTTTAAGGGCAACAGTACCAAATACTAATGAAATGTATGTAAACTTTTGACTTTGAAGAAAGTAATAAAAATTGCCTTAAAGAATTCTCTCTTTCATTATTCTGGCAGTTAGCACATAGAAATAATTGTGGTAATCCTAATTGACCTAAAACAGGAAGAGTTTATTCTGATTTCATGTGAGACAGTGAGAAAAAACATGCACATGTGTCTTTTTATATAGTGTATGTAAACTTCTGGTTTCAACTGTATATGCTTGGATGGGTGTACTTTTAAAATGTTTTCCAGAATTAGAAGCCAAGGGATGCCTTTAATTCACAGGAATGACAAAAGATCCAGAATAATATCAGTCACTTCAACTTACTTTTACAATTCTAGCATTTAGTAAACGCTTTTATCCAAAGCGACTAACAATTAGGACCGAGTACAATTCAAGCAATTCAGGGTTAAGGGCCTTGCCCAGGGGCCCAAGAATAGCAACTTGATGGTGTTGTTGGAGCTTGAACTGGCAACCTTGTGATTACTAATCCAGGATCTTAACTCTTGAGCTAGCACTGCCCCTCAACTGAAAATCACCAGGTTCCATAATTGGTTACCACCAAATATCAGGCAACTTTATAGTACAGAGTCAGCAGTCCAAAAAGCTCCAGATTCACCAAAAATGGATAAAGCGACACGTTCAGGCCTCTGGAACACACTGGGATGTGTCACTCTTTCAAACTCCTCTCATCCGCTGACTGTGGTTAACCAATTCATCTGACTGTGGGTTCAGTTCTGCATCCAAACCATCTAGACTTTCACTTTTCTCACACAGTTAGATAAACAACCGTTCTCACTTCTCTATTCTCCTCTAACACTGCTCTCACCCAGCTGCTAGCATCAGCTTGTTCTGTTCATGAGAAGAAGAAACATAAAAGATGAAATGAAAACAAAACTGTCAGCTCTGACCCGTCGTGACAAGGACTCGACACCTGAAGGAGTCCTGCTGCTCAGTATTGAATCAGTACTTCAGAAAACAATAGACTTTAATACCTGAGCTCTATAATAAAAAGGACTGGAGTGTTTTATACTATAGGAGATCATTTACTGAATGGCTAATGCAATCCACGCCGTGATGTCAATCCAACTTATGCTTGGTACAAGTAGGAAAAACAAATAAATCTGAGTTGATTGGGCTACGTGCCTGTTCTATAGTGAGTTGGAGGTTAATAAATATTTTTTTGCAATGCAGCGTGGGTATTATGTTTTGTAGAGAACGATAAGGTCAGAAATACTGTAAAACCTTCCCCTGTCCCACCTTTTTACACTTCTCCCCTGCGTTTCCCCTCACCCCATATCTTGCGTTCTCATTGGCTGTTCGACACCGCACTCATTGCCAGTTGGCTGACTCATATCCAGATATTTAGCAAGTTAGATATTTATCTTTAGTCTCCGAGTGCTCGAGTAGTTCACACACAGAGATTGAGAGCAGAGTTTAGTTTGCCGAGCAAACAGCAAGTTGCTCCTGAGCCGGCAAATCTAGCGCAGCGCTCGCCGAGCGAAAATCAGGGCAAAAATCATGTAGTGTCAACTAGGCATAAGCGGAACTATTACCTAGAAACCAAAAATAGAGCATGCCATTTCACAGTAGATGAGAAAATATGCGTAGCACTCTGCTCAATGCTCAATTCCTATTGGTTATCACCACATTGCTTTGCTTAAAATATGCATTAAGGTAAACTTTGCGGTTTTTCCACGTAAACCTAAAACACCCAGCGAAACTCTGCCATGGTTTGACACGCCCCCCTCTGCGTCCACAGAATTGGTTGGGAGTTTTCCAAACTCAGTTACCCGAGTCTTTTTAGCTGCTTTACACTTCTTGGATATTTTGACTAACCGATTGCTAACCTGAATTGCAGTAGGATTGCTAGTGTAACAGACTTTTCTGTGCTGTAGCGAGCTGACAATGTTTGGTGTAAGTTTTTACGTATTTAGCGTATTTTTATCCAAAATCAATGGAAAGTGTGCTTCTCTACACACGTGATAATCTCTGTGCTGCACCTCAAAAGAACAAACCGGTAAAGTTTTATGCTCCCGATAGTTTGTCTATGTACAGTTTATTTCTTTCTTTATAAACTCAGTAAATTTTAAAGTCGTTCGGTTACACTAGGGCCGCCTCATATTGCAAATTAATTAGTAAACGTGAGGCACTTGAAATACGCAAATAAAAAAGGTAAATCGCTAAACACAAACCTTAAATGACCAAATCCACATGATTATGAACATGATCTGCTATGGCCTTCACAGTCGCAAAATGCTAACCAGGGAGGTAATATTTTGGTTCCATGGTTTCATTCTTCTGGTACAGTTCCAGAGTTCCAGAGTAAAATCTATACTTGGGTATAATTAGACTGACACGGTTGCCTAAAGTGACCAAACACCTTAGGTCGTTGTTATGGAACAAACTGACGCCTGTATAAGACGACAACGCTTGGATGTTGTCTTAATAATAATTAAATTGGTATCCATCGTGCATCATGTACCGAGCTGAACGTCGTCACCCTCACAGCACATCACCACCGAAATCCCCCCGGAGCGGCGCAAAAAGCCCCAGAGCCACAGCGGGAACAATGGTGCTCTTAAAGAATCGCACTCCACAGCGTCAGAGTTTTTGGCCATCGCGGCTGGGCTGACGAGGTACATGCGCGGAAGGGGGACTAGATCAGAAAAAGACACAAAAGCTCCTCTGTGTGCTTTCAACAGTGCGTATAAATCAGCCTTTGTTTTCTGTATAAAGTAAAAAATGTTCACATTTTTTATCTGTGGCTATTTTTGCGTCCGCTTTCACACGTCCCGAGACAGCAACGCGGAAACAGTGACGACGTGCAAGCAGATCTGCATTTATTCATGTTCTAAGTGTCGTAGCCTGCGTCCGAAATCGCAAACTTCTATACTGAACAGTACGTGAAAGCAGAACGCGAGAGCAGATAGTGTGTCTGAATACATTTGTTTGTTTGTTTATTAGGATTTTAACGTCATGTTTTACTCTTTGGTTACATTCATGACAGGAACGGTAGTTACTCATTACACAAGGTTATATCGAACACAGTCTAGGTCAATTTAGTGTCTCCAATTCACCTCACTTGCATGTCTTTGGACTGTGGGAGTAAACTGGAGCACCCGGAGGAAAGCCACGCAGACACGGGAAAGACATGCACGGACTCCACACAGAGAGGACCTTCTTGCTGTGAGGTGACAGTGCTACCCACTCAGCCCCCGTGCCGTCCTGTCTGAATACGTAGTATTCATTAAACAGTATGCGTAAAGTACCGGGATGACCTACTGCATGAGCAGCCATTTTTGAGTTTGCAAACACAGCACACTTGCGAACCGATAATCGATCCCATAATTCAACTGGAGCTGCAAAGGTGTTCGTAGCAAAGAAGAGAGATGGCGGAATGCAAAGCAAGACAAATATTAAAACTGTTATGATTGTGTACAGCCCTGAATAACGTTAGAGTAGCTTTGTGGAGAACGACAGAATTCATTTTGTATCGATTTAAAATTGTTATAACTGTGACGATGTGATGTCATGCATCACGTGACCTTGGTAACCTTGTGTACTGAAAGAGCGTCCTGCTTTACCGATCGAGAAGTGCGAACTGTCTCAAATTCAGTACGTACTGTTCAAGTATGCGATTTCGGACGCAGCCGTCGAGTCTGTGACATTAGCAACATTAGCTTTCATTAGCCAGGGAAGGGTTCGCTTCTTTTTCTCATCACTTCTCTTACCTCTCCCTGTGTCCTTGTATTTCAGCTACAAGCCTCGATGTACTTGCTAAGCAAATCCTTCCTGTAAAAAAGCTCAGATGACGCTGGTGAATTGTGAAGGAGCTGATCTGAACCCTGTTAGAAAAATGTGGGTCCATGATTATTTGACACCATCAGAAATGATCTTTGTAGAATAAGAACCAGTTTAGTATCTTGCAGGTCTAGGAAAGCTAGTTCATCTTTGTCTTATTAAAATACATAGTTCCATGCTCATGTTTTGGCTGCCCCTGGAGAGCCCCCTTGCTCAAGAGCCCAACAGTGGCTGCATGGCAAGGCTGGGATTCGAACCACAACCTACCTGTAGTGTATGGCTGACCCTAGAGCTTAAAGGGTTAAATTTACATTAACATTTTCTGCATTTAGCAGACGCTCTTATCCAGAGCGACTTACAGAAGTGCTTCCATAGTAAACATTTCATTTCTCAAGTTTTAGTAAACAACAGTCGAAGAACACAAATCTGCTGAAACCAAAGTGTGCTTTTTTTTTTTTTTTTTTTTTTGAAATGGAAGAAAAATTTTAGTAAATAAGTACAAGTCAACTTAATATCTTGCTCAAGAGTCCAACAGTGGCTGCATGGCATAGCTGGGATTCAAACCCAATATTTTCCATTTGGTAACAAACCTCTTCCCCCAACAAGGCTACCAACATCTCCTTACTCGAACTCAAGCACTCCTCAAATCTGACAAATCATCTATACATTAAATAAGTCGTAGCTAGTACAGACTGCAGAAAGCAGTAGCCTAGTGGTTAAGGTACTGGACTAGTAAACAGAAGTTCGCTGGTTCAAGCCCCACCACTGCAAGGTTGCTGCTGTTGGGCCCTTGAGCAAGGCCCTTAACCCTCAATTGCTCAGACTGTATACTGTAACTGTAATGTAAGTCGTTTTGGATAAAGGCGTCTGCTAAATGCCGAAAATGTAAATGTAAATGCAGAAGACTGATATGAATCATTTATATTAATAATAATATTCTTTCTGTATTTGTTTTAATAATACAACTAAAGATTTTACTAAAAAGCAATAAATACTAAGATAATTATTTGAAGTTTAGTCATCAGCATTTCCATACTTGTGAGTAGGGCTGGACGATATGGCTAAAATTTATCTCACGATATACGTAACTCCTAATTTCGGTCGATACGATATAATTCCTAGTCTAGTCTTTCCTCTCTTATCAACTATTTCTACTGCTTCTTTTTTAACTGTGGATGCTCCTTCACTCACAGCTGTTGAACTCATTACGCCGCTGATATCCACCGTGTTGTAGCGGAGTGTAATCAGAGCCGTAACGCTGGGCACTGGCGTCGTGCCTGTGGCGTACGTCATCACGCACTGACGTCATGTATATCGATCGAATTTGTTTAAAAATCATATCACCGTTATTGAAACATTTTCTATCGCGATATATATCGATATCGAATTATTGTCCAGCACTACTTGTGAGTCTAAATTTCATACCCCAGCAAGGACAGTTTATAGACTTAGAGGTTCAGGAGAAGGGGTCTGCGTGCTTTAAACCTGGACCGATCACCAAACTCCCAAATGTCAGGTCAGTAGCTGGGATCTCATACAACTAAAAGGCAGCTCAAGTGGCACAGCGGTAAAACACACGCTAGAACACCAGAGCTGGGCTCTCGAATACATCGTATCGAGTCTCAGCTCTGTCTGCCGCCTGGGCTGAGTGGCCACATGAACAACGATTGGCCTGTTGTTCAGATAGGGGTGGGATATTAAGCCGGATAGGGACTCTCTCATGACTGATGCAACTACGACCTCTGTTGGCTGATTGATGGAGTCTGTACATAGACGGGGAAAGAGTGCGCCGATCAGGGTGTGTCTCTCCGTACCCAGGGCTGATCCGCATTGCACTCGTCAAGTGTAGGTGACGAGATGTATACGGCTGCTGCCTACGTGTCGGAGCGTGTTGGAGCGTGGGTTAGCTTCGTTCTCCTCAATCAGAGCGGGGTCGGCATTAGTCAGCTCTGTCCTGACTATAATTTTACACTTTCTGTGGTATAAAAGACCAATGATCTCATTTCGTCTCATAAGAACCGCCTGTGTTAGCTGGAATGACAAAAACACTCGACATCCGACATCCACCACACGGGCGGCTGAGGACCTTCTGATACATTAACCTAAGTGAACGGTGAGGCGGAAGTAAGAAGCTGTTAAATGTTAAATGTTATAAATATCAGAACTTCCTGACAGTAAATCTCTCCGGAGAATAAAACACGCCCCTTACATTATGTCTGCTTAAGGGAAAAAATCGATACGTATGGCGCATGGCTGTGTGCGCTGCATTGACGCTGCAGATGTTCTGCGTACGAGCTAGAGAAAATGTTGACGCTAGGGCTTCAAGTGACCAACTGGAAGGTGGTGGGTTTGAATACCAGCTCTGCCATGCAGCCACTGTTGGACTCTTGAGCAAGGTATTTAACCCTCTAAGCTCCAGGGTAAGCAATACCATACAGGTACACGTGTACAGTACAATGAAATCCCAGCTACAATGTTATCCCAGTGGCAGAGCGCAGGGCTGGGCCCTGCGCTCTGCCACTGGGATAACATTGTAGCTGGGATTTCATTGTACTGTACACGTGTACCTGTACAATTTCCTCTGACTGACCATTCTGGGGTGCCGGTATGGACGTGCCTGTTGGACACTGTTGAACTGTTGGAGGGATAACGTGGACAGGGTGTAGCTCTCCGTACACAAAGCTATGCAGGGTATGCAGGGACTTTGGTGACTGGTCCAGGTTTAAAGCATGCAGGCCCCTTTCTTTAACGTCTACATCCATAAACTGTCCTTGCTGGGGTATGAAATGCACTGGTAAGAAAATCCCAGTGAAGCCCATACAGGCTAATCCTAACATCCTTGAAGATCTAACACGGTTGCACTGTTTATCAGTCACTATCGAGCAGAACCCGTATATCAACAAGGTCCAGGATTACCATAGACTTACTACACTTACCATAAAGATGAACTTTGTGGGTATACAGGTACTGACTGCAACCCCGGCATTTATCACCTGTAAGGAACCCCCATAGGACGCTACTGACCAGACGATGCTTTGTTGGAGGACCATTCTCAGCAATGCAATGACAAACTTGGTAATGACATGCTAGTTTGTGTTTCAAATGTACAAAGCAACATGAGAGCTACAGTTAGTAATTGTATACACGTCTGTCCATATACATAGCACCTGTAGTTACAAAATAATGGACAGAGAGATCAGGTGCTTGGGAGGAGCAGCCATCAGGATTAAGGTACTGATTTTCTGAATTTAGCAGACGCTTCAGCAGGGCCTTGCTCAAGAGTCTGACGGTGGCAACCTGGCTGTAGTGGGGCTTGAACCAACAACCTTTTGATTGCTAGTCATTTTACATTTACATGACATTTTCAGTATTTAGCAGACGCTTTTATCCAAAGCGACTTACAGTACTGTGACAGTATACAGTCTAAGCAATTATGGGTTAAGGGCCTTGCTCAAGGGCCCAACAGTGGCAACCTGGCAGTAATGGGGCTTAAACGAGCAACCTTTTGATTACAAGTAGGGATATCCCGATCTTTAATTTTGATCCCGATCCGATACCGAGTCTCAAACCGATACTTGTATTTTCTAGATATTGTCTAGATAAGAACTAGATAATACTGTTCACTCAGTGCACACTTCAAGTACATTACAGCTATTCAAATTAATCCAATGTATTTGTTGACATGAACAATAGCTCAGTACAACTGAATAGCTCTGCAGTGCTGTAGGAAAAAAATTGCCTGCCGTGTTCTAACTGTAACAAACTTTTCTGTGGTTGTATTTTGACAATGGTTTGATGGACGTTTCTACGTGAAGTGAGTGTGTTTTGACCCTTTGGGGCTTCCATAGTGCATGGAATAGCGTGCTCGGCTAACGCGATGACTCTAGCTGTCCGCTATTCGGTACCGTAACAGAAGAAGTTAATAAAGTGTTATGCCCCCGACAATTTGTGAATATACCGTGTATTTATTTCTTTATTAAGCAAGTGCATAACTAAGTTACATAACTAAGCCAATCAAAGTGCTTGATACTGAGATGTCGTTCAGTCTTGTAACACGTAAACTCGTAAAAGCTGTATGTTATGGTCCTGAAGTTGTCATAGTTATTTTTCAAGTTTTCAAGTTATTGTTATTGTTTTGTAAAGCGGAGTGATCCTTGACTCACACACCATATAAACAGTAAAATTCTACAGTAATGAACGCAGCTCTGCTCCCACCGCCTCGTGAAACACTCACATTGCAGACATTACACTTCACTGTTGGACTTGTTTCACTTTCCAATTTAAAGTATTTCCATACAGCGGACATGCTGACGTAAAACAAAGGATCGGGATTAGGATGGGCCTTAGTAAAGGCCATACCGATCAGTTAAAAAATGACTTGATTGGCCCCGATTCCGATCTTTGAGATCGGATCGGGACATCCCTAATTACTAGTTCAGTTAACAGCTAGGCTACAACTGTTTTACAAGGAGAATCTGGAGAGAACTTCACACAGAAAGAACCCACCGCACTCCACCTAGGAGTGGTGACAGCACAACCCACTAAGCCATCGTGCCGGTCTAGTAATCAGAAGGTTACTGGTTCAAGCCCCACCACTCCCCACTATTAGGATGTACTTTATCGTAAAAGGTGTTTGGCAGATTTCACAGGTTGGGGGGGGGTCCTGCTTTTATCAGGTGTTGGTGGGTTCTTTTGGGGTGTACGACTTGGTCTGCGTGATGCTAGCAAATAGGATTTATGTTCATGGATAATTTATTAAGCTTGATGAAGTAAACTGGAAATCTTTCTCCCACAAGGTAGAGTCAGCACTTAAGTATCTGTGAAAAAGGATGGGCTCTGCGTTTACCCTGACCTTGATCGGCATGACTATGGGATGGGCAGGCAGCTGTGCTGACCTACCCGTGTAAGAACACCCAGCTTCAATCCTTTAATTCAGGACAAACTCTCAGCAGCTCGGCCTGGAGGTCAGAGCTCCGGCCAAGCCCATGGAATTCTCTATCGAGATGAAAGCTAATCATTCTGTGCGGTGGATTTGGGAGGGATCGTAATCGCACCCACCACCACCACACTCTACTCATGGTCAAACGGTCAAGATCGCATTAACCAGTGACCAGTGGACGGCTCTCAACAGGAAGAGCAGGAGTCCAGGGCTTGGTCAGAAGAAGCACGGAGGAGGTCTGATGAACATCTGTATGATTTAAGTGAATGACCTCTTCAGGTCTGAACAGATTACTGTCATAACCTGATTTCTTGCAGAAATCTGATAATGGGACCCCAGTTGGTGACCCCAAATCTGGCAACCCCAAATTTCAGAAATTGACTTGTCAGGTAAACAAGCAGGAAGGGCGAAGGCAAAAAGGCATCTGCTTGGCAACCCAGAAGCGTAGCCAATAAGTCTTCCGCTGCTGGGGATCCCGATTGCGTTAGAGGAGGGTATATTCGCCTGCTCCATGCCCCCTCCACTTGGTCGGGTCTTTTCCCACCCAGTGGACCCGGTGGCCAATTTTGTCTGCCTGTTGTGCCCACTAGATTCCCAGCCGACTGGTAGCAGAGCCTAGATTTGAACCGGGGTGTTCATATCCCGCTGCGCCACCTGGGTGCCACTCTACATTTTAATCCAAGTTAAGTCTGTTTGTTTGTTCAGTGACGTTTACATTTTCGGCATTTAGCAGATGCTTTTATCCAAAGTGACTTACAGTTGTGACAGTATACAATCTAAGCAATTGAGGGTTAAGGGCCCAAAAGTGGCAACCTGGCAGTGGTGGGGCTTAATCAGGCAACCTTCTGATTACTGGTCCAGTACCTTAAATCACTAGGCTACAGCTGCCCTATTGTTCAATTCTTAATGCCACGTCAGCTGCTCTGACTATTATTGTAGCTGAATAAAAAGTTTCATCTTAAAAAAAGTCAAAGTTGGGGTTGATATGTGTCTTTATAGGAATTCATGAAAAGACTTCATGTATTAGGGTGGTGTCTGAGTAACTGTCAGGGTGTAGAGTATAATAGATTTATATCTTATATGGCTTTAAAAACACACCCTGGAACCAGAGCTGGGATCTCGAATACATCGTATCGAATCTCAGCTCTGCCTGCCGGCTAAGGCTGAGCGGCCACATGAACAACGATTGGCCTGTTGTTCAGATGGGCGGGACTAAGCCGGATAGGGGTCTCTCTCTCATGACTGGTGCAATTACGACCTCTGCTGGCTGATTGATGGCGCCTGCACAGAGATGAGAAAAGAGTGCTCTCAGGGTGTGTCTCTCCGTACACAACGCTGAGCTGCACTGCACTCGTGAAAAGTGCAGGTGATAAGATGCATACGGCTGCTGCCCACGTGTCGGAGGGGGCGTGGGTTAGCTTCGTTCTCCTCAATCAGAGCAGGGATCGGCATTGGTGGAGAGGAAGCATGACACAATAGCTGAAACGGGGAGAAAAAGTGGAGAAAATGCATAAAGAAAATATATAAATAAAAAAAAAAAAAGAAAATGTGTTCTTGCTCCACGGAGGGGGTAAATTGGGGCCTGGTCTAAGTAAACCCAAGTAAAGACAAGCTAGGGTGCTCGAGTTGTGTAGTGGTAAATAACTAACACACTACCTTTAAGATCTGGAGTTTAAATCTCAGCAGTGCTATCAGCCGGTCAGGCATCTATCAGACCCAACTGATTATGGTTTGGGGTTGGACGAGCAGCCTAGCCATTGAGAGGTGCACGTGTCAGTGCGCCCTAAATGCCAGTGCCAATCCCAAGATGTGTCAGGAAGAGCATCCAGTATTAAGATGCAGAATAATCACCTGTGATGACTCTAAAATACGGGAGCAGCCTAAAATAGATTTTTCCTTTGAAGCTTGTGTGTGTTAGTCGGTAAATGAGTAACTTTCTGAGACACGGTGTGTGAAACCTGCTGTCATAGTAAAGAGTATCCTTTGCTCTACTGACAAGGGTTGCCAGATTTCAGCCTTTAAAAAAGGCAAGGGGTGTGTCTGACTTTTCTGTCACCTTTTTGCCCTGAACCTTGCCACGGTATTATTGAACACCTAGCAACCGTACCTCCAACGTGAAACATCGACCGTATGTTTTTAACATTTTGGTTTGTTTGTTTATTTATTTATTGGTTAAACACCATGTCAGCATATTGTTACAATTATGGCAGGATCATTGAATACTGATATATACATACACCGATCAGCCATAACATTAAAACCACCTCCTTGTTTCTACACACACTGTCCATTTTATCAGCTTCACTTACCATATAGAAGCACTTTGTAGTTCTACAATTACTGACTGGAGTCCATCTGTTTCTCTGCATGCTTTGTTTGACCCCTTTCATGCTGTTCTTCAATGGTCAGGACCACCACAGAGCAGGTATTATTTAGGTGGTGGATCATTCTCAGCACTGCAGTGACACTGACATGTTGGTGGTGTGTTAGTGTGTGTTGTGCTGGTATGAGTGGATCAGACACAGCAATGCTGATGGGCAGCATCCTGTGACCACTGATGAAGGTCTAAAAGATGACCAACTCAAACAGCAGCAATAGATGAGCGATCGTCTCTTGACTTTACATCTACAGTGTGGACCAACTAGGTAAGAGTGTCTAATAGAGTGGACACTGAGTGGACACAGCATTTAAAAACTCCAGCAGCGCTGCTGTGTCTGAGCCACTCATACCAGCACAACACACACTAACACACCACCACCATGTCAGTGTCACTGCAGTGCTGAGAATGATCCACCACCCAAATAATACCTGCTCTGTAGTGGTCCTGTGGTGGTCCTGACCATTGAAGAACAGCATGAAAGCAGGTTAAAAAGGTATGTAGGGAAACAGATGGACTAAAGTCAGTTATTGTAGAACTACAAAGTGCTTCTATATGGTAAGTGGAGCTGATAAAATGAACAGTGAGTGTAGAAACAAGGAGATGGTTCGTAAAGAGTTTGAGTACTGTTCCAGCTTTGTCAAAATTCTCTCTCATGGTTTGGGGTAAAGCAAGTTCTTGCCACTCCAGTGGATAATGGAGACAGTCTAGTAGGAATGTGTTAAATAGGTTATTCCTATTCTGCACCTTTAACATTTTGGAGGTTATTATGGGGGCCATGGCTGCACGGTGACTCGGTGGGTAGCACCGTCGCCTCACAGCAAGAAGGTCCTGGGTTCGATCCTCAGGTGGGGCGGTCCGGGTTCTTTCTGTGTGGAGTTTGCATGTTCTCCCCGTCTGTGTGGGCTTCCTCCCACAGTCCAAAGACCTGAAGTGAGTTGAATTGGAGACACTAAATTGTCCATGACTGTGTTTGACATTAAACTGATGAATCTTGTGTAACCAGGGCAGTGGTAGCGTAGCAGGAGGTACTGGACTAGTAAGTAGAAGGTCGCTGGTTCAAACCCCACCTCTGCCAGGTTACCACTGTTGGGCCCTTGAGCAAGGCCCTTAACCCACAATTGCTTAGACTGTATAATGTAAGTCGCTTTGGATAAAAGCGTCTGATAAATGCTGAAAATGTAAATGTAAACCAGTAACTACCGTTCCTGTCATGAATGTAACCAGTGTGTAAAACATGACGTTAAAATCCTAATAAATATATAAATATTAATGAAGGCACATGAAGCCATTGTGAATAAGAGGCATCCAAGTATGTTCTCCCTTAAAACAGTGTGCTGTGTACCTGTTCCGACCAACAGTACTTAAGAAAGGTGTGTGAATCAGACAGAAAATGAGTTTTAAAATAGTCTGAAACTCTACTTACCTTGAAATCCTACTTTGCAACCAAAGGCTGGGAAGAAATTTGGAATAATCAGCTGGGATTGACGTGCTGTATCCAAAATAGAAGAACTTTATCCAAGCGAAGCAGCACCAGAACTCCCAGATATGTTTGAAAAACAAGAGGCAACTAGTAGTAGTTTGGATAAAAATCCATTAAATGTGGCAGGCGACTCCTCGGGTGAGTTGTTAAGTCCAGCATGAGTGAGTCTGTGGAGAACCTTTGCTTCTCCAACATCTAAGTCAACACCAATCTGGTCAGGAAAACAGCACAAGCACTTGGAAAAGCCAGGAAAAGAGCAAGAAGAGGAGGCAGAGAGAACTCAGGGATCAATAACATCAACAAGAACAAGAGTCCCACAGAAACACCGGTTCAGGTGGTAGATCCTCGCCGAGTGAGCCGACGCGGCACCGGCGAGCTCGGACTGAAGCCTCTGTGAGGTATCCTTCAAACGGAATCCAGTCAGGCATTAACCAGGCAGACTGGGAGAGGGAGAAGTTGCAGGAACACGAGCCGCGAGAAGAAAGAGAGCCGGGTTTAAACATTAACGCCGTGACCCGTCGAGCGTTTCGAAAAGACACATCGGCCGGTCTAAAAATGGCCTGAAATAGGCGAGAACACGGGCGCGCGTGAACCGCAGTGAGAAACTGGTGCTGGTTTCCTGCTGTTCCCAGTGAAGTGACCACTGATGCACCTCTGATACAGGAAAAGCACATCTTTTACAAAACACACACACACACACACAGAGGAGAGGGAGAAACGGTTGGAAGTTTCCACTTTGTTGGCATTTTTTATCTTCCAGATCATCTGTTCCTAACACACACACACACACACACACACACACACACACACACACACACACACAGAGAGAGAGAAAAAGACTTCCTGTTTTGCTTCCATTGTCACACTGGCAGGCTGCATGGCTGGACACATCGAACTTTAGCCGTGTGTGTGTGTGTGTGTGTGTGTGTGTGTGTGTGTGTGTGTGTGTATATATATGCACAGGTTTTGCTCAAGGGTCCAACAGCAGGCAGTGGTGGGGACTAACCCAGCAACCTTCTAACCACTAGTCCAGGACCGGCACCACCAATCTACCGTTGCCCTTTATCATTTTCCTACTCACCTATATACACACACACGTCATGCTTAATTACTCTCTCTGCTAGGCATTAGTGCACTGAACTGGTTTGAAGCAGGGATGTCAATGATTAATCGGTCCACCAGTAAAAGACAGCGACACAGTGTGCTAATTTCCCATATTATTTTCCTGGAGGAGTGTGAGGTTTGACATGTAGCTTCCTTTCCAAACACTGCAATAAAAAATGAATTACCATCCGTGCGGGTCCAGCTCTAGTCTCTAACCTTCCGCCTAAAAAGAGCGCTAACAGGGTCCCAACACAAAATCCCAACAACACTGCTGCACTAGATACTCTACATGTGTAGCAGAGATGTTCACAAGTCACAAAATATGAGTCTGAGTCAAGTCACGAGTTTTTAGACTAGAGTCCGAGACAAGTCATGAGTCCTTAGACTAGAGTCCGAGTCAAGTCACAAGTGTTTAGACTAGACTCCAAGTCAAGTCACGAGTCTTTAGACTAGCGTCTGAGACAAGTCACGAGTCTTTAGACTAGAGTCCGAGTCAAGTCACGAGTCTTTAAGCTAGAGTCCGAGTCAAGTCACGAGTCTTTAGGCTAGAGTCCGAGTCAAGTCACGAGTCTTTAGGCTAGAGTCCGAGTCAAGTCACGAGTCTTTAGGCTAGAGTCCGAATCAAGCCACGAGTCTTTAGACTAGAGTCTGAGACAAGTCACGAGTCTTTAGACTAGAGTCCGAGTCAAGTCACGAGTCTTTAAGCTAGAGTCCGAGTCAAGTCACGAGTCTTTAGGCTAGAGTCCGAGTCAAGTCACGAGTCTTTAGGCTAGAGTCCGAGTCAAGTCACGAGTCTTTAGGCTAGAGTCCGAGTCAAGTCACGAGTCTTTAGGCTAGAGTCCGAATCAAGCCACGAGTCTTTAGGTTAGAGTCCGAGTCAAGTCACGAGTCTATAGACTAGAGTCTGAGTCAAGTCACGAGTCTTTCGGCTAGAGTCCGAGTCAAGTCACAAGTGTTTACACTAGAGTCCGAGTCAAGTCACGAGTCTTTAGGCTAGAGTCCGAATCAAGCCACGAGTCTTTAGGTTAGAGTCCGAGTCAAGTCACGGGTCTTTAGACTAGAGTCTGAGTCAAGTCACGAGTCTTTCGGCTAGAGTCCGAGTCAAGTCACAAGTGTTTACACTAGAGTCCGAGTCAAGCCACGAGTCTTTAGACTAGAGTCCGAGTCAAGTCACGAGTCTTTAGGCTAGAGTCCGAATCAAGCCACGAGTCTTTAGGTTAGAGTCCGAGTCAAGTCACGAGTCTTTAGACTAGAGTCCGAGTCAAGTCACGAGTCTTTCGGCTAGAGTCTGAGTCAAGTCACAAGTGTTTAGACTAGAGTCCGAGTCAAGTCATGAGTCTTTAGGCTAGAGTCCGAGTCAAGTCACAAGTGTTTAGACTAGAGTCTGAGTCAAGTCACGAGTGTTTAGACTAGAGTCTGAGTCAAATCACGAGTCTTTAGACTAGAGTCCGAGTCAAGTCACGAGTCTTTAAGCTAGAGTCCGAGTCAAGTCACGAGTCTTTAGGCTAGAGTCCGAGTCAAGTCACGAGTCTTTAGGCTAGAGTCCGAGTCAAGTCACGAGTCTTTAGGCTAGAGTCCGAGTCAAGTCACGAGTCTTTAGGCTAGAGTCCGAATCAAGCCACGAGTCTTTAGGTTAGAGTCCGAGTCAAGTCACGAGTCTTTAGACTAGAGTCTGAGTCAAGTCACGAGTCTTTCGGCTAGAGTCCGAGTCAAGTCACAAGTGTTTACACTAGAGTCCGAGTCAAGCCACGAGTCTTTAGACTAGAGTCCGAGTCAAGTCACGAGTCTTTAGGCTAGAGTCCGAATCAAGCCACGAGTCTTTAGGTTAGAGTCCGAGTCAAGTCACGAGTCTTTAGACTAGAATCCGAGTCAAGTCACGAGTCTTTCGGCTAGAGTCTGAGTCAAGTCACAAGTGTTTAGACTAGAGTCTGAGTCAAGTCACGAGTGTTTAGACTAGAGTCTGAGTCAAATCACGAGTCTTTAGACTATATATATAATTGTCACACGTAACTAATGTTAACACTGACACTAAGGACTCATTTTTTGCGAGTCATGAGTCGAGTCAGAGTCATTTGAAATGTGTGAAGTCTGAAGTCGCTGTGTGTGTGGCGTACGTGCGACTCGGACTAGAGTTGCAGACTCAAGTCCCATCTCTGATGTGCAGCTATTAAAAAATTCAGTAATGTGTTAACAGTTAGGTGTATGGAAAGAGCTGGTCATTGGGGGTGGGGGGGGGCACTAATGAGTGCACCCTTAGTGCAGGTCACAAGCCTGGACACACAGGAGGGATGTGTCAGGAAGGGTAACTGGTGTAAAAACTGTGCCAAATCAAATATGAAGATGACCATTTAGCTGTGGGTGTCCAGATGCCTCAGAGGTTTATTGTGCCAACACAATACTGCTGAGATCCCTAGTGGTGTCATCTACATGCAGATGACTGGGTGGGTCTGTAGGAGGAGAGACAATGACGTGATGACTGAAACAAGGATTCCTCAGCGCTGGTCCAAGTGTGGACCGGCTGAAAGGCCTGCACAGAGGGGCAGCTAATCATGCATGGTAGTGTGTGGCTCTCCACGTGCAATACTGCGCTCTGGGAGACCCCGCCCCCTGGCAGGTGAAAATAAGTGATTCAGCAGCAGCAATGAGAGAGAATTAAACTCCAATTGGCCATGACTGCATAGGGCGCAAAGGAGAAAAAAAAAATTAAGAAAGGAAACATGGCCGCTCAGGTGGCGCAGTGGTAAAACACACGCTAGAACACCAGAGCTGGGATCTCGAATACATCGTATCGAGTCTCAGCTCTGCCTGCCGGCTGGGCAGCCACATGAAAAACGATTGGCCTGTTGTTCATATAGGGGTGGGATATTACGCCGGATAGGGACTCTCTCATGACTGATGCAACTACGACCTCTGCTGATTGATTGATGACGCCTGCAAAGAGACGAGGAAAGAGTGCGTTGATCAGGGTGTGTCTCTCCGTACACAGGGCTGATCCGCATTGCACTCGTCAAGTGTAGGTGACCAGATGAATACGGCTGCTGGCCACGTGTCGGAGGGGGAGTGGGTTAGCTTCGTTCTCCTCAATCAGACCGGGGTTGGCATTAGTGGAGAGGAACCATGACGCAATCTGGCAATTGGACGCACTAAAGATGGAGAAAAAGGGAGAAAATGCATAAACAAAATATTTAAAAGAGAGAGAGGAAATATTAGAGAGCAGTTGTTCAGGCAGGGAGTGTAATAATAACTCCAGCCCATCTCCATTTAGCCTAATGTAATACAGCCTGGACCGCAGTGACCAACGCAGGAGGAGGTTTCCTCTCTCCATAAACACGGCTCCAATATGGCTGCTCTCTGGAAGACTTTGCTTTACATTACAAGATGTTAAAACGTTTCCGTTCTCCTCTATTACGCCGGGACTGAGAGCCTACAAACCTGATCAAAAAGCTGATGCGTCCAAAACACCCCCCGCCAGCCAAGGTCCAGCAGCACAAAAACAGGACAGAGTCGGGTCAGACAACACGCCGCGTGCAACAAAACCCGAAGCGGATGCACAAAACAATACGGTACGCGGCCGGGCGTTTACCTGTTCAGATTGATTGCTGTTGTTGTCCAGCGGAGAAAACAGCGGTGAGCAGCCGCCCTACTACTACTGAAGTTCTGCCTCTGACTTACTGTCACTAGCCAAGCTGCAACTCCCTGCTCCAATAACCCCTGACCCACAGGAAGTAGACACAATGGACTGAAAATAACGAGAGAGGGAGATGAAGAAAGCAAGGCCGCCTCCTCCCACCCACAGTGTTCCTCTCCTCCACCCATCCCAGCACAACACCCCTTCTTATGCATCGCTAAAGCATGCTGCAGTCATCCCCGAAATACTTGCCCCGTGATAACACTCATTCCTTACATTCCCTCCGTGATCTCCAAGCTCCACCCCGGCTAATTTCAACGGAAACGTTAGCCCTGTTCAGCGCACTCGGCCAACTGGCAGTCAACAGAGCTTTTTGGAAAGGCTTTCCACTGAATCTGAGTGTGTGTGGGAACGTTAGCACAGAGGTGCAGGCTCACCAAACTCCTTAAGGCTTGTTTTTATGAAAATAGCTTTGTGTACAGGGGCAGAGTTCATCCTGAAACAGGAAAGTGCAACAAATATGGAAAACTAAGGGTGGGCGATATGGTCCTAAAATAATATCACAATATTTCAGGGTATTTTTGGGATAACGATATTTTTGGCGATGTAACAAAACACTGAAAAATTTCAAGAAAACACTATTGCAAAAGAAATTATGTTGAAGTTTTATTTAGAATTAATATAAGTTTCTTATAACACTTCATAGAAATATGTAAGAAGTATGTAAGAATTACACACACTTTTCTGCATTTTGTCTTTTCTATAAAAATAATGTAACATAAATAATGTATCAAAAAATCCTTCAAAAAACAAAAGTGCCGAAAATGTAGTGCATGTTTTTAAATTTTGACAGTAACAATTATACAAAAATACCCAAAAGCTTCACAGTAAACAGAAAAACAAACACAAACTAGACTGCCTATTATTACCTATAGGGATGTCTCAAAGATCGGAATCGGGCCCGATCAAGGCATTTTTTAACTGATCGGTATCGGCTTTACTAAGCCCGATCCTAAGCCCGATTTTTCGTTTGACGTCAGCGGTCAAGCAGGTGTCGTAAACAAAGAGTCCAACAGCGAAGTGTAACGTCTGCAATGTGAGCGTTTCACAAGGCGGTGGGAGCAGAGCTGCGTTCATTACTGTAGAATTTTACTGTTTATATGGTGTGTGAGTCGAGGATCACTCCGCTTTACAAAACAATAACTTTTAATCAGAGTATGAAAACTTCAGGGACCATAACATACAGCGTTACCATGTTACAAGACTGAACGACATCTCAGTATTAAGCACTCTGATTGGCTTAATTACAACACGCCTTCAAGTACGGTGGCTCATAAACAAACCAGATATCATTTAACTAAACGATCTACCAATTTGACACGGCACCTAAAAAATAAACACTCAGCCGAATACAGCGAGTTTATTATTATATGATGAGAAGAGGAACCGGCTGTCCGCTAACACGGCAGAGACGCTGATTTTCCTCAGAAAGAACCTTCACTTCATTTTGAGTGTTCTAGTTTTACTACTACAATGCTGCACTAAGTTTGTTTACTTTTATTTTGTAAAAGTAAAAGAACATTAAGCAATAGCTTGGATGCAGGCAGTTTTTTTCCTACAGCACTGCAGAGCTATTCAGTTGTTAAACATATACATTGGATTATTTTGAATAACTGTAATGTACTTGAAGTGTGCACTGAGTGAACAGTATTATCCAGTTCTTATCTAGACAATATCTAGAAAATACAAGTATCGGTTTGAGACTCGGTATCGGATCGGGATCAAAATAAATTTCATTAACACATCTGTGTAGGGCTGAAACGATTCCTTGAGAAACTCGAGTAATTCGATTACTAAAAATCATCGATGCAAGTTTTTCACATTGAGGCATCGTTTAATCCATGCAACTATATACAGCTCACAGTGTTTCACACGGACGACTTTTACTTCTGCACAACGAGTTCACGCTGTTGGCAGGTGACGTGAAGAAGCCGAGGGCTGCGTCCGAAATCACATACTTAAACAGTACTTAACAGTACTTAAACCGGGTACTTTCCGCATACAGTTTAATGAATACTACGTATTTAGACACGCTCGCTGCTCCTGCGTACTGTTCAGTATGAAAGTGCGATTTAAAACGCAGCCAACATTTGATAGCGCGAACTGCAAAATGGAGAGAAAGGGTGTGTTCGAAAACCTAGTGAGCTGCCTTGCTGTCTTACTGCCTACATAGGCAGCTGCCTCAGTAGAGAGGATTCTAATAAGTCAATGACTTATAAGTCAGGTTATTCGAACGCGCTACTTAGACAGTGATTCCATCGGGTTTCACATTTAGCACTTAGCATCTTGCCATTCAAACCAATGGGATGGGGTGGCACAGCGCGCTAGCATGTCAACTAACATCTCCCTTCGAGTACCGAAAACGGTTAAATTCGTTGTCGAGCCCGAACTTGAAAATAAATACACTTGTGCAAGTTTATACAAGTAAAAAATCTATAATAATTTATTTACATTTGAAAATAACTCGTTTTTCCACACCTTCTGCCATGTTTTTTTATTTTTTTTGTGACAGAAGAGCTGCCGCACTGAATGCTGGGATTGCCTTGATCACTAAGGACGCTCCCGATGCTCACTCGTTCTTGGGTCAAAATAACGTTGAAATTTTAAGATGCCTAACTAGTGAGGATATTAAGGCATCTAGGATTTCGAACAGCCTCCTTCTTGGGAGCGCACATAGGATGACGTAAAATGCGTCTATGTAGAGAGCTCACTAGCTTTTCGAACACACACAAAATATCGAGGGGCGAACAGACGAGACCGGACAGAGAAAACCACAGAAAGTTTGAGACTCATTTTAACTCGGAACAACATCCACACCATCAGAGCGTCTTGTTGATACTCTGACTTTTCTTCATTGTAACCACCACAGGCTTTTTTTGATTGCTTAGGCAAACACACATGTACACGCACACAAAGGCCAAATCTACCTCATCTAGGAGATACAATCCTGACAGAACCTCCTACAAACGCCACAAAGCCTCCCAACAAAATATTAAAGCTTTAAGTTCTGCGTGAGCTGTAGCTGAAACTTTTAGTTCTGAAAGTTGCACAAATTAGAGGCTCATGTTTATGTATTATTGTTTATTATTATTTATGACTTAGTTTTAGGTTGATTTATTGTATGATGTATTTGCAAAATGTTCTCTTTAAACTGTCCTGTATGCAAGGAACACGAATGTGCAGCGTGTTTTAAGAGACACGTCTTATTTTATCTTATATGTATTTATTTTGCTTTTTATTAAAACAAAAGTATTTCTTATCCCATTACTCGATTAATCGCTGGTATATTTAATAGAATACTAGATTACAAAAATAATCGATAGTTGCAGCCCTCCATCTGGGTGAGATATGAGTGAACAGGAGATCAAGAATCCACAGAACCATACCATAACCATATCACAGAACCACAGACCAGAGTCATATTTGAAAGAATTCTGAAGCATCCTCGTTCAGCCTTCTAATGTTAGCAAATTGTATTTATTTCTTTAATTGGGTTTTAATGCCATGTTTAACACATATGTGTCATCTAATGGCAAAACAAGTATTCTGTCTCGGTCTGTGAACTCTATCTTGTATTTATATTTAGATTTTTATGGCTGTGAGATAGGTTAAAACTGTTAAGCAGCAGCAACATTGTCACATGTTCATGGATCAGACTTCTGCACATTGTATGTATCTCAGCTATGCTCTTCATTTAGAAACGTCTTTGAAACATCAGAAATCAAATATAATGAAATTTTTATCTGTCAGTTTAAATCAAGCATTTATAAGTCCAGAATCAGACCGAATGCTTAATAACGTCTCTAGTTAATACAAAACGTCTCCTAAAAATGTTAAACTAGAGAGCTTCTTTTCTCCTCAGGTCCATCTTCGGACAGTGTGTATCGTCACAGACACTGGATGATTCAAACAGCCACACGGCGTAATTGAATCCCCGACTAATGCTAACCATATTATGTCCCATTTAGCACACAGGCTAGCACTGATCAGGACCAAATCAAATTGTGCTTCTATGACTAAGGAAGAGAGAGGTCCACTCAGGAAATGGAACATCATGCTGAGGAGAGATAAGCAAACGGACACGACGTCGTGAAGCATCCACAACACGCTTCTACTGCTGCTATCAGATAAGTGCTGAACAACAACTCTTATTTATTGTTCCTGATCGTAATTTATAACCGTCATATAGTGCTATAGTACTGAACCAGCAATCAGGAAGGTCGCTGGTACAAACCTCACCAGTGCCAGGTTGGTATTATTAGGAACAGGTTGGTATTATTAGGAACTATTAGTACTATGGAAGCACTTCTGTAAGTCGCTCTGGATAAGAGCATCTGCTAAATGCAGAAAATGTAAATGTAAATGTAAACTTAAGCAAGGAGCTTAAACGTCAAGTGCTTTGATTGTAATGTGAGTCACACAAATGTAAATAACCCTTTATTATTATAAACAGAGGATACCTACAGTATCTGCAAGGACGTATGTACATCTTCGCCAGATCCTACTACGTCACCATCAACCGACCTGGCACACGCCCACTCAGTCACATGCATCCGACTGAACAGTACAACAGAACATGCTGTTCGACAGAAGGTCTGTGCAGCGACAAGACCATGTCTTCTGGTCTTCCAAACTACATTTTGTCACAAAAACACACACGAGACGTGACGAGGGATTTAACGATATCATATCCAAAAATGCACGTCAACGAGAATCGAGCGATCAAAGTTGTTTGTGTGCTGATATGCAGGGTAAAAGCACGGAGGGAAAAGAAAAGAATCTAAGGTGAAGTGGATTGGACTACGCGACTCTGTTTTGCAATGCAGCGTGGGTATTATGGTTTGGCGTGGACGATAAGGTCAGAAATACTGTAAAGCCTGTGTGTACCAATTTATTCTAATAGAAACTATATTATGCACCTGCCTGACACATTTACAACTCCTCTACTGAATTTCCCATCACTCCGTATCTTGCTTTCTCATTGGCTACAGTTCGACAGCGCACTTTTCACAGTACAGTGGACCCTTGACTTACGAATTTAACTGGTTCTGAAGGGCTGTTAAGTCAAAATGTTCATTAGTTAAACCTATTTTTCCCATAAGAAATCATGTAAAAAGAATTAATCCGTGCCAGACCTCCCAAACCCCCCTTACCTAACCTCTCTAATGTCTTAAATGCTCTTTTTTGTTATAAATACAAGTATATTTTCCCTTAAATCTTAAATTATAGAATAAACATTACTGTAATAAACAATAATGAACAACAATACACATATTTCAGTAGTGTTGTATTTTTTATTTTATTTTTTTATTTTTTTATGATCTATTTTTTCCCACTTTTTTCCCCCCACTGTTTATCCCTATTCTAATCGTGTCCAATTACCCTGATTGTGTCCTCTATACTGATTCGACCCTTTTGCCGCTGACTGAGGACGCCACTCAACTGACTTGCGCCCCCTCCGGCACGCAATCAGTACAGCCTGCATTTTTCACCTGCACGAGCCGAGTTCATACACCGAGAGACACTGCGCACGGAGGGTCACACCCCCCTCAATGTTATTCCTCAGCCCTGTGCAGGCGCCGTCAGTCAACCAGCAGGGGCCGCAGTCGCACCAGTTATGAGGACCTATGCTCCGACTCTACCCCTAACCCTGAACAACAGCCAAGCGTTGTTCATACTGCCGCCCAACCCAGTCAGAAAGGCAGAGCTGAGTTTCGAGACGATGTATCTAGAAACCCAACTCTGGTGCGCTAGCGTACTTTACCGCTGCGCCACCTGAGCGGCTCAGTAGTGTTGTATTTTGTAGGTGTAACTGCAAGAAAGAAAGAATACTTTACTGAGCCGAATTCCTTCTTCTCTCTCTCTCACTCACTGTCCCCTCTGTCTGATACACAGTGACAGCTACTGGCAGGAGTAATTATACAACAACAAATGTAATAGATTTGTTAATATTTTCAGCACTACACTTTCTCTGCACATTCTTTGTGGACATTTTAATATTGAATTTTACAAAATATACGTTCGTAACCCAAAATGTTCGTATGGTAAACCGTTCGTAACTCAAGGGTCTACTGTACATCATTTTAAGTCGCCTAGAGGTCCAGATATTTAGCATGCTAGATCATTTTCTTAATGCTGAGAGTGATCGGCGATCTGCTTGGATCGAGTGGTTGAACAGTTCAAACATAGTGATCGAGAGCAGATTTTCGAGCCCTGAGCGAACGCCGAGTTCCCTCCGATCTGCCACATCTAGCGGCGACCAGTCGGCGAGCAAAAATCAGGAGAAATATCGTGTAATGTGAACTAGGCATAAACAAAGACCCCAAACCCAGACTTCCAAAAGTTTGTCTCAGGTGGTTTTATGGCACACTTATATAAAAAACTATATCCCAGGTTCAAATCCATGAAAAGTATAGCTCCACAGTGGGAGCAGAACCCGATCTCACACTACACACAGTGGTGCTTTGGCTTCTCTCTCCGCTGCCCTATAACTTGGAGCCGGACCGTTTTACCGCTGTCTGGTGTTTCACAGCTGCTTTTCCTCTAAACCGATGGAATGCTTCCTCATCCAACACACAGATTCCAGGGATTTCACAGCAGTGTACCACAAAACACCAAACATTCTGCTCATACCAGACTTCAGCTCAGCATGTGTGTGTGTGTGTGTGTGTGTTTATTTACTCACTGAGCACTTTAGAAGATACACCTACCATACAGACAACCATTGTGGGTATAAAGTTACTGACTGTAGCTGACTGTCCCGACTCCTGGACATTGTTTACACCTCAATGACAAAGCTGGGAGAAAAATAGTGTCCCGACCGAAATAAAACACCAACAGTGTCATGTAAACAGAAAGCATCAAACGATAGAGACTAGAGGACAATTAAAACACACTGGTAACTAGCTCTAGTCTCTAACTGTTAACCCAATACCAGTGCTAACAGGGTAAAAATCCCAACAACACTGCTGCACTTGATACACTCATACCAGAACAACACACACTACCAGGTTTAATCATGTCAATATTGTTGCAGTGCTAATACGGTCCATTACTCAAATAACATCTGGTCAACAAAGGTTTTATAGTGGTGACAAAGGCTGTGTGCAAGGACCTTGTGATCTCTCTACATACACGCATTTTACATCATCCTACGCTCTCCTGAGAAGAAGGCATGTCGGCCGCTCAGGTGGCGCAGCGGTAAAAACACACTGGATCCGCTGCAACCGGAGCTGGATCTCGAGTACGTCATATCGAATCCAGCTCTGCCTTACCGGCCGAGGCTGAGCAGCTATATGAACAACGATTGGCCTGTTGTTCAGATGGGCGGGACTAAGGTCGGATATGGGTCTCTCTCTGTCAGAATGGTGCAGTTACGACCTCTGCTGGCTGATTAGAGGCGCCTACACAGAGGCAGAGAGGAGGCGTGATGCAAATTGGGCAATTGGACGCGCTGAAGGGGGAGAAAAAGGGGAGAAAATGCAAAAAAAAAAAAAAAAAGAAGAAGGAGGCATGTCTACTGAGGTGCCTTAAATCTGAGCGCTAATCTGACTTAATAACGAGTGAGCGTCCAATGTTTCCTTAGCAATGAAGGCAATGCCAGCATTCAGTGCGGCACTCCCTTAAGATTTTAAATATAGCGAATGAATTTGGGTTTGTCAGGGTACATGGAAAGAGACGTTAGCTGGAATGCTAGTGGGTTGTGCAACCTCAGCCCATTGGTTTGAATGGCCTAAGGCTAACTGTGTTAGCTTAGTAAGCAAAAACTGTGATGACGTAATCACTGTCTAAGTAGTGTGTCTAAATAATCTGTCTTATGAGTTCGATGTCTTATTAGAATCCGCTCTACGTAGGCAGCTGCCCAGGTAGGTAGTAGGCAGCAAGGCATCTCACTAGGTTTTCAGACAGACCCAATGTGTGCAGAGCAAGAGATCTGCTACAGTTAGTAATTGTTTAGCCACAATGTTTGTCCATATGGTAGGTGTAGCCTCATAAAGTAGTGAATTAAAAGTACCAAATAGGTGTACCTAATAAAGTGCTTAATAAGGTGTATTTTCCTAATTTGAGAGTCTGTGGAGTCGTGTGTATTGAATTATGGTCAAAACAAGGCAACTGATCATTAGCTAATCACAAAGTCATAAGCGGCGTGTGGCTGAGCTAATCCTGCTCAATGTTTACAGTCTACAGGCCGTACACAGAAATAGCATCTGAAAATAGCCGCCGTGTGGCCCAAATTTCCATCCCTGCACCCTGCATGTGCGCGGGTTTGTTCCAAAGGTCAACGATTACGTCTCTGAGCCGGTACGGATTTAGTCATCTGACCAGGAAAGAATAATGACATTTCAAAACAAAGAGCATTACATGTGAAATCTGAGACGTGGTAATGGTGCGAGTGCACAAGAGACACTCTCTCGCTGCCTCCTTCGTCATCTTCTCATTCTGCTCTCCTCACACTGGTTTAAAGAAGGTCAGAAATGAAGCATTCGGGCCGTATGAGGAACTGACCCCTGTGGCTTCTCTCTTCTGTCGCTTACGGAGTCGCATGCCTTCGTCAAAGCCTTCGACAGCACATTCAACACATTCCTCCGCCCTGCCTAGTTTCTGTTCACATGACTGAAACTCCGCCAGGCCTGAGCCGCCCGGTACTAACTCCTTTCCAACTGTAACCTGGGGCCTGCAGGCACCGTCCCAGTCTGCCTGAAATGCTGGTACAGGCACAGTACGGACACACAAAAGCAACTCTTCAACTCTCAGGGCTTTCACATGAGAGGGGGCAAAACCACTTTTGCGCCGGCTGTGCTGTTGTTTCTTATGGAGTGTGGCGGTGCCGCCTAGGGAAGCATCAACGGCAAGCTAAGCGCCACCGCCACACTCCAGATTTTATTTTTGCGATTTTCACCAGATTAAAGTTTGACCCAGTTTGCCGCTGAGCTTTTTAAAGCGCCTCCAATGAGACGAACTGTTTGATATGATGCCATACGAACAAAGCTTAACATGACTTATTGTACTAAAACAACGGCCGAGGAATTCTATCAGGAGAGAACTTCTAACGTTTAGTGTTCCTGTGTCGTTCTTTTAATAAGTTAAACCATGTTAAGCATTTTTTTTTAATAAGCATTTTAGACTCTCTGAAAAGCTGATTCTCACCATTTCTCAGAACCCTAAGCTGTAACACAAGTTTAAAAGTGAAACAGTGAGGAAAATCCAAATAAACACAGATACATGTGGAGCTTTCAGACTGGATTTGACGGTTATTTCACACAAATGCAGATTCGTGTCGTGGTCACTTTGATGACATTTTGTCGCACCGCTCAAGCCAAGCGCTGAACAAAGTGGGCCGAGGCTCGCAGTTTTGCTGCTTCACATGTGAATGCGCCCTTATACCTAACCATATAAAACACAGGGCGCTCAAGTGGTGCAGCAGGCACCAAGACAAATGAGGAATTACCTTCTTGTCTTTACAACAGTGACTTTTACTATGTGACAGCGCAAGCAGAGTACAGGATGGCACAGTTCAGTTCTCTGTATGTGTTGCTTTTGTAGAAATGCACCACTAGCCTAATAACACGTGTCTGAAAAGGAGTGTGTAAGCCAGCATGCGACTGGTGTTATGAAAGTGCACAAGGACACTGGATATATCCAAATTAGGACAATGCAAAGGGGGAAAATTTAAATAGTTAATACATCTTTTAGTTTAAAACAAGAAAACTATGCAGTGCCATCATATATAATCTAAGTGTGAATAAAATCATAACAAAGAGCTACAAAGTCATACCAAGCGATTTCAGGACGAGGAAACATGTCTAAAACGTAAACTTAGTCTCCACATTTCACAGCTCACTAGTCACCATGCTGGAGAATTAAGGATGAATGAAACAGTCCGGGTGTTTTGTTACACAGTGAGAATCTACGTCATGTAAACAATTTGTCTCACTGACGTTTTAAAAAGTTCAGCAGCAAACTGGGTCAAAGTTCAATCAGACTGGAGTTTTTAGTGCAACAACAAGCAGTCAAAACCGAGCGTCAAAGCAGTAAATGTAGTTGGTGTTATTATATCAATGTTTGGTTATTATTCTTACAGCCCCCACTTACACTTAACATTTATTATTATTATTGTTAAACAATTACTACCACAAAAATCATTCTCCAATCTAATAAACCCCAAACACCTATTTCAGTTGATATGTAATACAGTCTAGTGTTCAAACAGCCACTGAAAAAGCAAATACAAGAACAAGAACTTTTCTGCTATTTCAAGATCAGTAATACACACTAAAAGATCCTATTTAATGATAATGTAAAATCAGTTAGTCAAATAAATAAATTAAATAAAGCTTGATATTACACTTGATGTATATTTTACTATACTGTAGGGTATATTTTACTATATTTTCCTTTAGTTTTCATGTTCTTAATTGCTTATCTCTCTTGTTTTAATTTCATATTTCTTAAATTGTAGGGTATATTTTACAATATTTTCTTTTAATTTTTTATGTTCTTAATTTTTATCTCTCGTTTGAATTTCATGTTCTTAATTGTAACTAAATGTTTGCAAGAAGTCTTTCTGAGGTTCTAAATCTCAGGAATGTTTTAATGCTTTTAATTTTTCCTTATGTAAAGCACTTTGAATTGCCACTGTGTATGAAAGGTGCTATACAAATAAACTTGCCTTGATCTGTCACAATAACTTCTGTCGTTTGTATCCCAAACTACACTGTTGTTTACATGTCACACTGCACTTAATATATGTTATGCCTGATTGTTGGTACCACCTTCCTAATATTGTGTTGGTCCCTCTTTTGCTGCCAAAACAGCCCTGCAACTGTAGCTCGTCTGTTGGATCGGACCACACGGGCCAGCCTTCGCTCCCCACGTGCATCAATGAGCCTTGGCCGCCCATGATCCTGTCGCCGGTTTACCACTGTTCCTTCCTTGGAGCACTTTTAATGATACTGACCACTGCAGACCGGGAACACCCCACAAGAGCTGCAGTTTTGGAGATGCTCTGACCCAGTCGTGTAGCAGCGTGTTACACAGCTAAAGTTAAGAGTAGAAATATCATGGCGGAGTGTGTAGATTATGTGTGAGCATTTGTGCTGCTGTTACAGATGTTGGTTTTTATGTAAAAACATCAATCAAATATCGGTGATTAGAAGACGTGACGTGTTTGTCTCAGTTGTTGTTTTCTTTAGTTTATTGACGTGAGAAGAGTTTTGCGCTTCGCTTTCACCGCGACTCTCGACGTAAATAACCGATTTGCTCAGCGCTCGACTCGATAGATAAAACTTCATTAAAGTTCCATGATACAAACGAACATCTGTGTGAAATAACCATCAAACCCAGTCTAACAGCTCCACATGTATCTGTGTTTAGCTGGATTTACTTCACGTTAAACGTTGTTCGTTCTGTCCAGGTCACTTTTACCATGTCATATCACACAGTTCATGATTTTTTAAGGCACTTTAAAAATATCAGCGGCAAACTGACTCAAAATGTAATCATGTCATGTAGCCTATGTCAATAATATGCGTCTCGTTACTGCATTAACCATATGTAATATTCTTATCATTAAATGAGATGTGCAGTTTGAAGCCCTTAAAACACTTGCACTTTTAATTTAGATTTCCTTTTTATTTCATTTATCTTGAGTTTAAAATTCAGCTCAGTGAAGCACTTTAAGCACCAACACTTTTTCAGTAAGTTACCTTTCCTGTAGAATTGTGCTTCAAATAAAGAACTTTATGTTGACCAGATTGTTAGTAAATCATTTACAAGTCAATATTGCCTATATGGACAGCGATTTAAAAAAAAAAGTGAACCTGTAAAACTGAGGTGTTAAATGCGATGCAGTCGAAAATTTGGGTGCACCTAACTTTTGTGCAACCAGTGCAAAAAGTTAGTCTAGAGCCCTGTGTAGCCATCACAATTTGACCCTTGTCAAACTCGCTCAAATCCTCACGCTTGATCATTTTTCCGGCTTCTAACATCAACTTTGAGGATAAAATGTTCCCTTGCTGCCTAATATATCCCCCCCCACTAACAGGTGCCGTGATGAAGAGATAATCAGTGTTATTCACTTCACCTGGCAGTGAGTGTTACACTGGTGACCTTACCAGGGGTACAATCCAGTAAAGTGGGTATCCAGTGAGACTTTCAGCTGCTTACATAGAATCTCATCCATAAACCGACTGTTAACACACCTGCTGCAGCACTTGATCACCTTCAATCAACAATCAAAACACTGATCAAAAGGACAGTTAAAGAAATATATATATATTACACGTCCCAAAATACAAACCCACACACAGGAGTCTGGCTGGACGTCCACTGACCGTGCCTGGAGATGAGCTGAGCTGGAAAGCAGTGAAGACGTTTTACAGGAGTCTAATACTTGTGTACAAAACAGATACCAAGTGTGAGCCACACCTTAAGTTCATACCACAGTAGCACCCACATAGAGTTGGTTTCTCTTTCTTTATCGGTCCACTAGGTGAATTCACGACAAGCATCCAGAGCCGCGTGCGTGCTGGCACGGCGCCAGGCTGAAGCAATCCAGTCACACTGTGCAAAAGCTCTGTAATGCAATCAGGGCCAGTGCAGCAGGCAGCCGTGTCACAGGGGGATGAGCACTAAGAGCTCTCTATTAAGCTCAGCCTTTTAGCGAGGCTCTCAGATCCAGACACACTCAGTAAGGGTGGAGGAGATCGCTGGAGGACTGAGCGGGGCAACAACGGCTCACGTTAACCTGAGGAATTACACAGTCCAGCGGCGGCATTTCACAGCTGGTCTCTAGTCTGCGCTGTCCCACGGACTTGAGCTGCAGACCCTACACACAGTCCAGATCCAACCGGGCTACACCTATGAGCATTTTTCACCGATGCGGAACGGGCTCCGGTCCAGTTTGCAGACTTGATTTTAAACCGGTTCAGTGTGTTTCCACCAAAAAGGAGGTTCCAGACTGGCACCAAAGAATACTAGGGTTTTCAGCGTGAATCGCGACATCATTTGTGGGTGTGCCATTGAGATTAGCCTTTCTGCGCTGCTGTTTTCTGAACATCTGTAACAACAGCACAAGTAATCTACGCACTCCATCATCATGTTATTTTTGTTGCACAACGCCCACCACTGAAGACTCATGCTTGGCTCCCAAAAGTTCTGGTTCTCTAAAAAGCACCAAGATTCGAAGAAGCCCGAACGGAACCGGTTCAAGAACCAGAGTTGTTTTGGTGGAAAAGCGCTACTAGATACACCAGAACAGAAACAACAGCTCAGTCGAATCAACCACTTCTGATTTGGTTATGTAATCTACTTTCAGTGCTTTCACTCACTTTAAATGTTCTCGATGGGTGTGTTCAAAAACATAGGCAGCTGCCTAAATAGAGAAGATTCTAATTAATCATCGACTTATAAGGCAGGTTATTCGAATTCGCTACTTAGACAGCGATTCCATGCGTTTTCGCTAACTAAGCTAACACAGTTAGCCTCATGCCATTCAAACCAATGGGATGAGATAGCACAGCGTGTTAGCATGTCAACTAACATCTGCCTCCATGTACTGAAAACAATTAAATTCGCTGACAAGCCCGAACTTGCAAATAAATACACGTGTACACGTTTTTATACAAATTAAAAATCAATAATAATTTATTTACGTTTGAAAATAACACCATCCGCCATGTTTTTTTTTTTTTTTTTTTTTTTGGAATATTTTATTTAGAATTTTCAAAATATATCACAAAGATAACATCGACAACATACATAACAATACAAAGTACATTAAAAAATAAATAAATAAATGTTTGTTTTTTTTCTGTGAGAAAAGTCGTGCCGCACTGAATGCTGGGATTGCCTTCACCGTTAGGGCAGCATCAAATGCTCCCTCATTCTTAAATTAAAATACTGTTGAAATTTTAAGATACCTTACTAGTGAGCATATTAAGGCATCTAGGATTTCGAACAGCCTTCGTCTCGGGAGCGCACGTAGGATGATAAATGCGTCTATGTAGAGAGCTCACTAGGTTTTCGAACACACCCTATGTCTAAACTGATAGTGGCAAAAATACTGAGAGACAAAATTACTAACCATGGCAAGAAATAATTAGCATTTTGCTCTATTTCCAATAGCAAACCATTTTCAATTCCCTAAGATTACAAGGGACGCAATTTCTAAATTCTCTAAAAACATTTTAATGAAGAAGCTTGGCTACATCATGCCAGTACAGGAGGGCAGAGTGACTCTAGATTTACGTTTGTGTTTTATGTGATTTCTCAAAACTTTACTGCTATTTTTGTACACTAAATGACCGAACATCTCATTTCAAAATCAAACTGTATTAAAACAGAGTGACCTCTATGTGATCCTTTCAGCTATCACAACAGCCACTCATCTGAGAAGGCTGAGAAGGCTTCTCACAGGACTTTGAAGAATGTTGGTGGGAATTTGTGCCCATTCAGACAACAGAGCATTTGTATGGCTGGGCACCTCAATTGATGTTCCAGTTCATTCCGAAGCTGGTCAGTGAGGCTGAGGTCAGGGCTCTGTGCAGGACACTGAAGTTTCTTTAAACTGAGCTTTTGTTCACGTCTTTATAGACTTTGCTTTGTGCACAAGGGCACAGTCATGCTGGAACAGGAAAGTGCTTTTCCTAAACTGTTGCTACAGAGTTGACAGAACATAATTTTCTTTATTTAACTGGTTAAGAAACTGGTTTAACTGGTTTAATATTACATCATTGGTTTATTGTTTTCAATAGTTGTTTGGGCTGAAACCTATAAACTTAAAAATCAAGAGGTGTCTAAACAGATTAAACAAGATAAATCCATCAGTCTCCTCGATGTAAAATTGCAGGAGGCACTTTGGCTCACTTATTCTGGTTTTGCCCTGTGCTACACAGTTTCTGAACTAGCATATTTTTCTTGCTGTCAAAGGTGCTTCATGTACGTATCTATCCTAATGTCACCTTAGCACTTTTTGGATATAGTGACTCTATAAGTACCTTCTCAAGATTACAGCAGCAGTTCTTGATGACGAGTATGGTGGCAGCTAAGAAGACGATACTTCTCTGCTGGAAGTCTCCACAATCCCCTTGTTTTGGAAGGTGGCTGTCTGAGATGTCAGGGGTTGCTCAGTGCAGCAGAGTCATTATGGAACACATTTATGGATAAGTTAGGGAGACCATAGAGATTTATTTTTAAATATGATTTAATTTTATTATTTTTTTTATTATTATTTTTTTTCTTCACTAATTGTATTTTGCTTGGTCATTTGTTTCCTTTGCTGGGCCTTATTGTAATTTTTTTGCAGGGGTTGATGTTCTGCTTGTTCGTGTTGTTCTTTATAAAAACTTAAATAAAATAATTTTTAAAAAGTGTCCAAACAGGGTGCACATAAGGGTTTTTCAAACTTCTTTTGACACGACCCACATTTTGTCTGTGACTTTTATTGTGACCCAGGCAACACATAAAAACACATCAAATTCATCGAAACAAAACACAAAACGAAAAATACCTAATTAATGAAAATCTGGTCCCACTGTGGTTTACAAGATGTAATGTAAAGCCTCCACAAGGGGGCGTTCATGTACAAGTTCTTTTCTTTTATATGGCGTGTGAATGCTCTGCACTTCTGTTTTAGCAGGAGAGTTTAGTATGAGCTATAGAAATGTACAGGACAGTGGTGCAGTTTATCGGTAATTGTTCACTTTAACTGTTGTTCCTGCTGATTTCTAGCCATTCTGCTGGCTACCTGCTTTTCGTCTGAGAGCATGCAGATCTGATTTTATTCAACAAATTACTTTAGAAAACTTTAACAAAAAATTTCTGCACTCATAAAAAGATAAATGAAGCTTTCGAGGGTTTGATTTTAAAGAAAGAATGACAGACAGAAAGAAACAGACGAGCTAAAGGAGAAAAGGGAAAGCAGGACAATTGAGAGAGAGAGAGAGAGAGAGAGAGAGAGAGAGAGAGAGAGAGAGAGAGAGAGAGAGAGAGAGAGAGAGAGAGCTTTGGTAGGTTTGCATTCTTGCTAGGAACACTTGTAGAAACTGGCTCGTGACGTTGGGCTGTAATAATGAGGTAATGCTGCGATCTACGGCCTCTGCTGGCTGGTCAACGGTGCCAGCACAGAGATGGTAAATAAAGGATAGCAGTGCGTGATTCTCCTGACATGATACTGCTCTGTGTATGAACCCATGCAGGTAAAAAGAAGCGGTTGCTACTACAAATGTCAGAGGCGGTGAATGTTAGGTACGTTCCTACACAGTCAGGGTAGGGGAATACATTTTGAGCATTCTTAATATCAATGCTTTATTATTTCACCGATATTCCATTGTAGTTCTTTAATAGTATCATGAGATTGGTTGTCAGTTATTTCCTTTTTTGGGGGGGGGAGGTGGGAGGTGAAAGGAGAAGGCACAAGAACCTTTTTTTAGCGTTATTTTCTCATTCCTAAAATATACATAATTTGTAAAACTAAGCTCCAGTAGTACTAGTTTGGCATATGACTTGTCTCAGCCTGCCCATGTCATGGATTTGGGATCAGCTCAGTTATTTGAGTGCTGGAAATCTGACTCCAGATCAGCTTTGCTGCACATCTGGCTCGCATTTTCTCAGTGTGACACAACGCTAGGCTGTGTAGAGCTTAGGCAGTGTGTGCACATGGCCCTCAATCCAAACAGAAAAGGAAGCTAGTAAAAGGGGGAGAGAGAGAGAGAGAGAGAGAGAAGGAGAGAGGGGGGTTCTCTCCAGCCATCTGGTACACATCAGTAGAAAGAGAGGAAATGATCGCCATGCTGCTCTGAGACGGCAGAGAGCATAAACTTTCTGCTCCACTGCTATGTAAACGTAACAGAAGGGCCGATGGAGAAAGGAAATCAGGACCATTCGAAAAAGAGAGAGACAGAGAGAGAGCTTTGGTAGGTTTGCATTCTTGTGCACTTGCCTGCTAGGAACAGTTGTAGAAACTGGCATGTGACAATGGGTGTTAATAATGAAGTAATGCTGCAATCATGGCCTCTGCTGCTGGTCAGCGGCACTGACACAGAGATGGTAAATAAAGGACAGCAGTGCTTGATTCTCCCGACGCTATACTGCTGTCTGTATGAACCCGTCTTGTGCAGGTGAAAACAAGCGGTTAGCCTCTACGCATGTGTCAGAGGGGGCGTGTGTTAGGTACGACCCTCTGCAGTCAGGGTAGGGGTGTGCAGTAGTTAGGAGTGATATATCCAGGTGTTTAGACACAACTAGAATGAGCCTTCTACAACGAGCTTCGAGGCAATGGATCAAGACATCAGACCAAAGATTCTCATTTCCTCTTTCCACTAAGATCATGTGGACGTCACATGTGGATCATCACTTTTCTACAGTCACCTTCTGATGCATTTTTTCCAGCATCGTACCAACTTTTTAATGCCATCAGCAAATAATGTTTTTGGTTGAGCCACTTATGCACCTCTGCTTTCACATCACCATCACGTGAAAATCTTCTTCCCCTTAAAGCTTGAGTGTCCAAAAAGGTGGAAATCAGATGGGGATAAATCCGGACTATAAAATACAGCTAGCTATATATACAGTGTATCACAAAAGTGAGTACACCCCTCACATTTCTGCAAATATTTCATTATATCTTTTCATGGGACAACACTATAGACATGAAACTTGGATATAACTTAGAGTAGTCAGTGTACAGCTTGTATAGCAGTGTAGATTTACTGTCTTCTGAAAATAACTCAACACACAGCCATTAATGTCTAAATAGCTGGCAACATAAGTGAGTACACCCCACAGTGAACATGTCCAAATTGGGCCCAAATGTGTCGTTGTCCCTCCCTGGTGTCATGTGTCAAGGTCCCAGGTGTAAATGGGGAGCAGGGCTGTTAAATTTGGTGTTTTGGGTACAATTCTCTCATACTGGCCACTGGATATTCAACATGGCACCTCATGGCAAAGAACTCTCTGAGGATGTGAGAAATAGAATTGTTGCTCTCCACAAAGATGGCCTGGGCTATAAGAAGATTGCTAACACCCTGAAACTGAGCTACAGCATGGTGGCCAAGGTCATACAGCGGTTTTCCAGGACAGGTTCCACTCGGAACAGGCTTCGCCAGGGTCGACCAAAGAAGTTGAGTCCACGTGTTCGGCGTCATATCCAGAGGTTGGCTTTAAAAAATAAGACACATGAGTGCTGCCAGCATTGCTGCAGAGGTTGAAGACGTGGGAGGTCAGCCTGTCAGTGCTCAGACCATACACCGCACACTGCATCAACTCGGTCTGCATGGTCGTCATCCCAGAAGGAAGCTGACGCACAAGAAAGCCAGCAAACAGTTTGCTGAAGACAAGCAGTCCAAGAACATGGATTACTGGAATGCCCTGTGGTCTGACGAGACCAAGATAACTGTATCTTGCCTACAGTCAAGCATGGTGGTGGTAGCATCATGGTCTTGGGCTGCATGAGTGTTGCTGGCACTGGGGAGCTGCAGTTCATTGAGGGAATCATGAATTCCAACATGTACTGTGACATTCTGAAACAGAGCATGATCCCCTCCCTTCGAAAACTGGGCCTCATGGCAGTTTTCCAACAGGATAACGACCCCAAATACAACCTCCAAGATGACAACTGCCTTGCTGAGGAAGCTGAAGGTAAAGGTGATGGACTAAACCCAATTGAGCACCTGTGGCGCATCCTCAAGTGGAAGGTGGAGGAGTTCAAGGTGTCTAACATCCACCAGCTCCGTGATGTCATCATGGAGGAGTGGAAGAGGATTCCAGTAGCAACCTGTGCAGCTCTGGTGAATTCCATGCCCAGGAGGGTTAAGGCAGTGCTGGATAATAATGGTGGTCACACAAAATATTGACACTTTGGGCACAATTTGGACATGTTCACTGTGGGGTGTACTCACTTATGTCGCCAGCCATTTAGACATTAATGGCTGTGTGTTGAGTTATTTTCAGAAGACAGTAAATCTACACTGCTATACAAGTTGTACACTGACTACTCTAAGTTATATCCAAGTTTCATGTCTATAGTGTTGTCCCATGAAAAGATATAATGAAATATTTGCAGAAATGTGAGGGGTGTACTCACTTTTGTGATACACTGTATATTGTGTGAGGAAGTCCAGATTGATAGATAATTATTCTGTTTTATGTTTTTTCTATTTTTTATCTTTCCCTTATCTAGTCAAGTCCAATTATATTTATCTGGATACACTTCCTGGGAAAAAATGATGATCTAAATATAGCCTCTGAAAAAAAAAAAACTGGACTGAATTTTGACCCGTACACACCCACAGCACTCATGCAATACACACCACTTAGCTTTAAAACACTCCTGTTACGAGAATTCCCACAGATCAGCTCTGGCCTGGGATCAGATCAAGTGGCTGAGTTTAAGTGTTAAGTTCAGATTATTTACTCGGTAAGTTGCACAATTAGTATCTAAAAGCCAAAACTAAATTTAAAAACTAGCTAGATAAATGAGGTACAGTGGGGTAACAAAGTGCAGAAAACACCAGATGAGCTACAGTCAGTAATTGTATACTGTAAAAATGTCGTCTTTATGGTGGAAGCAGCTTTTTTTTTAAATCAATGTATATACAAGATAAATGTACCTAATAAAGTTTTCAGTATTTGTTAAATTATTGATATTTTATTCATCATGATCGTTTCGACTAGTTGTTAGCAGCCGTCAGTCCCACAAACTGTGAATGCAGAGACACGATCACAATTACATTCATAATACACACCCATCAGCCATAACATTAAAACCTCATGACATTATGACCATCTCCTTGTTTCTACACTCACTGTCCATTTGATCAGCTCCACTTAACATATAGAAGAACTTTGTAGTTCTACAATTACTGACTGGAGTCCATCTGTTTCTCTGCATGCTTTTTTAGACTGCTTTCACCCTGTTCTTCAATGGTCAGGACCCCCACAGGACCACTACAGAGTAGGTATTATTTAGGTGGTGGATCATTCTCAGCTCTGCAGTGACACTGACATGGTGGTGGTGTGTTAGTGTGTGTTGTGCTGGTATGAGTGGATCAGACACAGCAGCGCTGCTGGAGTTTTTAAATACCCCGTCCACTCACACTCCTACCTAGCTGGTCCACCTTGTAGATGTAAAATCAGTGGTCACAGGACGCTGCCCACAGGGCACTATACAGTGTTTAAAAACTCCAGCAGCGCTGCTGTGTCTGATCCACTCATACCAGCACAACAATTTTTTTTTTCTTTTGTGTTTTACCACCCTTCTCTTGTTGCTGTAACAAGTTACTTCCCCTAAGAGGATCAATAAAGTCTTATCTTATTTTATCTCAAATGCAAAATAGCTGACGATAACGTAGCCGTAATAAGAGAAGTGACGATGCAAAAAAGCCGGGCTCGTATACTACATTCAGTGACCAGCAGTGACTTTTCACCTTTTATTGCCCAAACCGCCGACTGCTCATCGCCTGTGGGCGTTTCTGAACGCGAGCTGACCTTTGGTTGCCATGGTTTTACTGACTCTGACCAAACACTATGGCAGCACTGCGTATGTTACTGACTAACATCTACAGACTGTATAAAAAACTATTCAACTACAAATCAGATACGAATCACATTTCTTCTTTAATTGGTAAACTCGTCCACCTGATTTTTTATTTACATTTCTCCTGCATTTTCAGAAAGAGTAGCACTTGGGTGGTGCAGCGGAAAATTATGCTAGGTGACTACAGCTAGGATCCAAAATTCGAATCCCCAGCGGTGTTATCGACAGGCATCTACATACAGACATGACTGGATATGTCGTAAGCAGTTTATTTATTTAGATGTTTTACGCCATGTTTTCACAGTGGTTGTATTCACGGCAGGAAAGATAAATAATTCTTCTATATCAATTTATAGTCCTCGACAAATGTTGTTCTTTAGCTTTTTTGGACCAACCTGAGGACTGTTTTTATTTGAGCTTTATTAAAGATTTTTCTCAGAGTCTTCAGTATTGTTATAGATTCATCATTGGTGTCAGTATTTAGGACATTCAGTTAGTATATGTTTGAATTAAACAGGATTTGAATCCCCAGCACTGCTATCAGCCGTTTGGACATCTACATAGAGACATAATTGGCAATATGTGAGATTGTGCATTGGGGTTAGGGCTGTGCGATATGACTAAAAAAAAACTCATATGTCGATATGCTTTTTTTTTTTGCATTTTCTCCCCTTTTTCTCCCCCTTTAGTGCGTTCCAATTGCCCGATTGCATCATGCTTCCTCTCCGCCTATGCCGATCCCTGCTCTGACCGAGGAGAACGAAGCTAACCCACGCGCCCTCCGACACGTGGGCAGCAAGCCGTATGCATCTTATCACCCACACATTGACGATTGTTGTGCCACCTAGCATTGTGTACAGAGAGACCCACCCTAAGAGCACTCCTTTCCCCATCTCTGTGTAGGCACCTCTAATCAGCCAGCAGAGGTCGTAATTGCACCAGTCTGACAGTGAGAGACCCATATCCGGCTTAGTCCCGCCCATCTGAACAACCGGCCAATCGTTGTTCATGTAGCCACTCAGCCTCAGCCGGCAAGGCAGAGCTTCAGATTCGATACGATGTATTCGAGACCCCAGCTCTGGTTGCAGCGTGTGTTTTTACCGCTGCGCCACCTGAGCGGCTTGTCGATATGCTTTTAAGAAGTGGCGATATACGATACGATATAATGTAAACTTAAAGTACAATGTCAGGCCACTGCCTGACAAACCAGCAGAATCTCACAATCACATTAATACTGTCCATTTTACTTCAAATAAATGAGCATCAAAAAATTACAAAAATTAATGCTTTGCTACCATTGCAAAATGAAAGAGCATGGTAAACAGCAGCACCGTGACCCAGCATAAAATCATAACCGCTGCTTACCTGAGCTTCCATTAGGAATATAATCTACGTGTTTTTCTCCTTGGAGGCCATCTTGTATGTTTCCAGAATATTTCCAGAATATATATAAATCCATATTTAACTGTGTTTGTCCTTCTAACTAATGAAAACCGCTTTAGATCATTTATTCTTTCGGCTTTCCCGGTAAAAAGCTGAAACTGGTCATTCGTTCACTAAGCTGTCACTTAAACAACAAGCAATGAAGAGAGAGATTGAAATTCCGCCCAAAATCTGAATTCGGAAGCTCTGATTGGTTTATACATCTGAATCTCTTCAACAAATGAACTGAAACAGAGTGAGCAAAATGAATGAACCTTTACCATAGATAAGAGCACAGCTCCCTGATTCGATTCCAAAGAATAATTCGTTTGAAAAAAGTCGTTTCTGGCTCTTTACTGAGTGATTCAGTTTGCGTGTGTGTGTGTGTGTGTGTGTGTGTGTGTGTGCGTGCGTGTGTGTGTGTGTGTGTGTGTGCATGTTCTCGAATGGTAACCTGTGTATTCTACACATACTCGATATATCAAATATGGTCATTTTCAACATCGTGTAAAAAGTAATATTGATTATATCGATATTTGTGATATACCACCCAGCCCTATAGCACACTACTGCTGAGATCCAGGATTTCAATCCCCAGGACTGCTATCAGTCGGTTGGGCGTGTACATACATACATACATAATTGGCAACATGTGAGATTTTGCATTGGGGTGTGTTACTGCACTGCAGCCCGGTGATTCCAGGGAAGCCGGGGAACCGTGACCCTGACCAGGTTATTATGAAACATAATGAAAATAAACTGAAGATAAATGGGAAATGTCAGCTCCTCCCAAGTCTAGTTTTATAAACATTAATTGTTATGTAACACATGACTCAGCATTATTTTGATGTAAACACCTTTAAAACATTCTGATCAGATATTCTGAATGCTGACTAACACTAATACTCATGATCACCAGTAATGTGTACAAGCTGTAAAACAGGCTTCAGTTTCATCAGCACATTTCCCATACAGTCCAAGTTCATGGTTCCCTTTTTGACCTTATCTTATCATGGCTTGGGAAAGAACGTGGCTAAGCAAATATCCCAGCACATAAAAGAACACATCTGTTTACAAACTGCAGCTGGCAGCGCTTTTAGCCAGATGACAATGTGCAAACAGATGCTGTGTATTCAGGGAGGAACTGGCTTTTCCTGTAAGATCCGCTGAAGCTGCCGAGCTCAGATCAGCTGTCCAAACATCGACAAAAGTGAAAACGTTAAAGTGCAAATCCACACCAACGTCCTGATAAATAAAACATATGTACAGGTTGTGGCTGCACCGCAGCTAGAATTACTTCACTTTGTATGCAGGACCTTTTACAATCCAAAACCGGCTCACCTTTATTTACATTTATGGCTTTTAGAACATGTTTTTATCTGAAGCCACTTACAATTGTGACTGAATCCATTGCAAGTAATCACTGTTTAAAAGCATTACTCAGGAGCCCAACAGGGGCAACTTGGCGATGAGCTTAAACCAGCAACCAGAGGTGGAAAGTAACAAATTACATTTACTCGCGTTACTGTAATTGAGTAGTTTATTTGTGTACTTGTACTTTTTAAACAACCTGTAATTTTACTTTTACTTAAGTATGTTTTGTATTAAGAATTGTAATTCACTACATTTTAAATAACATCCGTTACTGAGTGAAAAAAAAACGCTAAAAAAAATTGTAGTGTAATGCTAGTAATTTTACTCGTACTTAAGTAAAAATTCATCAAAGTTATAGTACTTTAAGCCGTTTAGGTGGCGCAGCGGTAAAAAGAAACACGCTGCAACCAGGGCTGGATTCTGAGAAGCGTGGTATCGAATCCAGCCTTGCTTTACCGGTTCGAAGCTGAGTGGCTATATGAGCAACGATTGGCCGATTGCTCATGTGGGGGGTGGGACAAAGAACCGGATGTGGGTCTCTCTCTGTCAGAATGCGATTGCGTTCTCTGCCGGCTGATTGGAGGCGCTTACACAGAGATGGGAGAGGGTGCCCTTAGGGTGTGTCTCTCCGCATGCAACGCTAGGTGGCGCCAAACTCGTCAATGTGTGGGTGGCAAAGATGCATCTGGCTGCTGCTCGTGTTTCGGAGGGGATACGGGTTAGCTTCAATCACCTCCGTCAGGGCAGGGTTCGGCATAGACAGAGAGGAAGCACGATGCTAATTGAACAATTGGATGCGCTAAAAAGGGGAGAAAAAGGGGTAAAAAAAAAAATAATAAAAAAAAAAGTTATAGTAGGCTACTTTTACTTGAGTACAATATTTTAGTATTCTTCACACCTCTACCAGCAACCTTCTGATTACTAGGTCAATACCTATTTAATTGAATATGATAATGTTAGAATTAAAAACGTGATTATATTTTGTAGTCAGCAAGAAGCACAAGATAATCATAATTATAATAATAATAATTATTATTATTATTACTTATTTATTCGGGTTTTAATGCCATGTTTAACGCATATGTGTCATTTAATGGCAAAACAGGTATTATGTTTTTTATTATGTTGTATTTTCTCTTGTTTTTTCTCTGGCTAGCTGATCCGCTTTTTCATTCCTAGCTATCCCACTGTGTCCTGGTACCCAGCAAAACTTATCATTAAGTTGTCATATTCCAGATCTATTAGTTTGTTTATTATCCTGTGTATGATATTAATTATAGGGTGGATCTGATGTGCATGATTCTAGCACATTAAGACATGATTGTGAGTCTGAGCATATTAAGATTTTGTGTTATTGTTTTTCTTCTGCATATTTTAGTGCCATAAGTATGGCATGGGCTTCTGCACTGTAGATGGAGCTGGGTTAAGGTGAGCTGGGTAATTTTACTTTGTCCGAGTATCTGTTTGAGCACAAGATAATCAGGGCTCACAAATACAAAAGCACAGTGTTACGTGAACTTGGCCACTGTGGGGACACACATCAGTGCAACCTTAGTGCTGGTCCCAGGCCAGGATAAATGAGGGTATAAAAACGGTGCCAAAAATTAAATACGTGGACAAATGATACGTTGTAGCGACCCCTTAGTGGTGCAGGATATAAAATGAATCATTCACCTTCCAATTTAAAGACAATCAGGCTGTTGATTAGTCTTCATAGACCAGACTAGGGTTGTGCAGCACTGGTCCTGGATGTTTGAGGTCTAAGTTCTAGTGGATTCCCAGATTTGTCTCACCTGCTGGCCAAGCAATTAATAAATGCTATTTATTTAACGTCATGTTTTACACTTTGGTTACATTCATGACAGGAATGGTAGTTACTGGTTACACAAGATTCATCAGTTTAAGTTTAATGTCAAACAGTCATGGACAATTTTGTATTTCCAATTCACCTCAACTGCACGTCTTTGTACTATGGGAAGAAACCCAAGCAGACACGGGGAGAACATGCAAACTACAAACAGCAAGGACCCGGACCACTCCACCTGGGATTCAAACCCAGGACCTTCTTGCTTTAAGGCGACAGTGCTACCCACCGTGCCATAATGCCGAATGAACTGCTGTGGCGACCCCTAAAAGGACCATCAAAAGGAATCATTCATCGGTCATCAAACTGTACTGGAGATGCTCTTATTTAGAACTCGGGTTGTTTATTTCTGCTGGGTAAAATTGAATAAAGTAAAAAAGCAACCAAAAAAAATCATGCCTTTAATAGCCAATAACAAGTGAGTGAATGTAGGGGCGAAAGTCAGAATAGGAGAACAGATGCTAAATTCGTCTGCCCTCTAGAGAGAGCCGTGTTATGGCCTCTGAGGCCTCCTCCGTCACAAATGAAATCCAAGCACACGCCCTGTCGCACCGCTAAAACCAAACGAACCGCAGAAACAAACGCCTAACCGCTGCTAATCTAACCTACACATAAAACTGCTAAACTGCTGAAGCAGCCCAAATATGGCTTCCCACAATGCAAAGGTATTTATTTACATGATGCCTTTAAAAATGCCAGCAGCACCAACCACAAGAATTTCTCCTGTGGGCTTGGCCGGGAACGTTCCAGTGACAGTGTGGTTATGTTACACTTCATCCTGGAGGAGACCACTTTCCCAATTCAGACTGTTTACGTTTAACATGTAAAGCTGGAGGAATCTGCAGACGCTTCAGGTTCTCTGTTTCAGGCAGGACAAAAACACAGGTAACAAAAACACAACAACACAGTAACATATAAACCAAAACTAGAGATGTGCCGATCGGGGTTTTTCAGGGACATCGGCCGATAGCCGATTGCGATCGGGGGGAGGGGGGGTTGGGGGGGGGGGGGGTTTAGCAGTAAATAAAATAAATAAACTTAAAGAGCCTCACAGTGAAGATAAACCGGAGCAGCACGCGCGCATGTGTGTGTTTGTGTGTGTGTGTGCCCTTAGAAGATACGCTTTGTTCACAGTATCGCTATAAGTGATTCATTGATTCATGAGTCGATTCATTTTTCGCCAAGCGTAAGTTTCTCTTCTCAGTTATCTCTCCGTGTTTACTGTTATTAATTAAATGTCGTGGTTTTAAATAAACACCAGCTACTACAGAACATTCTGTGTGACTCTCTTACATTAAAAAGCTTCATTAAAAAGCTTAATTAAACTGCTATTACCACAGATCTGTAACCGACCGTCAGACTCGTTCCGTCTAAGGAGCTAAAAGTTCAGCAGATGATCCTGAACTAACGAATTTGGTAATTAATAAACTTTTGCCTCTGATTGGCTCTGTAACATTTTCTGTTCTCATCTACATCACAAGTAAGAACCGCTTACGATTTACCAAAGTGAACCAGGAGTTTATATAACGTGCTGATAGAATCGACTCGGATGTGACCGGGTTGAATTATCTTTTTAAAGTAAATATTACAATCAGCAAAATTACATCGTATGTATGATGCACAAAGTTAATGATGTTATTTTAGGTCATGAAGAGCTTTCACTGTGGTTTCTGTACGATGGTTGATAAATGGTGATGTGATGGTTGGCGTCTGGATCAATCCACTGAGCTGTTAAGCTTAACGTGATCTTTATATATCACATGATCGGATCGGCTACTTTTAGGAGATATCGGCCGATCGCCGATAGCATATTTTGATTAAAAATCGGCCGATACCGATTCATAGCCGATCGATCGTCCCATCTCTAACCAAAACTGTTTAAACTGTGTCCGCTGTCCACATGTCTTTAATAAAGTCAAGCCTGAGTACCCACAGAAACACCTACAGCATTTGAAAGCAAGGCTATACAAACAATATAGGTCCTTTCTGTGTGGAGTTTGCATGTTCTCCCCATGTCTGCATGGGTTTCCTCCGGGAGCGCCGGTTTTCTCCCACAGTCCAAAGACGTGCAAGTGAGGTGAATTGGAGATACAGAATTGTCCATGACTGTGTTCAATATAACCTTGTGAACTGATGAATCTTGTGTAATGAGTAACTACCGTTCCTGTCATGAATGTAACCAAAGTGTAAAACATGACGTTAAAAATCCCAATAAAACAAACAAACAAAATATGCACTATATGAACATCCCATAACAACCCATAGGCCATAAATATTGAGTTTGTCCTGGAGCTACAACAGCTTTGGGAAGGCCCTTTACAATATTTTGAAGTGTGTCTGTGGGACTTCTGCCCAGTCATGCTGAAGAGCATTTGCGAGGTCAGACACTTATGTCGGATGAGAGGGGCCTGGCTGGCAACCTCGGTTCTGGTTTATCCCAAACGTGCTCGAAGGGGTTGAGATCAGGGCTCTGTGTGGGTCAGTCAAACTCCTCCACAACAAACTCACCCAACCATGCCTTTATAGAGGAACAGGCATGCCGGAACAGAAACGGGTCTTCCCCAAACTGTTCCAGTGCTGGAAGCATAGATTTGTCCAAATTCTGGCCATCACAAAGCCCTGCTCTAAACCCTATTTAAAATTTATGGACAGAATTGAAAAAGCATTTGTGAGCCAGAAGGCTTAAAAACCTGACCCAGTTGTCAGCAGGAACGAGCCAAAACACCAGCAACTTACTGCGAGAAGCTTGTGGAAGGCTACACAAACCGTTGGGCCAAGTTAAACAATTTAAAGGCAACAGTACCAAATACTAACCACGAGTATGTACCAAACACCAAAAACTAACCTCTGAGCCACCGGGAATGCAATAAAAAAAATCGAAGCTGATATCAAATATAAAATAGTGATCCAAACTGATCTAAGAGAGGGAATGTGGGACTTCATCATGTGCAAGCATATATAGTGTACGTGTATATATACTTGGCTATACATAATGCAGAAGACACAGTCTCAGCTCTTTTCAGCCAATGTAGGGGTGGTACAAGTGGCATGAGAACTGTAAGGAAAATAATATTCTGTAAAAGATGTATTTAGACAGGCTGTAGTAATTAAGATTTTCAATTATGCCATTTAACACACTTTTATCCAAAATGTACATGATTGAGGGTTAATGGCTTTGCTCAAGGGCCCAACAGTCACAACCTGGCCGTGGTGAGGCTTGTACCAGTGACCTTCTGATCACCAGTCCAGTTACCACAGCTTTCAAACCTGTAAATAATTACACTCAGTGGGTAATTTAAAGCTGAAATTAATTATTTTATAAATACAAAACAGATTCTAACATCATCTGGGAAAAAAAGGTGAAGCAAACTATTAAACGTGGATCAAACAAAACCTATCCAGCCTCCTCTTACGCCTGTACGTTCAGTACACTAATGCTTCATGCTCAAATTTCTTATTTGTACTGGACATTTAATAATTCATTGGGAGAAGAATCCATTTCAAGAGAACAGCTCGTCCTTTCACAACACAAGTGACCGAAATGGAGAGGGGCAGAGCGAGGAGAGGAGACGAGAGGAGAGGAGACGAGAGGAGAGGAGGAGGAAAAAAACAAGAGAGACAAAGGAGAAAAGTAAACCAGACAAAATTAAGGAAAGACAGAAGAATAAGAGAACGAACTGTATGTATGAGAAAGTGAAAAGCTTCGTCCGGGTATGGAGCTAAGCCAGTAACCCGGCTTGGTGGTACGAGCTGAGGTTTAGGGTTACGAGATTCCACTTCCAGCACATAAGCAGATTTAAGGAATTCCAACCACAGTAAATAAAGGAATTAATGTGGGTTTTTTTTCTATTTATTTATGCGTTTTCTCCCTTTTTCTCCCAATTTCAGGCACCTCAATCTGCTAACAAGGGTCCTTGAACAGCGTTTGAGGATCCCACCCACTTAGTTCGGCCTTTTCTCACCCAGCAGACTCGATGGTCATTTTTTTTCCTATTTATTTATGCATTTTCTCCCATTTTCTCCCAATTTAGCGTAGTCAATCTGTCTTCCGCTGCTGGGGGATCCCTGATTGCAGTGAAGGTGGGTGTATTGCTGCTCACGCCTCCTCCGACCCACGCATAGCCTTTAACGGAACCCTTTTTCACCCATGCACTCTGCACAGGCGCCTCTCTATCTGCTAATCAGGGTCCTTACACAGCACTTGAAGACCCCACCCACATAGTGCGGTCATCCCGCCCTGCAGGCACTGCCAATTATGTCCGCTAGATTGCGCCCAGCCGAACGGTAGCAGAGCTGAGTTTTGAACCGATGAGTTCAGAATAGGGGGAGCGCTGGTGTGCTAGAGGAATATCCCGCTGCGCCTAGGCGCCTGCAGCGGACAAAATTGGCCATCGAGGCGCCCAGCTGACCGGTAGCAGAGCCGAGAACCGAACCGGGGTGTTCAGAGTCTCAGCACTGGTGTGCTAACGGAATATTCCGCTGCACCACCAGTGCGCCTAAATGAAGGCATCAATGAGAATAGTGAAAGGGTTGGTACAGATCCGGTGAGAGAAGCCTGTAGCTGGCTGACGCTCTTTCTGAAGCACAGTAAAATCCTTTAGGTTTACACACATTCAAACGATTCCTTTTTCTCGGTCAGCCTTGGTGCCCCGTCCGTGGGAAAGTGACGCCACCAGAGCATGAATTTGAGGTCCCGTTAGGCACATGAACAAAGATCCTTTTTCCTCTTTACACAAGACGTTTCAAACAGAGAAGTTACACTCAGCCAAATCTGCTGATCTGGTTCACCTTGTAGCCACTAGAGACAAAAAAGTTGACCCTACACACCCTTCAAGCACAGTATGTACAACTCAACACTGAATGGCTGAAAGTATCTGGACACCTGACCATGAGCTTGTTGGACATCCAGTTTAAAAAACAAATGCTATTAAAACAGCGTGACCTCGTTGGCTTCTCACAGGACTATAAAGTATGTCTGTGGGAATTTGAGCTAAAGAGAATTAATCTAAAGAGAATTAATCTAAAGAGAATTAATCTAAAGAGAATTAATATGGCTGGGCACTGATGTTGGACAAGAAAGTCTCAGTTGATGTTCCAGTTCATTCCAAGGCTACGCAGTGGGGCTCCAGAACACTGAAGGTTCTTTAAACCGAGCTTTGCTTTATGTCTTTATAGAGCTTGCTGTACACTGGAACAGGATAAGGCCTTCCCTAAACTACCGGTGCAAAGCTCGATTGCCTTTATTTAACTGATTTATTACATCTGTTAGCAATTTTAGTGGCTGAAACACATGAATTCAAATATTAGTAGGGGTGTCCCAATACTGTCCATATCGTGTACGTCTAAAATAATTCATACGTTTACAAGCCAAGTCTTTGATGTTTGAGGAACTGTGGAATCAAACTAAAAAAAAGACATGTGCACTGTCAGCACATCCAGTTTCACTGCCTCTTGGATATCTTAAGGCTTGCACAGTTTTGGGGCGTGGAAGCACAAAAAGAGGAACTTTTTAAAAGGATAAAAAGAAATGGAACACAAAAAGTGGAAGTTATGTATAGCAACAGACCACAGTAAAGAAGACGATTCAGTCTAACCTCTAACTAATACATCTGTAGTGTACAGTAGTGTGAATCTTCAGATACACACTGTGGAGTGAAAATTTAACAAAATCAGTATACAGAGGTACCTTGAAACACGACGTTAATTGGTTCTGGGAGTGGCATAAGGTTCAAAAGACGTTGAGTTTTAAGGTATTTTTTTCCTATAAGGATGTTTGGAAAAAATGTTAATGCGTTCCATGGTCCCGTGGAACTGTATATATTTTAGGCTAATGTAAATAATGAGGTTGTTTGACACAATAAAAATAACACAAACATGAAATACAATTGAAAACAGTTAAACATCAATAAAAACTTTAATATTCCTTAGCGGGTTCAGTAAGGGCGCATTTACATGAGAAGTGACAAAACTGCTTTTGCGCCGGTGCCGCTTAGCTTGCTGCTGCGCTTCCCTGAGCGACACACACCCTGCCTTTTTGCCGCGTTGGGCTCACGATTATTTGTGCTTGAAAATACAGCTGAACACAGATACATGTGGACGCTCTTTGATGACGTTTTACCGCACCGCTCAAGTCAAGCGCTGAAAAAAGCGACACACGTCTAGTTTAAAGGAAATATCGAGTTGAAGGGTATAAATTGCTTCACGAAGGGCGTCGAGTTTCAAAAGATTTGGGTTTAGGGGTGTCAAGTTACAAGGTACCACTGTATATTTACATTTAAGATTTCATTCTTAAAATAAGTGCTTATGTAAATCAAGTTTTAAAACTGTAGCTTTCCAACAGAAGCAATAGCATTTTCAGATTTATTGATTTGTTTAGTTAGTTAGTTATTTACCATCATGTTTTACACTTTGGTTGCATTCATGACCGGACAGGTATTTACAAGTTACACAGGCACCAACATACGACACTTAGAACGCCTCTCCTAATGATTAAGTTCCGATGTTTAGGCCACACCCATCGTTAACAGGTGTACATTGCTTCATTTTCCTTTCTTTGTTCGGCTATGCCTGAGGGTGGGAGGAGATGGCCGATGACCTAACCATTAGGAGGTGCACAAGTTAGTGCACTCTCAGTGGTTTCCTAGTCCTGATAAAACAGAAGAGTTGCGTCAGAAAGGGTATCCTGCATAGTGCAACCAAGCTTTTAAGAACTTTCCTGTTCTACAACAGGAAAATAGTAGAATAGAATAGAATAGAATAGAATAGAATAGAAACTATTTGTCATTGTACATGGTACAACAAAATAATGTGCGGTACTTCTCAACATAAATGAATCATACAAAAAGTAAAACAACAGCAACAATTAAAACAACACACGACAACACACAGACATACAACATGCAGTCAATAATAGCAGCATATAAGTCTTTATATGAGGTGCAAAGTGGCAAAAATAATGTGCAAAAATCGTGTCGTCAATTTGTCTTCCGCTGCTGGGGGATCTCGGATTGCAGTCGAGGTGGGTGTATTGCTTCTCACGCCTCCTCCGACCCACGCACAGCCCTTTGTGGAACCCTGTTTCACACATGCACTCTGCACAGGCGCCTCTCTGTCTGCTAATCAGAGTCCTTACACAGCACATAGTCCGGTCATCCCGCCCTAGCAGAACCGTGTCTGCTGCAGGCACTGCCAATTATGCCTGCTAGATGGCACCCAGTTGACTGATGGCAACACCGAGTTTCGAACCGAGGAGTTCAGAATCTCGGCGCTGGTGTGCTAGCGGAATATCCCGCCCCATGCGAGTTCTTAGGGGTTTCGGCGGGGGTGTACAGAGGGAGTGATGAATGCACACATTAAGATCAATGTGTAATCAGAAGAGCAAGTGCAATGAGTCCAGCATCTGAAATAAAAAGGTTTCCAAATCTAATTTGCATAAAAAATGCTAAACCACGATAATTACAGCGGGACAAACCAAAAATCATCCTGTTGTTGCTACTGCTATTATTTACAGTCACTGTCCCATCCTTGCTCTTAGCATCTGGTGAAGAACGCAGCCTCACATACAGTGAACTCCCCATTCATGGGCCCCATTGTGCAACTGGAAATGGACAATAGCACATTAGGTGTGGCATGGATAGTTCTGGTTTTGGATACGTCCTGGATTGTACTGTACTGTACTGTCCCACACGATGAAAAAAGGGGCATTAGAGCGCTAAACAGGCAGCTGCCAATCCGGCCTACTCAGCCATTTTATGTGTTTATTTATGTAATCAATGCAAAGTAAAGCAAATCAACCATAAGCCCGACGGGTGCTGATCTAATCATTACATAACCAACTAAACACAATTTCTGAGTTACAGGATAAGCAGAGACAATTACAAATAATTTGATTCTACAATTATACTGGGTGGGAAGGAAGAGGAGGGAGTAGCATTTTCAGTAACCACAGCATTCGTTCTGCATTAGAGAGTAAAATGCTGGACTATCCCTTTGTCCACTAGTAATCAGAACCATGATTTAACACGTTTAAGTTCTGGAAGATCTGAAAAATGTACACTAGAGGACTCTACAAAAAATAAGTTAAAAGAACAAAGCTACAGTGTATCACAAAAGTGAGTACACCCCTCACATTTCTGCAGATATTTAAGTATATCTTTTCATGGGACAACACTGACAAAATGACACTTTGACACAATGAAAAGTAGTCTGTGTGCAGCTTATATAACAGTGTAAATTTATTCTTCCCTCAAAATAACTCAATATACAGCCATTAATGTCTAAACCACCGGCAACAAAAGTGAGTACACCCCTAAGAGACTACACCCCTAAATGTCCAAATTGAGCACTGCTTGTCATTTTCCCTCCAAAATGTCATGTGATTTGTTAGTGTTACTAGGTCTCAGGTGTGCATAGGGAGCAGGTGTGTTCAATTTAGTAGTACAGCTCTCACACTCTCTCATACTGGTCACTGAAAGTTCCAACTTGGCACCTCATGGCAAAGAACTCTCTGAGGATCTTAAAAGACGAATTGTTGCGCTACATGAAGATGGCCAAGGCTACAAGAAGATTGCCAACACCCTGAAACTGAGCTGCAGCACAGTGGCCAAGATCATCCAGCGTTTTAAAAGAGCAGGGTCCACTCAGAACAGACCTCGCGTTGGTCGTCCAAAGAAGCTGAGTGCACGTGCTCAGCGTCACATCCAACTGCTGTCTTTGAAAGATAGGCGCAGGAGTGCTGTCAGCATTGCTGCAGAGATTGAAAAGGTTGGGGGTCAGCCTGTCAGTGCTCAGACCATACGCCGCACACTACATCAAATTGGTCTGCATGGCTGTCACCCCAGAAGGAAGCCTCTTCTGAAGTCTCTACACAAGAAAGCCCACAAACAGTTTGCTGAAGACATGTCAACAAAGGACATGGATTACTGGAACCATGTCCTATGGTCTGATGAGACCAAGATTAATTTGTTTGGTTCAGATGGTCTCAAGCATGTGTGGCGGCAATCAGGTGAGGAGTACAAAGATAAGTGTGTCATGCCTACAGTCAAGCATGGTGGTGGGAATGCCATGGTCTGGGGCTGCATGGGTGCAGCAGGTGTTGGGGAGTTACATTTCATTGAGGGACACATGAACTCCAATATGTACTGTGAAATACTGAAGCAGAGCATGATCCCCTCTCTCCGGAAACTGGGTCGCAGGGCAGTGTTCCAGCATGATAATGACCCCAAACACACCTCTAAGACGACCACTGCTTTATTGAAGAGGCTGAGGGTAAAGGTGATGGACTGGCCAAGCATGTCTCCAGACCTAAACCCAATAGAACATCTTTGGGGCATCCTCAAGCGGAAGGTGGAGGAGTGCAAAGTCTCAAATATCCGCCAGCTCCGTGATGTCGTCATGGAGGAGTGGAAAAGCATTCCAGTGGCAACCTGTGAAGCTCTGGTAAACTCCATGCCCAGGAGAGTTAAGGCAGTTCTGGGAAATAATGGTGGCCACACAAAATATTGACACTTCAGGAACTTTCACTAAGGGGTGTACTCACTTTTGTTGCCGGTGGTTTAGACATTAATGGCTGTATATTGAGTTATTTTGAGGGAAGAATAAATTGACACTGTTATATAAGCTGCACACAGACTACTTTTCATTGTGTCAAAGTGTCATTTTGTCAGTGTTGTCCCATGAAAAGATATACTTAAATATCTGCAGAAATGTGAGGGGTGTACTCACTTTTGTGATACACTGTACTTTGTACTGTACTGTACGCTTTCTGATCCTCCACAGATCAGCTATCTAACCCTCTGCTGTGAAGAGCCGTCGTGACTGAACGCGGCCCATGAGAGTCCATGAGAATCCATTATGAAGCAGTTAACGTGCACTTTGAGCTTCTCACAATGCTCTTACTGAACAGAGCACAGCTGACCAGCTGAAAAGCTTCGCTCATGATCCGCAGCCAAGAATCCGGGAAGAGAGCAGACTTCTGACCCCAAACACTGATCTGCACTGAAACTGCACAGCTTGATCTGGGGAGCGCTGGGATATTTCGGGCTCGCTGCCTGCACTAAAACATTCTCATGGCAGGAACGTGTGATATATTTCTTATTCACACAAACTGAGGAAGCTGTCGGGTAAGCAAAAGAAAAAATGTATTTTTGCCTGTGGTAATATGTTACAAGTGCATAAAACATAAAACCACCCTCGTTTGGTAGGACTCAGGGCCAGAAAGAAAATCCTGTACACTTCTTTCAACAGATGTGTCTGGAAAACAGAAATAACTCCAAGACCTACTACAGATTTTGTTTTTGTTTTTGTATTGCATTGAGTTGAATCTGCACAATATGAACAACACCGCTATTTAAGCTCTAAGACTTTAGTTTTACACCTGAGCTCTGAGGCTAATGCAGCTACGAATAAAGAACGTCTGTATTGCCCAAAAATAACTTCATAACAAGGCGATCGGCTGAGAGCTCGAGCTCTTACGTTTGAATGAGAGTGGTCCTATCGACCTGGCTGGGCGTCTATCAGGCACAACTGGCTGTGCCCATAAGGGAGTCAGGGAGGTCGACTGGGTTCCTCATTGTCAGTGCAAATGCATCCTCTGCTGCATGAGTGGTGGAGGAGTTACAGAGGGCATAGCGTAACAAATAAAGATTTAAAAGAATTAACACATCAAAGATTGTTTTATGTGTGTTTATGCCTAGTTCACACTACATGATTTTTGCCGGCTCGGGAGCAACTCGGCGTTTGCTCGGCGATCCAAACTCGGCTCTCAGTCGCTATGTGTGAACTGTTCAACAACTCGATCCAAGCGGCTCGCGAAGATCTCGCCGAGCGCTCGGCGACCAAAGAGAGATTTCTAGCATGTCAAATATCTGGATTGGAGTTGCCCGACTGGCAATGAGTGCTATGTCGAACAGCCAATGAGAACGTAAGATACGGTATGAGGTGGGACAGGGGCATAATATAGTTTATATCAGAATACATCAGCACACACACACACAAGTTTTACAGTATTTCTGACCTTATCGTTCTCTACAAAACACCAACGCTGCATTGCAAAAATATTTATTAACCTCCAACTCACTATAGAACAATCCCTGCTGCTCGCGTTGCCAAATCCTCTCAGATTCATTTATTTTTCCTCCGTGTTTTTACGCTGCACATCAGCACACAAACTTTGATCGCTCGCTACTTGTTGACGTGTATTTTTGGTATCATCTGGTATCATTAAACCCCTCGTCACTTCTCGTGTGTGTTTTTGTGACAAAACGTAGTTTGGGAGACCAGAGAAGCTCGCCTGTGATTCCAGTTAGTGATAGATGGTGTAGTGTGAAATCCCCTATCACCGATCAGTCGTGTAGTGTGAAAGCCTCACCGACTTGAAAGACTTTCGATTACAAGAGATTCAGGACCTGGACATCAAAACCCTTTCTGTTTAATATTATTAAACAAAAAAGTACAGATTAACTACTAAAATAAATAAAATGTATAAAATTATAGATTATTAAGACTATATACATATATAAATAACATTATTTATTTAGAATAGAACATCAGCTATTGTACCCAAGAGGATTAAGGCCATTGCTCAAGAGACCAACAGTGGCTGCATGGCAGAGCCAGGATTCAAACCCACAACCTTTAAATTGATAGCTCAATGCCCTACCCACTACGCTACCGCTGGCCATATACCCAAGATCGTTTTGCTTTAAGGTTGAAAAAAAGTTGACAAAGCGGATCATTCTGGTCCGCACAGCTGATCTGGCACAGCTTTTACACTGGACGCCCTTCCTGATGCAACCCTCTTTATTTCATCTGGGCTTGGGACCGGCACTAAGAGCGCACTGACAAGTTCTCCCAACGGCTAAGATGTTCGGCCAACCCCCTTTCAGACACAGCCAATCAAACACTGGTCAGTAACCAGCAAAAATACAGTATAACTAATATTAATACCCAACACGTTTTGATTGGTGACCATTAAACTTAGTATACACAAAGAACTCAATCTGTATTCTGCACTTTACTTTACTTGAACCAAATCCACCACACCTGCAAATATATAATGTATACATAATGTTTATCTTGTACAATACCTGTACATCTTGGACTATACAATAATTATTCTACTCCTGACATATCCTGCTATTAACATTTACATTCCTCATTTCCTTTTCCTAATCACTGACCCACAGTACAGCATACAGTAATCTTCGTACGTGTACATTAATAGCCTTGAAACAATAACCTGTATATATTAAAGGAATGGTGCTAGTATATCTAAGTTTGTGTGTATTTACAGCTGTGAGGGACTATGCACCTATGATTTTCACTCACCTTTCATACCCGTGTTAATGTGCCATGACAATAAAAGTGATTTAATACGATTTCAATTTAACACATGTTTTTTTAACCATGAAATTAAAATCATACTCGCATTTCAACCAGCCATAATGTAAACACACGTACAAACACAAAGCACATGACTATTAAAATCCTGAAATTAAGCAATATCTACATATACGCTTTAAGGTCCATACGGTTGCTATTTGAGGGGTCGAAACGAACGATCCCACATCGAACACTTAAGTGTCTCCACTAGTAATGAGATTTAATAACAAAGCTTCAGCCCAGAGAAGGACTGCAGCGGATTTGAGAACGGTCTGATAGCAGGATAAGTGAGAGTGATTTCATTATAGATAAAAGCAAGCAGATTGAGAAATTGCATTTGAGAAACGGGAAGAAGACGGTGCCGTGCTGACTTGTTCTACACGCGCTTTGATTGAGGAAGATTGTAACCACAGCTCAGAACCTTCATGGCATGTTGTTGATGTTTTCCACGTGTTAAGTGTGAACAGTTTGCTGACACTGTGGATATTCTGCTGACACGGCACATGTTTAACTTACAAAAGAGAATCACAAATGTGAGTTTCTCTGTATCAGCATGAAAACAGTTTCATGTGCAGTTTCAGGCTTATTCAGTATTTAATTCAAATGTCCGGCGCTGAACTCAGCATTTTACATTGTATTTAAACTCACCCCAACACTGAAACAATGCTCAGCTGGACACACTGGGCGCTGGGCAGGAACATCCAGGCAAACACATTCACACTTTTTAGTAGCAATTTCTAGTAGATCCAGTTAGTCTGACTGCATGTCTGTTTTACTGTTGGAGGAAACCTACGTGGACACAGGGAGAACATGCAAACTCCACACAGGAAGTACCTTGGCCGTCAAGCCGGTAAATCAAACCTAGGCGCTTTCTGCTGTGAGGTGATAGCGATACCCACTGCATCACTATGCCAAAAGATCAAACTCTAGGTCCCCAGGACTCAGCACTTACACCACCGGCTGTTCCACAGCGCTGCTTCATTTGCCAGGCGAGGGCACTCATTTGTTTCTGAAACAAATCACTGAAACTAATCCACTCACCTACTTAGACCTAAAGGGCAGTTTAGAGTAACCTGTCCACCTTTTGCATGACTGTGCCCCTTTGCACAAAGCAAAGCCCATAAATGTGTGTCTTTACAAGACCAAAAGTATGTGGACATACTGCAGCAGTCCCTGATTTCATCCTTACTAAAACACCTCGGGATGAAACGGAACGTTGACTGTGAGCCAACATGTGAGTCTATCAGTCCTGACCTCATAAAGGCTCCTTTGACTCAATGGTCAGAAATGTCCACAGTCACAAAGTGAGGGACAACTCCATGTTAAGGGTCATTGTTTTGAATCGGGACATTTAACAAGCTCATAATCAGATGCCCACGGCCACGTACCTCACTGAAAAGCGGGATGAATTGGAACTGCCTGCCTGCCTGAAGACTCAATGATCACGAATTTTTAACAGTCACAAAGTGATGTGCAACTCCATGTTATGGGCCTTTGATTTGAATCGGGACATTTAACAAGCTCAGAGTCAGACACCCACATACCTCAACCTCACTGAAAAGTGGGATGAATTGGAACCGCCTACCTGCCTAAAGACTTAATGATCACAAATGTCCACAGTCACAAAGCGAGGGTCAACTCCATGTTTGAGCCATTGTTTTGAATATGGACATCTAAGCTCAGAGTCAGATGCCCACATACTGTACCTCAACCTCACTGTAAAATGGGAGGAATTGGAACTGCCTGCCTGAAGACTCAATGGTCACAAATTTCCACAGTCACAATGTGAGGGTCAACTCCATGTTTGGGCCATTGTTTTGAATCTGGACATCTAACAAGCTCAGAGTCAGATGCCCACGTACCTCAACCTCACTGAAAAGTGGGATGAATTGGAACTGCCTGCCTGCCTGAAGAGTCAATGGTCACAAATTTCCACAGTCACAAACTAAGGGGCAGCTCCATATTATAGGCCATTGTTTTGAATCTGGACATCTAACAAGCTCAGATTCAGATGCCCACGTACCTCAACCTCACTGAAAAGTGGGATGAATTGGAACTGCCTGCCTGAAGACTCAGTGGTCACAAATTTCCACAGTCACAAAGTGCGGGACAACTCCATGTTAAGGGTCATTGTTTTGAATCTAAACACTTCTAAATTAAGCTCAGAGTCAGATGCCCACGTACCTCAACCTCACTGTAAAATGGGATGAACTGGAACTGCCTGCCTGCGTGAAGAGTCAATGGTCACAAATTTCGACGATCACCAAGCGATGTGCAACTCCACGTTAAGGGTCATTGTTTTGAATAAGGACATTTAACAAGCTCAGAGTCAGATACCCAAGTACCTCAACCTCACTGAAAAGTGGGATGAATTGGAACTGCCCGCCCGAAGACTCAACGTTCACGAATTTGCAGTCACAAAGTGAGAGACAACTCCATGTTACGGGCCATTGTTTTGAATCGGGACATCTAACAAGCTCATAATCGGATGCCCACGGCCACGTACCTCACTGAACAGCGGGATGAATTCGAACTGCCTGCCTGCCTGAAGAGTCAGTGGTCACAAATTCCCACAGTCACTACGCGATGTGTTTTAAATATGCTCAACCTCACTGAAAGGTGGGATGAATTGGAACTGCCTGCCTAAAGAGTCAATGGGGACAAATTTCCAGTCACAATGCAATGTGCAACTCCATGTCATGAGCCTTTGTTTTGAATCTGGACATCTAACAAGCTCAGAGTCAGACACCCACGTAACAGTATCGTACACGATACACACAAAGTGCCAACAAGTATCGCGGTTTGATATTTTTTGCAATATCAGCCAACCTCAACACAAAGTGCGAGGGTCAGTGGTCAGTTTTATGTATGTGAAGTGTTGAACAGTGTACAAGGCATTAATAATGTAACTACTGGAGCTGTTGAGCACATCGGAGCTGTTGGAAAGCATGGATTTGCATGCGTTTGTGTGCGGTGCGGTCGCGGTCTTGCGGATATTTAAATCCAGCGCATATTTGAATAAAGACTGAGATTGGACTTACATAACGGCGCAACTTTTTTTCCGGCGGAGACTTTCTGAGCCAGCCCGAACACACCACATCCCCTCCGCTCATTTTACCCAGTTTCTCCACTTCTCTGCGCACAGTTTGAGAAGCTCGACCTGTAAAAAAAGTGCAAAATAATGTCCAGTGTGACGCTGCAAAGTTACAAAGTGTCGAGCTGAGCTGAGCTGAGCTGAGCTGTAATAATGTTGCGTGGAAGAAAATACCGTCAGTGATTGTAGGGCTCGTCCACGGCGCCAAATTCCTCCTTCTCTATTAATTCCTTCCTTTATGTTCAGATAGTCCAACTCGAAATCCGTTTATTTAAAGCTCTGCTCGGTCTGGAAACACAAACAACCCGGATTATTTGTTCCTAAACAGTTTTCCGAGCAGAACTCCAGCCGGCCACACTGTTGTTGACACTCCAACTCCGACTTCGACGTAGAGAGGGAAAAAAAAACACTCCTTTAATTCACTCCCATGCAGGCAAAACACTTCCAAGAGAGACACAACCGTAACTTCCAGAATTTCCACACCATGCTGGTTTGCACTGGTTTCTCTGCACTGGTTTCTCGGCGCTGGTTGTGAGAAACTGGTCGAGCTTCCCTCCAGTTTGGCTCCCACAGTTCCTCTGTGATTGACGCGCAGAAATGTCGATACTTTCCCTCTAAAGTCCTTCAGGCTGGAGGGAGAGAAAAAAAGAATAAGAACCAAAGGATCATGGGAAATGTAGTCTTTCTAACCCGCACTGAATGCGTGTTGTGTTTCTTTATCATGTCCTGTACCAGGGAGAGAGAAGAATCCTACTTTTAATCGACAACACACTCTGGTTTGATTTAATTAACAAGAAACAACATTTATTCCATTTCTAAATGCTATTATTCCAAGTGTTTGAAAACTACAATTACCATAATGCACTTGGGCCAGCTCTCCTGAGCATTAATCCCAATGAAACAACTCTCACCAGCAAAGACAGAGTAACCACTGACTTATTACCAGCATTCAAATACTTTACCATAATAACAGTAACACACAGTTAAGGTTTGTTTGTTTGTTTGTTTGTTTATTAGAATTTTAACGTCATGTTTTACACTTTGGTTACATTCATGACAGGAACGGTAGTTACTCATTACACAAGATTCATCAGTTCACAAGGTTACATCAAACACAGTCATGGACAATTTTGTATCTACAATTCACCTCACTGGCATGTCTTTGGACTGTGGGAGGAAACCGGCGCACCCGGAGGAAACCCACGCAGACACGGGGAGGACATGCAAACTCCACACGGAAAGGACCCGGACCCACCTGGGGATCGAACCCAGGACCTTCTTGCTGTGAGGCGACAGTGCTACCCACTTAGCCACCGTGCCGCCCGTTTTCTGCCCGTAAGATTTGTATACAACCCCAAATCAGAAAAAGTTGGGACAGTATGGAAAATGCAAATAAAATAAAAATGCAGTGTTTCTTACATTTACTTCGACTTTTATTTGATTGCAGGCAGTTTGAACACAAAATATTTCATGTTTTATCTGCTCAACTTCATTTCATTTGTTAATATACTTCCATTCCTGCATTTCAGGCCTGCAGCACATTTCAAAAAAAGTTGGGACGGGGGCAATGAGGTGAAAAAACTAAATAATGATGTGATTCCAAACAGGTGATTGTAATCATGGTTTTGTACAAAAGCAGCATCCAGGAAAGGCTGAGTCTTTGCTAAGCAAGATGGCCAGATGTAGCCAAAAGTATGTGGACACGTTTCCTAATTAACCTTAGGGGTTTCCGCCACACACACTTCTAAAAGATGAATACAAACAGTACTATAAAATACGTGTAATGTCTCTAATTTTGTAGCCAAAGTTTGGAGAAGGCCCGTCCTGCTCCAGTAGACGTCTGTGCCTAAAGCAATCCATACAGATACAGTTTAACAAATGATGAGGAACAACTCCAGCATCCTGTGCAGAGCCCTGACCTCAACCCCATTAAACCCTTTTAAGGAATCAGAGCATTGATTGTCATGTTAGCACCTGACCTTTGACTGGATGTGCACAAATTCCTACCTACACACTCCAAAGTTTAGCTGAAAGCCTTCCTAGATCACACTGACAAAGTAAAATCAGAAACAGTGTGTATTATTATTTAGCAAATTTTAGGAAAGTCACAAAAATATGAACAAACTCAACGTTATTTTTTTATTTAGTTATAAAAAAGTGCAGTTGCAGATAATATTAAAATCTTGAAGCTTTCATGAACTGCACAGTACGTACAGGGCAATTTAAACCTTTGAATTAATCTGTAAGGTAGTCAGATAGTCAGTGGTGCGTATTGAAAGTACGTCCATAAAACAATGGTGTAGAAATTCTCTGTGGGTCTAAATTTAAAAGTGGTATTAAAAGGGTTTCAACTTCTATTGTTTACTTAATAATTCATGTACAGTGATACCTTGAAACTCGACGTTAATTGGTTCTGGACGTGGCGTTGTGTTTAAAAGGCGTTGAGTTTCAAGGTATTTTTTTCCCATAAGGATGTATGGGAAACCTGTTAATGCGGTCCATGGTCCCATAGAACTGCATATATTTTAGAAATATGTAAAATAATGAGGTTGTTTTTGACACTTATACACTGAAAATAACACAAATATAAAAACACTAAAATAAAAAGCTGATTCTCACAATTGCTCAGAACCTCAAGCTGTAACACAAGTTTAAAAGTGAAACAGTGAGGAAAATCCAGATAAACACAGATACATGTGGAGCTTTCAGACTGGATATGGTTATTCCTCACAAATGCAGATTCGTCTCATATGCGCACTTTGATGACGTTTTAGTGCCAACATCTGTTGGCTTTAATTGTATCCCTTAGGGGGTGTCCACATACTTTTGGCACTGTAATGTATATAATAGAACTAAATATTGTTAAACAAACATAATGTAATGTAATGCTGCAGTTTAATTTTTTCTGGTCATTTCCCTTATAGAGCATTAAGAAATAAGAAGCATTAAGAAATTATGTATTCAATAATGATACACTTGTAGATTTGCTGTGCTTGTGTTATGCTAATGAGTTTTATTTATGTGCTGAGCAATCTCAGACATGTCACATGAGCGTTTCTGTTTGGGTTTGGATGATTCACAGCGTTCACACCACCCAGCTGACTAAAGTTCTGCTCTGTAAAACGCAGGCCTGATTTGCGCTACTGACATTTGTGAGTGAGTCACACAGGAGCTGTTAGCATTGTGTAATTCATGTCACTGTAATCAGTAGAATAACTGTGCACCATGTTTAACAGCTCTGTTTCCTTCTCTGTTAGCAAGCCATGCATATCAATTGTGCTTTCTGTGGAAAACGAGGAGAAGTAGTTAGACGTGCCTGACTCTGTGATGCATGCTGGGATTTGTGTCCACGTAAGGCATGTGAGGAATGCTGTTGTTCTGGCAAACGCCTTCACCAATCACGCCCGCTGGCTAAGCTCCTATCTGCTTACTCAGGGCTTTTGCAATGCGCTCCGTTATGCTCCGAAGTGCCCCGGGACAATTGCTGTGCATTTCTGATTGATACAGTGAACACATTATCCACCAATCAGCTCTCAGATTCATTTTATGTACTAAAATACATTTTATTTCTCAACATATTTTTAAACACGATACAATACACGGCCAAACGTATTTGGACATTCCATCATGTTGGACAGCCCATTCCAAATCATGGCCATTTTAGTGGAGTTGGCTTCCCCTATGATTTTGGAGAGCATTTGTGCGGTCAGGACTGGTTCTGGACGAGAGGGCCTGGCTCACAAGTGACGATGTTAAACGGGATTAAGGTCAGAGCTGTGCAGTCCGCCATACCACCATTTTTTCAAGCGTCGTACCAACTTTTTTTTGTTTATGCATTTTCTCCCCATTTTCCTCCCGATTTAGAGCACTCAGTTTGGTCTTCCGCTGCTGAGGGATACCCGATTGCATCCGAGGAGAGCACGTCGCTGTACACGCCTCCTCCGACACATACACACCCCTCCTCTTCTCGCCCCTGCATTCTGCACAGGTGTCTCTTCTGCCAATCAGGGTCCTTACACAGCATATGAAGATCCCACCCACCCACACATAGTCCGGCCCCCACCCTGCAGATACGGTGGCCAATTAGTATCTGCTGCAGGCACTGCCTATTATGCCCGCCAGATGGCATCCAGCTGACCGGTGGCAACACCGAGTTTCAAACCGAGGAGTTCAGAAACTTGGTGCTGGTGTGCTAGCGGAATATACCGCTGCGCCACCTGGGCGCCAAATTCATACCAACTGTTTAATGCCATCATCAAATAATGTTTTTGGTTAAGCTCGTAGCCACTGATGCATCGCTGCTTTCACATCATCATCACATGAAAATCTTCTTCCCCTTAAAGCTTCTTTGAGCGTCCAAAAAGGTGGAAATCAAATGGCACTAAATCCGGACTATAAGCGTCTCTCAGTCTCTCAGACAAGACCGATTACTGCTCCTCCCACCCTCACCGTTTCTAAACAAAACATAAAAGTGCGGAAACTTTTTGAAGATCCCTCATAAAACCAGGTCTTTATGGGCCTTGCTTTGTGGACAGGGGCACAGTTTATTTGGAACAGAAAAAAATAGTTGCATATAATTATTTTGAGGTAATTTTTCTTATACATCCGTTAGCAGCACCCATTGGCTTTAAATTGAACTCCTGCACCTAGTAAATTAGGGCGTGTCCACATACTTTTGGCACTGTAATGTATATGATAGAAGTAAATATTGGTTTTTTTTGTATTTTGTTTATGCATTTTCTCCCATTTATCTCCCGACTTTTAGCTCGTCCAATTGCCCGATTGCGTCATGCTTCCTCTCCACTAATGCCGATCCCTGCTCTGATTGAGAAGAACAAAGCTAACCCATACCCCCTCCGACACATGGGCAGCAGCCGTATGCATTTTTTTACCTGCACTAGGCGAGCGCTAATGCGGATCAGCCCTGTGTACGGAGAGACACACCCTGATCAACGCACTCCTTCCCCGCCCCTGTGCAGGCGCCATCAATCAGCTGGCAGAGGTCAAAGTTGCATCAGTTATGAGAGAGTCCCTATCCGGCTTACTACTACCCCACCCCTATATGAACAACAAGCCAATCGTTGTTCATGTGGCCGCTCAGCCCAGCCGGATGGCAGAGCTGAGATTCGATACGATGTATTCGAGATCCCAGCTCCGGTGTGCTAGCGTGTGTTTTACCGCTGCACCACCTGAGTGTCCAGAAGTAAATATCGTTATACAAACATAATTTTTAAAGCACAAATTTATGTCAGTATGTTTAAGAACAGATACAGATAGATAGATATAGATACATATGAACTTTGTGGGTATACAAATACTGACTGTAGCCTGTACTGATCTGTTGCTCTGTACACTTTGTAAACCCCTGCACCCAGTTAATCAATCAAAAGGGACATACATAAGACCCCACTGACCAGTGGATGTTTGAGTGCTGGACCATTCTCAGCACTGCTATGACACCAACATGGTAATGCCATTAGTGTCACAAAAGATGGATTTTAAGATGTGCTCATACACCGATCAGCCATAACTTTAAAACCACCTCCTTGTAACACCCACTGTCCATGTTATCAGCTCCACTTACCATATAGAAGCATTTTGTAGTTCTACAATTACTGACTGTAGTCCATCTGTTTCTCTACATATCTTTTTAACCTGCTTTCACCCTGTTCTTCATTGTCAGGACCCCCACAGAGCAGGTATTATTTAGGTGGTGGATGATTCTCAGCACTGCAGTGACACTGACATGGTGGTGGTGTGTTAGTGTGTGTTGTGCTGGTATGAGTGGATCAGAGATTTTAAACACCAGACTGTCACTGCTGGACTGAGAATAGTCCACCAACCAAAAATATCCAGCCAACAGCGCCCCATGGGCAGCGTCCTGTGACCACAGATGAAGGTCTAGAAGATGACCAACTCAAACAGCAGCAATAGATGAGCGATCGTCTCTGACTTTACATCTACAAGGTGGACCAACTTGGTAGGAGTGGACGGCAAGTGGACACGGTATTTAAAAACTCCAGGAGCGCTGCTGTGTCTGATCCACTCATACCAGCACAACACACACTAACACACCACCACCATGTCAGTGTCACTGCAGTGCTGAGAATGATCCACCACCTAAATAATACCTACTCTGTGGTGGTCCTGTGGTGTCTTGACCATTGAAGAACGGAGGTTAAAAAGGTATGTAGAGAAACAGATGGACTTCGGTCGGTAATTGTAGAACTACAAAGTGCTTCTATATGGTAAGTGGAGCTGATAAAATGGACAGTGAGTGTAGAAACAAGGAGATGGTTTAATGTTATGGCTCCTTTAAACTTAAAAGTAAATTCTGGGATTGTTGGTGGATGGCTGAAGAAAGACCATATTTTTTAATATTTGGAACCTTAAAGGTATGTGTTGCTGACTCAGGTGTTAGCTGTATATTATGTTTGCTATTCTGTGCCCAGGACCACTGCTTAAATAATAGATTTCAAAAAATGTGCCCATATTTTGAGTCCTAGAACTCTTGCTGTGAACTCTTTGCCCTGATGGTTGCTATTGAGCCAGTAGAAAAAAGTGCAAACACACTAATCTGCACATTTCTTGCCACCTCCTACATGAGCTCTGATGATGAGAATGTCGTAGGTTAGTGGAAGTGGGCCAAAGTGTCGATGTGTCCTTGTGAAACGGCTGAGAGAACTGCTGCTCTGCTGTTAAATAATTAAGAGCCATTGATTTTACCAAATGGTCTGGGAGGCAGTGTGAGTGGGGCTGTGTGTTCCAAAGCTAATGGGTTAAAAATTAGATTTAAGAAGGTGGCCCTTCCCTTTCTTTACAAACCACACGACTAACATCGGTGCACTATACACCAGAGCATCGCCATTAAGAAAAGTACCGTTTAGAGGAGCTTCTGTTTAAGGGGAAGGGGTCAATTTGAAGGAAAATGGTTCAGGCAGTGCCGTTCATCCTGGACAGGATCTGTGCGAGGAAGCTGATATGGTGTTAGAATTCGGCACCGATGGCTCAATCAGGGCACTGGCAGGGCTTGATGGATTACTCGTCCCATGGTGATTGTGGAAAGAGCTCCTAATTCAGCCCTAAAAGCCGTGATAACCCTGATAACATTTGTCTGTAATAATCTATAATAATAATGCTTTGCACTGTGTCTAATGCTATTTAATGCATTAATGAGCCGCCTTCGGTCACTAATAGCAACCATTTGGCAGAAAGGACAATTGTTAAACATCTTGAAAGTGGTTTTGCAAAAGCATCTGCTAATGAAAGGGAAAAAGAATCACATTTTTAATTATCTGCTTTTAGCCTGAAAGAAATGCCACTTCTTATGTAACTGCATATTGATTTTAAGCCAGGATGCTGAAATTACATAAGGCTGAATTTATATCTGTCAAGGCTTATAAAAACACGTCTGTCCACTCATCGTTCCTAGAACCTCCACTGTCTGTCTGGGTTATTTCGATTTTAGTACATTACAGTGGGGTAAGGGACGCTAATGCCTTGATTCATAATCATCCTTTCAAGAACGCAACACATTATATACTGTGCTGCTCCTACAGTACATAGTGCTCTTGAAAAGCTTCAGGCAGCTTTTAATGTGGTTCAGTCCAACTTGTGTGATTTAAAACTGGTGTTGAATGCTGAGAAATCAAAACTAATGTTATTTTATAATGCTAAGTCTAAATCACAGGTTCTTCCGCCCATCGTTACATTTCAAGGCACTCAGATTGGGGTAGTGTCACATTATAAATATCTAGGTTTTATTATAGACGATGCACTCCGTCATTGGCTCCCCATATCACATATCAGTTGGTGATGAAATTGAAACTTAAGTTGGGTTTTTATTTTAGAATTAAATCATGTCGGCCGCTCAGGTGGCACAGCGGTAAAAACACACGCTGGAACCAGAGCTGGGATCTCGAATACATCGTATCGAATCTCAGCTCTGCCTGCCGGCTAAGGCTGAGCGGCCACATGAACAACGATTGGCCTGTTGTTCAGATATGGGCGGGACTAAGACGAATGGGGTCTCTCTCTCATGACTGGTGCAATTACGACCTCTGCTGGCTGATTGATGGCGCCTGCACAGAGATGAGAAAAGAGTGCTCTCAGGGTGTGTCTCTCCGTACACAACGCTAAGCTGCACTGCACTCATCAAAGTGCAGGTGATAAGATGCATACGGCATGCTGCCCACGTGTCGGAGGGGGCGTGGGTTAGCTTCGTTCTCCTCAATCAGAATTCTTTATCTTTTAGTCTTACTGTCTCTACGTATTATTGTTTCTACTTATTATGGTTTTAATTATCTGTGCTGTGAAAATTGTTTATGTCTTGAAACTTTTGTGTGCTGCTGCCATCTCAATGAGATCTTCCTGGTTAAGTAAAGGTAAATAAAAATAAATAATAAAACACACCGCATGCATGAAGACCCACTGAAAGTCATGTATGCTGTATAGCCAAAGGTATGTGGATAAAACACTTATACTGATATAATTTATAATTTTAGATTTTAACATGCATTACAGGGCACTCGGAGGGGTGAAGGGATAAAATGCCAGCTTACCAGAGCTGACACCTCAAACTGCTGCAATTCTGACCTCTGCTGGCTGAACAATAGTATCTGCACGATGAGATGATACAGATCACTGAGCGACTCTCTGCTGAGATACATGCATACATATACAGTACATACATATACACTGATCAACCATAACATTAAAACCACCTCCTTGTTTTTTTACTCTCACTGTCTATTATATCAGCTCTACTTACCACATAGAAGCACTTTGTAGTTCTACAATGAATGACTGTTGTCCATCTGTTTCTCTACATTTTTTTAGCCCCCTTTCATGCTGTTCTTCAATGGTCAGGACTCTCACAGGACCACTACAGAGCAGGTATTATTTAGGTGGTGGATCATTCTCAGCACTGCAGTGACACTGACATGGTGGTGGTGTGTTAGTGTTTGTTGTGCTGGGATGAGTGAATAAGACACAGCAATGCTGATGGAGTTTTTAAATACCGTGTCCACTCACCGTCCACTCTATTAGACACTCCTACGTGGTTGGTCCACCTTGTAGATGATCGCTCATCTATTGCTGCAGTTTGAGTTGGTCATCTACTACACCTTCATCAGTGGGGCGCTGTTGGCTGGATATTTTTGGTTGGACTATTCTCAGTCCAGCAGTGACAGTGAGGTTTTTAAAAACTCCAGCAGCGCTGCTGTGTCTGATCCACTCATACCAGCACAACACACACTAACACACCACCACCATGTCAGTGTCACTGCAGTGCTGAGAATCATCCACCACCCAAATAATACGTACTTTGTTGTGGACCTGGGAGAGTCCTGACCATTGAAGAACTCGCCTCCTGCAGGTTAAAAGAAGTGGTTGGTTTTAGTCACTGCTAAAATAACCATTAATATTATTATTAATAATTAATATTCATATTAATAATAATAGTATTTGTTTTTTAATTTTATTACGATTTCATTGTCATGTTTTACACTTTGGTTACATTCATGACAGGACAGTAATTACTGGTTACACAAGATTCATCAGATCAAGTTTTAATGTCAAACACAGTCATGGACAATTTTGTGTCTCCAATTCACCTCACTTGCACGTTTTTGTACTGTGGGAGAAAACCTGAGCCCCCAGAGGAAACCCACACAGACACGGGGAGAACATGCAAACTCCACACAGAAAGAACCCAGACCGCCCCACCTGGGAATTAAACCAAGGACCTTCTTGCTGTGAGGCAACCGTGCTACCCACTGAGCCATCGTGTCACCCTTGATATTATTAATAGTCAATTCATTTTGTAATAATAATAAGGTAATAAAATGTTGTTTTTTCTGTTTTTCTTGGTGTGCTGCCTTGTTTGCTGTACTCGAGCTGGCAGGGACTCCACAAGTCTGTGTGCAAAGTGTGATGATCCATGTTCTCCCAGCATGACTTCACATTACTCAGTGGCATCTAGTGATGTTACTGACTGCTTGGCTTTCTCAGCTTTAGTGACTCAGTGGGGTTTAGATCAGGCGACTGTGGAGAAAAGTCCATGACAATCAACAGGTCTTGATCTTCCTTAATCTTAAAGTACGAGGGTTCCTCAAAAAGTTTTCCGCACATTTTTTTCACTCCATTTATTAAGAATTTAAAAAACAAATGACATCACTTTTCTATACAGTCACCGTCCGATGCATTTTCACAGTGTCGTACCAACTTTTTAATGCCACCAGCAAATAATTTTTTTGGTGGCTTGTAGCCAGTGATGCACCACTGCTTTCACATCATCATCACATGAAATTCTTCCCCTTAAAACTTCTTTGAGCGTCCAAAAAGGTGGAAATCAGATGGTGCTAAATCCGGACTATAAGCGTCTCTGTCTCTCAGACATGACCGATTACTGCTCCTCCTACTACACCCTCACCGCTTATAACCAAAATATAAAAGTGTGGAAACTTTTTGAAGGTCCTCGTAGTTGCAAAGCATTGAGGTTTGAGATTTGTAATAAAAAACACGAATTCCGAAAAAGAGAAATATTTACACTAGTGGTCTCAGACTTTTGTCCCGTGCTGTATGTTGGGTTTCACAGAGGTTCTGTAATGATCACAAATAGTACAAATGGTTACACAGCTGTCAAACTATCATAGGTAACGCAGTAAATAAATAAAAAAACAAGTCCAAAGTGTGCATCCCTTTTTGAATAGGATATACAAGCAGATGTTCGCAATTGTTTTATGATATTCATTGCATGTAAGATCAGGAATGGAGATCGTAAGGGCATCATGCATTTTTTTGGTTTGCCCTTTACACAGAAGGGTTTGATTCTCTGCATGCTGTGACACCAGTATTAAAATGTTCTGCAATTCTAGCCACAGAAGCCCTTCTTCTCCATAGGGTTCATGTCCAATGAGTCTTGGTCGCCCAACAACCTGTCAGCTCCTGAGATTATTGTTGGTTAGTACCAGCCGCAACTTCCTGAACATTAGGGTGACCATACATGCTCTTCTAACTGGACCTAAAAAACGCACCCAGCAAAATAGCTCTGCTGATGAACTATTTAATTTGTTGTTATTTTTGTTTAGGGCCAAATGCTGAATTGAAAGGAATAAGATTATCTGCTCATGAATGCATTTGTTAGTTGTCTTGTTAAAAAGTAGCTGTTTTTTTATTAAAGTAAATAACATAGTTGAATGGTTATTGGTGCATTTGTCAAATATTTACAACCTTTATATACATTGTCATCAGCCCCGGTTCTGGACTGCTTTGCTTGGGGGGGCAGTAAAACCTAATGAGGGGGCATGTTGATAGTCATGTTTTTGAAGCCAGAAATATATTCAAGGCTTGATTTGTGCATGAATGATGACAGCCAAGCTATTGATACTGGCTTAAAGTGATGTATGAGGTAAAGAAATAAAAATGCATGTTTTCAAACTTAAACTTAAAACCCAATGATTAAAAAATACATGTTGATTATGTAAATGGAGAAAAAAGATTATCTAATTGTATTTCATTTTAATACGCCCCCTTAATTAAATTGCCATTACTAATTCAAACGTGGAAATAGGAATGAGTGAGAATATTTATATTATTGGGAAATTAAAATATAAAGAAAACAAAAGAATACTAATTCTGTAAAAAAAAAGTGTTTACCAGTATACCTGCCTCTCGCTCACACTAACAGAACATATACTGCCCAACTGAACTGTTTGGGGCAGTCTGCCGATTTTTATATGACTCAAAGAGCCAATCAGGAATAAGCAAGGAAATATCTTCACACTGTAAAACAAAATGCATTTTTGTGATTGGTTCAGAGATAATTTTAAAAATAGCCGTTGCTTGCATTGTGCTTGGGGGGGCAAAGACACAATTTGGGGGGGCAATGCCCCCCTCAGCCCCCCCCCCCTAGCGCCGGCCCTGATTGTCATGTTGCCACCAATTATATGAAATTACTTTGCCAATTTAACCCTTACCCCCTGCCCCCCGAACCAAACCTTCCACCCAGTGCAGGTGTCCATCTGGCCCATGCTGCCATCCTGCTTAAAGTGTCCTCTTGTTTGAAAACCAAAATATGGTCACCCTACTGTATGTAGCCCTTTCTGTTTCAAAGGTGGTCATGACAATTTGGTCCATTGCTATGCACATTTTTGGAAGGTGGTGGTACTCAGTGTATGCAAGAACAATCAATTAAAAAAAATAAGTATCTGTGGTGCCCCCATCAGGCTGGAACCTCATCAGATGCAATAGTCTGTACCTCTGAGAAGAATAAAGGCTGGGTGAGGCATCACTTCATTGCTGCAGCATCAGCGACTCATACTGCCTGATCAAGGGAGCCAGAACGAGCAGTGAAATATTACAGAGTAGTGTGGTCCTTCCCAGCCAGCCATGTGTCAAGCAGCCAGCAGAGAATACAATTTTAGTGTAGGGCTGGCTCAATACCACTTTTTTATGTCCTGCAAATTGAGTATCTTCCGATACCGATACCAATCCGATACCGTCATTTCTCCTCTCAAACAACTAAGCAGTAATAATACATGTCTCAATGCACCATGGTTAAACTAGCTATCTAAATAACAACGCTCAGACTGTTTAACAAATATTCAAAAGGAATAAATACAGAACCTACAACATCACACATACAAAACTGCTGTTTTTATTTTAACTTTTACACACAGAACACTTAGCAGCATTTTGATTTCACTTACGTTCGAGCTGTTGTTCACGTGACACATCTCACTTTACGGCGTGTTGTCCAAAGTGTCTACAATTGGAAGATGTGGATGTCAATCAAACACGATGGACCAATTAGAATTGACGCAGAGTCTGGTTGAGATTTTCCGTTAAAGTTCTGTCACGTTTTTAGATGATTAAACCCTGCTGAATTTTGAAGAGGACGTCTGTGGCTAAACTGGAAACGGTGTCGTTTGTTTTATTTCATAACACGAATGGATTAATCGTTGAGGATGTGAGAGATCTCCAAGCCGGGACAAGATCTTTATCTCAGGGGAGCGATTTATCATTTATAAAGCAATTTATATTGTGTTTAAACAGTGTTTTTAAATGTGGCAGTAGTAGATGATTTTTTTAAATGCTAAAAGTTTAAGTAGATCAGTGTGTTTTAATTTCTGAATGTTGCGGATGAGTTGTAGATCAGTGGCACATGTTAATAATGTCATGAAGATGCACCTTTTTACGGCAGTTGCCGAGTGAGTTGGCAATAAACGGCACTGTTGCCGTATCTTCCGTAACATATCTTAATGTGTTATTTGCTTTACACACAAACAATGGCCTTATTTACATGAAGTGTTATTTACATTGTTATTTACATGAAGTGTTACTTACATGAACTGTTATTTACATGAAGTGTTATTTACATTAAGCAACAGTATCGGATCGGATTACATGTTTTTTTCCTTCTGATATCCGATCCAGTGATTTAGGCCAATATCAGACCGATACCGGATCGGTGCCAGCCCTGTTTTAGTGTATTAGTGTATGCAAGAACAAGCAGTCGCTTTTCCTTAGTGCAGTTTCATGCTTAACATGAAACAAACAGAACACTGATTATCAATGAACTTTTACTGTTGAAGAAAAACCCGTTTATGAAATATTAACACTTTACAGCAACCCGAGGTTTATTTTCAATTCAATGAAATCATTTAGTAAAATTGTAACTGTATCAAAAGGCACCTGAAATCAGCAGGAAAATCCGTCCTGAATCAAACAAAACACAATAATAGAATAAACAGCAAAATTTTAAATCAAACCAAAAGCAGAAAATAATCAGCATGCAGGTACAGAAAAAACAGCACAAAAACACACATTCCCACTAATCGCTTGTTCATGTGCCAGTGCTAGGAAAGCAAAGCTCCATTCTGGCATTTAAAAGTTTAACACAACGTAAAGGTACTACAGTTTTATGCAAAAGTTAAGATGCCCCCCGTTTAACATAAAAGTGTTAAAAATGTTAACACATCTTCCATAAGGAACAACCTAAAAATCAGATTTTATTGCATTAATGACTGCTGATATGTAAAATGTAACAAAACATTAAATGTGGCAAATAAATAAAAATTATCAAACTGAAGTGTTTAAAAAGGGGCGACCACACTTGATTTGAAGGCTGCATTATAATTCCCATGCTTGTGTCAATCAAAATGTATATACATATAAAAAATATAAATAAAATAGTTGTGTCTACCACATGTCCATTAGATCACCTCCAATATATTGAAAACGTCACAACCATAAGTCCTTTTAGTTATTGAGACATTTTATGTATGATATTTCATTAATTAATGTATTTTTTAGAACTGTATTATAAACATAAAAGTGAGCTTGTGTGGCATAATTGTAGCAGCAGTGACTGTGTTTTGGGGGTTCGAATCCCGGGCTAGGCTTACAAATACAGGAGGCATGGTGTTACAGGAGGCATGGTGTTACAGGAGGCAAGCCATAGCCTAGTGGTTAAGGTGCTGGACTAGTAATCAGAAGGTCGTTAGTTCAAGCCCCACCACTGCCAGGTTGCCGCTGTTGGGCCCTTGAGCAATTGCTCAGACTGTATACAGTCCCTGACAGAAGTTCTGTCGCTTATCCATGTTGTGGAAACAAAAGCTTATAACCTGACTTTAAATTCATCCATTGGTTTTAGAAATGACTCATATGAAAGCTGAAACCCTCCCAAATGAGGTTTAATTTACGAAAATAAATTTGCTTCACTGCAGAAATATTGATCATTTAATGAACACAGAAAGGTCAGATTTTGGCAAGACAAAAGTTTTGTCGCCCACAGAAAGTAATGTGAAAATCAAACAAATAATTTACTTCAAATACAAAGATATGTTTCATAACATTGGTGAATGAAGTTGTGGTGCTATTAGAGCCATATTTAATATTTTGTGTGACTTCCATGAGCTTTAAGGACTGCATCCATGCGGTTCGACAATGATTCATACAATTTATTGATGAAGTCATCAGGAATAGCAAAGAATGCAGTCTTACATCCCTCCTAGAGTTCATCAAGATTCTCTGGTTTTGTCTTCCAAGCTTCCTCTTTCATCCTACCCCAAACATGCTCAATGATGTTCATGTCTGGTGACTGGGCTGGCCAGTCCTGGAGCACCTTGATCATCTTCGCCTTGAGGAACTTTGATGTAGAGATGGATGTATGAGATGGAGCACCATCCTGCTGCAAAATTTGACCCCTTTTATGATTGGGAATGTAAGAGGTAGCTAATACTTCTTGATATTTTAGGCTATTGATATTGCCTTCCACCTTGCAAATGTTTCGCACACCCCCATACTGAATGTAACCCCAGACCATGATCTTTCCACCACCAAACTTAACAGTTTTCTGGGTGAATCTTGGATCCATACGGGCTCCTGTAGGTCTCCTGCAGTATTTTGTGGCGGCTGTGGTGTAATTCAACTGAAGATTCATCTGAGAAATCCACCTTCTGCCACTTTTCCAGCGTCCATCCGTTTAGCAGGCTGTGGGCCTTGGCAAATGCCACACGGTTTTTTAATTGCCTTTTGTTTAGTGCTGGCTTCTGGGCACTGATTCGACCATGGAGGCCATTTCGAGACAGAATCCTACAAACTGTTCTAGTTGACACAGGGACTTGAGGTGACCAGGCCTGGTGGAGCTCTGCTGCAGTGGAAGAGGGGCTGGCTTTGGATTTTCTAACCAACAAACGTTCCTCCTTAGCAGTTGTCTTGCGGGGTCTGCCGGACCTGGGCTTCTCAAAAACATCTCCAGTCTCTTCAAATCTTTTTTTTAATTCTTTGTACTTGACGCTGAGACACATTAAAGGTGCCAGCCACCTCTGCAGTGGATCTGGTCTTCAGCCTCTTGATAATCAAGGCTTTGGTCGCAGGGTGGATTTTTGGCATGTTGTCAGAGGTGAAGTTGCAGTTCAAGTGAAGGTCTGGGGTGCTGGGGTTCTTTTTATACACACCCAATAATTAACCGATCAATTAGTGAGCACAGGTGAGGCTGTAAACTAGGATTGGGTGCATTATATGACAAGGCGACAAAACTTTTGTCTTGCCAAAATCTGACCTTTCTGTGTTCATTAAATGATCAATATTTCTGCAGTGAAGCAAATTTATTTTCGTAAATTAAACCTCATTTGGGAGGGTTTCAGCTTTCATATGAGTCATTTCTAAAACCAATGGATGAATTTAAAGTCAGGTTATAAGCTTTTGTTTCCACAACATGGATAAGCGACAGAAATTCTGTCAGGGACTGTACTGTATCTGTAATGTAAGTCGCTTTGGATAAAGGCGTCTGCTAAATACCTAAAAGGTAAATGTGTAGGTGTTAGATGAACCTAGCCATTTTGAGGGGGACATATCAGTGCTCACTCAGTGCAGATCCCAAGCCCGGATAAATAGGAGGGTTGCGTCAGGAAGGGCATCCAGAGTAAAAACTGCCTCATTATATATGTGGATGAATGATCCGATGTGGGAGCAGCTGAACTGAATCATTCATTTATTCACTGTACACATAATAACATTAAAATGCCAATTCAGAATTTTCAGGTTGTCATTTTTGCCCTAATATATATTTTTCCTATTAATACTTTTATGAAGGGTGGCACTGTGGCACAGCATGTAGTGTAAATGACAGAAACCCTGAGATCAACCACCACCACGTTATTGCCTGTGGAATTTAACGTTTTCCAATCATATGTCTGGCTTTTCTCTGTATCCACCATTCCCCATCTCCCTACCAAAGACATACCAGCAGGTGTACTAGATTTAAAAGAGTAAAAGAATGGCCAAGTGTGTGGTGGCCTGGGATGAATTTTTTTTAAAACAAACTGTGTAAGCACTCCAACCCTGATCAGGATAAAGTGATTACTTTAGATTAATAAATGAGACTTTTATACGAGGGATGTTCAAAAAGTTTCAGCACTTTTATATTTTGGTTGGAAGCGGTGAGGGTGGGTGGATTGGTGAGTAGTAATTGGTCGTGTCTGAGAGACTAGGAGGCGCTTATTTTTCCAGATTTAGCTTCATCTGATTTGCACCTTTTTGGACGCTCAAAGCAGCTTTAAGGGGAAGAAGATTTTCAAGTGATGATGATGTGAAAGCAGCGCTGAATCAGTGGCTACACGCTCAACCAAAACCATTTTTTTGCTGATGGCATTAAAAAGTTGGTAAGACGCTGGAAAAATGCATCGGAAGGTGACGATGTAGAAAAGTGATGCCATTTGTTTTTGAAGATCTTAATAAATAGAGTTTAAAAAAGCTGCTCAGGTGGGGCAGCGGTAAAAACACACGCTAGCGCACCAGAGCTGGGATTTCGAATACATCGTAACTGATGCACTACGACCTCTGCTGGCTGACTGATGGCGCCTGCACAGAGGCGGGGAAAGAGTGCGGATCAGGGTGTGTCTCTCCGCATATATGCATTTGCCTAGTGTGGGTGACAAAATGCATACGTCTGCTGCCCTTGTGTCGGAGGGGGCGTGGGTTAGCTTCGTTCTCCTCAAATCAGAGTGGGGGATGCGGAAACCTTTTGAGGAACCCTGCTAAGATAAAAGGTCATTTTTGTATGTAATTATTGATTATTATATTTTTTTATTCCACCGCTTTATCCTGGTCAGTTCTTCCCGAGAATCACTGGACGCAGTGCAGCATGACACCCCGGACAGGACAGGATGCCAATCCATCGAAATCCAGAGTGCTTTTGACAACACTTAATGACAATCTTAAGACGTAAGAAAAAACACTGCATGCATGAACATGAAATGAAACTGTTCTGAGGTGGCTGAGGTCAAACATTATTAAGTACATTAAGTCCAGTGTTTCAGCATGGGCAGTTCAGTCCACTGCTCTGGAAGATTGCATGTGGGTCCCACTTTTTCAGAAAACCAGTCTACTGACGGTACTGAATCCCCCTCCTCCTCCTCCACCCCCACCTGAGGGTCCACAGCTACCCGGGGGGTCGTTATCGTCCGAGCCGTTGGGACGGAACGAGCAGGGGGCCGAGGAAGCCTGGAGAGCCCGGGCCCTGGCATTTAGTTCCTGCTCCTGTAAGAAAAAAAAAAAAAAAGGTACACATGATGAAAGACATAGCAGGTCATAACATAACAGCAGGTTATACTAGTTATAACTCATTTTCACTAGGTATAACTTTTGTTTGAAGTTATTTTTGTGTATGTATGGTTTGTTTAAATCTAATTCATTCAAATTTTCCTTCAGGCCACACAAAGAGGATGGAGGTCCCTGTTCAGTCTGGTTTCTCTCCTAGATGCTGTAAAGTTGCTTTGAGAAAATGTCTATTTATATATTTATATAAATATTTAGTTTACTATCAAATAAAACCCGGTGTTTTCCTTCTGATTGATCGTTTCATCCTTATCGCTAGGCCACATACTAGCTATGGATAAGGTCAAGCATCATATTCCAAAGACGAATGAAAAATCATGTCTGTCTCTGGTTTGGAGGTGTAGAATAGCCAGAAATGTTGTATGAAAACATTTGTTTTTTATAATTCCTTCTTCATTTGAAATCTCCAGGCATATCTGTTCTATTTTTTGTGTGGTTGCAGAATTTGTTGTGAAGTTCTTTTTTGTACACAAATCCAAAACTCTGATACACAGTAAAGTTATATTTAATAGCTGGTCGAGGTGGTGCAGCCAGTTATATGTCACATACAGTGTTTTTACAAAGGTCATATAGGTGTTGGATGACCTGGTTTCTTATATAAATGAGGAAATCATTCCATGTGGAAAAAATATTAGTCACCAACGAACGTTATTGGGCAGTTGTCGCCTAGTGGTCAAGCTACTGGACTAAAGGGGAGCACAGGTGGCGCATATCAAACCTGCGAGTTCAAATCTCAGATCTGCTATCGGCAGGCCGGGCATCTATATGCACAATGATTGGCTCATCCTAGGGTGGAAGTGTAGGAGGGGATTCCTTTAACTGTTGCAATTACGACCTCTGCTGGCTGGTCGATGGTGCCTTCACAGAGACGGAGGGGATACTGTGGATCGATGTCTTTCCACGTGCAATACGAATCCCCATATGAACCTTGTGCAGGTGAAAAAGAAGCGATTGGCTACCACACACATGTCAGAGCTGAGGTCAGGGCTCTGTAAAGCAGTCGTCTACTGTTCTACGGGGCTGAGGTCAGGGCTCTGTGCAGGCCACTGGAGTTATTAACCTCCAAACTTCCCCCCTTACAAGATACTTGTGTTAAATGTGCGTGTCCAATATGGCATCTGGTAAGAACCACCTAATCAATATGTTTCTTTGGTTGTATTTTTACTTTGGTGAAAATGACAGGACATGTTTTATGAAGTTTATTTTCGCATTGTGTATTCCATTCTATTCGCCACATCTTTTTTATTGTAGACAGATATAAGTGGTCAAAACTTAAACATTAAGACAGGTGTCTACATACTTTTGGCCATAGTGTGTATTTTTCAGGAATAACAGGACTACAGCTAATTCCTATTCTTCAGCTGGCTTGCACTTATCCAGGGTTACATTCATCACCATAGTAAAATTTCTGTACCTGCAGGAAGAGCTTATTGTCTTTGGTAATGGCCTCCATCAGATCTTTATGAAGAGGCGGCTCTCCGCTGAACCTCATGCCGTTAACGGTAGCTCTTGTCCCCCCAGGCTGTCCTCCGACCTCCTTTTTCCTGTAGACCAAAATGTACGCGGTGTCCTTGGGAAAACGGCTGGAGATGTTCTGCACAGACTGAAAGTTGGTAAAAGTCACTCGGCTGTCGTTAAACAGGTACCAGTCCGACGAGTCCCGCCCCCCACAGTCCAGTCCTTCTTGTGAAGCCGCTGAACAAACCATATCGGATTCGCTAACATCTGCGTCGCTAACGTTCCTGCCGTATGAGTAATAGTGTCCACTTTCGGAGGACATCCCTGAATGCATGACGACAGAAGACAGGACGTAGGGTACCGAACACACTCCTGACTCGCTGATGTCTGTTAACGCTTCATCACCCCGCTCCTTCTCTCTGTGAGAGGGTTTGAGCTTTTTGGCCAGGTTCTCACCGCTCTCTGTAGAGCTCGTCTGCGGTGACGATGAAGAGCGCGCATGCTGGTGAACAGACAGGGACATGTGCGGCGGGATTCCCACATTGTCCAGGATCTTACGGCGTACGTGGCACGTCGCGTCATAGGAAAAGCGCAGCAGCGTGAGGACGAGGTACTCGGGCGCTTTGACTACTCGCATGGCTCTCTCAGCCCGTTGCAAGGAGCCGCAACGTTCGCAAAAGTAGCAGTTCTCCTCCTCCAGGATCTCCGGGGCCAGGAAATACTCCAGGAGATCTGACAGCGATGGTACCGGCCCTGTCGTGGGCTTCTCCACACTCTGCTCATCTTTTGAGGTACTTTCTGTGTTCTCGCCACCCCCGTTCACCGTCCCTTGTCGTGGTGACACGGAGGCGGTCCCCTCTGACTGCCGGGCTGAGGGGCAGAAGGCCAGAGAAAGGTCAGTGAACGGTTCTTCTTTCTCAGACAAGCTGTGGCACTGCAGACAGCGGATGCCCGTGGAGAGCCGGCCTCCGAACATTCGCTCCACCAGAGTGTGTCCTTCCCCCTCGGTGTGTAAGGATTTATTACAGGGATGAGAAGCTGCATCAGTCCCAGTCTGAGCTGGATCATGATCCATATTCTGAGCATCAGAAGAGGCTGTGTTGGGATTGGCTGGTTGTAGGGCCCGGAGACTTATTTCTTCTTCATGTAGCCTATGAAGCAAATCAAGTATATATTATATTACTTGCATCTTTGCACAATATTACAATTTGCACAATACTGTATTTTTGCACCACACTTTTTTAAATCTCTGCTGCTATAAAACCCTACACAAAACCCTACACAGTTAAATGTACATCAGAATATGTTTCTTACCTCACCTGCGCTGCTGGAGACTCCGGTTGTGTCCGAGGAGGGTATATACGCCTGCCTCATGCTCCCTCTGACATGTGTGCAGTACACCGCTTCTAATTAGCCCACATGTTTGGTAAGTTCGGCGCATAAAGCCAGTATTCGCGCACGGAGAGCCACAAACTGATCTCCGTGCTCCTTCACTTCCTGTACAAGCCTTCGGGCTACTAACCAATGTCCTTACACAGCGTCGAAGACCCCCACCCACATTAGTCCGGTCTTTTACCCTCCCTGCAGACTTCAAATAGCCAATTTTGTCTGCTGCAGGCACTGCCAATTATGCCATCTAGAGGGCACCTAGCTGACCGGTAGCAGAGCTGAGGTTTGATTATCTGGAACCTGGGCGCCTACCTCACCTATATTTATACCACGAACTGGCCAACACCAATGTTGTCTCTAGTCTTGTCTCCCTCAATTCCTTTAGATTAGAAACGTCTTTTGTATTTATTGTAGGTCTTTGTATTTATTGTACTGTTGTTTATCTGCACTGTGTATATTGTATTGTCTTGAGTTCTGTGTGGCACCCTGTTCCTGGAGGAACGTTGTTTCATTTCAGTATGTACTTGTATATAGCTGAAATGACAATAAAGCCTCTCTTGAACCCTTGAAGTGAACAATTTAGGTATATATGAATTTTAAATTAAATAATAATAATAATAACATTTCTTATGGTTTGATGCCCTGTTGAGGTGAGAAGGTTTGCATGAATCATGAAAGCAGAGAGCTATGCTGCCTGAAGATTTAGCTCCTGTCATGATCTCCATTGGCTTAGCAGAGATGCCAGACTAAACAAAGTATATTGGGCAGTAGTGCTATAGGATCATGTCAAACTTGGCAATGTTGGGGCTTGAACCGGCAACCTTCTGATTACTAGTCCAGTACCTTTAAACGCTGAGCTACCACTAAGACTAATAAACCACCCTAAAACACTCTCTTACACACACACACACACACACAGTATGAAATACAGTCGAATCCGGTTAATTGGACCACCGGTTAATCGGACCAGCCGCTTATTCGGACCGAATCCTAAAGTACCGAAACAAATCCTATTATGTACGTGTAATGTTATTCGCTTATTTGGACCAAAATTCCGTTTAATCGGACCAAAGAACGTGAGAGCGAATAAGAAAAAGAAGCCACAAGTCGCCACTTAGAGCGGATGCAAAGCGGGTCAGCGAGATATGGGAGGATTCCTGGGCTCCCCGGGAGAATTTATGCTTTTATCAAAGGTCAGGAAATCCCAAAAGTTGTGTTGACAAGAGCAAAACCAGCGGGAGGTGAACACGCCCACCACTTTCTTTCCCACAACGAAGCACCCAGTAGCCAGCAGCGTGGTTATTGGATCCATCTGCATCTTTAGTAAGAACTTTTTTTTTTATTATGCTTCGCATGCTGAGTATCTATACATTGTGTTGTAGATCGTTTCGAAAAACTTGTTTGCAAATTTATTTTTCAATGAACAAAGTTCGTAAGCAACAGTAGTTCTTGTTTGTACGTTCGCTATTTATTAGGTTTAATAAACATTTAATATGTTACATAAATTATAGCACGTCCCGTCTTGTAACATAGGGCATGTTCGTGTAATCGGACAAGCCGGTTATTAGGACCAAAACGATCGCGTCCCGATGTGGTCCGATTAACCGGATTCGACTGTAGTATAAAATGTAGATACTAAATGTACCTGTCTAAAAGGAAGCGCAGATACTCTGAACAGTCCTGCTGGGAGCCCACGGTGAACCAAGGTGGTCGAGATGCCTCCAGAAAGCTCCTGGGTGCGTACGCTGCTCGCTGGTGGATAAGAAGTTCAACAATGAAACAATGTCAATAGTAAAAACGTTTTAATCATATGGAACCAATAAACACTCACTCACAACTTCATTTATTTATTTATTTATTAGGATTTTAACATCATTTTAACCCCCCCCCCCCCCCTTTTTTTATATAAACTTATTTATTTATTATTTAATGATTCATTCTTATTTATTTAGTCTTTTTCCCCTCCTCTTTTTATAATTACTATTTTTTAGCCTTGTTTCTTCTTTTCTCTTGTTACATAGTTACAATGTTTGTATGTATGGGTTTGGCTCTCTGTATGTTTACTGTAATGTATTTGTTGTCTGGTTTAAATGTTAAATTTTTTAAAAGCAATAAAAAGACACACAAAAAAAAAAAGAAACGGTTGTTACGCTTACACATGATTAATCAGTTTACAAGTTAAACATCAAACACAGTCATTGACAATTTTGTATCTCCAGTTCACCTCACTTGCACGTCTTTGGACAGTGGGAGGAAACCGGAGCTCCCGGAGGAAACCAACGCAGACACAGAGAGGACCCGGACCCGCCACCCAGGATCGAACCCGAGGCGACAGTGCTACCCACTGAGTCACCGTGCCTCAGATCATTTGTTTTATATGAATTCTGTCTTGAAAGTTCAGAATTTTAATTGGAGGAATCTCATCGAACAAACCTTTCATGTACAAAAGTCATCTCTGATGGCTAAAATTCTAGGACATTCTAACAAAATATTGTAAGGGTTGTAGACAGGTTGGTGCCTGCTCGCCAACCAGGAGGTGTCGGTGGGTGAGACCAGTATGACCAATTTGGCACCTGGTTATAATTGTCTGGTCTTGCCTTTTTAAGAAGTCTCGGTTGAGTTTAACAAAGATGCGGGGAGTTATTTCATGCAGTTTGTTTTGGGTATTGGTGGACCAGTCTTCTTGCCATTTTATTCTGCAGTACTCTTTTGTTTCTGGGTAGGCATCAGTTCTTGGGATGTATCTCCAAGAAATCTCTGTTTCTCGGATCATTTGCCAAGCTATCTGCTTTTTCATTACCTTCTATGCCACTATGACTAGGAATCCAGCAGTAGACAATGGAAACTCCTCGGGTGTAAAGTTCTTTGTCTAATTTTAGCAGTTCTTGGATGATTGGGTGATCTGTTTTGGATACTAATAGCTAGTGTCTGAATACATCATAATAAATAGTTGTACCTGAGATAGCTTGATCATTTAAGAAAACCCGCCAAAATAACATATAGTTTTATTTACAGAAATGAAGAGGAGAATCTACAGACCTGTGTATGAGCCAGGAATGCAAAGAGAAGCTGCAGCTTCTTCATCAGCATATTGGAGTCATTCAGCTTCAGAGACAAAACGTTCCTTCTGAAACTGCAGAGAACACAGAAGATTTGCCTTAATGTTACTTAATGTTACAGCTTAAACTAATGAAGCAAATTATATTGAGAATGTTGCCATGGGGTGAATGCATGCAGATCCTAAATACTGTTCGATTTTAATCAGACTCTATCCAGTCTAGCATTTACCCAACAGATGTGAAGACATTCATGCTCAAACTCACTCTGTAGCCATGAAGAGAGTCTGAATGATGCTGTTCATGTAGCACGTGTTGCCCAGATTCACGAGGCCCGTCTTCCCCGTCTCTGATTTGCCTGCGAGTCTCAGCAGTCCCGAGGCGAAGGAATTCGACTGTGAGGTCCAGGCACTTTGGTTCAGCACAAACTTGATCTTTTCTTCGTCGGGTTTGGGAAGGTCCTGGATCAATACATACATTTGTTATTATCTTTAACAACATTAACAACAACTTTCATGCACTCATGCACACTAAAGACGTTATCACACTTGCACTTTAGTTCCAGACTGAATCAGTTTATAGCAGTGAACATCTGATTACTGAGCTTTGATCCAGCTGAAAATGGTAAGCGGGTGCAGATCGCTTCATGTGTAAACGTGATCTGGTCACAAAGACGGTATCAAATAATGGTGTCACGCTGGCCAAAATGAAAGTGATGTGACTGGGGAAAAAAACAGAATTACTGAGCGCTTAGGTGATGCAGCGCTAAAATGCGCTAGCACACTGGAGCTGACATCTTGAACTCGTCAGTTTGAATCTTAGCTCTGCTACCGGCAGGCTAAGCGCCTACACAGACAACGATTGGCTTGTTGTTCAAGGGAAGGTGCCGGGCAGGGGATTCCTCATAACTGATGCACTTGCTGCCTGCACAGAGACGAGGGATAATCTGATCACTCTCCACACACAAAGCTGTTCCGCATATGAACTCGCTTCGTGCAGGTAAAACGATGCAGTTGGTACTACACACGTGTTGGAGGGGACGTGTGTTAGTCACGGCTCTCCTTAGTCAGAGTGGAGGTCAACATCAGTAGAGGGGAAGCGCAATGCAATCCGGTAATTGGATTCAACTAGATTGGGAGGGAAAAAAATACTGATTGAAGCATACAGTGCAGTAAGGGCATCAAGATGGGAACATCCATTGAAGCTCTAGACGTGCATCTGTATGGTTTTATGTACTGTGTTGCTTGGCAGAATGGTTGGATTATTACATGAATGTCCAGGTGAACCAGTGTTTCCAATAAAGTTACTAATAAAGTTTAGTTTAGTGTTTATTTTTTAATGTCATTAGGCCATGTTTATAGCAGGAAAGGTTGTGATATGTCCTTTATTCACTATTCTGTTTTATTTAGTGAAGTTGTGTCTGTTGTCTATGTATGTCCCTTACATGTGTTGCTTTAGGTTTGTTATTGACAGGAATTGTAGGAGTTTTTCTGCCTTTGTGTTGTTGAATAGTTCCTTCATGTCTTTGCTGTTAGTATCTGTTCAGTAGGAAAGTTAAAACTTCTCACCTTAATGGCTTCCAGGATACTATCATAGAGATCAGGGAACCCAGAGTACTGGTACATCATGCAGTGAATGAGCAGAATGAACTGATGCAGGAAGGATTTACTAGTGGGGAGGCCGTCATTCTGCAGAGACTTCACCAGCAGCACCACATGAGGGACGACCTGTTCACCAGGAGATTTTATATCAGTTATATCACACAAGACTTGAGACTATGTCTACAAAAAATAACATATTATACAAATTTAGCTTTCATTCATTTCATGTGTTGCACAACAACATGGATTCAAAGTTTTTCTGTTGTTATTTAAACATGCAATACTAAAAACATCTTCAACATTTTATAGACACCACATCCAAGAATACTTACAGATTTAATAAAGGGTCTGAATACATTTGTGATATATTTTAATTAGTGCTCTTCAATTAATGTAAGTATGAAGGTAGGAAGTTCTGAGATGATCTCACCAGATGGAAAGCTTCTGGAGAGTGCTGAAAACTCAGCAGCATGTGAGAGAGGACGGCTAATGCTCCCTGTCTCACGATGGGGTACCAGAGACGATTAAACACCTGTAGATAATAAAGAAGAAAAATGGAATAGGACAACACAGTCTTAAGCTATATGAGTATTCATTAAGTTTATCTTCAATTTTTATATACAGTGTATCACAAAAGTGAGTACACCCCTCACATTTCTGCAGATATTTAAGTATATCTTTTCATGGGACAACACTGACAAAATTACACTTTGACACAATGAAAAGTAGTCTGTGTGCAGCTTATATAACAGTGTAAATTTATTCTTCCCTCAAAATAACTCAATATACAGCCATTAATGTCTAAACCACCGGCAACAAAAGTGAGTACACCCCTTACTGAAAGTTCCTGAAGTGTCAATATTTTGTGTGGCCACCATTATTTCCCAGAACTGCCTTAACTCTCCTGGGCACGGAGTTTACCAGAGCTTCACAGGTTGCCACTGGAATGCTTTTCCACTCCTCCATGACGACATCACGGAGCTGGCAGATATTCGAGACTTTGCGCTCCTCCACCTTCCGCTTGAGGATGCCCCAAAGATGTTCTATTGGGTTTAGGTCTGGAGACATGCTTGGCCAGTCCATCACCTTTACCTTCAGCCTCTTCAATAAAGCAGTGGTCGTCTTAGAGGTGTGTTTGGGGTCATTATCATGCTGGAACACTGCCATGCGACCGAGTTTCCGGAGGGAGGGGATCATGCTCTGCTTCAGTATTTCACAGTACATATTGGAGTTCATGTGTCCCTCAATGAAATGTAACTCCCCAACACCTGCTGCACTCATGCAGCCCCAGACCATGGCATACCCACCACCATGCTTGACTGTAGGCATGACACACTTATCTTTGTACTCCTCACCTGATTGCCACCACACATGCTTGAGACCATCTGAACCAAACAAATTAATCTTGGTCTCATCAGACCATAGGACATGGTTCCAGTAATCCATGTCCTTTGTTGACATGTCTTCAGCAAACTGTTTGCGGGCTTTCTTGTGTAGAGACTTCAGAAGAGGCTTCCTTCTGGGGTGACAGCCATGCAGACCAATTTGATGTAGTGTGCGGCGTATGGTCTGAGCACTGACAGGCTGACCCCCCACCTTTTCAATCTCTGCAGCAATGCTGACAGCACTCCTGCGCCTATCTTTCAAAGACAGCAGTTGGATGTGACGCTGAGCACGTGCACTCAGTTTCTTTGGACGACCAACGCGAGGTCTGTTCTGAGTGGACCCTGCTCTTTTAAAACGCTGGATGATCTTGGCCACTGTGCTGCAGCTCAGTTTCAGGGTGTTGGCAATCTTCTTGTAGCCTTGGCCATCTTCATGTAGCGCAACAATTCGTCTTTTAAGATCCTCAGAGAGTTCTTTGCCATGAGGTGCCATGTTGGAACTTTCAGTGACCAGTATGAGAGCGTGTGAGAGCTGTACTACTAAATTGAACACACCTGCTCCCTATGCACACCTGAGACCTAGTAACACTAACAAATCACATGACATTTTGGAGGGAAAATGACAAGCAGTGCTCAATTTGGACATTTAGGGGTGTAGTCTCTTAGGGGTGTACTCACTTTTGTTGCCGGTGGTTTAGACATTAATGGCTGTATATTGAGTTATTTTGAGGGAAGAATAAATTTACACTGTTATATAAGCTGCACACAGACTACTTTTCATTGTGTCAAAGTGTCATTTTGTCAGTGTTGTCCCATGAAAAGATTTACTTAAATATCTGCAGAAATGTGAGGGGTGTACTCACTTTTGTGATACACTGTATATTTAATTTAATTGGGACAAAGGAAGATTAGTGGGTAGAGTTTTGGGCTCTCAATCAAATGGTTGAGTTCGAATCCTGCCTCTGCCATGCTCTGACCCCAGCTGACAAGCTGGGATACGCGGAAGAAGAATTTTATTGTACTGTACACGTGTATGTGTATATATGATGAATAAAGCTGTTTTTCTTCTATGTTCCTCTTACTTTTAAAAGTTCTGTGCTCTCTGTATTCCTCTGTAACATGTACCAGAACCTCACCAGACAGTGGGTTTCTCTACTGTAGCTGTAAGGAGGCCTTCCCTTCCCTAGAAGTAATGCTGAGACTAAACTAGGGTCTCCGCGGTAAAGGGCTAACAAATAAGACTTTTGCGCCTCTTAATTTAATGCAGATGGGTCATCAGCAACAATAGTTTATGACCATTACAAATGTCTAAACAGTTTTTATTACATTTCTGTTGCTCTATTACGACAATGTGTTACACCTTGGTAAAAGGTTGTTTTTGTCCCCTTCCCCATGTCCCAAATTGAGTAATTTCCAATCCTTTGCCACTTGTATCACCCTATTCTGGCCAAAGTATGGACACAGTCTGGCACACACCCCATTCGACATGTGTGCGGTAATAGCCAGAACTATATTTACTGGCCAATATATTTTCTGGCCAATGCCAAAGCCTCACACAGAGCTTCACCAAGCATGGAGTCATATTGGAGTCATACAGTATGTTGCTGTGGAACAAAGGAGAAATCCTGTCCAACCTGCATATCTTCAAACACAGTTAACTGGTTGGCAGAACGGCTAATATTTAAATTTGATCTCAGTGGTGGTGTGCTAGTACATTAGACCATGTTGTTTTAAGTTGCATGCTAAAAATAAAGGGTCGAAGAGAAAAATAATAATAATTAAGTAATCTTGTACATGAATGCTCCCTTGTGGAGGCTTTTTGTTACATCTTGGAAACCACAGAGAGAGTAAGATGCATTGCTTGTGTTGCCTGGGTTGCGTAAAAAAATCATGGACAAAAAAAAAAAAAGGTTTGAAAAACCCTGCATTAGATCACTGTGCCAAACGAACAGCAAAAATGGCTGATTTCTACAGAGCTTAAAAGGAGCAGCAGTTTAATATGCTAGCACATTACCGCTGAGAGCTCAAAAGAGGGAAAGTTGGATGGATTTTCCTCCTTAAGCCACTGTATGATGTGACCGCCACGTCTGGTCAAGGCATTGAAACAAGCGGTAAGCGATTATTTTTTGTCCTGTATGAGTGCATTTCTGGCTTACGTCCAGTGTTCTGGACCTACTGTGACTCCTGACCAGTGTGAAACAGTAAAAAAAAAAAATGAATGCATGAATGAATGCATGAATGAATGCAGCTGCTTTGTAAAAGTGTACGTGGAGAAGGTGTTTTATATCCAAGCCCTGTCATTACCAGTTCAATTTTAAGCAGGGTAACATCGATGAGGATGGTGAACTTCTGCACAGCAGCCAGTCCCTTCAGCAGAGCAATGATCCAAGTGTCCACATGATTGGCCAGGGGCCAGGACAGCCAGTCGATCATCCTGTGTGACACAGAAAGACAAACAGTTTACAGTAATAAATTAGCAGATTAAACATAGACATTCATGTCTGTGTAAACGCCTGGCGGGGCAGACTGCACCACTGGGATTCAAGCTAGTTCCACATGCAAACATTAGAATCAAATTCAGTGTCGCTGAACACTGGTGCAGTGTTTGATTATGTAGGACTGATGACCTGCTGAGTGCTTGTGTCATGCTGGCATCTTTGACGTTCTGGTCGGTGGTGAGGCTCTTGATGAGGACGGTTATCATCTGCAGAGGGATGTGCTGCACCAGGCTGGCCAGAGCGATGGACGGCTGAAAGGTTGGATCTGCAGGCAAAACACACAACACATTAAGGTTCACCAACTCAAATCCAGGAAGGCTGCAACCTGTTTCTCTCTGCCACGGCCGTGGTACTTTACGTCAGGTGTGATGGAACATGATAACGGAGGAAGTGCTATGGCTATCCACGACAGAAATTAACAAGAAAGTTTGGTTTCAATGTTCACTAATAATATGATCATAAAAGTTTTTCTGCTGTCATCTGATCAGGTGCTGCTAGTTTAACAGTATACTCAGAGTAGGGCTGGGCGATTTTCACGATTAATTCGGTTAATTCGCATGAAAGTTTTCACCCGATGTTAGAATGTGACGATCGCGATTGTTTACATACTTTATATTTTAATTAAAATACCAACATGTCACGAAGCAGAAACTGACCAGACGCCCGCGGAATATAAATCAGGGAAAGTTTAATATTAAAAGTGTACAAAATCAGGTAGAGTCCAAAACCAGCGAAAACCAAAACAGTAAACGGAAGACAACAAGGATTATACACGGTAACGGTTCGATTCAGTTATAAGGAGCGCAAACAGGAGAGTTTAATTCAGATTCACTGAATCAAACACCGCCGAACTGAATCAAAATACGGAGCCGATGAGCTGGATCAGGATTGGCTGGAAAGTAACGAATGACATTTACTCGCGTTACTGTAATTGAGTCGTTTTTTTGTGTACTTGTACTTTTTGAAGTAGATTTTACAGCCTGTAATTTTACTTTTACTTAAGTACGTTTTGTACTAAGAATTGTAATTCGCTACATTTTAAATAGCATCCGTTACTGAGTAAAAAAAATCGCGTCTGGGAAACTGCTGCAGTGAATTCTGCGATAGGGAGTCGGATCTTTTGTCTCGGTTCCTTTTAAAGAGCCGTATGTATGTAACGACTCCCAAATGCGCAAATCGGTTTCTTTTATTTTGGCTTAAAGGGCCGTTCAATAGAATCGAATCATTCTACGACACATAATAGTGGTTAATACAGTTTGAAAGTTTTATGGGACTAAAATGACACATTACACATCCTTAAATGTTTAAAATGTTGTATCCACCCCCCAAATCACAAGAGGATAAAATCAAAGCTGAGCTGAGTGATCACTTGATGCCCCCCAGTGTAGATACTGATACAGACTCACTCAGTGGTGGAAACAGCACAGTACAGGTAAGAAGGTTCTGCTGAACATTATTTAAAATAAAAGTTGTTTGTGAGCTATTCTTAGATATAGATAGATAAGGATATAGATAATTTAGATCTATTTTGTCTTAATTATTGTGATATCGTTATTGTTATAAAGTTTGAGTCCTGTAAAAGGATAATTATAGGTGGTGCTGTTACTATTTTTGCACTTCTGCAGCCTTTAATTACAATGCAAAAAAATAAATTTGAGTCTTATTTTAATTGCAATATACAAGAACAAAAAAATTCAAAATCGTAATCGACAATCGGGTATAATTTTAAAATAATCGAGATTTGTTTTTTTTGTAAAATCACCCAGCCCTAACTCAGAGAGCTGAAATCAAACTATAATTTTTAAAAAATCATTAGTCGAGCAGTCAGATTGTTCATTTGGATCACTTTAACTACGGGGCGCTCGGTCAGTGCTGAGATCCGGGATAGAATCTTAGCAGTGCTATCAGCCGGCCGGGCATTGACATTTGCATTGCAAGCCTTGTGCTTTGTGTTTACTGTAAATCCAGACTGGATTTTTTTAGGGTGCCACATCAATATATCATGCTAGCCCAGTGAGATTCAAACCCGGAACTCTACACCAGGTTGTCTAAACCAGACATAATTGCCTATGACTGAGGGGGCTGGGTGAATCCCTGCGATGGATTGGCACCATGTCTTTGCCCATGTCTGTGGTATTCCTGCCATCCTAAACCATTCCTGCCATATTAACAACTGATGGGAGCACTGATGGACCCTAACATTATGCAAAGCTTCTGAGTGAAATATCTTTATGTATAATTTTAACAGTCAAGTCAACTTAAATTTATTTGTATAGCACTTTTTTATAATAGACATACATTACAGAATCCAGGACCAACAGACCAAACACCTCTGTTGAGCAACAGTATACAGTGGACCCTTGGGTTACGAACGGTTTACCATACGAACATTTTGGGTTACAAACGATCTTTTTCAACTTAACGTACGAACAAATTTCGGATTACGAACCAAAATTCGCGAAACATGTGACGTCACGAACACGTTAACTCCAACCATCTCTCTCTCTCTCTCTCTCTCTCTCTCTCTCTCTCTCTCTATCTATCTATCTACAGTATATCTATATATATATATACAGTGAGCAAACAGCGGACGGTGTTTTTTCGGTGTTTTCTTTATATTTTGTAAAATTCAATATTAAAATGGCCTCAAAGAATGTGCAGAGAAAGTGTAGTGCTGAAACAATTAACAAATCTATCACTATTCGTTGTTGTATAATTACTCCTGCCAGTAGCTGTCACTGTGTATCAGACAGAGGGGACAGTGAGTGAGAGAGAGAGTGAGAGAGAGAGAGAAGGAGAAATTCGGCTGAGTAAAATAGTCTTTCTTTCGTGCAATTATACCTACAAAATACAACACTACTGAAATAAAAAAGAAAATAATAGAGAAATATGAGAGTTATTGTTGTTTCTGGTAGATACATTTTATATAAAAAGAAGGAAATGTATTATGGTGTATGGTACAGCACATGTACTGTACTGAAATGTGGTGTGTGTCTTTATGTACAGTACTACTGTGTATTGTTGTTTATTATTGTTTATTACAGTATTATCTATTCTATAATTTAAGATTTAAGGGAAAATATACTTGTATTTATAACAAAAAAGACCATTTAAGACATTAGAAAGGTTAGGTAAGGGGGGGTTGGGGAGGTCTGGCATGGATTAATTCTATTTACATTATTTCTTATGGGAAAAATAACAAACATTTTGACTTAAGAACAGAACTTTGGAACAAATTAAATCCGTAAGTCAAGGGTCTACTGTATTTGGTAGATGAAATTAGGGCATTTATTAATATTGGGGGTGGGAGGGCTTGATTACTTGATTGAGAAAATTATGAATCAGGAATCATGCCTAGATTAAACATAAGACTTATGTCATAAATAACTGAAAACCAACATGACCAAATAGCTTTGTTTTTAAACCCCATTTCTAAAAAAGTTGGGACGTTGTGTAAAATGTAGTAAAAAGAATTTAGATTCTCACCTATAGAGGAAATGATAGCAAACACCTCCTGCAGCGACGGCAGAAGTGTAGCCGGCTCTGCCTTCCAGATGCCTTGCAGGAGCGCAGCCACGTAACCCACCTGTGCAACATACCGCCTCAGCTCGGCTTCCTCGCCCGCCGAGCACTGGAAGTGGGCGAAGGTTCGCACCAGCTGCTGGCAGAGCATCACGGCGGCTTTGTCGCGTGGCATGCACTGGGGGAAGTCGCTGAGCAGCCCCGCCAGCTTGCCGCAGAGCGCAGCGTCGGGTCGCTCGCACACTATGCGCAGCACCTCAGTCTGCAAAATCGGTGCCAGCTCCAGCATGGACGGGCAGCTAATGAGAAGGCGCAGGCAACCGTGGAGGAAGTCCAGGATGGCCGGGTCACGTCGGTCTACAGGGCCATATCCCTGGTGCAGAAGCTCCTGGACAAACTCCTTGCTCAGGAAGCGGGCGAACTCGTCCCGGTGGTACCGTGCATATGCTTCCTGCACCTGGAGGCCCACTTGCTGCTGGAAAGCATCCTCGCCGAGAAGAATAAGACGTGTCGTGAGCTGGTACAGGGCCTGGCACTGTTCCTCTGTTACCTCTTTTTCAGCTGCCTCCACTACCTTTTTCACAATGGCCCGCTTGACAGGTAACGGGTGAGATGAGCTCACCAGAGCTTTCAGAATTGTATCCATTGTGATGCCTTATTGCGCCGGTGAATGGCTAAATGATGAACAATTATCTGTGTGAGGGGAAAAAGAAAACACACACACACACAATTGTTTAATGATAATTATTATATATGACAAAGGTTATACAACACCAGTTAGCCCTGTAGGAAAAAGTAATCATCCGCACCTTAATAACTTCTTGTGCCACCTTTAGCAGCAACAGCTACATTTGCATTCCAGTAAGGGGCGATTTGACCCACTCTTCTTTGCAAATTAGCCTAAATTCAGCATCACTGAAGGGCTTTCAAGGATCTCTTATAGGGATGTAACGATGCACCACAAGACAGTTAATAACAATTCAAAAATTCCACAATTCAAATCAATTTGACATGTACTGTACAATGAATCGATATTCACTTTAAACAGCAGAGGGCACTGGTGCTATACACGTCGCCTGGTTGACGTCACTGGCGCTATACGCCTGGTTGCCAGATTCAGGGTTTTTCAACCAAATTGGGCTTAATTCAAAATGGTTTTGCATAGTTTGTACCTACATAAATAAAAGGGCATTCATTATTTAGATAATTAAAAGATAAGCACAAATGCAGTCTTTTATTTCCTTTTTGTAAGAGAAATAATCAAAGGAAACTTTGTCATAATTTGTCTTCAATTTCAGTTTTTAAAAAAATCGGGGAAAAATCGTATCGTGAACCCAGTATCGTGAATCGCATCGCGGGTAGAGTGTATCGTTACATTCCTAATCTCTTATCTATTACATGACAAAAGTCTCTAACAAAGCCTTAACCTTTAATTTAATTTCAGGGGGTGGGTCTGGATTCCCTGGAATCACAAGGTCTAATACACTAGCACACCCCGAACACTACGCCTTGTTTGGGGTCGGCCATTCCACCCCCCTCAGACATAGATAATCATGTCTGTATGTAGACACCAAACCGCTCTGCCATGTAGCCACTGTTGGGCCCTTGTGCAAGGCCCTTAGCCCTCTTGGCACCATACAATGGCTGACCCAGTGCTCTAAAATCCGGCTACCGACCAAGAAAAAGTTTTCTTTTTGTGTTTTTCATCAGTTTTGGAGGGATGTCCAGCTCTTGGTAATGTCACTGTTGGGTCATATGTAATTCACTTGTTGATCACCGCTCACTGTGTTCCATGGTGAATGTAGTGCCTTGGATTTTTTTCTATTGTTCTCCTGATTTTGTAAGCTCTTATGTAAGTAAATGTCAGGAAAATCCTACAAGAAGAGCTTAACTTTATATGAAGTTATTTAGTTGTTTGTTTATTAGGATTTTAACGTCATGTTTTACACTTTGGTTACATTCATGACAGGAACGGTAGTTACTCATTACACAAGATTCATCAGTTCACAAGGTTATATCGAACACAGTCATGGACAAATTAGTGTCTCCAATTCACCGCACTTGCACATCTTTGGACTGTGGGAGGAAACCGGAGTACCCGGAGGAAACCCATGCAGACACGGGGAAAACATGCAAACTCCACACAGAAAGGACCCGGGTCGCCCCACCTGGGGATCGAACCCAGGACCTACTTACCTATATAAGTGATTTAGTGTCAATTTAGTTGTTAGCAGGTGTCACTGACTATTATTTTCACATAAACTTGAATGTGAGTAGTTCATTCTAAACACAGACACATCCACAACTATAACAGGGTGTGTACACTTATGGAACCACACTATTATAGTTTATTATAGTTAGTTTTCTTTTTATTTACCGTCTGAACGATTTTCATTTGTTTTCAACTCAACTTTACATACTATAGGTCACTTTAAAGGTGGAAATAAATCTAAAATGATTCAACTTGGTCTGTTTTTTATACCACAAAAACCTGCTACTGTAACAGAAACGTGTTTACATTTTATATTCAGGGTAGATTAGCAAAGCTAGCTACGTACAGAAACGTATATACCAAAATTATTTAACGAACTTTAATATACGGGACAATTTAACTCGGGGAACATTTAGTGAAAATAAAGTAAAACGTAGCTTTCATATTTTATATTTTTAAATTTGAATTAATCAAGTCCAAACAAAGCATCCGTGCCTTGTCATAGTGTGATCTCATTTACCCACCTATATTCCGACCCATGCAACCGATTGACTACTGGTTCATTCTACAAACGTGATTGGCTGTGAGAAAGAACTCGTAGCCAATCCTAGCTCAGGAGGAGGCGGGATTTGTCGGGAAACGGGTGAGAAGTAAATAAGACAGCACACATCAGGCCAAGATAGCAAATGACCATAAAATAAATAGATTTCGGTTTGTTTAGAAGAGGAATGAAGAAAATAAGTGAAGAGACTCACCGAAATAAGCCATTCCACACAATTCCTGTAAAGCACCCGCTGATAAATTCATTGAAAAATCAATTGTAACAGATTTAATCTCTAAGCGAAGTGTTTTGATTCTACTCAATGCTACAATCAGCTGAGCAACACTGACGTCATCATCCTGCGTCACGATCCACATTTCTGTCTAAAAGTTTCACCTTCAGGTTATAATTCAACAAAAAATGAATGCAATTAAATATATTAATTTAAAAAAATACAATGACTTATACAATTTAGACGTGTTGTTTTTACTAAATTGTTTGACAGTTTTCTTTACAATAGTGTGGTGTCAAAAACTCAACTTGCAACATACACCGATCAGCCATAACATTAAAACCACCTCCTTGTTTCTACACTTACTGTCTATTTTATCAGCTCCACTTACCATATAGAAGCACTTTGCAGCTCTACAATTACTGACTGTAGTCCATCTGTTTCTCTACATACTTTTTTTTCACCCTGTTCTTCAATGGTCAGGACTCTCCCAGGACCACTACTGAGCAGGTATTATTTAGGTGGTGAATCATTCTCAGCACTGCAGTGACACTGACATGGTGGTGGTGTGTTAGTGTGTGTTGTGCTGGTATAAGTGGATCAGACAGCAGTGCTGCTGGAGTTTTTAAACACCTCAATGTCACTGCTGGACTGAGAATAGTCCACCAACCAAAAATATCCAGCGAACAGCGCCCTGTGGGCAGCATCCTGTGACCACTGATGGAGGCTAGAAGATGACCAACTCAAACAGCAGCAATAGATGAGCAATCGTCTCTGACTTTACATCTTCAAGGTGGACCAATTAGGTAGGAGTGTCTAATAGAGTGGACAGTGAGAGGACAGCAGCGCTGCTGTGTCTGATCCACTCGTACCAGCACAACACACACTAACACACCACCACCATGTCAGTGTCACTGCAGTGTTATGAATGACCCACTACCTAAATAATACCTGCTCTGTGGGGGTCCTGACCATTGAAGAACAGGGTGAAAGCAGGTTAAAAAAGTATGTAGAGAAACAGATGGACTACAGTCAGTAATTGTAGAGCTACAGAGTGCTTCTATATGGTAAGTGGAGCTGATAAAATGGACAGTGAGTGTAGAAACAAGAAGATGGTCATAATGTTATGCTTGATCGGTGCAGAAGTAGCACAAAAAGTATAGATTTATTGCATATTACAGTGAACACACCATAAACCGAGCCATCCCGGGTAACGACTGACTTGCATTGATTCTGGTCCTCTATTTATCCTACCAATTTCACAAAGGTGGGCTCAGGTGAGTCTCTTTTCACCTACTCCTAATTCATGAACAAACATACAGACCCCAAATTTCATGTGAGCCATTCCATCTTGTCACTTGATTATGACATGGGCCCCTCTTTCTTACACTTTACAGTCCCCTACCTCTTGATTCTTATAACCCCAGGTTGAAAAACAATCTTCTACTCCCACAATAACTGAGTCCAGCTGATAGTAAATTTCTCTTCTCACTCATAGACTATACAAAAGCAGTACAGACTATGACCAAAGATAAACGCATCTGACAAATATATTGGTGATTTACCATATAGGTTATTACTCCAAAATGATGCACTCATATTGATTTAATCTTCAACTGAAAAGTCTCTTCAATAGCGATGGAACCTTATTCAATTTTTTACTTTAATTTTCATGCTTTACCACCGTTTTGCCTGGTCAGGTTCACGGCAGGTCCGGCTCCCACAGAATCAATAGTTGTAGAGCAGTAACACAACCTAGACATGACGCCAACCCATCACAGTGCTTATAAATCTTAGCATTGGGCAGCAGAGTGGCTTGGTGGGTAGCACTGAAGCCTAACAGCAAGAAGGTCCTGAGTTCGATTCCCAGGTGGAGAGGCCCGAGTTCTTTCTGTGTGGAGTTTGCATGTTCTGTCCATGTCTGTGTGGGTTTTGCTCCGGTTTCCTCCCACAGTCCAAAGACTGTGACTGTCTAAGATGACTGTGTTTGACTTGTGAACTGATGAATCTTGTGTAACGATTAACTACCGTTTTTGTCATGCATGTAACCAAAGTGTTTAAAACATGGTGTTAAAATCCTAATAAATAAAATAAATATTGCACCCATTTCTGTGGTGTATACTGATAATGAACTGGTTAACTCGTTAGATCAGTTCTGGTACTGCAAATGCTAATTACACTTGTTAGGAACCTAATTTTACCGTTTTCACTGTGTGCTTGTGTTTGGTTGAAATTTCAAAATGCTTGTAATAGCTCAGTGGTTAAGGTACTGGACTAGCAATCAGAAGGTTGTTGGTTCAAGCACCACCACTGCCAAGTTGCCACTGTTGGGCCCCTGAGCGCGGTCCTTAACCCTCAATTGGATAAAAGCGTCTGCTAAATGCCGTAAATGTAAATGTAAATTGTATACCAGTGTAGGGCAGTTGTAGCCTAGTGGATAAGGTACTGGACTAGTAACCAAAAGGTCGCTGCTTCAAGCCTCACCACTGCCAGCTTGACACTGTTGGGCTCTTGAGCAAGGCCCTTACCCTCAATTGCTTTGATAATATACTGTCACAGTACTGTAAGTCACTTTGGATAAAAGTGTCTGCTAAATGCCGTAAATGTAAATTGTATACAAGTGTAGGGCAGATGTAGTTTAGTGGATAAAGTACTGGACTAGTGGATAAGGTACTGGACTAGTAACCAGAAGGTCGCTGGTTCAAGCCCCACCACTGCCCTTGAGCAAGGCAATTAACCCTCAAGTGTAGGGCAGTTGTAGTTTAGTTTATAAGGTACTGGACTAGTAACCAGAAGGTCACTGGTTCAAGCCTCACCACTGCCAGGTTGACATGATTGGGCCCTTGAGCAAGGCCCTTAACCCTCAAGTGTAGGGCAGTTGTAGTTTAGTGGATAAGGTACTGGACTAGTAACCAGAAGGTCACTGGTTCAAGCCCCACCACTGCCCTTGAGCAAGGCCCTTAACACTCAAGTGTAGGGCAGTTGTAGTTTAGTGGATAAGGTACTGGACTAGTAACCAAAAGGTCGCTGGTTCAAGCCCCACCACTGCCAGGTTGACACGATTGGGCTTTTGAACAAGGCAATTAACCCTCAAGTGTAGGGGAGTTGTAGTTTAGTGGATAAGATACTGGACTAGTAACCAGAAGCTCGCTGGTTCAAGCCCCACCACTGCCAGGTTGACACTGTTGGGCCTTTGAGCAAGGCTCTAGTCTTAACCCTCAATTGCTTGGATAATATACTGTCACAGTACTGTAAGTCGATTTGGATAAAAGCGTCTGCTAAATGATGAAATTGTAAGTGCAAAAGCCGTTGTGTTGCGTAGGGGTGACAAATCTCGCGATATTTGTATTTTGTAACCACAGGAACGCAACCATCGCGATATTTGAAACACGGCCCAACCAGAGCGGTAGAGAGAACAGAGTGGCGACACTCCCATAGGGAACCGTTGGAAAGGGGGCGGGACATATTTTCTGTGCAGCTTCCGGGTTGTGGAGCTCTGTATAGTTCCAAACATCCCATAGAGCCCCATTCATTTCCACTACTTATCAAGCATTTTTAGCTGTTTGTTGCTTTGTTTTAAAAAAAATAATGAATTTGATGTCATTAATATACGTAATACTGTTATTATTTAGCATTTGCTCAGCACTAAATGTTACATGTTTATCTTAATTAATAGGTATAACTGAATTTAGCTTAGTCAGCTAAGCTAAATTATTGACACTAGAGTCTTTTCACCTAAAATTGATTAATTAAAAGTTGATTAATCAAGAGTCTTGTTACAGAAATGATAATAAAACATCAGAGCCATAATAAATCATTATACTTTTACTTTCATTCTTAAGTACATTTGAAGGTAAATTTAGTTTAGTACTTTAGTGGAGGTAAAGAGTATTTTTACTTTTACTACTACTTTTACTGGAGTAATATGTTACCTTGGATATCTCTACTTCAACTCAACTACATGGTTTGTGTACCTTGTCCACCACTTACATTAGACAAAATGAACTAGTGCATATTAATTATGAATTAATTCATGTATTACATGTAGGAATAAATTATTACTTACTCATGAAATAAGACATGAATTAATGCTATTTCATGTACCTGCACTATAATGTTAAAGGTATTGGTACGGTAGTGTGTTTATGAATCTGTTCATTCAGTGCAGGTAAACCTTATGAATCCAGCCACATGGCTTAGTGTTTAACCAAAATGATTATTATTATGAATCCTCAGGAAAGTGAAGGGAGATTAGTTTATGTAAAAAACAAAACATAAAAAACTGTCTAATCTCTGTACTGTATATTGTCTCTACTACTTAATGATATCGCATTATGTAATGTATGCTAATATAATGTACTGTGTGTTAACAAGAACGACCTATTAAGTCATTATAAACATCAATCTTCCACTTCATATACCAAATTGATATTAAAGCAGATGCAGTAAATGTAAACGCAGTTGAAAATACCCAGAAATTGTACAAATGTTTATTATTTACTGTTTAATATTTCACTCACTGCTGCCTGTCCCATATGAGAACATGACAGCGCCGGGTTTGTTTGGAACTATTGGAGGGTGACATGAACCACGTGACCGCGTAGCGGCGAGATCAAGGAGTGTCGCAACTCTCTCTAGGCTTGTTCGACTTAACCCGGCGCTGCGCAGACCGATCGCCGCCTGGCTCGGTACGGTGCATGCCGGTTAGTTTTTTTTGTCCGACTTGCGTCTGCGCCACCGGCGCGTCACGATGACAGACTGGTTATAATCTCGCGAGAGTGGGGCGGCTGCAGGCGGCGGAACAGGTCACTGCAGTTGCTCTCCACGGGCTGCGCTGCCTGAGAGACGGCTTGATGACGACAGAGCTTAATCCTCATTGGCTAGAAGCGCCGCTGAATCCTCTGGCGGTTGTTTCGTTTCATTCTAAAATGTAAATCTCAGTTTATTTGTCTTAAAGACCTGATATGTGCGAAATACTATCATGCTTTCTAGTAGCATGACAGTTTATTTTCGTACAAATTGCAACATATGTCATAATTATCATTCCATATCATGAAAAGACTCAAGTAGGCTACCTGATATTTCTTTAATGTAACAGATCTTTTTATCTTGATGTTTTTCTAGAACTTCTGATGGTTCTTGTCTTCTAATTTTATTAATATAAAGCAATCTAAATTGCTTTAATATTTTATATCTTAACTGTTTTAATACCACTATCACTATCACACTTTGATTTATTTTTCATTCTTCTCTGTAAACTTTGTAAACATTTTAAAATATGCTACATAAATAAAAATGTGTGGATGAGCATGGTGTCATGTTTCTTTACAAGAACCAAGGCCAGAAGGTAAGCTGTTCTGGAAGAACAAAACAATCTTGTTCAGATGATGATTGTGTTAAAAGATTCATCTTCAATAAACCACAGCCACTATTCATCATCAATGCCTAAATAACTGATGTGTCCATGCTCGAAGAAGCACAAACTTCTACACAATTGTACAATGTACTTATTAACCACATTATTCATTAGTGACTCATACTGGGCACATTGGTGAGCGTACTGAAGTTTACTGTTTAACAATGCATCTATAAAATACAGTGGTGTGCGAACATTTGGGCACCCCGGTCACAATTACTGTTACTGTGAACAGTTAAGCAAGTTGAACATAAAATGATCTCCAACAGGCATGAAGTTAAAGATGACACAAAAATTTTTTTTTGTTATGTCTCTATAATAAACTGCATCTTGGTTGTGAGGTTGTAGTGAATGCTGTATATCATCGCCTTGGTCTCCTGGCTCCAAGCAAACATTGTGTAGAATGCAACAAGCTGACACTGCTGAGCTGATGGACTGGACATTCCTCATGTGCAGGCATCAGAGTCTCCTAAACTTTGCTTTCAGAAATCCAGTGAGAATGATAGAATAGAACTGTTTCCTGTTCAAATATGCCAGGGGGTTGTTACAGTGTGGCTTCTGAATATGAATGTGGCATCCATCTACTGCACAGATAGTGTTTGGAAATCCAGCTGCTTGAAAGCCTAACAAAGAATTGTGCAGGGTTTGTCCTAAAGGACAGGAAATGTGGTGTGCCATGTGTGTATTTACCAGAGTACAAAACTCATGGAGATGTTTGGCAAGAGTGGATTTTGTGATACTGAATCGGTCTGAAATACCCCTATATGACTCCTGGTTCGAGTGTCCATAGACAGGCTAGGACACTCTTTGTCAGTGGCAATTTTATTTGCTGTGGATTCATATAGACAGGGCCAAACGTGTTTATAAGATCCTAAATAGTAAGTGAGAGAAAAGACGGTTATCATGATAACATTGAAACCATCTGGATGATTATGTGGCTTCCACATACTCTACGTACCTCCACTTGTCCTTTGGTGAGTCTGAAATGACCTCTAAATTCTGAGAGACTATAGAGGGGGACAACATCCTCTACAAAATGTTGTGTTTTTGGAACAAGCCTAAAGAAGGGTAAATGTGATTAATTCCTTACGTAGACAAAATAATTATATAGACCAGGGGTCCTCAAACTTTTTAACCAAAGGGCCAGATTACTGTTCTTCAGTGTTTTGGGGGCCGGACCGCAGGTGAAATAGTAAACACACCCAAAAAAGCTATTTACTACTGTATGTATACTGGATGTATTGTCTGTGCTTTGTATAATTGTACTTCATAATGGTAATGCAGAAATTGTATTTATTTCAATAATTTCCATTATCCTTCCTCATACAGTGTGAACTGTGAGTCTGCTTTTGCCTGACGACAGTAAGCATCAGGTTCCATATTTGTTACTGCCAGTCATAATAGCTAATAAATGTTGATCAGTGAGTCTGGATCTGGTTGGAGATTTAAGGTGTTTCAACTTCGAAAAAGTCTGCTCACAGAAGCATCGGGCCGTAGTTTGATGACCCCTGATATAGACAGTTTGGACTTTAAGCCACTTTGACACAATATAATTGCAGTCTATTTACCATATACACAACCATAATGATTAAGGTCTGATTGAGTGCACTTTATAATTTCCATCTGATTATTTTTGGAACACTTTTACATTGTTTATCACATTCACAGATTCTACCTTGAACAAACCATATATTTGGAATTATGTATTCTTACGTTTTCATGTGAAATGTTTTAATAGTCTTGAAAAATAGGCTACTTAGTTAAGGTCTATTTATTTAAATTGTTGTAGACAGATATTTAAATCTATTCATTAACATAAATATGTGTTTGATAACATGTTTGTTAGAACTTTTCTTTCTTTTTTTTTCAATCTACAATCTACAAGATAAATGAGTGATGAGTAAAACTATATTTATTTACAGAAACTTATTTTGACACTTTATGGTCATCTATATTCACCACTATGGATTTGGAAAACAAACGCTGGGCTTAACCTGCTCAATGATCAAGAATGTTTAGTTCGATTTCACGCAAAAGCAGAGCGATTTCTACTGCATTCACTTCATCAGCCACGCAGAACGCAAACGCCGCCACATCCGCTGTAGCTCACGTGGGTTGCAGGTGGCGACTGTCCGACTTGACGGCTTTCTTTTAACCTCCTCCCCCAACTGCAACCGGCAGCTCTCGCTGACCACCAAGGCGAGGCGCAGTTCATCTCGAACAAGCCTTCTATCTACGGCTCTGGGCCCAACGGTCGAACGGAGATCTCGCGATGTTTGAAGGCAACACTTACTTTTGATCAGAACTCTCGCGAGATTTGACGCGGGCCCCACTATTGCGGAAAACAGCGGCAACAAAAAGCCGGTGGAAGTGTTCTGACCGTGTGTGTGTGCTGTTCCCCATCCTGTGTGAGAAGTTAGACAGAACTAAAGTCATAACTGAGCTGTTCGGAGTATTAATAGCCGGACTGTGTTAGCGCGGTGGTGAATAGAGAAGTAGAGGATGTCTGAGACCGAGGGCAGCGTGGTGGAGAGACAGCGGGAAGAGGAGAGTGATCAGCCCGGTTCAGCACAGGTAATACACAATACACACATCCTTTATACACCAGTGTGCTCTAATACTACACTTCTACTCTGTTTATTACACCTGGCTCTCTGTAACGTGGAGATGAACTGTATTAAAGTGTGTATTCTGGTTTAGATAGTGTTTACCGTCTGGCTGAAAGTTTTTGCTGAATGAATTAGCTAGCCTGTTAGCTCGTTAGCACATGCGTGTATTGTTCTGGAGCTGCGAGCTTTTAGCCCGCGCTGTGCTTGTTTATCCTCACTTCGGTTAGCCTTAACACAGACAAATTCAACTACACAGACCGTGCTTATTTCATTTCTTAGTCTGTGTAAACATTGGAACACTCCTATACAGTAGAACACTGTTCCCGGCTCTTCAGTAGTGAGCTTAAAACAATAACAAAGCTTTGCTATTAGCATTGCTAATTTATATAAGAGTAGTAACCATGGTTACAACTGATCTGATCATCTTTCTAGACAACAACATGTGTGCTTAATGATATTAGATTATTAGAATATAGAAGACTTAAAACCAACACAGTCTTGTTTCCTGGAATCTGACAACTTCAACACATACAACTACAGGGGTTGGACAAAATAACTGAAACACCTGTCATTTTAGTGTGGGAGGTTTCATGGCTAAATTGGACCAGTCTGGTGGCCAATCTTCATTAATTGCACATTGCACCAGTAAGAGCAGAGTGTGAAGGTTCAATTAGCAGGGTAAGAGCACAGTTTTGCTCAAAATATTGCAATGCACACAACATTATGGGTGACATACCAGAGTTCAAAAGAGGACAAATTGTTGGTGCACGTCTTGCTGGCGCATCTGTGACCAAGACAGCGAGTCTTTGTGATGTATCAAGAGCCACGGTATCCAGGGTAATGTCAGCATACCACCAAGAAGGACAAACCACATCCAACAGGATTAACTGTGGATGCAAGAGGAAGCTGTCTGAAAGGGATGTTCGGGTGCTAACCCGGATTGTATCCAAAAAACATAAAACCACGGCTGCCCAAATCACGGCAGAATTAAATGTGCACCTCAACTCTCCTGTTTCCACCAGAACTGTCCGTCGGGAGCTCCACAGGGTCGATATACACGGCCGGGCTGCTATAGCCAAACCTTTGGTCACTCGTGCCAATGCCAAACGTCGGTTTCAATGGTGCAAGGAGTGCAAATCTTGGGCTGTGGACAATGTGAAACATGTATTGTTCTCTGATGAGTCCACCTTTACTGTTTTCCCCACATCCGGGAGAGTTACGGTGTGGAGAAGCCCCAAAGAAGCGTACCACCCAGACTGTTGCATGCCCAGAGTGAAGCATGGGGGTGGATCAGTGATGGTTTGGGCTGCCATATCATGGCATTCCCTTGGCCCAATACTTGTGCTAGATGGGCGCGTCACTGCCAAGGACTACCGAACCATTCTGGAGGACCATGTGCATCCAATGGCGGTGCCGTGTATCAGGATGACAATGCACCAATACACACAGCAAGACTGGTGAAAGATTGGTTTGATGAACATGAAAGTGAAGTTGAACATCTCCCATGGCCTGCACAGTCACCAGATCTAAATATTATTGAGCCACTTTGGGGTGTTTTGGAGAAGCGAGTCAGGAAACGTTTTCCTCCACCAGCATCACGTAGTGACCTGGCCACTATCCTGCAAGAAGAATGGCTTAAAATCCCTCTGACCACTGTGCAGGACTTGTATATGTCATTTCCAAGACGAATTGACGCTGTATTGGCCGCAAAAGGAGGCCCTACACCATACTAATAAATTATTGTGGTCTAAAACCAGGCGTTTCAGTTATTTTGTCCAACCCCTGTACTTAGTGACTGTACTTACTTGCATCTTTGCACAATATTGCATTCTTTTGCACCCTACTCTTTTACACTGATCAGCCATAACATTAAAACCACACTCGCTGTCCATTTTATCAGCTCCACTTATCATATAGATGCACCTTGTAGTTCTACAATTACTGACTGTAGTCCATCTGTTTCTCTGCATGCTCTGTTAGCCTCCTTTCATGCCGTTCTTCAATGGTCAGGACCCCCACAGGATCATTCTCAGCACTGCAGTGACTGACATGGTGGAGGTGTGTTGGTGTGTGTCGTGCTGGTTTGAGTTTTAAATACCGTGTCCACTCACTGTCCACTCTATTAGACACTCCTACCTAGTTGGTCCACCTTGTAGATGTAAAGTCAGAGACGGTCGCTCATCTATTGCTGCTGTTTGAGTCGGTCATCTTCTAGACCAGGGGTGTCAAACTCATTTTCACCGAGGGCCACATCAGCATTATTGTGGCCCTCAAAGGGCCGATTGTAACGTATCCTGCTGTGATTGCAGTCTGTTGTTTTTCTTGGAGGCTGAATTCTGCATTTATACTGTCCTCCTTTACCACAGACGCGGCCTCATAACACAAGAGTCATTACGCACCGTTTTTCTTCCTGAAGTACAAACTTGTTTTCACTTTCATTACATTTCCTCCTTCTGCTTAATTTTCTTACTTATCTTCTTGTACATTTTGGGATTATGTGTAAATATTTCTTAACATCATCTACTGGTGGGATGCGGTCACTTTGCAGGTCACAAAATCAGCATTTATGTAGGATTTTACAGTGTATTTTAAGACAATCATTCTGCCCTCACTAATAGTTTATCCCCCTTTCTCAGCTAGACAGACAGACAGACAGCTCTCTTCAGAATACAGTCGGTTTTATTTACTTCCCAGCTGTGTGATACACTGTGTGCACCAGAATGAAGTAAAAATACAAACAATAAAAACAATAAAGAACTTAATACAGTACAAACACACAGCTGTAGTCAAGTGTTACATCTGGTACAATATGAGCTTTAACCAAGCGTAAAATAGCGCTAACGAGTTAGCATTTTGTGTAAAGATACTAATTGCTATATTAACAGTAACAATAGTATTTAATTACAGTAAATTTGTAACTAAAACGCAGTGATATACTCACTAAACATTTACAAACAACTGAGAATATAAACGCCACTACTTACAGACGATGCTTTGGTATTATACTGCAAGATAATTATTTGTATTTATTTATTATTGTTTACATTACTGACTACGCTACCCCGTGTTCTCTTGCCGTAAAAGTCACATGGCTTCTCAGTGAAGGTCAAAGTTAGTTGCCATGACTGATGACCACCGGTTGCCGTTTAAAGGCGCAGTAAGTAAGTAACATTTATTTAAAGGCGCAGGAGTCCCATTAAATTATAAGCGCGTCTCTGTAACGACTCGAACCATCACAACAATCATACAGTCGTTTAAGCTCTCGCGGGCCACATACAATGATGTGGCGGGCCGGATCTGGCCCGCAGGCCGTGAGTTTGACACCCCTGTTCTAGACCTTCATCAGTGCTCACAGGACGCTGCCCACGGCTGAATATTTTTGGTTGGTGGACTATTCTCAGTCCAGCAGTGACAGTGAGGTGTTTAAAAACTCCCGCAGCGCTGTTGTGAGTGATCCACTTATACCAGCACAACACACACTAACACACCACCACCATGTCAGTGTCACTGCAGTGCTGAGAATGATCCACCACCTAAATAATACCTGCTCTGTGGTGGTCCTGTGGGGGTCCTGATCATTAAAGGACAGCATGAAAGGGGGCTAACAAAGCATGCAGAGAAACAGATGGACTACAGTCAGTAATTGTAGAACGACAAAGTGCTTCTATATGGTAAGTGGAGCTGATAAAATGGACAGTGAGTGTAGAAACAAGGAGGTGTTTTTAATGATATTGCTGATCGGTGTATATACATAAATAATAGAAAAAAATGCTGTATATAAACAATACTATAGACAGTACAGCAGCGACAAAAGACTACAGTTTTAGATGAAGTGTGCAATGAAGTTGTACAGTGCACTGACAGACTTAGTAAAAAAAAATAGATACATAATAAATAAGATGCATATGTGCATTGACTATAAGGGAAAAATGTCAGAGGCACGTGTGGTGTGCAGCATGTATAATGAGATCCAGGTTTATTCTGTTAAAGTGGAGGGATGTGAATAGAATAGAATCTTAATTGTCACTATACACAAGTACAATGAAATTTCGAGTGGCATCTCTCCAATAGAGTATGGAAATAGTCCTTGTTTAGGAATATGTGGAAATAGTCCTTGTTTAGGAATATGTGGAAATAGTCCTTGTTTAGTATGGTAATGGCCTGGGGAAAGAAGCTGTGGAGGTGGCGGTTATCCAAAGCGATTTACAATTATGATTGATACAATTTGAGCAATTGAGGATTAAGGGTCTTGTTCAGGGGCCCAACAGTGGCAATTTGGTGACAGCAGGGTATAAACTGACAACCTTCTGATTACTAGTCCACTACCCATGTACCTTTTTGTCAAACTAAATTTTTTTTACAAAACACACAGTTAAAGCCACGCCTTTATCTCATAGAAGAATGTTTTGGAGGGTGGGGTCCAACCATTATGGGATCAGCTTTACACTGATAACTCAGAGTTTTTACACTGTTCCACAGAGACCTGAGTGTCATGACAGTCTAGGGGTTTAACTGCATCTGTCAGAAAAGAAAATATTTATCTCTTTATTATTAGCATTTACAGTGGATATAAAAAGTGTACACACCCCTGTTAAAATGCCAGGTTTAGTGATGTAAAAAATGAGACCAAGATAAATCATTTGGGAACTTTTTCCACCTTTAATGTGACCTATACCCTGTAAATCTCAATTGAAAAACAAACTGAAGTCTTTAGGGGGAAGAAGTAAAAAATAAAAAAAATAAAATAATGTGGTTGCATAAGTGTGCACACCCTCTTATAACTGGGGGTGTGGCTGTGTTCAGAATGAACCTATTACATTCAAACTCATGTTAAATAGGAATCAGTAGACACCTGCCATCATTTAAAGTGCCTCTGATTAACCCCAAATAAGTTCAGTTGTTTTAGTAGGCTTTTTTTCTGACATTTTCTTAGTCGGGTCTTACAGCAAAAGCCATGGTCCGCAGAGAGCTCCCAAAGCATCAGAGGGATCTCATTGTCAAAAGGTATCAGTCTGGAGAAGGGTACAAAAAAATTTCCAAGGCATTAGACATACCATGAAGACAGTCATTATCAAGTGGAGAAAATATAGGACAATGGTGTCATTGCCAAAAACAGGACGTCCCTGTAAAATTGATGAAAAGACAAGAAGAAAACTGGTCAGGGAGGCTACCAAGAGGCCTACAGCAACATTAAAGGAGTTGCAGGAATTTCTGGCACGTACTGGCTGTGTACTACATATGACAACAATATCCCGTATTCTTCATATGTCTGGGCTATGGGATAGGGTGGGAAGACGGAAGCCTCTTCTTATGAAGAAAAACATCCAAGCCCGGCAAAACTTTGCAAAAACGCATTTGAACTCTCCTAAAAGCATGTGGGAAAATGTGTTATGGTCTGATGAAACCAAGGTTGAACTTTTCGGCCATAATTCCAAAAAGTATGTTTGGTGCAAAAACAACACTGCATGTCACCAAAAGAACACCATACCCACAGTGAAGCATGGTGGTGGCAGCATCATGCTGTGGGGCTGTTTATCTTCAGCTGGTACTGGGGCCTTAGTCAAGGTGGAGGGAATTATGAACAGTTCCAAATACCAGTCGATGTTGGCACAAAACCTTCAGGTTTCTGCTAGAAAGCTGAAGATGAAGAGGAACTTTCAGCATGACATCTTTCAGCATGACAACGACCCAAAGCATACATCCAAATCAACCAAAAAAATGGATTCACCAGAAGAAGATTAAAGTTTTGGAATGACCCAGCCAGAGCCCATCTCTGAATCCGATTGAAAATCTGTGGGGTGATCTGAAGAGGGCTGTACACAGGAGATGCCCCTGCAACCTGACAGATTTGGAGCGTTTTTGCAAAGAAGAGTGAGCAAATATTGCTAAGTCAAGATGTGCCATGCTGATAGGCCCCTACCCAAAAAGACTGAGTGCTGTAATAACATCAAAAGGTGCTTCAACAAAGTATTAGTTTAAGGGTGTGCACACTTATGCAACCACATTATTTAATTTTTTTATTTTTTACTTCTTCCCCCTAAAGATTTCAGTTTGTTTTTCAATTGAGATGTACAGGTCATAGGTCACATTAAAGGTGGTAAAAGTTCTGAAATGATTTATCTTGGTCTCATTTTTTTACATCACTAAACCTGGCATTTTAACAGGGGTGTGTACACTTTTTATATCCACTGTACATGTGTGACATTTAGCAAACACTTATCTAAAGTGACTTACAATTATGACTAATACAATTTGAGCAATTGAGGATTAATGGCCATGTTCAGGGGCCTAACAGTGGCAACTTGGTGGCAGCAGGGCTTAAATCGACAATCTTCTGATTACTAGTCCACTGCCCTTGTAACTAAAGGGCACCCACCAAACTTTTTTTCTTTACAAAACATGCAGTTTTGGTGGGTGGGGTCCAACCATTATGGGATTTGAACCATCAGCTTTACACTGATAACTCAGATTTTTTACACTGCTCTACAGACACTTGAGTGTCATGACAGTGTGGGGGTTTAACTACATATATAAGAAAATAAAGTATTTATTTTTTTATTAAGGCCTTGTTCAGTAGCCCAACAGTGGCAACTTAGTGGCAGCAGGGCTTAAACCGACAACCTTCTGATTACTAGTCCAGTGCCTTAACCACTCAGCTACCACTGCCCATGTACTTTTTTTTTTATCAGACTACAATTATTTTTTACAAAACAGTTGGTATTAAAGCTTTGCCCTTTTTGTTTATAAGTTTGGATTATACATTTGACTTTCAGCTCAAAGAAGAATGTTTTGGAGGGTGGGGTCCAACCGTTATGGTATTTTATCCATCAACTTCACACTGATAACCCAGAGCCTTTACAATTCTCCACAGGGAACTGAGTGTCATGGCAGTCTTGGAGTTTCTATGATTCCTGTACATGTGATTGATTGGGGTGCATCTTTTGTCTGTCCTAAATATGTCATTAAAAACATTTATTGTCAGTTTTTGATAGACACCCTTTTATACTGTGATTACACATGGCAGCTTTATTGTTGGAATGATTTATTTGGTGATGTGGAAAGTTCTGTCTGACTTTGTGATTTTACTTCCTTATTCATATGTAATTACAGTTGATTACAGCCGGAGTCTTTTCTATAGCCATATAAATAGGGTAATTAGTTAAAGTCACATGCATTATGAAATTGCAATGTGCTTAAGGGAAAATTGCCTGTATGGACAAGAACCAAAGACAGGGCTGCTGTTTTTTGCTAAGTTTATATAACAACTTTTCTATTTGTTCTAGGGTTAGGAAATGTTCACTGAGGAAGCAATTCTGTAAATTGCTGTAAGAGCATCTGCTAAATGCTGTGAATGTAGTACAGCATGTTTAGACGCTGTTGTGCTCAGAGCTTGGCTTTGTTGTTGATCACAAACACTTTTGGAGGAGCTTTCTGTTCAGATATACTGTGAATGTTTTGTTTGAATGCTTTGGAAAGGCATTTAGATGTAACCAAACTGTACCTGCTGTCCCGAAGTGTTGCGGTAATAGTACTATCTATGCTCCTGGTTTGCCGTCAGGCAGCTGGTCCATTGTTAAGTTGTTGAAATATTAAAAAGGTTACCACAAAGTTAATCCATCAGGCATAGCCATTTACATTTTTTTTATATTTAATTTTGACTGGGTGCTAATCTTACTTACTCTTATCTGTCTTTAGGATGGTGCCTCAGATGCCGGACATGATGAAGCATCAGAAGCAGCACAGGATGAAGGGGAACAGTCATCGTCCCCGGATGAAGAGCCGAAGGTGGAGCAGTCGGCTGGCTATGAAGAGAAAGTGGTAAATATATACTTAAAATCTGCATAATGCAGTAGTTGTGTTTTATTTTTATATTATAGTAAAAAAAAAATCCCAATTATTGCTACGTATTATAAAATGTTTTTATCAATAGAAAACAGACCGAACCAACAGATTCGAGTACCTGCTGAAGCAGACTGAGGTGTTTGCTCACTTCATCCAGCCTGCTGCACAGAAGACTCCTACATCTCCTCTGAAGATGAAACCAGGTCGTCCTCGCATCAAAAAAGATGAGAAACAAAACCTCCTCTCTGCTGGGGAGTAAGTTCTTTTACACTCTGTTCTACATTATTTACTCAGAAATATGCATTCACAAAATCAGGGGTGTTTATTTATTTACTTTATTCTTTTAGCATCACATTTTCCTTGCATTTTTTATTTGTTCATTTTGATACTATTTAAAATGATTACAAATACAAGGAAAAGAGACTGTGACAAACACTTTCATGAATATCGCCTTGCAGATGTGATGACAGCTGAAATAGCTGCTGTTACATACTTGATAAAAGAACAGCCTTAATGAAAGTGGTTCTGTTTTGGAATCACTACACACATTCTGACAGTAGGGGGCATCACTTACCAGCAAGTAACTTGTTCTTGCATGGATACAATAACTTTTTTTTTTTTGCCTGCTGATGAATTCTGGTCCACATACCTGATATACATACTTGGCACAGTTTTTACACCATACACCATCCCTGATGCAACCCACCTGAGCACACTGGCAATTGCACCTCCTTAGTAGCTAGGCTGTTCAGCTGACCCACACACAGACATAGCAAATATTAAGTCATTCTAATTTCCAGATAGACATTTTATTCTAGATAGATCACAAATACATGACCAGCTAAACATGTTTTCTAAGTAAGCACTGTGTTACTTAAAAAAGCTGAATAGAAGTGGTTAGATAATGCAAAGTAGAACAGTTCATACATTTCTTTCTATGTATAATTGCTTTCTTGTGCCTTTATCTGACATTTTTGTTGATAAATGTAATGTTTTATCCATTCTGTGTTATCCATGGCCTTGCTGCATCACTTTTTAGCACTGATAAAGCGCCAGGTTAGTGTACACCAAGTGTGGGAACAATGGGAGGACTCAAAATTGCAAGAACTCTTCAGATCTATTAACACATTCCTTAATTGTCTTTGAAATATATTTAAGCATGTGTACTTTATTTTGTGTATCTTTTTTTCTGACTTGTTTATTAACACTTTTTGCAGTAATCGTCACCGTCGCACTGAGCAGGAGGAAGACGAGGAGCTGCTCAGTGAGAGCAGTAAAGCTTCTAATGTGTGCACACGTTTTGACGACTCTCCATCCTGTGAGTTAAACTTTCTGACAGTGGGAAACATTTTCTGAGTACTGTTATAATTATAAATCATTTATTACAGATTTTATACCTATTTGGAGGAATTATGATTTCAGTGTGTCATGCATATGTGTAAATAGGCCATTTTTATACACTACTGCTTCTATTATTATTAATAGGGGTGGGTTTATAAAATCGATTCGATTTTCGATTCGAATCGATCTTTATTTGAACGATCCAATATCGATTCATATAAACGCGAGATCGATCTTTTAAATACACCCCTTTCTACGGTGCACACGGAAATCTGTTACCCCCTTTAATTTCGTGTGACCAGCCAGTGTTTTTTCAGTGCTGGATTCGGGAGGAACTCTGTGTTCGCTCTGCGATCAAAACTCGGCTCTCAATCAATGTGAGAAACAGCGAGGGGAAACACAGGGGAGAGGTTGTAAACAGGTGGAGCGCAATATAGTTTCTATCAGAATACATCAGCACACGCGAGTTTTACAGTATTTCTGACCTGATCGTTCTCTACAAAACAAAATATTTATTAACCTCCAACTCACTATAGAACAAGCCATGCTGCTCGTGTTGCCAAATCCACTCAGGTTCATTTATTTCATCAGCGCACAAACTTTGATCGCTCGCTACTTGTTGATGTGCATGTTTGGACGTGGTATCATTAAACCTTTCATCACTTCTCACGTGTGTTTTCGTGACAAAACGTAGTTTTGGAGACCAGAGAAGCTCGCCTGTGATTCCAGTTGGAGATAGATGGTGTAGTGTAAAACCCCCCATCACCTGTGAGTCGTGCAGTGTGAACTGTACAGCGACCCGGCAAATCAGAAAGTCGTGTAGTGTAAACTTGGCATAAGCTGTTCAGCAGCCAGGTGTATGTTTACATTACATTTACAATGTTGTAGTGTGTCAGACATATAAAATAATAATAAAAAATGAATGTTACTCTTTTCTGTTTTGGATTAATTATTTATGTAAACAAAATACACAAATATTTTTAATAATGAGTGTTCTTTGTACAATTATCACATTCGTTCTCTGAACATCTGTACATATTTAAGCAAAACCTGTTAATGTAACTCAAATATGCCTAAATGTGTTGAATCGAAAATCGAATCGAAAATCGAAGATCGAATCGAATCGGGACCTTGTGAATCGGAATCGAATCGATCCAGGAAATTAGTGGCGATACCCAGCCCTAATTATTAATGTACCAGCTGCACAATTTGCACATACTTTTTTGCATACCATATTGTATATATGCATGCTGTACATTTGCTGCATCTTACTTTATTTGTATCTGTATTAGTTATTCTTCTTTTGCTTGTTAAGCTACTGGAGGCCAGTAATTTCTTTATCTAGCTATCTATCTGTCTGGTCTGTCTGTCTCTGTCTGTCTATCCATCTATCCATCTATCTTATATTAACAGTAGGGGAAATTCCTACTGAAACCACCAGGCTTTATTATGCTTGGTAATATGTTAAAGTGTTTTTTGAAGCTGTTTTTAATGGTGTCATTTAATATCAATTGTATAGATGTTAAATCTGGCAAACTCCGAGATTATCAGGTCCGTGGACTGAACTGGCTGATTTCCCTTTATGAGAATGGAATCAACGGCATCCTCGCAGATGAAATGGTACGGCTTCTAATTCCATTCCTTAAACCTATCTTTATTTAACAATATGATTTACTTCTGTATACTTGTTCAGAAGACTTATAAACATTACCTCCTGTCCTTTACTCAGGGTCTGGGAAAGACTTTGCAGACCATTTCTCTGTTGGGTTACATGAAGCATTACAGAAACATCCCTGGGCCTCACATGGTGCTGGTGCCCAAGTCCACACTGTATAACTGGATGATTGAGTTTAAGCGTTGGGTGCCCTCGCTCCGAGCCGTCTGCCTCATTGGAGACAGAGATGAGAGAGTAAGTTGCATGTCATGTGGCAGTTATTCAGCTGGCTTGTACATATATTTACACTTTCCGCTGACTGTCTGTTTGTCACCTGTTTCTGCTTGTAGACGGCCTTTATTCGGGACACACTCCTGCCGGGTGAGTGGGACGTGTGCGTCACATCTTACGAGATGCTTATCATCGAGAGGGCCGTCTTCAAGAAGTTCAACTGGAGGTACTTGGTCATAGACGAGGCCCATCGTATCAAGAACGAAAAATCTAAGGTTTCCATCAGCTATTGTTTTATCAGTTGTTCGTATGACATTTTGGGACCAGTCTTTATGTCCGAGTCGTGATTTACATGCGTTCATTTAATCTCTTTTTTTTTTTTTTCCCTTAAAGCTCTCAGAGATTGTGCGCGAGTTCAAGACCACTAACCGCCTGCTGCTCACTGGAACACCTCTGCAGAACAATCTGCACGAGCTGTGGGCTCTGCTCAACTTCCTCTTGCCTGATGTGTTCAACTCCTCTCAGGTAACCTTATCAGCATAGTAGAATTGTTAATGGTGTAATGAATATTTTCATGTGTTTAATATACCTAGCAGGATAACATTGATTCAACTGCTGACCATTCAAAAATGTGTGTGACATCATTAATAGAAATTAGTTATGGATATGTTGGGTTTAAAGTATCAGGGAGAAAACATCTTCTCTACCAAAAACACACTCTTAACCATCCTGGTGTCACACAGTTTCACTAAAAACAAGGATAAACTGGTTTCAAAAGCTGCATTCATGAAAAAAATACCTGTTAGCAACACAATTTTGCCCCTGTAAATAATAAACACAGCTGTAAAGGGCATTTGTGAGATTGAGGGCTATAGACCGATAAATTACCTACCCTTCGTGCTCTGAAAATAACCATTGTGTAAACCATCTAAATAAATAAGCATTTGAAAGATTGTGTGGAGTAATTGTAAGGTGCTGGTAACACAAAAACAGAAGGCACAGAAGGTGCACAGTGGTGCGTGAACCTAGCCATCTGGGGGACACATATCGGTGCCCCCTTAATGCAGGTCCCAAGCCTAGATAAATAGGAGGGTTGCATCAGGAAGAGCATCAGTTGTTAGAAATAGAGTTGAATGATCTGCTGTGGTGACCCCTAATGGGAGCAAATGTATGAAATAATTCATGCATGTAGACTAAGTGGTAGGGAGACTCAGCTTAAGGTTAGCTCTAAAGTCTATGCATGTCCTCTCTCCCAAGAAAACCAGTGAAATTCACTGGGCAGCAATGTTATTCATACCAGAAACGTGTAACGTGAAATTGCTCATCTCCATGACTCCTATTTACATACATGTAATTTCACATACACAAACCTGGTGTAACCAGCTAGCGGTTGATAGACCCTAATAGTAGTTGATGGTACTATTTAAATTTAGTCGTGTGAAGGCGTGGGCAGGTGGGGGCACCATTGTATATGCGGTATGTTTTGAGGTTGTTGATTTTTGGTTTCATTTTCATCCTGTAGGATTTTGATTCCTGGTTTGACACAAACAACTGTCTTGGAGACCAGAAACTGGTAGAGCGTCTGCACACAGTGAGTATATTAACTGTAATTAAGAAAAATGTTCCAAAAAATAATTTTAATAAAATGACACTGCACAACATTGCTTGCTAAAACATATTTTCTATTACCATGAAGGTATTGCGTCCTTTCCTGCTAAGGCGTATCAAAGCTGACGTGGAAAAATCGCTGCTTCCAAAGAAAGAAGTCAAGATGTATATAGGGCTCAGCAAGATGCAGAGAGAATGGTACATGGTTCTTTTTCATTAACTCTGACATTATAATTTGGCTCTAATTTACTTCTTTTGGTTACAGTAAGTCAGTCGGGTGGCACAGATGTCTGTCTATTTTTCAAGCGACCCACATTGTGTTCATGATTTTTACTGCGACCCAAGCAATACAAACAATGCATCAAAATGTAACACCAAACGAAATGTACACCCACTGTGGTTTACAAGGTGTAACGTAAAGCCTTCACAAGGGGGCGTTTGTGTATAAGTTCATTTTATGTTTATGTGCCTGTTATGATTTGTTTATTTAATAATTATTAATATTTTTCTCTGCAACATAGATTAAAATTTGTATTTTATTGGTGGTATCGGCCTGCCGGCTGTTTACACAGGCATGATTGGCTATGTTTGAGGGGTGGGAAGGGGATGCTCAAAGCCCTGATGCCCTGTCCAGAGTATTTCTGCCTTGTGCCCAATTGGTAATTGGAACTAGACCTGTAGCAACCCCGACCAGGCTAAATGTTTGAGAAATATTGTATCAGTGTCAACACAGGTTTCTGTAAGGGTTTATGCTGAAGCTGTTTTGTTGATGTGGGAATGGCAATCATCTGACATGTTGTTCAGGTGTTTTTTTTTTTTTTTTTTTTTTAAGTTTGATTTGGTTCAACAGTCAAAACCAGTTGTTGAGAAAACGTTATCTTACCAGGTACACAAAGATCCTGATGAAGGACATAGACATTCTGAACTCGGCAGGGAAGATGGATAAGATGCGTCTTCTAAACGTGCTGATGCAGCTCAGGAAGTGCTGTAATCATCCGTACCTGTTTGATGGGGCTGAGCCTGGTCCACCTTACACCACTGACCTCCATCTGGTCGTCAATAGCGGCAAGATGGTCGTCCTGGACAAACTGCTGCCCAAACTAAAAGAGCAAGGTTGGTATACGCACACCACTGACGGGTGAAGTGAATAACACTGATTATCTCTTCATCACGTCACCTGTTAGTGGGTGGGACATATTAGGCAGCAAGTGAACATTTTATCCTTAAAGTTGATGTTAGAAGAAGGAAAAATGGGCGAGCGTGAGGATTTGAGCGAGTTTAACAAGGGTGAAATTGTGATGGCTAGACGACTGGGTCAGAGCATCTCCAAAACTGCAGCTCTTGTGGGGTGTTCCCAGTCTGCAGTGGTCAGTATCTATCAAAAGTGGTCAAAGGAAGGAACAGTGGTAAACCGGCGACAGGGTCATGGGCGGCCAAGGCTCATTGATGCACGTATGGAGCGAAGGCTGGCCAACAGACGAGCTACTGTAGCTCAAACTGCTGAAGAGGTTAATGCTGGTTCTGATAGAAAGGTGTCAGAATACACAGTGCAGCACAGTTGCAGGGCTGTTTTGGCAGTAAAAGAGGGACTAACACAATATTAGGAAGGTGGTCATAATGTTATGCCGGATGGTGTACATCATCATAATAACCATTGTTAAACAACATTACACAGACATAAGTTAGTTTGTCTTGTGTGCTGATGTAACAGATTCTGCTCTGTTTGCTACAAAGTTTATTTCTGTCGTCTTTCCAGGTTCACGTGTGCTGATCTTCAGCCAGATGACCAGGGTGCTGGACATCCTGGAAGACTACTGTATGTGGCGTAACTTTGGATACTGTCGCCTGGATGGACAGACCCCTCATGAAGAGAGACAGGTATGCGTGCCCAGCATGTTTATTAAAGCTGTTGGCGGTTTAATCTGTTCAGCGTAATCATGTTACCTCGAGTTAATGCTCAGGTGACGATAACAGCGTCGCTGTTAATTACAATCAGTGACTGTAAACACGCTTGTACATTTAAATAAGCTCTGAAATTGAGTTACTGAAGTTAAGAGACGGTGTTACGTTCATATTAATGAGTTTTACTCTGCATGTTCTCAGATCTCCATTAATACCTTCAACGAACCCAACAGCTCCAAGTTTCTCTTCATGCTGAGCACCAGAGCTGGAGGGCTGGGAATTAACCTGGCGACCGCCGACGTGGTCATTATTTACGACTCTGACTGGAATCCTCAAGTGGACCTGCAGGCGATGGTTAGTGTTTAGATTTTCTCCAAAGTGAAGAATGGGCTTTTTCACTGTTCTGAAATACTGTTTTATAGGAAGTGCAATATAAGCAGTGTACATAACTGTTTTATGTAGAAATATTATGAGGTGCCATGGTCTAATGCAGGGGTTTACAACTTTTTGTGTGTGGGGGGGTTTACAACCCCCCCACACACACACCCAAGTTACAGTTAGTTGTAAATTGTGCATTTTCAGACTGAGCTGGATAACATTAGAAGTGTGTGTGGTCAGCAAGGCTATTCAAATATGCTTTTTTCGTGGGTGAAAAATGAATTGGTTTAGTTTTAGAAGGAAAAAAATCTTGTAATGTCACGCCCCCTGGACAGGTACTCGGGCCATGTCTGTGATTGGGGTTAGGGGGGGTACATGGGTTCCCACACAGAGCTGCATTGCATATGGAGAACAACATTAGGTTCCAGTATCGACAGGTGATGATAAGCCGAGGGGCTGTGTGGTGATCTGGCTTTTTTAAATCAGATTGGCTGTTGTGCAACCAAATCCATGCAGTGAATTTAATATCGGGAATTTAAATGACTAATTTGGGAGGTACATCGTAGGGCTGGGTATCACCACTAATTTCCTGGTTCGATTCGATTCCGATTCACAAGGTCCTGATTCGATTCGATTTCCGACTCAATTCAATTTCGATTCGATTCGATTAGGCATATTTGAGTTACATTAACATGTTTTGATTAAATATGTAAAGATGTTCAGAGAACGAATGTGATAATTGTACAAAGAACACTCATTATTTAAAATATTTGTGTTTACATAAATAATTAATCGAAAACAGTAACATTAATTTTTTATTATTATTTTACATGTCCGACACGCTACAACAGTGTACATGTAATGTAAACCCTCTCTGTCGACTTAAGTGACGTTGCGACGCAGTGTTTCACATCTGCGTACAGGTTTGGAATGGCCACTTCACTCAAATGTTTGCGTGTGGGTAAAACATAACGTGGTTCCAGAGTATTAATGAGGCTTCGAAAGCCATCGTTTTCAACAACGCTGTATGGACGTATATCTTTACATATAAAAGTTACCAGAGCCTCCGTTATTTATTTGGCACGGGGAGAACTTGAAGGTAATTTCATCGCAAATGCTTTCTCTAGTGGAGGTTGTTTTGGGTCTGGCGTTTTTCGAATATCAGGGTGGTGTCTCGTTAAATGCTTTCTCAGATTTGTGGTATTCCCACAATATTTCACCTCCATGTTGCGCAGCTTACACACGGCTTTACTTTTGTCCAGCTCTTCCCTACCCTCATGGTTTTTGAATCCAAAATGTAACCAGACGTCTGCCTTCAGGTTCTGGGGCACCTTTACTTGAGCTTCAGCCATGCTGAACTGATGTACAGGTCAGATCTTGCGAAAAAACTGTGGCTGGTCACGCGAGATTAAAGGGGTAACAGATTTCCGTGTACGCTGTGAAAAGGGGCTCATTTTAAAGATCGGTCTCGCGTTTATATGAATCGGTATCGGATCATTCAAATAGAGATCGATTTGGATTGAAAAATTTATTTTATAAACCCACCCTTAATACATAGGGTAAGAATCCAGAAATAAATGGAAATATAATAAAGGCTGGCCCAGTAATCATGGTACTGTGAAGTCATAGTTGTTTTGTAATTGATTCATAACAAAAATGAATGTTTTCATGGTTATTGTTGTAACACTCAAATACAAGAGTATGAAAAAGATTTTAGATAGCTGTAGGAGTGGAAAGTATTTAAACATGTAATCTGTGCCCTTACTCCTGCCACAGTTACAGAATGGCTGTCCGACACAGTTGCACACACAGCGAAACATGAAATCTACCAATGTGTGCATGCGCTTAAACGTACCTCACCTTCAATAGACCCGACAGCTCGCCTGGATACATTACATTGCCTCTAGTTGTTAAGTGTTGTCCTTAATGTGTGTGTAACCTACCATAAGCCATACAAGCTTCTTTGAACATGCAAACATTTGATCACAGTTAATGTAACTTCATGTGTTTTTAATAAGTCTCATTGTTTTTCAGGACCGTGCTCACAGGATTGGTCAGAAAAAGCAGGTGTGTGTGTTCCGCTTCATCACTGAGAATACTGTAGAGGAAAGGATTGTGGAACGTGCTGAAATGAAACTCCGTCTAGACTCCATCGTCATCCAGCAAGGTCTGATCTAAAGAAGAACCTTTAGTTCTTGTTTTATTAAAATGAGTCTTTTGACTCTCCAATATGCTCTTTTTTTGGTTCCCAGTTGGTACATTTCTGCTTTTCTCTGCATTACAGGTAGATTGGTTGACCCCAACATGAACAAGCTGGGGAAGGATGAGATGCTGTCCATTATTCGGCATGGTGCCACTCACGTCTTTGCCTCAAAAGAGAGTGAAATCTCTGATGAAGATATTAATGCCATGCTTGAGAGAGGAGAGAAGAAGGTACGTGGTAGATTGAATACAAACCATATGTGTCTGACCAAAAACAAAAACAATCTATGGTTTTGTGCTGTTAAATGCTAATGAACTGGTTTGTTATGCTCATGTTTAAAGACTGAAGAGCTTAAGGAGAAGATGTCCACACTTGGTGAAGGCTCTCTGAGAAATTTCACCATGGACACAGAGAACAGTGTGTACAACTTTGAAGGTGAAGATTACCGAGAGAAGAAAAAGGTAATATTGACTAATTTATCTTTAAAGAATCGAGTAATCCATAATTGCTAGGTCATTTATCATGCTTGTGTTTTACGTCTCTCTCCAAAACCTGCAGGTGATCACCAACTGGATTGAACCACCTAAGAGAGAACGCAAGGCAAACTACGCTGTTGATGCTTACTTTAGAGAGGCTCTGCGAGTCAGTGAGCCCAAAGCACCAAAGGTATTCTCTCTCGCAGACCTGCTTTGTTTGACATGAGCAACACAAAGTGCTCTGACAGTATTTCAACTGATCCTAGCAAAAAAAAGTGCTAAATTTCTTTCTTTTCTCTCTCCACTTTCTTCCTCAGGCTCCTCGGCCTCCTAAGCAGCCCAATGTTCAGGATTTCCAGTTCTTCCCCCCTCGGCTCTTTGAGCTGCTGGAGAAGGAGATTTTGTATTACAGAAAAACGATTGGGTACAAGGTGTGTTTCCAGCACTTTTCTTTGTTTGTGTAGATTTTCAATTGATGTACTGGAGACCGTGCTAGAAGGTAGATGATTGGAACAGGTGGACGGATCAAATACCGCTGGTGTGAATGTGCAAATGTGCTGGTGAAGTGTAGTCAACAATGGCAATGGGAATAGCAGTGATGGTTAAATTGACCAGACTATGGAAAAACAAGTCAGTTAGTACCATCACCAGGCTACTATTGATTAGTCTTGGTCTGGCCAGTAGCCACATACGGATGTAAGAAGAAGAAAGACATATTCAGGCTTTTGTGAATTAAGAGCATTAGAAAACTGCTGAAAATCTCATAGAGGAGATGATCACTGAGCAAGTATACAAGCATGTCAGAACAGAAGAGGAGTCACTGAACCACATTACTTTGGGCATGTGATGTGGCACCCACATGCCAGTATTAAAGGCAGTGTGATGATAAATTCTTGTGGAAGAATTTAGAAGATGGGGAGGACCAAGAGTAAGCTGGATTGACATCATGACTAGGATTGCATTATCGGGGGCTCGTCTGCTTCAAGCGGCATCGGACAGAGGGCATTGGAGAAAGTTGACCCATCTGTTCAGCCAACCAATGCAAATAATTACTGCTGTTTATTGTCTTTAGCTTGATATTTTCTTCTTATTCCATCAGAAGATATTTTTGTGTATTATTTCGAGAATATACTTCAAGGGTGTACAAATAACCTGACCAGTTGATAGCACAGCTGATGATTTAAACTCAGAATCCCAGCGGTAGTGGGCTAACATAATTTACTGCTGCACCGCCCGAGCCTTGACGAAGGCTTTCCTATTTCAGAACAACTCAAGCCATGAAGCCAAATGCGTTTTCTGTGTTAAATGTGTAACACATTTAGCATGGTATAATTGCATAATAATGTGGACACTTAGTGTAGTGTATGAACAAAGTTTTCTACATGTACATTGATGATTGGGTGCAACTTTATTATTCTAGCCAATTAAAGTATTATAATTGTATAGTTGTAAGTAAGAGCAGAAAATATGTAGGTGTATGCATAAATACATCATACTACATTTGTAAATGCACCAACAGGTACCTAGAAACCCTGATCTGCCCAATGCAGCCCAGGTGCAAAAGGAGGAGCAGGCCAAGATTGATGAAGCTGAGCCTCTGAATGAGGAAGAGCTGGAAGAAAAGGAAAACCTCCTTTCACAGGTAAAGAACCACATCTGACTATCAAGCTGCACATAAGACAAACAAAATGCTGCTCTGACCTGCATTCTCAGAAATTTAGCTAAGAGCAACCCAGAATGCAAGTCCAGAGCTTTTTTTTTTTTTTTGTGTGTGTAAGGACTAAGCTGTCCTTTAAGGGGGTGAACAAAGTAAATTAAAAAAGTAAAAACACACAAAATAATCAGTGTTGAAAAATGTTGCTTATTATTGGTGTAATATATTATTAGCATTATAGAACTATCAAAAACCTACTAAATTTGAAAAAATCAAGCAGAACTGTTGTTCAACTGCAGTGCCGGTTAAATAACACTGCATTAATTTGCTTTGTTAATAATGTGTTTATAATGACAACACACCCATTAGGCATTTCTATTTTGGCTGTGTTAGATTAACAGTGAACAGTACTCACAAAATCTTGTTTCTAAATGTTTTACCACTTTAAGCCCCATTCTGATGTTTATACAGTCTGCACAGTGTGCTTGAATAATATAAATGAAATATAATAAGGTTAAACTTTAAATGAATTAGATAGCCATGCCAGGATTAAAATGTAACTCCCCAAACACCATACCTGTGTTACTGCACTATATTTTAAAATACATTAGCATGCTGTATCTGCTTCATGCACTGACAGGTTAACCAAGCAGTGTAGTTAAAGCTTCACCCACACCTGACATCTGTAGTAACCTGCAGCTGCAGACATGGCTTAAGATTTTAAACACTTTGGGTTCAGCACCTTTATAAATATTTGATGCAACTGAAAACTGTAGAAATTGAAGCATAAAGCAGCCTTTCTCATCTGCTATTACATTCCTGAGGTGAAGCTTGCATCAGGGTAAGTCAAATTCCTTTGCAGCCAGGCATCCTCCTTTAGTGAGAATCCACCTTTACTTTCAGTTTATATTATATTTGTTAAAGCTCTTTTGTTTTTGAATTTCCGCTTATTAAACCCAAACAGTTGCACTAATACAACTCTAGACTTGAAGCATTTTACATGCTAGTTTGTATATGGTTTAATAGGTAAATGCTAATGTGTTCAGTGTGGTCTTTTACATTTTGCTTTTGGCTCAGAATGTGAGTACAGCGTTATGGCAGGCCAGCTGTAGCCCAGTGGTTAAGGCCCAAGGGTTAAGGTACTGAATCAGTAATGGGTAATTTGCTGGTTCAAGCCCCACCACTGCCAGGTTGCCACTGTTGGGCCCTTGAGCAAAGCCCTTGACCCACAGTTGCTTAGATTGTATATAGTCACAACTGTAAGATGCTTTGGATTAAGGCGTCGGCTAATCACTGAAAATGATATGATTTCAAATTTACTTCATTCAACTAAATTATGACCAATATACAGTATTATGATGGTCCAAATGATAATCTACCCAAATACCCACTGTCCAAATGATAGATCTACCCGAATACCCACAATCCCATAAGGTAAATAAGTAAATTACTTTTTGTTTAAATAAATTTGACTGTGATGAATGTGAAACCTGTTAGTCTCTGATGTTGCAGTTCATATTCCTCTTTAATGTGCTACATTATTAGACTTTAACCTTTTTGATGTATAATGGTGTGATCTTTCTAATCTTAGGGCTTCACCATTTGGAACAAGCGGGATTTCAACCAGTTCATTAAAGCTAATGAGAAATGGGGAAGAGACGATATTGAGAACATTGCTCGTGAAGTAGAAGGCAAAACACCAGAGGAAGTCATGGAATATTCCGGTATGATACTTCTTTTTGTCCGTCATGCCTTAAATACCCTATTTTGGGTTAGATTGGTTTGAGGGGGGAAAAAAACTCGCTGACATCCTGTCAACCCATGCTTGGGCTAGTTTGTGAAACAAGCCATCTTGTCCATCATCATCATCTGCTTGACCTCAAATGTTTTGACAATGACACATTCATACAGACACACTCAAATCTGATAGCTGTGGAGAAAGAACACCCAACTTTTAAAAAATGGCCATGGTTTTGTAACAGGATGTCCATAAAGCTCTTGGTCAGGTGTCTACATACTTTGGTATATAGTGTATGACCTGATTGTGCTCTCCATCTATATGCTAATTTCCATTGAATGTGTGTAGCGGTGTTTTGGGAGCGCTGCAATGAGCTGCAGGATATTGAAAAGATCATGGCCCAGATTGAGAGGGGTGAGGCCAGGATTCAGAGGAGGATCAGCATTAAGAAAGCACTGGACTCAAAGGTAAGACACGGTGCTGTGTGTGTGATTTCTGTTTCTTTTCATAACAGACAGATTTAAGGCATTTTGGTTTTTATGGAAAAAAAAAACTTTATTTACTAGAGTAAACTGTTAAAGTCAAAAGTTGACAAACTGCATGTAGCTTTTCAAATCCTGTCCAGTGTTGTGATGTTCTTCATAAAGTGGGGCGGCACGGTGGCTTAGTGGGTAGCACTGTCGCCTTACATCAAGAAGGTCCTGGGTTAGATCCCCTGGTGGGGCGGTCCGGGTCCTTTCTGTGTGGAGTTTGCATGATCTCCCCGTGTCTGTGTGGGTTTCCTCCGGGAGCTCCGGTTTCCTCCCACTATCCAAAGATTAGAGATACAAAACTCATCGGTTCGAAACTCAGCTCTGCCATCCGGCAGGCTGGGCGAATACACGAACAACGATTGGCTGTTGTTCATACAGGGTGGGAAAGCAGGAGCTTGGACCTCATAACTGCTGACTGGTTGATGGCGTCTGCACAGAGTTGAGGCATAATGCGTTAATCAGGATGTCGCCCTCCGTACACAAAGCTGATCCATGTATGAACTCGCCTTGTGCAGGTGAAAAGTTGCAGTCGGTACTGCTCATGTGTCGAAGGGGGCGTGTGTCAGTCTCACTCTCCTCAATCAGGAGCAGGGATCAGCATCGGTAGAGAGGAAGCATAATGCAATTGGGTAATTGGATATGACTAGATTTGGAGGAAAAGTGAAAAAAAAAAAAAAAAAAAAAAGGAGAAACATGACGTTAAAATCCCAATAAAGAAATAATCCTAATAAAGTGGCCACTGTTTGTATATGGCTATGAATAATTAAATGCTGAAAGTGTAACAGTTGTAGTTTTAAGTCTGAAATAATTTTACTCATTTAAACTTTTTTTTTTTGTCAGATTGGTCGTTACAAGGCACCATTCCATCAGCTAAGGATTTCTTATGGGACCAACAAAGGCAAAAACTACACAGAGGAGGAGGACCGCTTCCTCATCTGCATGCTGCACAAGCTCGGCTTTGACAAAGAGAGCGTTTATGATGAGCTGCGCCAGTGTATCCGCAACTCGCCCCAGTTTCGCTTCGACTGGTTTCTCAAGTCCCGTACGGCGATGGTGAGTGACGGTCAGAATGATCAGGCTGACTGAATAGATCTACAACAATAGAACAAATATACCAGTCGCAGTAGCCTTACAAATAATGCTCGTGTCTCTGAATGTCCCGCTAAAATAACTGAGCTCTGCTTGTGTTTACAGGAGTTACAGAGGAGGTGTAATACATTAATCACCCTTATTGAGAGGGAGAACATGGAGCTGGAAGAGAAGGAGAAGGCAGAGAAGAAGAAACGTGGTCCTCGCACTTCATCAGTAAGATGAATTTAAAATAATTTTCCTTTCAGGATGATTGTGGTTTTAAATAAATGTACTTTATCCAATAGTCCCCCAATTGTTTCAGGACTTAAATTTGTTGGCTTGCACTAAACATGCATGTCAGCCAGAAGTTCCCCTGTAATCATTTTAAGTGTGCAGCTAAACCATAGAGAAGGGAAGAAACATGGCAAATCAGCACAGTCTTTTAAAGTCCTGCATTGAAATTCTGTTCTGTGTGCCAAAAACAAAACAGACTCCCATTTTTCTACCAAGAAGAATAAATTAAGAAGCCCAAAATACCTTTAATTGGATCTCGCATTTTTCCTGTGTTATATCATTTGATTAATGTGCTTAAAAAGGTGCTAACTGCCCTCATCCATACACATGAGCTAAAGCAGCGGTTCTTTTATATTCTCTTACCCAGCTGGCACCGGTTATAATATTATTTTTACACTGTTGGCGAGGATAACGAAAGGCATTGTTTACAAACATCCATTTATCAGCCTTCTACTAAATGTTTTGCGTTAACCTACAGTAGCCTAGAATTGGAAAAGAAAAAACTTAACAAAGCGTTTATTTTGATTTGTACAAAAAGGAAGCATCCTGAAAACGTAGACTGTAGCTGCGTCCGGAATCGCATACTTACAGAGTACGTACTAGATTGGAGGAAGTATGCACTACTCGGCCGGTAAAAAAGTACATACTTTCAGTACAGAAGTATGCAGTATGCACACAACACCGCTACGTACTACATGCGCCATCTTGCCAACGTCAAATGATGACGTGGGGACGTGATGACGTAATATCACCATGGTTACAGACTCATTACAAACACCACTCGGCAAAATTTTGGATATTTATCGTCTTTTTGTTATTTATTCGTCTTTAAAATGTTTTATTTTATTTATCTTACTTACACTTGTGAACAGAGGACCACTATTTTTCTTGTTTCTTATTCCGCTTTGAACGCCTACGCAGCTCCAGTTGCATTATGGGATACATTAGCGGACCGCAAGTGTGCATCGCTTGCATACTCGAACATGGCTGCACAATAAGTAGGTCATCCGGGTACTTCTCGCGTACCTCTTTATGTATACTATGTATTCGGACATACTCTCGCGTACTCATTTCGCGTACTATTGAGTATGGAAGTATGCGATTCCGGACGCAGCTTGTGTTTCAGTTACAGTGGAGCCTTGGTTCTCGACCACTTTGTTTGGAAAATTCTTTGAGAACGAATCAAATATTTGTCCTTTCTTAACAGGGTGTAGGTGATTTATATTAAACTTATATTACACTACTATGTATCTGCAGTATGCTACCAGTCTATTGTTTTTCCCATCCCCTTGTTATTGATTATTTGTACTTTTCTCATTAACATGCAACTGGACCCCTCCTTCTGGGTTTACTGAGGCCCCCTAGTGGCTTCTTGTTTGAGAACCACTGAGCTAAAGGACATTAGAAATCAGCCAGTGTTGCCTGACTGACACATAAATGCCATAGGCAAGCATTTTATCCTGTGCCAATCCTGGCTGGCAGACATTTATTGGTTTGTTTATTTGCCATTTTTATGTAACTGCAAATCTTTGGCTCTCTTATATTTTTAACAAATCCAATAGGCTGCAGATTCCTGGTAGGATTACTACAAAAATTCCATATTTTGGAATCTATATAAAAAAAAAAACCAGTGAAATTTTAAGAAAGCTGAAACAATATTAGGATTTGCTTGAAAAGCTACAATTATCAATCAATTTTTAAAACAGACATGACTGTTTGAATATTGTCTAATATTTTAATAAACACACATCTTTAGCCAACATGGCTAACACTCATGTATAACTTTACACAAATAAGCAGAGAAAATAGAAATGAACCTCATTATATAGGCACAGTAATGCTGGATTAGAAAAGAGCCATTGTCAAACTCTGGCACAAAGTTAAAAGCAGTGGTGATTGTAAACACGTGTAGTTGCCGTAGTTGTAGCTGAAACACCTGAATTAGGAAAAAGAATGAGGTGGAATATCCTAATGGAGTATACTTGGAGCCATATAGTAAGTGCACTAAAAAGTAATTAGTGCCCTCTGTTAAAACAACCATAATTGTGCTCATTCATACCTTAAATTCATACCTTTTCTGTTGCTTAAGCCAAAAGTGACCGTTATAAACTCCGACTGAACATTTAAAAACATTTTCAGCATTTAGGAGATGCTTTTCATCCAAAAAAACCTTACAGTACAGTATACTATCTAAGCATTTAAGGGTTAAGGGCCTTGCTCAAGGGCCCAACAGTGACAATCTGGCATTGGTGGGGCTTGAACCAGTGACCTTTTGATTACTAGTCCAGTACCTTAACCGCTAGGCTACAACTACCTGGACAAATGGAGGACAAACCCCGTGTTTGCATGCTGGGTTGCTGTTAATTGTACTTTAAAATGATAGAACTTGTTTAATTTTGATTGCAGATTTTACTAAAATCTAATGTTGCCTGTGTGTGTATCTTGCAGGCACAGAAACGTAAACCGGATGGCACCTCAGATGGACGTGGTCGTAAGAAGAAGCTGAAGTTGTAATTCAGACACGAACCCACACTGAAAATCGAGTGTAGAATACAGCGTTAGTGTTACGGGTCCATGTGTACTGTATCATCTTGCCTCATATTAGCTTGTCCTTTTAGAAAGGCACAGTATTGTAAATTAGATTTGTCTTTTAGTTCCAAAGTACTTCTGCTGTGCTGTTTTCTTTCATTTTTTTAATTCTCTTTTGTATTTGTAATGTGTGAGCTGAGCAGATAGATGTATTTATGCTTGTTGGTTATCTACCACATTCCATTTGCTTATATCAGAATAAGTGGCTTTTTAAAAGTGTCCTCTGTATTGTACAAGTACTTGCCATGAAAGTCATTTGGATCATGTCTAATAAATTCCTTTTTGTTTTGTATATCTGCACATTTTGCTGGTGTTTTGTTAAAGGTTGCTTATTGGGCTGTCTGTGGGAGTACGTATAGCGTATATGTATTTTTTTAATGCCAGTTACTGTGATGCAGGAAATGCCATCTATCAGTAAAGATCAAGGTGAACAATGCATTTAAACTTTCATTTGTTTGTACTAGATGCTTTGTTCTAGTCAGAGTGGGTCAGGTGTCACCAAGAAGGGCTAGATACAAAGAAATACACGCTGGTCAACATACACTTTTACACATTCGCTCACATCTAGTGGGAGGTTAGACTAGCTATCAAATCTTCAGCATTTTGGAAGGCAGAAGGAAACCCACAAAAACATTTTTGATAGACTGTGACCATGGAGAGGATTAAACCTCAAGACTGATGTTACTTTGTAGCACATTTGTCAAGCTGTCCAATAGTAGTTCCTTTGCTGGGCTGTAAAAGTTCCTTGTTCAGTGTGTAGTTTTTGGCTTTCATGATGCTAAACTAGCCCTGTGGTATGGTACATTTTTTAAAATATGTGATCTCACATTTAGTGGTTATTATTTTCATAACAGGTGGCACTGTGGCTCGGTGGGTAGCTCTGTCTCATCACGTTAAGAAAGTGCTGGGTTCGATCCCTAGGTGGAGTGGTCTGGGTCCTTTCTGTGTGGAGTTTTGTATGTTCTCCCCGTGTCTGTGTGGTTTTCTGCTGGAGCTCTGGTTTCCTCCCACAGTGAGGTGAATTGAAGATACAAAATTGTCCATGACTGTTTGATATTAAACTTGAACTGATGAATCTTGTGTAACCTGTAACTACCATTCCTGTCATGAATGTAACCAAAGTGGGTAAAACATGACGTTAAAATCCAAATAAATAAATAAATAACCAGGGACTATATAATGTAAGCCAACTACAATAGATTGGAACTGTTTTTCACGGTGTTAAAAAATAGTTATACATTTATAATATAAAATGTATAAAATGATAATATTAAACTTAAAATATCACAATGGTAGTGAGACATCAAATATCATAATTTAATGTCACATTCAGTGGGATAAAATTCTGAGCACCTAAAATGGGGTCAGTGGCCTGCCAAATTATGATTAAGTTGTATTATCCATCGAGCTCTACTCTGAGGTAGTCATATTTCATTTAAGTCATGCCCCCCATTAGGATAAATGATGTCTCAATACTTCACCTGAATGTTTTGAGAAACAGTGAAGCAGCCAGTTATAATCGCTACTTGGAAAATATGATTGACCTAGATTATTTTAATCATGCTTAGTATGCACTAGATTTCCTCACAGATGAGAAAAAAAACAAGTGGAATTTAGAGAAGAAGAAACTTTAGAGAATTTAAGTTTTTTTTAATGTATTGTGGACTTTCTGAAAATATGCTGGGTATAAACATAAACATGCAAAAACCTAGATTCAAAATCATTAATTAACTCCTGATTCCTTGTGAGTGTTGATAATTTTCTGTAGCTGGAAACTTCAGTGCCAATATAAACTGGGCTTGTTGGACTGCACACCTAAAGTGCATAGTATAGTAGTCCTGCCAAGGTTAGAAAGAAAAGCCAGATTTGTCCAAATCACCGAAATAATCTGCAAAGAATTTCCTGTTAATACTGGAATTTGGCAAAAAAAAGTAAGTTACAAAGTATTAAATTAATAATTGCTTGTTTACTCATTCATGCAGCTAACATGATTTAATTGGATAGTAATTAAAGCCATCTAAATACAGCCAGGCTTGATTTCATTAGTAAGTCATACAGTGGTGTTCAAAAAAATAGCAGTGATTAAAAAAAAGTGAATAAAGCGCAAAATCATTATAATAACTTTTATTTCCATAAATCCAAATGCACTGAAAATACTACACTTTCAATTCTAAATCAAAACATTAACAAAATGTAGCCAGTTTGTGTTCATCCTTTACAGAAAATTAAGAAAAATGAATATCCGGCTGTTCAAAAAAATAGCAGTGCCAGCATTTTTCTTTAAAAACTCAAAAAATGTATCTATAAACTGAAAATGTTTGAGGTTTCACTTTACTTTAAATTACTGAACTAATATTTAGTGGCATAACAATTGTTTCTGAGATCTGTGTTGCATGGAGTCGACCAACTTCTGGCACCTCTGAACAGGTATCCAGTCCAGAATGATTAGACGACATTCCACAGTTCTTCTGCAATTTTGGGTTTTGCCTAAAAAAAAAGCGTTTCAGATATCAGAACACAAGTTCTCTCTGGGATTGAGGTCAGGGTATTGAGCTGGTCACTCTATTACCTCAATCTTGTTTGTCTGTAATCAAGATGTTTTGGGTCATTGTCATGTTGAAACACCCATTTTAAGGACATTTCTTCTTCGACATAGGGCAACATGATCTCCTCAAGTATTCTGATATATTTAAACTGATCCATGATCCCTCGTATGTAATAAATAGGTGTAACACCATGGTATGATAAACATCCTCATATCATCATTTTGTACCACCATGCTTTACTGTCTTCACAGTGTACTGTGGCTTGAATTCAGTGATCGGGGGTCGTCTGACATGCTGTCTACGGCCACTAGACCCAAAAAGAAAAATTTTGCTTTCATCAGTCCACAAAATGTTGAGCCATTTCTCTTTGGACCAGTCAATGTGTTCCTTGGCAAATTTGAACCCATTCAGGACACGTCTTTATCTTAACAACGGGACTTTGCAAGGAGTTCTTGCTGGTTAACTGGCTTCACTTAATCATCTTCTGTACTCACTGGTAACTCCAGATGTTCCTTGATCTTTCTGGAGGTGATCACTGGCTGAGCCTTTGCTATTTTGGCTATTCTTCGATCCATTCGAACAGTAGTTCCACGCTTCCTTCTGCGTCTTTCAGGTTTTGGTTGTCACTTCAAGACATTTGAGATCATTTTAGATGAGCAGCCTATAATCTGCTGCACTTCTCTGTATGTTTTTTCCTCTACAATCAACTTTTTAATTAAAGTACGCTGTTCATCAGAACAATGTCTGGAACAACCCATTTTACCCAGTATTTCAGAAGGAAATGCGCTATGACCAACCTGTGCAACATTTGCCACCCTCCTACCTTAAATAAGGGACAAAATTGACACCCGTTCTTCTACAGAATGAATGACTTCACCAATTGAACTCCTCACTGCTATTATTTTGAACAACCCCCTTTCAATCAATGCTTCGATTACTTAGAATGAGCAGCATGCATGTGTTAATTGTTGGGTTTGTTTTGTTTTCATTACTCTACTACACTTTCAAGTGAATTATTTGCAATGTAGAAATATATTTTCTACTAAAAACAGTGATTTATCAGGTTAATGGTGTTGGACTACTATTTTTTTGAACACCACTGTACATGGCAGTTATAATGTGATGGTGTGGGGCTGCTTTTTGCAAACATGGATCACTTGTCATTAGGAATTTTTGAACTGAGAAGCTAAATATCCAACCCCAAATATGCCTCCCAACAGAGGACAATAACGTACCAGATCAGAGATCAAAACATTGTTTCAATATAATTAACTTGCATACTTAATGTGACTATGGATTTTGTGTTCTGTTCCATTCAAAACATTCTCCCATACCAGACCAGGACTTTTAAAACTCCTTTAGAATTACAGAATTCTTGCTTGGATGCCGAATTTGTCCAGATGCCAACTCCCAAAGTTGGCACACCCAAAGATTTCAATATAGCTTTATATAATTGCCCTTCTATATGGCTGGCGATCTGATCATAAAAATACACAAACAGTTACCTATATACACCAATCAGGCATAAAATTATGAACACCTCCTTGTTTCTACACTCACTGTCCATTTTATCAGCTCCACTTACCATATAGAAGCACTTTGTAGTTCTACAATTACTGACTGTAGTCCATCTGTTTCTCTACATACCTTTTTAACCTGCTTTCACCCTGTTCTTTAAAGGTCAGGACTCTCCCAGGACCACCACAGAGCAGGTAATATTTGGGTGGTGAATCATTCTCAGCACTGCAGTGACACTGACATGGTGGTGGTGTGTTAGTGTGTGGTATGAGTGGATAAGACACAGTAGCGCTGGATGGAGTTTTTAAACACCTCACTGTCACTGCTGGACTGAGAATAGTCCACCAACCAAAAATATCCAGCCAACAGCGCCCTGTGGGCAGCATCCTGTGACCACTGATGAAGGTCTAGAAGATGACCGACTCAAACAGCAGCAATAGATGAGCGATCGTCTCTGACTTCACATCTACAAGGTGGACCAACTAGGTAGGAGTGTCTAATAGAGTGGACAGTGAGTGGACATGGTATTTAAAAACTCCAGCAGCGCTGCTGTGTCTGATCCACTCATACCAGCACAACACACACTAACACACCACCACCATGTCAGAAACAGATGGACTAGAGTCAGTAATTGTAGAACTACAAAGTGCTTCTATATGGTAAGTGGAGCTGATAAAATGAACAGTGAGTTCAGAAACAAGGAGGTGGTTTTAATGTTATGGCTGATCAGTGTAGATTTGATGGGATGTATTTTATTCATGACAATGCAGTGTACACACCCAGGTTGGTACCATACCAAACTATATCTAACCAATTCAAACTGCAGTTGAATTTAAACTCCAGGTGAGTTCTAGACACATCACAAGGAAAATGACTGCAAACCGGATGCACCTGACAAAAAATCCACCACACAAAGAGGGGAAAATTCTTACCTTGAGCTTTTATAATGTCACAGTGTGTGGTACAATGTAAAAGCTGAAATACATTTGATTCGAATCGACTCTGATTTATTTAAAAGAATCGGTTCAAAATGATTCTTTGACAAATCGAACATCACTAGTAAGAGCTAGTTAGAAGTGCAACTGTGGCTTCATACTACTTTTAGTAATGTAATAATAATAATAATAATAATAATGATAATAATAATGATAATAATAATGATAATAATAATAATAATTATAATTATAATTATAGTTATAATAACAATAATAATAATAATAATAATAAAACAACAACAACAACAACAATAATAATAATAATAATAATAACAATAACAATAACAACAACAACAACAACAACAATAATAATAATAATAATAATAATAATAATAATAATAATAGCCTATCTCTTCTGATACAGGTGTTTTTAAAAATAGGTGGGAAAACAACAACCGTTACAAGAGCAGCACATCAATTTCACTTCATGTGGGTTTCAGGAATATTTTGAAATATTTATTCAGTATTAAATATTAAGAACTTACATCACGGTATTTGTTAACATCTAACATTTAATATAATTAGTTGCTCGAGGGTTAGTAAACAGTGTAAAAGTAAATTTTTTTGAAATTTAAACCACTGTGTGGCGCTGTTTACCTTACATTCCTGTACAGTTATTTTGCTCCACCAAGTTTGGAGTCGATTTTTCTACATATTTCGTGGAATTTTGCTTCTATCTTTATTCTCTCTTCTTTCTTTAATTATTTAGCTCTGAACTAAACCACAACTGGTTTCTAAACATAATTATCACAGGCATTTCAAATCTAGTAATAATCTACAGTTAAAAGTTTACACACAAGTCTGAGATTTGGCTGGGCAGCTCTTAAGCATTCACAGATTTACCCCAAGGCTTCTTCAGTGTTGTTTTGGCTATTTGCTTCGGGTTGTTGTCGTTTTGTAAGATGAACTGCCATCTCAGTCTGAATTTGCATGCACTGTGAAGCAGGTTGTAATCAAATATGTTTTTGTATTTGTCTGCAGTCTTATGTCCCTAGTTCTTAACAGTCTCCCTTGCTTGAAGCACCACCACAAAAATAGTTGTTGTTGTTGTTGTTAATTGTGAATGCTGTGTAGGGCTGCAACTATCGATTATTTTTGTAATCGAGAATTCTATCAATTATTCCAGTGATTAATCGAGTAATCGGATGAGAAATACTTTTGCTTTACTAAAGAGCAAAAATAAATACATATAAAATAAATAAGATGTGTCTCTTAAAACAAACTGCACATTTTTATTCCTTGCATACAGGACAGTTTAAAGAGAAAATTTTTGAAATGCAAAAATAAATCAAATTATTTTTAAAATGTATACAGGCAACCTAAAACTAAGGTATAAATAATAATAAACAATAATACATAATTATAAAACGGATAGTTCCGGTCCTAAAATCTGATTGGCTGAGCCGCGTTCGAAGCCGTTGTAAAATCCCCGATAAACGCACACCTAGGACCACCTCACATCATTCCATATTAATACGCCACTGAATAGAGAAAGTTAATGTTATTTTCGCCCTCACGTTGCCTAGCAACACTGTTAATCGGATTACCTTGCGTCGCGGAAGAATGCTTTATTGTAAGTTTATACACAATAAATACATTTATGATTAAACATTGTTGTATTTATTATATTTTATGTTGACCGCCGTTTTATAAAAGCAATAAGCCACTCGAGACCGTACGTTACTGTTATGATTTTAGCACGGGGAAAGAAGTTTTAGGCGTCATCCCCGTGCTAAAATCACAGTAACGTACGGCCTCTCGTGGCTTATTGCTTTAACATGAGCCTCTAATTTGTGCAACTTTCAGAACTAAAAGTTTCAGCTACAGCTCACGCAGAACATAAAGCTTTAATATTTTGTTGGGAGGCTTTGTGGCGTTTGTAGGAGGTAAAAAAAAAATTCTGTGAGGATAGTATCTCCTAGATGAGGTAGATTTGGTGTTTGTGTGCATGTACATGTGTGTTTGTTTAAGGCTTTAAAAAAGCCTGTGTTGGTTACAATGAAGAAAAGTCAGAGTATCAACAAGACGCTCTGATGTTGTGGATGTTGTTCTGAGTTTTCGTTTTTTCCAGCTTAAAATGATCTCAAACTTTCTGTGGTTTTCTCTGTCCAGTCTCGTCTATTCGCCCCTCGATATTTTCTCTCTCTCTCCATTTTGCAGTCCGCGCAGTCAAATCTCGGCTGTGTTTCAAATCGCACTTTCATACTGAACAGTACGCAGGAGCGGCGAGCGTGTCCAAATACGTAGTATTCACTGAACTGTACGCAAAAAGTACCCGGTGTAAGTCCTGTTAAGTACTGTTTAAGTATGAGATTTGGGATGCAGCCCTCGGCTTCTTCACATCACCTACCTACAGCGTGAACGCGTTGTGCAAAAGTGCGAAACACCGCAAGCTGTATATAGTGTATAGTTGTATAGATTAAACGATGCGTCGAAGCGAAAAATTTGCATCGATGATTTTTAGTAATCAAATTACTCAAGTTTCTCGAGGAATCGTTTCAGCCCTAGTGCTGTGTTTATAACAGTTTCATTTACAATATGTCAGAGAATGAATGATGCTAGGAATACTGAATGTTTTCCCTGTAACTGGTTACAAATAAACCTACTTTTAATTGTACAGTGCAGACTATGGCAGAGTAATTAATCAGCTTTTAAAAGTACAGTATTTATAAATTACAGTATTACTTATTACTAAAGGATCCAGATAAGAGCTTTTTTCACACATTCACATGACTGAACAGAAATAGCTGGTGTGATAATAAGGGTAGTTTTATGCAAAGGTCAGCCAACTTTTGGAAAAATGCATGTGTGAGCACAGAAGAAATGGAATCTTTTAAATAGCCCATTAAGGTCTGTATTTAACCGCTGTGAATACATTAAAATAATCTCCATCACTTAACTGACAACTATAAGGATTATGTCCCCTCTAAAAGAGTGTCTATCGCCCAGGTGAACTTCTGAGGGTTCAGTAAGGCTGAAATTCAGTTCTTACTTCATTAGTATTTTATTCATATTTGGATTGTTGCGTACAACAGCTAATGATGCAGTTGACCGTCTGTAAAACACAGTTTTAGCCAAGTCATATTTGTAAAGCCAAAATGTGACGTAATTTTGGAGCTTCCAGTACAAGTAGTGTATGTAGTCGTATTTATCAGATAATTAAGTATGTATTTTAGTTGTAATTATAATACATTTTAATCTATAGAGCACTATAAAAGTTTGGTCATAAATAAGCCTCTTTATTATCATGTAAGAATGAATAGAATACCTTTATTTGTCATATATACGTACACATCAAAAGTGGGTGCAGCGAGGCGCCCAGGTGGCGCAGCGGGACATTCTGCTAGCACACCAACGCCGAGATTCTGAACTCCTCGATTTGAAACTCGGTGTTGCCACTGGTCGACTGGGTGCCATCTAGCGGGCATAATTGGCTGTGCCTGCAGCAGATACTAATTGGCCACCGTATCTGCTGGGTGGGGGCCGGACTATGTGTGGGTGGGATCTTCATACGCTGTGTAAGGACCCTGATTGGCAGAAGAGACACCTGTGCAGAATGCAGGGGCGAGAAGAGGAGGGCTGTGCACGTGTCGGAAGAGGCGTGTACAGCGACGTGCTCTCCTCGGATGCAATCGGGTATCCCTCAGCAGCGGAAAACAAATTGACTGTGCTAAATCGGGAGGAAAATGGGGAGAAAATGCATTTAAAAAGTGGGTGCAGTGATGAAGTAGCTTGCTCACTACCACTGAGATACAGGGTTCAAATGTCAGTGGTGCTATTAGCCAGTCTGGTGTCTGCACAGACATGATGGGCTGAGGGTTACCAAAACAGCCAAACCATTGGAAGGTGCACTTGTCTGTGCGCTCTCAGTGCTGGTCCCATGCACGGTGGCTCAGTGGGTTGCACTGTTGCCTCACAGCAAGAAGGTCCTGGATTCGATCCCCAGGTGGGGCGGTTCTTTCTGTGTAGAGTTTGCATGTTCTCCCTGTGTCTGCACGGGTTTCCTCGAGGAGCTCCGGTTTCCTCCCACAGTCCAAAAACATGCAAGTGAGGTGAATTGGAGATACAAAATTGTCCATAATTTGTGTCCAAAACTTGTGAACTGAAGAACCTTGTGTAACAAGTACCTACCGTTTCTGTAATGAATGAAACCAAAGTGTAAAACATGACATTAAAATCCTAATAAATAAACAGACAAACACCACACTCATCAGACCAAGTCTTTATCTAACTCATGTTATGCACAGGGGTATAGTCATGCTGGAACCAGAAAAGTCCTGTCCCAAAATATTGGATTTTTTTGTATATACACCTATAATATAACATATGAACCCAACAATAAGCAGATATTCATGTATTTTTGGCTCAGACAACAGATGAGCTACTGTAACTCAAATAGCTGAAGAAGTTAATGCTGGTTTTGATAGAAAGGTGTCAGAATACACAGAGCATCACAGTTTGTTGCGTATGGGGCAGCAAAAGGGGGATTAACACAATATTAGGAAGGTGGTCATAATCTTATTCCTGATCGGTTTATAGTGTATAGTAAATGCAGAAGTGAAAAAGTATAGTGCAGCGTGTAGTAATGCAGGTCAGTCGTTTACTGTCATGTTAAAGACACACTAAAGTGTTTTTAAAAGTGGCAGTGCTGCAGGGTATAAACAGTGTAAATGTAATGTCAAAAGTACAATCAGAGTCCTTAAGGTACAATTATCCGCCCTAATTATGTTCCTCCACAATAATTTCACCTCAATTAAAGAAACAATAGATGTACCCTTACCATTAGAACTAGTAAACCTTTCTCCTGAAAGTCAACAGCAAGCCAAGTTCAGTGTGTAGCAGTAATAATTATAATCATTTTAATTTAAAAGTAATTGTAGTAATATACAGTATGTGTACACACAGTTTAATCAGCCACTTTATCCTTGTAGTGGATATTAAAAAGTCTACACACCCCTGTTAAAACGGCAGGTTTTATGTAACCAATCAGACCAAGATAAATCGTTTCAAACTAATTTTCATTTTTAATGTGACCTACGTATCTGTGTAATTCAATTATAATCAGTTAGAGGGGATAAATAATAATATAATTAATTAATATACGTATAATAATAAATAAAGTCTGTAGTGGTCAGTATCTATCAAAAGTGTTCCAAGGAAGGAACAGTGGTAAACCGGCGACTGGGTCATGGGCGGCCAAGGCTCACCAAGGCGCCTCCTTTTTAAATAACTTTAAAAAGGTGGTGCAGCGGGATAATCCTCTAGCACACCAGCGGTGGGATTCTGAGCTCCATGAGTTCGAATCTCAGCTTCGCTACCGGTCGGCTTGGCGCCCCCCAGCAGACACAATTGGCGTGTGCCTGTAGCAGACAAAATTGGCCTCTAGTCTGCTGTGTGGGAAAAGACCGGACTATATTTTCAACACTGTATAACAGCAGTCCCCAACCTTTTTTGCACCACGGACCGGTTTCATATAACATATAATTTCTGTGTGGCGCTCTGTACGCAAAGCTGACCCCATGCACAAATCCACTGAAATATGGGTGAATAACAGGGGATTGGTGGACTGTGCAGACATCAGAGGGAGTGTGTGTCAGGCAAATATACACCCTCCTTGGACACCAAGGGGTCTCCAGAAGTCGTTCAGAATGAACCAATCACTCATAACTCATGTTACATAGTAGTAACACATGTTCCATCTGATTAGGTAGGATTTTCCAGACATTAGTTACATCTTACAGCGAAAGCCTTGTCCAGCAAAGTGCCTACAAAGTTTTAGAGGGATCTCACTGTTGAAAGGTATCAGCCTGGAGAAGGGTAGAAAAATCTGAGGTCAAGTGAGGTCCTTCTAAGCTTTCACTCCAGCTCAGCCTGAAGTTCTTTGGACATTGTACGTCACTTCTTTGCCTCATTTTAAGTTCTCTTCGATTTCCCTCTTCTCACCACATGCTGAAGGGTATTGACTGAACCATGAGTGGCGAACTTCTTAATAACATTTCAAGCTGTTGAAGCCAGTGGCACCAGAGTCTTTGAAGACAGTCTTTTTCTTTAGACTGCTTGAGCTTGGTGACAGTTGTATTTCTGGTCTGCTCAGCTCTCTTGTCTTTGCTATTGTGAACAAGGAATAAAAAGTGCCGAGGTGTGGACAGGTGAGTCTTATTTCTTTCTTTTTTTTTTTTGCTATTTATTTATGCATTTTCTTCCAATTTAGTGTAGTCAGTTTGTCTTCCGCTGCTGGGGGATCCCTGATTGCAGTCGAAGTGGGTATATTGCTGGTCACGCCTTAACGGAACCCTTTTTCACCCATGCATTCTGCACAGGCGCCTCTCTATCTGCCAATCAGGGTCTTTACACAGCGTTTAGAAGACCCCACCCACATAGTCCAGTCTTCCCCCTCTTGCAGAACCGTGTCTGCCGCTGGAACTGCCAATTATGCCCACTAGATGGCGCCCAGTCAACGGTGGCAACGCTGAGTTTCAAACTGAGGAGTTTAGAATCTCGGCACTGGTGTGCTAGCGGAATATCCCGCTGCGCCACCTGGGCGCCTAGTCTAATTTCTAATTAATCACAAGCTGACAAGTCTGATTTTGTCCTTTGTGTCAAACTGAACAAAGGGTGCCATTAATTGTCTGGCATTTGTTTCATTTTTGTCCCCTTTTTCCTGTTAAGCTGTAGCCTAGTGGTTAATGTACTGGACTAGTAATCAGAAGGTTGCCGGTTCAAGCCCCACCACTGCCAGGTTGCCACTGTTGAACCCTTGAGCCAAACCCTTAACCCTCAATTACTTAGAGTGTATACTGTTACAACTGTAAGTCGCTTTGGATGAAAAAGTGTCTGCTAAACACCGAAAATGTAAATGCCAAGTTTTTAGTTTTGTTAATTTTGAGTCTTGTGCATTTCTGTATCAAAAAATGAGTTTATTAATCCAAGTTGTTTCACTGAACACCTTTAAATTGTGTACTTAATATTTAGGGATACCAGTAATGTTGACCACAAATGTAAATGACAAAAGAAGCTAAATTAGGTGGAGCAGCGGGACATTCCGCTAGCACACCAGCACCCAGATTCTGAACACCCCGGTTCGAGTCTTGGCTCTGCTACCCTTCGGCTGGGTGCCATCTAGTGGGCACAATTGGCAGTGCCTGCAGCAGACAAAATTGGCCACCATGTCTGCTGGGTGGGGAACTGGGGAAATAACCGGACTAAGTTCGTGGGGTCTTCAAATGCTGTGCAAGGACCCTGGTTAGCAGACCGAGGCGCCTGTGCAGAAGTGGAGGAGCCTCATATGCGAATCCGCCGAAACACGGGCATAAAATAAGGGGTCCGCTAGGACTGCGCATGCGTCGGAGGGGGCGTGAGCAGCAATATACCCTCCTCGAATGAAATCACAGATACACAGCAGCGGAAGACAAATTGACTACGCCAAAAACAGGAAAAAGGAAGAAAATGCAGAAAGTAGAAAGTAGAAAAAGAAGAAGCTAAATTATAACACAATATAATAATAAAGTCAGATTTAATCAACAGTTTGAGTAGCGCAGTAGAATTTTCTATATATCATACACCGATCAACCATAACATTAAAACCACCTCCTTGTTTCTACACTCACTGTCTATTTTATAAGCTCTTTTTTATATCTTCTATTTTATAGAAGCACTTTGTAGTTCTACAATTACTGACTGTAGTCCATCTGTTTCTCTGCATGCTCTTTTTTTTTGCTCCCTTTCATGCTGTTCTTCAATGGTCAGGACCCCCACAGGACGACTACAGAGCAGATATTATTTAGGTGGTGGATCATTCTCAGCACTGCAGTGACACTGACATGGTGGTGGTGTGTTAGTGTGTGTTGTGCTGGTATGAGTGGATCAGACACAGCAGCGCTGATGGAGTTTTTAAACACCTCACTCTCACTGCTGGACTGAGAATAGTCCACCAACCAAAAATATATCCAGCCAACAGCGCCGCATGGGCAGTGTCCTGTGACCACTGATGAAGGTCTAGAAGATGACCAACTCAAACAGCAGCAATAGATGAGCGATAGTCTCTGACTTTACATCTTCAAGGTGGACCAACTAGGTAGGAGTGTCTAATAGAATGGACAGTGAGTGGACACAGTATTTAAAAACTCCAGCAGCGCTGCTGTGTCTGATCCACTCATACCAGCACAACACACACTAACACACCACCACCATGTCAGTGTCACTGCAGTGCTGAGAATGATCCACCACCCAAATACTACCTGCTCTGTAGTGGTCCTGTGGGGGTCCTGACCATTGAAGAACAGGGTGAAAGCAGGCTAAAAAGGTATGCACCGAAACAGATGGACTACAGTCAGTAATTGTAGAACTACAAAGTGCTTCTATATGGTAAGTGGAGCTGATAAAATAGACAGTGAGTGTAGAAACAAGGAGGTGGTTTTAATGTTATGGCTGATCAGTGTATATTCTCTGTTTAGAGTTTGCGTTTATTTCTATTTTCTGTAGAAACGAATGGCACACTTAGATGACAGAGCAGCTACTTTGTCTTCATAACCGTATAAATCATTGCCTGTTCTTTTAACCACTAAGAGATTGATGTAGGCAATGCCAACTTCCAATTTGCTTTTCCGCTACAGCATATGGCGCTAGTCAGACAGCCAGCCTGACACCCATGTTTGAAGCTATAAATCCATATTTGCCCCACATGGCCGTGTTTCCTTGTGGCTCCAGATGTCTTAAATGAGGAGGAACAGTTGCACACATTTTAATGGATGAAGACAAGCTAGAGATTGACAGACTAGTGAGCTCAAAAGCACTGGTGGGAGACGTGGTGACAGGTTTACAGTTTGGTAATTGAGAGGAGATTTACTTTTCTTCATTATTAATCAAGGTTAACTAAGCCCTGTAGAAACTGTTAAATATAAGTGGTGCCTGATGTTCATTAAGCACAACTGCCTGTGTGCTTGTTAGACTCTTTCCACTTGATTGGTATATAATATGTCCATATTGGTCCAAAACAGCATTATAAAAAACAAAACAAATAATATTTTTGTGGTTAATGATTGGTGCCTTTGGCCGCTCAGGTGGCGCAGCGGTAAAAACACACGCTGGAACCAGAGGTGGGATCTTAAATACATCGTATCGAATCTCAGCTCTGCCTGCCGGTTGGGCTGAGCAGCCACATGAACAACGATTGGCCTGTTGTTCATATAGGGGTTGGTTAAGCCGGATAGGGACTCTCTCATAACTGATGCAACTACGAACTCTGCTGGCTGGTTGATGGCGCCTACACAGGGATGGGGAAAGAGTGCTGTCAGGGTGTGTCTCTCCATACACAGAGCTGATCCGCAGCTGATCTCGTCTAGTGTAGGTGACAACTATATATATAAATGATTGATGCTTTTCACATAGGGCTTTGTTGTGAAAGCTTTATAAATGTTTATGATATTTATCTCTTCTTTAATGACTATCTTCTTTCAGTGCATCTGTCCCACAAACATGTTTACCCTGTATGACTTAAAACTACGCAATACAAAGTTGATCAAAAACAGACAGATATTTTATTCTCTCTAACCAACACTAATTATAATGCATTCTAAACAGAAAGATGCGTGATATTCAAACACGGAGAATTGATCAGGCGCTGGGGAAGGCGTCTAAGCCTATTGCAGTGTTGTTGCTATGTTTGAGTAATGAAAGTGCAACTCTCTTAGCTCCAGAAGAAGCAGTCAGAATAGTTATTAGCAGAGAAGCTTATGTGATTCAACTGCTTGGGTGTACAAACAGAGCTTTAGGTTGGGGAGGGGGGGGGGGGGTCTTTACTAATTGGTTGTGAGGAGATCAGGGCTTCCTCATTTTTTAGCTCCATTAATTTAAATCTGCCTTTTTCTTTTAATAATGCCAATGTTTTTTTTTAATGCTTTTTCTCCCAATTTTTAGCATGTTAATTTTTTTACCGAATTGCATTATTCTTCCTCTCTACTGGTGCTGACCCCTGCCCTGATTGAGGAGAGTAAACTGACACATGCCCCCTGCGACACATGCGCAGTAGCCGACTGCATCTTTTCACCTGCACGAGGTGAGTTCATATGCGGATCAGCCTTGTGCACGTAGAGACACACCCTGATCAGCATTATCCCTCAACTCTGTGCAGGCGCCATCAGTCAGCCAGCAGAGGTCGTAATTGCATCAGTTATGAGGTCCCCATCAGGCTCATCCTACCCTATGAACAACAAGCCAGAGATGGCAGAACAAGATGGCAGAGCTGAGATTTGATATGATGTATTCGAAATCCCAACTCTGGTGTGCTAGCATGTTTTTTAAATATATAAAGTGTTTTATTACTACAAGACTTCTAAGCAACTCCAAGCAGTTTCAAAGCATTCTTGGTGTACTTACAGGGATTGATCTGCTTGGGGCTCGTTGCTGGTAAAATAAATTAATATTTTTAATGAGTTTAGTTATAAAAAAATCTGTGGCTAAACTATCACAATATAGTTTATAACTGATGATTTTTTTATTTTTATCGGTGTTATGAATTACCACCAGCACAGACATTTGGTCAGAAACCTTGAGCTTCAACTGTCTCTGAACTTGTCTCTGGTGACTTGTTTCCCTTTAAATTAGGGCTGTCGTTAAAAAATAACAACATGAACTCAAGCACTCACCTCACTGTCCTCCCATTGGCTGCACTCGCCAGGTCGTTATTATTATATTACAATATTTTCATTAAGTAAAATAAAAATAACTTAAACTGTGCATTAAAAATACCAGAGGCAGGAATTTGGACTTGAAGTGTAACTTCTGAGTGAGTACTTTTAATTCATTCTGATCAGCTATCAGCAGATGCAATTTGTTGAGGGGGCCCAAAAATTTTTTTTTGCACTGGGGCCCATGAGCTCCTAGTTACGCCACTGGTGTTGCATCTAGAAATGGTTCATATTAAAAGCACCTGTTTTCAGTGGCAGGATTATGAACAGGAAAAGATCCTCACTTGACTCACTAATGTGAACAGACTTGTCATTTTAAATAACAAATAACAAATAATAATAAGATGGGTAGCTGTTAACAACTCTATATAGGCATTGGCTAGCTTTATAAAAATATTTTAGATTTAATCATTTTATCACAATTTTATTAATTTTTTATTGTGAAACATGTTCTTGCAATAAAAATGTGTATAACTGTTCAAATTGTGCTTTGTTACTTTTGCACGCGATTAATTGCGATTGATTTGGTTCTTTAATCGCGATTAATCTCCTAATTTTTAATCACGTGACAGCCCTACTTTAAATGAATGCACCCCTAGGTAGGTTGCGAGCCAAAACAATGGTTCACAGAGACAAATAATAATAATTAAACAAACTATTAACAAATTAAGGGTTTTCCAATCATTATGAAGGGGACTGTTTATTCTTCTTATGTCTCATTATATTCCAGTGTAATTCCTGGACAGCTGACTAATCACTGGACATTTATATTATTTTTGTCTCGCCATACTCTCCACAGATTAAAGCCTGTTTTTTACTTTTACATTTATAGCAATTAGGAAATGCTCTTATCTAAAGCGACCTACAGAATGATGTGCTTACCTTGGTAAATATGTCATTACTGTAGTACAATGCAAATATGTGGAAATCTTGTTAAGACTGTATGGGTAGGTGAACACTTTGTAGATAAAGTGTCAGATGTTTAAACAGACAGGGGGCATTCAGTCCACCACTTAAGTGCTAGAACAGAGAAGAACCTTGATGTTTGTCTTCCTTAAGTCCTGGAGGGGGGTGGAATGAGCCAGGCCTGTAACTTGAAGGTGCTTTGCAGAGACACCTGAAAGTAATTTTGAAAAGCCTGGAACATTTAGCAGTAAAAGTATCAGGAGTTTTTAGATATCGAACAGGGGGCTGATAGGAAAAGGCAAATGCACACACACTGTTGTGTTGAAACAGTATAGTGAGTGTATGTGTGAAAGTGTGTTTTATATATATATATATTTTATTTATGCATTTTCTCCCCTTTAGCGCGTCCAATTGCCCGATTGCATTTACATTTTCTGCATTTAGCAGACACTTTTATCCAAAGTGACTTACAGTACAGTATACAATCTGAGCAATTGAGGGTTAAGGGCCTTGCTCAAGGGCCCAACAGCAGCAACCTGGCAGCGGTGAGGCTTGAACCAGCGACCTTTTGATTACTAGTCCAGTACCCTAACCACTAGGCTACGGCTTAGTGGTTAGGATTGCATCATGCTTCCTCTCCACCAATGCCGATTCCTGCTCTGATTGAGGAGAACGAAGCTAACCCACGCCCCCTTCCGACACATGGGCAGCATGCCGTATGCATCTTATCACCTATACTTTGACGAGTGCAGTGCAGCTCAGCGTTGTGTACGGAGAGACACACCCAGAGAGCACTCTTTTCTCATCTCTGTGCAGGCGCCATCAATCAGCCAGCAGAGGTCATAATTGCACCAGTCATGAGAGAGAGACCCTATCTGGCTTAGTCCCGCCCATATCTGAACAACAGGCCAATCGTTGTTCATGTGGCTGCTCAGCCTTAGCCGGTAGGCAGAGTTGAGATTCGATACGATGTATTCGAGATCCAGCTCTGGTTCCAGCGTGTGTTTTTACCGCTGTGCCACCTGAGCGGCCCGTGTGTGTATGTGTGTTTGCCCTGTGATGGACAGGTGACCTGTCCAGGGTGTTTCCTACCTTTCGCCCAGTGAATCGGACCCACTGTGACTTCGAATAGGATAACAGACAATGAATGAAAGAATTAATGAATGTTGTAAAATCAGGTACAAACTATACACCTACCAAACATGAGATGTACCAACCTACCAAAAATAGTTGCGCGTTAACTTTTTGAGAAAAAAAGTGTTATGAAGAGAGGAGGCAGACCCAGAATGCAGAGAACCAAATTATAAATTTTATTAAATAAAGTATAATAAACACAAACTGAGGACAAACAAGAACAAAAAACTAATCGGGCGAACCCCGATTGACGCTGCTGTTGACACAGGCTAAAAAAAGAGAAAAAAGAAAACACGAAAAAAGCAGTCGAGTGGAGCCGCGAACCCCGGTCGCTGAGGAATGGGTTACGCGCCGGATTAATCAAATCCGGGAAAAACGAAACCAAAAGTTTGCCGCCGAACGATTCAGAATAACCAGATCGGTCCAAAACACCGACCGATCTGTAAAACAAAGAAAAAAAGACAAGGCACGTTACAGCACGGATCTCGCGCTAATGGAGCACGGTAGTGTTAATAATCCGGACGGAATCGTCCGAAAACAAAACAAAACCGCAGTCCGCTGGAGTGCGGTTCGGGAACCCAGACCCAATTCGCGGTCTCTGGGAGAAGCTGATCTGTAGGGAAAAAAAAACAAGGAGAGTACGTTAGGCATGGCGTGATTCGAACCGGCGATGCGGGGTTCCCGGGCACTGGCTTTACCCGCTAGAGGGTCGCGTTGCTGGGGGATGTTACTGCAGTTAGCCACCTGCTAACCATGCAGGAAGGGGCTAACGGACACGCCAAAACAACCGCAGCGCGAGGGCTGCGCGAAGTCACACCAACTTTCCCTGAAAAAGAAAGCCAAAAGGTCCCTAGCTACCTCGGCCTTTTGACCTACTAGCCCGACCGCCCTTATGGCGCCCGGGTTCACCGGCTTTCCCTAACAAAGGGGCTAGCTGGCGTAGCGACAAGCAAAACAAACAAAAGGTGTGACAACCTGCTTAAATAGGCAAGGCGCAGCTGCAGGTTGTCAGCCCTAATTAGCAGGCCTCCTATATGAGGCCTTTGTTTGCGATGTTCTGTAATCCCTGCGACGCCGGGAACTGGAGGTAAGTTCACCAGCCGCCGCAGGAACCCTAATAAGAAGAGTGTGTTTCATTTATTTACTAAGAAAAAGGAACAGCTGCTGAAATAATTTAAATTACAGAACTTTTATGACATACTGTACATGTACCGCACAAGTGTATATGAACTTTAACTGAACCATAAATAAAATCAGAAAGAAGTCAGTATTGATCAACCCTCTACCTCCTCTTTCTACCAGGGTAAAATCTATCTGCTCATCTTTCCCTTTCACCATCACTGTGTGCGACTGCTGAGACCGGCTGAATAACCTCCCAGAATCACAATCAATTCAGCCCTGCTTCATGTAGAATTTCGGCAGGTTCCAAGCCTGATTTGTACCGATGTGGAGCCTCAAATAGAAGAACAACAAATAATGGAAAGAAAAGAACCCAGCTGAGGCTAAAGCCTCAAAGCATAAGACATAAAATTGATTATGCTCTGGCCAATCAGGGCAGGAAATCTTTGGATAGTGCCCGGAGGCTTTGCCGAGTTACTCAGACACTCTTTTACTTCTTGGTCCTAAAAGGCTTACAGGAGCATTTATGAAATGAAAACAGTGCAAGCTAAAACACTGGGCATGGTTTTTAATAGAATTCTAGTACAGACAGCCTTGTTCTCAGTGTAATTTTCCACTATATGACTTCCTTAATTTATTTCTTTATTTCTTTTTTGTCACCTTATGGCAATCAGCAGGAAGGGGCAAGTGGAGCAGATCTTCACGTTAGAGGGATTCAATTAAAGACTGTGTTTTTAGCTAATGCTCCAAGTCTGTGAGACTGTCTTCAGCTGTTCTGAGATGCTTGGTTGCACAAGATGACATCCTGGTAACGTTGCCCATTACTGACTTGCGGTAATTTGCATACGTGTTTAAGGGAGGACACATGCCCAGTGCAGCACACTGAAGTTTTAATACTAAAAATAAATCCATTGTGATTTTATTGTCTTAAATATTAAGAGAAAATGTGATCTCCAAATGTATTTATTTATTAGGATTAAAAATATATATATTTATGCATTTTCTTCCCTTTCTCTCCCTTTTTAGCGCATCCAATTGCCCGATTGCATCATGCTTCCTCTCCACCAATGCCGATCTCCGCTCTGATTGAGGAGAACGAAGCTAACCCACGCCCCCTCCGACACGTGGGCAGCAGCCGTATGCATTTTGTCACCTACACTTTGACGAGTGCAATGTGGATCAGCTCTGTGTACGGAGAGAGGCACCCTGACAGCATTTCTGTGCAGGTGCCATCAATCAGCCAGCAGAGGTCGTAATTGCATTAGTTATGAGAGAGTCCCTATCCGGCTTGATATCCCACCCCTATCTGAACAACAGGCCAATCGTTGTTCATGTGGCCGCTCAGCCCAACCGGCAGGTAGAGCTGAGACTCGATATGATGTATACGAGATCCCAGCTCTGGTTCCAGCGTGTGTTTTTACTGCTGCGCCACCTGAGCGGCCTCATGTTTTACACTCTTTGGTTACATTCATGACAGGTCAGGTAGTTACTGGTTACACAAGATTCATCAGTTTTTAATATAAGTTTAAAATCAAACACAGTCACAGACAATTTTGTATCTCCAATTCACCTCACTTGGACGTCTTGGACTGTGGGAGGAAACCGGAGCTCCCCGAGGAAACCCACGCAGACAAAGGGAGAACATGCAAGCTCCACACAGAAAGGACCCAGGATGCTCTACCTGGGAATCAAACCCAGGACCTTCTTGTTGTGAGGCAACAGTGCTACCCACAGAGTCACCGTACCACCCCCAAAATCATTAAAAAGTTGTTTCATGGTCATTTTACCCTTCTGAAGCAGTCAAAGCTCTGCCTGTATGGACAGTCATGTTTATAAAACACAGTCGGGCTATGAAAGATGCGTTCAGGTTCCACAACCAAAGTGACTACCAGAAAAGTTTAGGTATTTATATATAAGTTGTGGCTCGGTGGGTAGCACCGTCGCCTCACAGCAAGAAGGTCCTGGGTTCGATCCCCAGGCATGGCGATCCGGGTCCTTTCTGTGTGGAGTTTGCATGTTCTCACCGTGTCTGTGTGGGTTTCCTCTGGGAGCTCCGGTTTCCTCCCACAGTCCAAAAACATGCAGTCAGGTTAATTGGAGACACTGAATTGCCCTATAGGTGAATGGTTGTGTGTCTGCCCTGCGATGGACTGGGCCCCGTCCAGGGTGTTTCTGTGTGCCTTGCGCCCATTGAAAAGCTGGGATGGGCTCCAGCTTTTTTTTAGCCTGCTTTCACCCTGTTCTTCAATGGTCAGGACCCCTACAGAGCAGGTATTATTTGGGTGGTGGATCATTCTCAGCACTGCAGTGACACTGACATGGTGGTGGTGTGTTAGTGTGTGTTGTGCTGGTATGAGTGGATCAGACACAGCAGCGCTGCTGGAGTTTTTAAATACCGTGCCCACTCACTGTCCACTCTATTAGACACTCCTATCTAGTTGGTCCACCTTGTAGATGTAAAGTCAGAGACGATCGCTCATCTATTGCTGCTGTTTGAGTTGGTCATCTTCTAGACCTTCATCAGTGGTCACAGGACACTGCCCACGGGGCACTGTTGACTGGATATATTTTTGGTTGGTGGACTATTCTCAGTCCAGCAGTGACAGTGAGGTGTTTAAAAACTCCATCAGCATTGATGTGTCTGATCCACTCATACCAGCACAACACACACTAACACACCACCACCATGTCAGTGTCACTGCAGTGCTGAGAATGATCCACCACCCAAATAATACCTACTCTGTTGTGGTCCTGTGGGGGTCCTTACCATTGAAGAACAGTATGAAAGGGGGCTAACATTTCGAAAGGACGTACTATTCAAATGATGCTTGATGTGTGCCAAGAAATAATTTCCTAGACCACTACCATCAGCCTGAACTGTTGCACATTTATGCAACAGTTCTCTGACCCCTCGTCTACATTTCTCTACAAAACTGACATTACGTGTACCAGTACTCGAACCAGACGTTCTTCCAATGTGTCCAGTTTCAGTGAGCCTGTGCCTACAAGCCCTAGATTCCAAGATTCCTGTTTTTAGTTGATAGTAGTGGAACTTGATGTGGATTTTTACTGTCGTAGCCTATTTGCCTCAGGGTTTGGCATGTCATATGTTCTGAATTGATTTTACATTTACCATGCTTTTGAAGAGCGCTAGTCTGAGTTATCATAGCTCTGCTGTATGTGTACCTCTACTATTTGGGCACCCCAACTGGACAGAAGTAGTCTGTGTTACAGCAGTAATAAGGAGAAACCATTGACTCCCTTTCTTAGCTTTGCTTAGTAACAAAACACAGGAGCTTGAACTCTCTGTGGTGGTGGGCTAGTGCAGGGTATTTCAAACCCGGGGTCATGATCCTTGAGGGGGTTGTGGGTCAAAGAAAATGGGTCACAGAGAAAAATAATAATAATTAAATCAACAAATTTAACAGGCACAAACATGAAATACATTTGGACACGAACGGCATCTTGTGGAGGCTTTACGTTACATCTTGTAAACCACAGTGGGACCAGATTGCCACCATTTTTATTAATTAAGTATATTTTGTTTTGTGTTTTGTTTTGATGCATTTGTTGTGTCAAAAATCATGGACAAAATATGGAGAAAGTTTGAAAAGCCCTGGTCTCGAACTCGTTGCTTCGAAACTCAGCTTTGCCATCCGGCAAGCTGGGCGCCTACATGAAAGTTTGGCTTGTTGTTCATACAGGGTGGGTGCCGGACGGGCCCTCATAACTGATGCAATTACGACCTCTGCTGGCTGATTGATGGCGCCTGCACAGAGTCGAGTGATAATGCGTTGATCAGGATGTGGCTCTCTGTACACAAAGCTAAACTGCATATGAACTCGCCTCGTGCAGGTGAAAAGATGCAGTCAGTACTGTACTCGTGTCGGAGGGGACGTGTGTCAGTCTCGGCTCTCCTCGGTCAGGAGTGGAGATCAGCATCAGTAGAGAGGAAGCGTAATGCAATCAGGTAATTGGGTATGACTAGAGTGGGAGGAAAAATGAAAAACATGAAAAAACCCTGGTCTAGAGTATTGTACTGCTATGCCACCCAGGCACTACTTAATTATTATACTTATTTTAATTATAGGTAATTTAACAAGGCGTGGTACCAAGTTGATTATTTTAGCGAACGCTGACCAACAAACAGTCAGGCTTGAACAAGTTAACACGGGCATTTAATCTGATCTGAGCCTGCCTGACATGGGGGCTATAAAGATTTCGTTATTTTAGCTTCTGTAATAAACTTAACAGAAGCTCAGAAGCCCACTGAAACCGAGCCACCCATCTGTGTAATAGGCCTTGTCAAAGTTAAAAGCAAATCAGTGCTTCTCTTCAAGGCGATGCGTACACACTTGAAGGGTTTGGGGAAAGTCATGAATGTGGCAGGCAGGGCCCAGAAGAAACCTTGTAGTGCTTAGCTTCTCGCCCACCAGTTCTCCCAGTTCTTGCCATCTGTCACCAACAAAGAGCGCTCAAAGACGTGTTAAATCAATATGTGCTGTTTACTTCTTTAATCTGTTGTATCTTGTTTACAGTCACCTGTGCTTTGAGTAAGTAATCTGAATAAAAGAGGGGCTTTACATTTTCAGCATACGCTTTAATCCAAAGCAACAGTTACAATTTAAGCAATTGAAGGTTAATGGCCTTGCTCATGGGCCCAACAGTGGCAACCTGGCAGTGGTGAGGCTTGAACCGGCAACCTTTTGATTACTGGACCAGTACCTTAACCACTAGACTACAGCTGCCCTATAAGGACTTTAAAGTCCTTTGCTTGTCACAGGTAAAAATAAAAATCTTTGCGAATTCACAGAGGATAAAACTTGTTCCCTAAGCCATGAGACTATAGATCTTGTCTCCCCCCCTATTTTTTCTTTCTAATTCTTTCCCAGAGCAGAGTTCATCTTGATATATTGGGGTTAATCCTATAAATAATTGTAATGCGTTTTTTAATGGCCGCACATATTCTGTAGCTGTCAGTATGTAGAGCTTTGTGTAATATATTTGCTTTAATCTAGGGCTGGCCTGATACCACTTTTTTATGTCTGATACCGATACCGATACTGAAAATTGAGTATCTGCTGATACCGATACCAATCCGATACCGTCATTTCTCCTCTCAAACAACTAAGCAGTAATAATCCATGTCTCAATGCACCATGGTTAAACTAGCTATCTAAATAACAACACTCAGACTGTGACACAAATATTCTAAAGGAATAAATACAGAACCTACAACATCACACTTACACAAAACTGCTGTTTTTATTTTAACTTTTACACAGATTATTTCTGGATTGTTTATCAGCACCATACAAACATTTAAAATAAAACTTAAAGTGCAACTTTATCTGTATTTAACAAATAAATTATAATTTCAATATAGAATTCTAGATCTGTGAACTCTCAAGTAGGGATGCATCGATACCATTTTTTCCCAACCGAGTACGAGTACAAGTACGTGTATTTTAGTACTTGCCGATACCGATACCAACACCTATTTAGAATACCATTTTTTTAAAAACAAAAACACACGTGAGAAGTGATGAGAAGTTTAATGATACCACGTCCAAAAATGCACGTCAACAAGTAGCGAGTGATCAAAGTGTTTGTGCGCTGATGTGATGAAATCAAGGAGGAAAATAAATGAATCTGAATGGATTTGGCAACACGAATACCATGGATTGTTCTATAGTGAGTTGGAGGTTAATAAATATTTTTGCAATGTTGGTGTTTTGTTGTTATGTTTTGTAGAGAACGATCAGGTCAGAAATACTGTAAAACGTGTGTGTGCCGGTGTATTCTGATATAAACTATATTATCCCTCTGTCCCACCGGTTTACACTCCTCTCCTGTGTTTCCCCTCACACCGTATCCTGCGTTCTCATTGGCTGTTCGACATAGCACTCATTCCCAGTCGCACATCTCAGATCAGATATCCGACGCAGAGCCGTAGGTTCTCTCTACCGCTCTGATCTGACGTGCTAGAAAACTCGGCGAGCCGGTTGGATCGAGTTGTTGAGTAGTTCACACTTAGTGATCGAGAGCCAAGTTTTAATCGCCGAGCGAACGCAGAGTTGCTCCCGAGCCGGCAAATCTAGCGCCGACCAGTTGCCGAGCGAAAATCAGGGCAAAAATCGTGTAGTGTGAACTACGCATAACGCAGCAACGTGCACTAGGCACACGGTATCGGATGTTTAGTATCGGAGCCTCGTTTGCAAGCCTCGTTTGAGTACAAGTTAATAAGCGCGGTATCGGGCAAATACCCGATACCAGTATCGGTACTCATGCATCTCTACTCTCAAGTCTACACCTTGAAGAGGCAGCAAAGAAATTATAAAATAAATAATAAAACATTTTATTTATAAACAAAAAAAATATGAAACAATTAAATAATAAAAAATAAACAAATGCATCTATCTTGTCCCGGCTTGGAGATCTCTCACATCCTCAACGATTAATCCATTAGTGTTATGAAATAAAACAAACTCCACCGTTTCCCGTTCAGCCACAGACGTCCTCTTAAAAATCCAGCAGGTTTTTAATCATCTAAAAATGTGACAGAACTTTAACGGAAACTCTCAACCAGACTCTGTGTCAATTCCAATTGGTCCATTGCGTTCGATTGACATCCACATCTTCCAGTTGTAGACACTTTACACCTTTGTGAAAATGTAAATGGAACTATACATAAATCTGCATTTAAAGTCAAAAACTATTTGAGGCCATTTAAATAAATCAAACAACCCAGTAAGTTTAAATAAACTCCTAATTTCATGTCTGCACAGGCCAAAAAAAGTTGGGTCAAGGTGTAAGTTTGTGGAATTTAGTTTTGCAATTTTTATAAGCAAACAGGTAAAAAAAGATACAAGGTCGTGTTAACATGACTAACATGGTTGTTTAAGAGCAAGGATGGGCCAAAATTAGCTTAAATATTTCAGGTCCAAAAAAAACCTATATTTTCCAACACATATTTGCAGAAAATGTAGACATTTCACCATCTAGTTCATCACTGCATAAAGAACACATCTAAAACTACTTTTAATTACTTGTGACCTTTGATCCCTCAGATACCACTGCATTAAAAACTGAAGACCTAGTCAGCCATGCCTGTGTAGATGCCCAGCCGGCCAAAAGCACAGCTCAGATTGGAACCTAGATCCCAGCAGTGGAGAATTAGTATAACACACCTCATCACCATCCATGCTCCTTATATAAAACAAAATGTAAATAATTGAATATCCCACTGTTCCTGTAAATAAATGTGCAATTGTTGTATTGAATAAACTCTGCCCTCTTACCCCCTAATTCAACATCATTATAATACTACTGTAGTACTAAAGTGCAATAAGTTCTAACAGATGTGCAATAATTTCTGTACAGTAATTCTAATGCAAAACCTCTACTGTATAAAATGTGACACCTATAGCACAGAGACACTTTATATATACTCATTACATACTTTTTTTTATATACTTTTCCTTTTCTTATATACTTTTCTACATACTAAATCTGAATATTTAAGGACTTAATTGTTGTGTGTTTTTCACCGTTGTAGTGTGTACGTGAATGCGACAGTGTACATCCTTATTTTCCAAATATTTTTACCACTGACAAGCAAAAGACTGTAAAGTCCCTCTTTTACCGTAACACACAGGTGGCTATAAACAAAATACGACAGATTAAAGAAGGAAACAGCACATATTGAATTAACACGTCTTTGAGCGCTCTTTGTTGGTGACAGATGGCAAGAACTGGGAGGACTGGTGGGTGAGAAGCTAAGCACTACAAGGCTTCTTCTGGGCCCTGCCTGCCACATTCATGACTTTCCACAAACCCTTCAAGTGTGTATGCATCGCCTTGAAGAGATTTTTACCTGTGCCAAGCAAATGACTTTAAAGTCCTTATAGGGCAGGTGTAGCCTAGTGGTTAAGGTACTGGTCCAGTAATCAGAAGGTTGCCGGTTCAAGCCTCACAACTGCCAGGTTGCCACTGTTGGGCCCATGAGCAAGGCCCTTAACCTTCAATTGCTTAAATTGTATACTGTCACTTTGGATAAAAGTGTCTGCTAAATGTAAAGTCCCTCTTTTACTCTAAACACAGATTACTTACTCAAAGCACAGGTGACTGTATACAAAACACAACAGATTAAAGAAGGAAACTGCACATATCGATTTAACACGTCTTTGAGCGCTCTTTGTTGGTGACAGATGGCAAGAACTGGGAGGACTGGTGGACGAGAAGCTAAGCACTACAAGGTTTCTTCTGGGCCCTGCCTGCCACATTCATGACATTCATGTGTGTACGCATCGCCTTGAAGAGAAGCACTGATTTGCTTTTAACTTTGACAAGGCCTATTACACAGATGGGTGGCTCGGTTTCAGTGGGCTTCTGAGCTTCTGTTAAGTTTATTACAGAAGCTAAAATAACGAAATCTTTATAGCCCCCGTGTCAGGCAGGCTCAGATCAGATTAAATGCCCGTGTTAACTTGTTCAAGCCTGACTGGCCGTTTGTTGATCAGCGTTCGCTAAAATAATCAACTTGGCACCAAGCCTTGGCAAATCACCTATAATTGTACACCCTCATATTGTAATTTACTTACAAGGATTTGCACAGAAAAATTTTGTCATATTTTATATACAACGACAATTCATTCATTCATTCAAAAAAAGCCAATGCTGGAATAGGACAACATTATCACTTTTCTTTTTTTCTTCCCTGCTGCTTCTCTGATCTTGTGAGTCTTTTCTTAGTGTAACTTAGTGCTTAGTAAAACTAAAGCAGTAGCACATACACTGATCAGCCATAACATTAAAACCACCTCCTTGTTTCTACTCTCACTGTTCATTTTATCAGCTACACTTACCACATAGAAGCACTTTGTAGTTCTACAATTACTGACTGTAGTCCATCTGTTTCTCTACATACTTTTTTAGCCTGCTTTCACCATGTTGTTCAATGGTCAGGAGCCCCAGGTCAGGTATTATTTGGGTGGTGGATCATTCTCAGCACTGCACTGACACTGACATGGTGGTGGTGTGTTAGTGTGTGTTGTGCTGGTATGAGTGGATCAGACACAGCAGCGCTGATGGAGTTTTTAAATACCGTGTCCACTCACTGTCCACTCTATTACACACTCCTTCCTAGTTGGTCCCCCTTGTAGATGTAAAGTCAGAGATGATCGCTCATCTATTGCTGCTGTTTGAGTTGGTCATCTTTTAGACCTTCATCAGAGGTCACAGGACGCTGCCCACGGGGCGCTGTTGGCTGGATATTTTTGCTTGGTGGACTGTTCTCAGTCCAGCAGTGACAGTGAGGTGTTTAAAAACTCCAGCAGCACTGCTGTGTCATATCCACTTATACCAGCACAACACACACTAACACACCACCACCATGTCAGTGTCAGTGCAGTGCTGAGAATGATCCACCATACAAATAATACCTGCTCTGTGGTGGTCCTGTGGGGGGTCCTGACCATTGAAGAACAGCATGAAAGGGGGCTAACAAAGCATGTAGAGAAATAGATGGACTACAGTCAGTAATTGTAGAACTACAAAGTGCTTCTATATGGTAAGTGGAGCTGATAGAAATGAACAGTGAGTGTAGTAACAAGGAGGTGGTCATAATGTTATGCCTAATCAGTGTGTACCTATTTGTGAGAGCCTACTCAACCATGTTCCTTCTCTCTCTCTTGTTTACTCGCTTGCTCTTTCTCATGCTTGCAGACTGAAGGCAGGATGCTGATGAGAGCAAGAAGAGAGAAAAGCACTTGAAGAAAACATCAAAAACTGGTAAGAATATTTAAATTACTTACTGCTGGCTGGCTTAGATGAAGATGCACGTGAGTCTGTTGGTTTATGAGCTTTCGCAGAAAGATAAAAAAGAAGTGGCTGTGTTTAAATAGAAGTACGGACTTGTCCTATTTTTAGTCTGATCATCGTGACTGTGCATGATGGGGCTGTTTACAACAGACTTTCATTAGTTATTTTATATCTTGTTGATGTAGTTAGTGGAATAATATATTTTTACAAGGTTTGTCTTGCTGTCACTTTGTTGCTTGTTTTGACAAACCTTGACATTGATCAGTATTTACTAATGACCTGCACTTCAGTTGAAATGGAAAAGTTTCTGCATTTTGTGCTGGTTGCTAAATGTCAGTTAAAATGCATTTTTCTATAAAGTACCATCTAACCAACTTGTATTGGGTTGCTCTGAAATGTATTACGCTGACACCTGTAGTAACTACAGATACACTGGCTCTCTTCGACAATCTAGTGAGCTGCCTTGCTGCCTACTACTTACCTGGCAGCTGTCTCAGTAGAAAGGATCCTAACAAGACATCAAACTTATTTAGACGCACTACTTAGACAGCAGTTGAGGAGATTACGTCACCACAGTTTTCGCTTACTCATGCGTAGTTCACACTACACGATTTTTGCCCTGATTTTCGCTCGCTGACTGGTCGGCGCTAGATTTCCTGGCTCGGGAGCCACTCGGCATTCGCTCGGCGATCGAAACTCGGCTCTCAATTGCTTTGTGTGAACTGTTCAATAACTCGATCCGAGCGGCTCGCCGAGTGCTCGGCAACTGAAGTGAGATATCTAGCTTGTCAAATATCTGGATCTAAATCGCACAACTGGCAATGAGTGCTATGTCGAACAGCCAATGAGAATGTGAGGGAAACGCAGGGGAGAAGTTGTAAAAAGGTGGGACAGGGGCATAATATAGTTTATATCAGAATACATCAGCATACACACACATTTTACAGTATTTCTGACCTTATCATTCTCTACAAAACACCAACGCTGCATTGCAAAAATATTTATTAACCTCCAACTCACTATAGAACAATCCATGCTGGTCGCGTAACCAAATCCACTCAGATTCATTTATTTTTTCTCTTTGCTCTTACACCGCACATCAGCGCACAAACTTTGATCGCTCGCATTTTTGGACGTGGCATCATTAAACCTCTCGTCACTTCTCGTGATTGTTTTCGTGACATAACGTAGTTTGGGAGACCAGAGAAGCTCGCCTACGATTCCAGTTGGTGATAGATGGTGTAGTGTGAAACCCCCTATCACCGATCAGTCGTGTAATGTAAAATATACACTGACTTGAAAGACTCCCGATTACAAGAGATCCAGTTGTGTAGTGTGAACTGTACAGTGACCTGACGACTTGGAAAGTCGTGTAGTGTGAACTTGGCATAAGCTAACACAGATAGCCTCAGGCCATTCAAACCAAAGACCTTAGGCAGCACAATCTGCCAGTATGCCAGCTAACGTCTCCCTCAGTTTACCAAAAAACGGTTAAATTGTCCCTGACGAGCCTGAATTTGCAAATAAATGACACTTGTGCACCTTTATACAAATTAAAAATCACTAAGAATGTATTTACATTTGAAAAGAACTCGTAGAAAAATTCGTTGCTCCTGATTCATTCCCCATATTTGTAATTTTTTGTGAGAAAATTTGTGCTGCACTGAATTCTGGGATTGGCTTCACCACTAAGGAAGCATCGGATGCTCCCTCGTTATTCAATCAGATTATTGCTTCAAATCAAGGAACTTCAGTAGGAGCATTTTAAGACATCAAAGAATTCGAACAGCCTTCTCGGGAGTGCTGTCCATGAAGTCATGTAATAACTAGATTCATATGGACTTCGGAGGACGAACATCCATCCAATTTACCATCCATTTATTCATCCACACATCCATCCATCTATCTATCCAGCCATTCATCCATCCATTCATCTATTCATCCATTCATTTATCTATCCATCTGTTCATCCATCCATCCAATTATCCATCCATCCATCCATCCATCCATCCATCCATCCATCCATCCATCCATTCATCCATCTATCTCCCCATGATTGACTGGTGTGGTTTCACTGTTGCTACTTAGCAATTTACTGACTAGCCATTACAAAACAAACACACTGACCTGTGGATATTTTGTTTTTCTCTGCCTCTGTCTTAGAATACTATGCAAATATGACAATCAATATTCCTTAAACGTTTTCTCTGTCTTCTGGTTACCTGCCCTACCTGAGTCACTTAAAGAAGCACATAAATTACTTTCACTCACTGGACCTCATGCTCGCTAATGGATCATTTACAGCTGACTGACAGCGGTCCGTAATTAACTGCCCTGCATAGCAATGCTCCAGACAGAGAGTGAGATGGTCGTCATGCTAGTAATACACTGAATAATGAGCAAGCTCCTTAACAAGCTTCAGTGGATATAAATAGCCAACGCTCTGACAAGAGGCAGTACAATTGTGTTCTTGCTTAACTTACTCGAGGCAAAGTGCCCAATTAGTGGTGTAGCATTTTGTTAAGCAGCTGAGTAGAACGCTTACTGGATGGCACGCTGAGGTTCTCACATAGAGGAATTCAGATCCGTCTGTAACTGCTTCTTCAAACTTGTGGTCAAGACATAAATAATCCAGATTCTTAGAAGTTAAATTGAGTTCTTTTTTTAATGATTGATTGATAAACATATAATACAATTAAAGAACTGTTTGATCTTTCTCTTTTTAAAACGGTCCATCACACAACACTAGACTATAGATAGATAGACAACTTTATTTATCATATAGAAGCACTTTATAGTTCTACAATTGCTGACTGTAGTCCATTTATTTCTCTACATACCTTTTTGGCCTGCTTTCATGCTGTTCCTCAATGGTCAGGACCTCCACAGGACCACCACAGAGCAGGTATTATTTAGGTGGTGGATCATTCTCAGCACTGCAGTGACGCTGACATGGTGGTGGTGTGTTAGTGTGTGTCCAGCGCTGCTGGAGTTTTTAAATACCGTGTCCACTCACTGTCCACTCTATTAGACACTCCTACCTAGTTGGTCCACCTTGTAGATGTAAAGTCAGAGACGATCGCTCATCTATTGCTGCTGTTTGAGTTGGTCATCTTCTAGACCTTCATCAGTGGTCACAGGATGCTGCCCACAGGGTGCTGTTGACTGGATATTCTCAGTCCAGCAGTGACAGTGAGGTGTTTCAATACCCCAGCAGCGCTGAAGCCATAACAGTAAAACCACCTCCTTGTTTCTACACTCATTGTCCATTTTATCAGCTTCACTTACCATATAAAAGCACTTTGTAGTTCTACAATTACTGACTGTAGCCCATCTGTTTCTCTGCATGCTTTGTTAATCCCCTTTCATGCTGTTCTTTAATGGTCAGGACCCCCAAGGACCACTACAGAGCAGGTATTATTTGGGTGGTGGGTCATTCTCAGCACTGCAGTGACACTGACATAGTGGTGGTGTGTTAGTGTGTGTTGTGCTGGTATGAGTGGATAAGACACAGCAATGCTGATGGAGTTTTTAAACACCTCACTGTCACTCCTGGACTGAGAATAGTCCACCAACCAAAAATAACAAGCCAACAGCGCCCCGTGACCACTGATGAAGATCTAGAAGATGACCAACTCAAACAGCAGCAATAGATGAGCGATCGTCTCTGACTTTACATATGCAAGGTGGACCAACTAGGTAGGAGTGTCTAATAGAGTGGACAGTGAGTGGACACGGTATTTAAAAACTCCAGCAGCGCTGCTGTGTCTTATTCATAGATGGACTACAGTCAGTAATTGTAGAACTACAAAGTGCTTCTATATGGTAAGTGGAGCTGATAAAATGGACAGTGAGTGTAGAAACGAGGTGGTTTTAATGTTATGGCTGATCGGTGTATATACATAAATAAAATAAAAAAAATAAAAAAAATGGGTTTGGAGCTACTGATAAATACTATCATGAACACATGCCTCCAGTATGGGTTATTTGATCCCATCAGGGCTGGTAGCATAGAGGGCACCACATTTCAATGGATTTACTCACCTCGGCTGCTATTACCTGCAATAAAGCCTCATCTGGAGAAAACTCCACTTCAGCATGTTTGAGTTCTTGTAGCAAGCCTAGAAGCTATTAGGCTCCTCCAAGAGTGAAGTGGAGCATTGAGAGGAATGATGGTGTGGATTTGTAAGCTATAATCACCTGCAGTCCTTTAATACATGTGATGGAGGTCACAACCCTGTAATCATTTGCTAGCTTGATGGTATATTGTCCTGGGTTCTTTAAAAGAATGATGACTAAAAATGAGCTTCTGAGATGTCTGCACATTAAATCCCTAAGATAATATAACTCAGTGACTTGAGTTACTTTATTATCCCTGTAACGAATGGGCTAGACGAGACAAAAGGGGGCAGACACACACGCAGAGATGTTTAATAAAGTTTAATAATAACAAAACACAAGACAGGGGTACACAAGACAAGACCAGACAAACACACAACCTATGCTAAATGCTAACCTTAATACTAAAAACGCAAACACTAATCTAAACATGAACAATGCTAAAGCTAAACTAAATGCTACCACTAATTTAAACATACATGAACAACGGTAAAGCTAAACCTAAACCCTATGCTAAGGCTAAACATGATCTGACCAACACAAGACATGAACAAGACTTAACAAGACTAAACAAGATCATGGACTAACAAGAGCATGGCAAACATAACCAAACCAACATGAGCTAGGACACAAGCAAACCAAAATCGTCTCCAATGTCAAATCCACATCTGCTTGCCTAAATGCTCTTAGCATTAGCCCTCAACAAGGTTCAGCTGTGTATCATTAAGAGGAGACTGATCATAATGAAGGGCGTCGGCTTGGGACAGAAAACAAAAGCTGCGTCCGAAATCGCATACTTCCATACTCAATAGTACGCGAAAGCAGTACGCGAGAGCGATTAGTATGTCCGAATACATAGTATACATAAAGAGGTACGCGAGAAGTACCCGGATGACCTACTTCTTGGGCAGCCATGTTTGAGTATGCAAACGATGCACACTTTCGGTCCGTTAATATATCCCATAATTCAACTGGAGCTGCGTAGGCGTTCGAAGCGGAAGAAGAAAGAAGAAAGATGGCGAAAATTGGAGAGTCCTCTGTTTACAAGTGTAAGTAAGATAAACAAAATAAAAATGTTATTATTGCGTACAACCCTAAATAATGTTATGATTAGCGCAAAAAGACAATAAATATCCAAGATTTTGGCGAGTGGGGCTTGTAATGAGCACGAGGTCTGTAACTATGGTGATATTATGTCATCACGTCATCACTTGACGTTGGTAAGATGGCGGACGTAGTACGTAGGGGTGTTGCGTACATACTGCACTGAAAGTGCGTACTTCTTTACCGGCCGAGCGGTGCGTACTTCCTCCAATCTAGTACAGCTCATCTTTCTCCAACACGTGCTCCTGGAGAGAGGGGCGTGGCATGTACTTAGATTTATTCAAAATCTTGATCTCTGAATATAATATGAAGAGAGATACGTACAGCTGTATGATTGGCTAATATTGAAATAGTGTCAAGATTACGTAATCTAAATGTTGCTAAGGAATAACTGTATTTGTGTATGCAAATAAAAAAATCAATTATATAAAATCTATGATGTTTCCAACTGTGTAGCAACATTTAGAAAGGGCCATTCTTTGTTCCAGCATGACTCTGCCCCTGTGCACAATGCAAAGTCCAGAAAGACATAGCTCGACAAGTTTGGTCTGAAGGAACTTAACTCTCGCTGAGGAACTTGACCCCACCCTATAAAAACACCTTAGGGATGAATTGGAATGCTGATCACATTGACTTTACATTAATGGCGTTAAGCAGATACTGTCATTCAAAACAACTTACAATTGTGACTAATTACAGTGAGCAATTAGAAGTTAAGGGCCTTGCTCAGGAACCCAACATTGGCAACTTGCACCAGCAACCTGTTGAGTACTACTAACTGTGCCTTACTTTCACAAATAGTTTTTTACTAAAGTTTTACTAAAGTATTTTTTACAAACTTGAAAGTTTCATGAGAATAGACTTGTGTACCGAAACATCAAGGCTGTATAAACAGCATTTAGTTAGCATGATGAATGTATCATAGCTGACAACTGGGAATTCTCTAGTTTTGCACAGTAAGGGTTGAGTCATGCCCCCTGGACAGCAACCGGAGCCCAACAGATGGTGTCCTAATCTTTCTAAATATTATTATTAAGCACTTTGGACCAATTTGTTGACCAACTGATCTGACACTGTTGTAATGATTTATATGTAGATAACTGGTATGCTTAATTAATATGGAGTATCAGTGATTTGATCATTTGACATCCTCTCAAATAATTCCAATCAGCTCAAAGAAAGTTTTTATGTTTTTATTTTTTATTTTAAATCAAGTCAAAACAGTGTTCTGTTTTTTTTTTATATACAGGCTGAGCGTATTTTAAAAAACCACAACCAGTACAGTGAAATGATGTTCTCACACGTACCAGCTCTTTAGAAAGTTGCCATCATCTGTTACATGGCATCCCTGAACAGAGGGGGTTATGGGCCTTGCTCAAGGACTCAACAGGGGCAGCAGCTTGTCGTATGCAATCAAGGTGAGTTCATATGTGGATCAGCTTTGTGTATGGAGAGCCACACCCTGTCCACATTATCCCTCGACTCTGTGCAGACGCCATCAACCAGTCAGCAAATGACTGCGTCAGTTATAAGGTCCTGGCTCCGGCTCCCACCCTGTATGAACAACAAGCCAATTCATGTAGATCCACTCATACCAGCACAACACACACTAACACACCATCACCATGTCAGTGTCACTGCAGTGCTGAGAATGATCCACCACCTAAATAATACCTGCTCTGTAGTGGTCCTGTGGGGGTCCTGACCATTAAAGAACAGGGTGAAAGCAGGTTAAAAAGATATGTAGAGAAACAGATGGACTACAGTCAGTAATTGTAGAACTACAAAGTGCTTCTATGTGATAAGTGGAGCTGATAAAATGGACAGTGTGTGTAGAAACCAGAAGTTGGTCATAATGTTATGGCTGATCAGTGTATGTGTCCTGATTATAGTCAGATTGTTTTTTTTTTTTTGCATCATGAAGCTTCTTATTGTGAATAATGGAAGGCTAACAGCGTCCCTAGAGTCCACATGTTTAAATTGACACTGACAGGCAGAAGCTGTTGATCACAAGTTCACTAAAGTGTGTGTCTCATTCACATTACTTAATGTAAGCTTCTGTTCCTCTCTGGCTGGTGGGATGTGTGGGTGGGCGAGGGGCTGTCTTGGGTATTCGTTATACAGGCGTGCACAGTAATTTTTGGAACACTTCCTGAATGACAAGTTGACATTAAAATACTGAGAAGTAAAATAAATTTTATCTCTGACAAGTGTTTGAAGTACTCCAAACTTTTATTTATAGATATACCAACCTACAGCTTTTCCCCCTCCGTGTTTGGTGCAATTACGGGAATGCAGGGGTGCTCTTGAGGAACCAGATTTTGGCCTTATTAGCCATTGTGATTGACTTAACCTTCATATAAAGGCTAAGACTGTCAGAGCGCTACGTTTCCCTTTAGGGAACAACGGGCAAGAACCGGAAGAAAGAGTAGCACCCTGAGACAAGAAAAAATGAATACTCACATTATTCATAATTCTGTCAATATATCATCTGTGACAGATCCTTCAACCTCGCTCTGTTCCTCCATGTCTCTTCGTGGCTCATTAGGGTGGCAAAGATTACAATCCTAGTAAAATATACATTTACTGTGTGGACTTACACAGGGACTGGACAAATTAACACTGTAAAAAAGGAACATCAGGGTATATACAATGAGTAGCTTCATTTTAATGAGTGGATTCAGAATGTATTCAGGCCCCTTGAGATTTTGCACACTGTAGTGTTGTGGGTTTGATTTTGAATGGATATTACTTCCATTTTCCCCCAGTTTTCCTGCCAATCTAGTCGTTTCCAATTACCAGATTGCACATTGCTTCCTCTCTACTGCTGATTGGGGAGAGTCATAACTAACACACGCCCCCTCCAACACATGTGCAGTACCAACCACGTCTTTTCACCTGCACTAGGCGAGTTCATATGAGGCTCAGTCCAGAGATGGTCGTTTCAAATGACTCATGACTTCGACTTGTGACTCAGAATAAATGACTTGTAGACAAAAAAAGTCAGCAGCATGTGTTAACATTAGTTACTTGTTCTGATTTTAATTGTTAGAAAGAAATGCTGTTATTTGCATGTATTTAGTTTGCAGCGTCACACAGATGTTGCGTCAATGAAACGCTTGATTGACTTTCTAACGAGTTCGTGTTTTACTTCACAACCGGGAAAAGTTTGGAGGTTTTTAATTATAAGCAATTTTACAAAATAACGGATTATATTTCTAATGTGACACACGGTTATTAATTTAATAGCATCTGGAAGAACAGAAGCTAAGGTAAGCAGTGGTTATGGATTTTTTGCTGTGTTTTGGATTTTGGCCGCTGTGCCGTAATTTGCAATGAATACAAAACGTCAGTTTAAGCTTTTAACTGGTACCTTGGAAAGTAAAAACACGAAGTAAAATGGCAAAATACAGTCGCTAATCTGGTGTTGTTTTTTATCTGAACGTACATATTATTTGTTTATTTCTACGCTACATTTCCAATATATGCTTTAAAAACTTCTTTTTTCTTGTGCCTATGATTGAGCTCGAAATTTTTGCTATTACCATATTTCTTTTAGTTTTTCATGCTCTTAATAATTATTTTTATAGAGTAGTGTACATTCTAAATTGTAGTGTATATTTTACTATATTTTCTTTTAGTTTTCATGTTTTAATTGCTTATCTCTCTTGTTTTAATTTCGTATTTCCCAAATTGTAGGGTATATTTTACAATATTTTCTTTAAATTTTTCATGTTCTTAATTTTTATCTCTCTTGTTTGAATTTCATGTTGTCTTAATTGTAACTAAATGTTTGCAAGAAGTCTTTCTGAGGTTCTAGATCTCAGGAATGTTTTAATGCTTTTAATTTTTCCTTATGTAAAGCACTTTGAATTGCCACTGTGTATGAAAGGTGCTATACAAATAAACTTGCCTTGCCTTGCCTTGCCTTGCCTTGCCTTGCCTTGCCTTGCGTATATTATATTGACTCGTGACTTGACTCGGACTCTAACCTAAAGACTCGTAACTTGACTCGAACATCTCTGGCTCAGTCTCATGCACAAAGAGTTACAGCCTAATCCCATCATCCCTCGGTACTGTGCAGGCGTCATCAATCATCCATCAGAGGTCGTAATTGCATCAGTTATGAGGAATCTTCTCCGGCATTCAGATCGTGTAGGAGCCCAGCCTGCCGGTAGCAGAGCTGAGATTTGAACTCACGAGTTTGAGATTTCAGCTCTGGCGTGCTAGTGTGTTTTACCGCTGTGCCACCTAAGCGCTCCATTAGCCTACTTTTTCTACACTTAATAGAACATAATGATGACATGAAAACTTGGGTTTTCGAAAATGAAGTAAAAATTTAACAAATAAATAAGCTTAGAGGGTAGCACTGTCGCCTCACAGCAAGAAGGTCCTGGGTTCGATCCCCAGGCGGGGCGGTCCGGGTCCTTTCTGTGTGGAGTTTGCATGTTCTCCCCATGTCTGCGTGGGTTTCCTCCGGGAGCTCCAGTTTCCTCCCACAGTCCAAAAACATGCAGTCAGGTTAACTGGAGACACTAAATTGCCCTATAGGTGAATGTGAATGTGTGTGTGTGTGTGTGTATATGTGTGTCTGCCCTGCGATGGGCTGGCGTCCCGTCCAGGGTGTTACTGTGAGCCGTGCGGCCATTGAAAAGCTGGGATAGGCTCCAGTGCCCCGTGGGCAGCGTCCTGTGACCACTGATGACCAACTCAATCAGCAACAATAGATGAGCGACTACAAGGTGGACCAACTAGGGAGGAGTGTCTAATAAAAAGGACAGTGAGTGGACACGGTATGTGTCTGATCCACTCATACCAGCACAACACACACTAACACACCACCACCATGTCATTGTCACTGCAGTGCTAAGAATGATCCACCACCTAAATAATACCTACTCTGTGGTGGTCCTGTGGGGGGTCCTGACCATTGAAGAATAGCATGAAAGGGGGCTAACAAAGCATGCAGAGAAACAGATGGACAATCACCACTAGGTGGAAGCAGTGTCTCATTGCAACGAAAAAAGCTCAGAATTCACACTGATTTTCTATTTTATAGTTATTCTATTTTAAATCCCCCCCCCCGCCCCAGCCGGTCTGTGAAATTATATCTTATATGAAACCGGTCCGGGGTGCAAAATAGGTTGGGGACCACTGTTATAGACTGAGCGAAGCTTTCTTAGACAAGGCTGCCATTAAACTAGTAAAAACTGTAGAAACCAAACAAGCTCATTAAAAAGCAGGTCTCAAAATCATAACAAACTCAAGCTTTGTTTTGGAGTGAGGAAGAAAGCAGGTCTTGATGCTCATTATCATCTTTAACGAATCTTGCTGTGGTTCATTCAGACTCATTTTTCCTGTTGAAAGCTTTATTAACGATTCTGAGTTGGTGCTGCACTACAGTTTTATCATGACTGTGCATCAGAAGTTGAAAATCCGTTTTTATGAGCGTGTTTGTCTTTGTGATGAAAGGTGAAAAGTGCTGACAACAGTTTAAATGGATTTTAGTAAAGGGCGGATAATCAATTTCCTCCGCGCTGATAGCAAAGAATGAGGGGAAAAGGTTGGGCATTCAGGGGTTGACAGCATCTTCCCAATTTTAAAGTGTCTATTCGAGATGTTTTGGGTATTCACTACATGAATATAGCTCAGAAAGAAGAGGGTGGGGAAAAGTCCTCTTAACAGAATATATGTATACACTGATCAGCCATAACATTAAAACCACCTCCTTGTTTCTACACTCACTGTCCATTTTATCAGCTCCACTTACCATATAGAAGCACTTTGTAGTTCTACAATTACTGACTGTAGTCCATCTGTTTCTCTGCATGCTTTGTTAGCCCTCTTTCATTTCATTGTTCAATGGTCATGACCCCAAAAGGACCACCACAGAGCAGGTATTATTTAGGTGGTAGATCATTCTCAGCACTGCAGTGACACTGACATGGTGGTGGTGTGTTAGTGTGTGTTGTGCTGGTATGAGTGGATCAGACACAGCAGCGCTGCTGGAGTTTTTAAATACTGTGTCCACTCAATGTCCACTCTATTAGACACTCCTACCTAGTTGGTTGTAGATGTAAAGTCAGAGACGATCGCTCATCTATTGCTGCTGTTTGAGTCGGTCATCTTCTAGACCTTCATCAGTGGTCACAGGACGCTGCCCACGGGGCGCTGTTGGCTGGATATATTTTTGGTTGGTGGACTATTCTCATTCCAGCAGTGACAGTGAGGTGTTTACAAACTCCATCAGCATTTCTGTGTCTTATCCACTCATACCAGCACAACACACACTAACACACCACCACCATGTCAGTGTCAATGCAGTGCTGAGAATGATCCACCACCCAAATAATACCTGCGCTGTAGTGGTCGTGGGAGAGTCCTGACCATTGAAGAACAGCATGAAAGCAGGTTAAAAAGCATGCAGAGAAACAGATGGACTACAGTCAGTAATTGTAGAACTACAAAGTGCTTCTATATGGTAAGTGGAGCTGATAAAATGGACAATGTGTGTAGAAACAAGGAGGTGGTTTTAATGTTATGGCTGATCAGTGTATACAGGTGTACATTACAACAAAATTCTTTCTTGCGTATCCCAGCTTGTCTAGAAGCCGGGGTCAGAGCGCAGGGTCAGCCATCATACGAACGTACATTTTAGAATAATAGAAAATAGTTGTGCTAGTTTTCTGTTAAAAAAATGCAAAACAAAACAGAAACCCTGCTGTAATGCATGACTTCATTGTGTGCTTATTCTGTTATTCTTCTAATATAACCAAGCTGATGATTTGCTCCATTTGGAACTCTGTATGCATCGAGCGTAGCCCTCCAAATGTTTTGTCCAGGGATTCATTTACTCGATTTATCTTCATTATTACCTAAGATACCCAGAGAAGCATCAGGTAGCCCCGTGGCCCTAAACAATAGGAGCTGTCACAGCGCTAGAATATGTCCTCTAACCTTAAACGTAGCCATTTGTCATACTCATTATTACGAAGGTGTAGGCAGTTGTGTTGCTTATTAAAATTCATTTTCTGAGGGGGTGGTAAAAATACAAGGCCAATTTTTCATGAAGCCGTTTGCGAAAGCTCTGCCATTTGTAAAAACCCCACGGTTTTGAGTGAATCCACATAAAATAAATGTTAACAATGCTGACAGGCTATTAATACAGCAGAGTGTTCTGATTTAATGAGGTAGTAGGGAGATGCGAGGGGAGGGAGCTACAGCTTCAGGGACTGAGAGAGCTTTAAGCTGTGGTTACACACCGTCTGCTGGTCATCACCGACTCTGGCGCTTCACGATCTCTTTCTCTTTCTGGTTTAATCAGCACAGCATGAAATAATAAGGAAGGAAAAATAAAAAAACAATGACTTGGGTACCAGTGAGACTTCTGCTTTTGATAACAATGGCAGTATAGTAGTCAACGAGAAGAGGGTTTTTTTTAATTTATGAAAATGAGGGCGGCACGGTGGCTAAGTGGGTAGCACTGTCGCCTTACAACAAGAAGGTCCTGGGTTTGATCCCCAGGTGGGGCAGTCTGGGTCCTTTCTGTGTAGAGTCTGCATGTTCTCCCCGTGTCCGTGTTGGTTTCCTCCAGGTGCTCCGGTTTCCTCCCACAGTCCAAAGACGTGCAAGTGAGGTGAATTGGAGATACAAAATTGTCCATGACTTTGTTCAATATAACCTTGTGAACTGATGAATCTTGTGTAATGAGTAACTACCATGGTAGAAGTACAAGTGTTCAAGGGCCTTTAAACATAAACTTCAGTTACTGTTCAGCCATACCTGCTGTATTTCTGAAAGGGGAACATCACATGGTAAATGTACAACACCAGAGCTTTAGGTACCCCCCACACAAAGCTAAAAAACAACAAAGCTGTAGCATTAAACATCAGACTTTGGCTATAACCATCTGACTAGCCTGCTCCCCAGTTGGTCTGATAGTTTCCAAGTGCCACAACACTGTGAGGGAAAAAATCACTGTGTCGGCAGAAAATAGGACTTTAGCAAACCTGGTATCATGTTTCAGAGAAAAGCAGGTTTGCCAACAGAGGAGCTGGCAAATGTCAGATGGAGAAACTGTAATGTAAAGAAAAACGTCCACCTGGAGCGAATTAACGCTCACTAGGCTCAGGTGATTGTTAGTTAAGAGAATCAATTTTCTGTGCCCCCTTTACTGGCCAAAATGTCAAAAGAAGTAGGACATGGTTCTTAATGAGACTCACTGACAAACTACGTCAGCAGGTGGTAGACGTTATGATTTAGGTCACAAATTAAAGTAAGTTTATGTAGCTAGCAATCCAAAAGAGCCTAAACCCCATGCATTTAGCAGACATGACATCATTAATAATAAAAAAAGTTTTTTCTTGGCTCATGCACACTTTAAAGACAAACTCTATGTTTGGTTTTAAAGAGGGTGTAAGGGTGTAAAAGTATTGTATGAAATTATTGGAACACTTCTCAAATGTTTGGAGTAGTGCTTGCAAACTGAATCACTGAGTCAATGAGTCAGAAACAACTCTTTTTAAATGAATTATTCATTGGAATCTAATCAGGGAGCTGTGCTCTTATCTATGGTAAAGATTCATTCATTTTGCTCACTATTCATTACGGTGTCGTGCTCAAACAATTTAATCAGATTCCGAGGTCAGGCCTTGATAAACCAATCAGAGTTTCCGAATTCAGATTTTGGGCAGAGTTTCAATCTCTGTCTTCATCCGCGGCCCGGTAGTTGGGGACCATTTAGGTATTTTCCTCTGTGATTTAGGTAATTTCCTCTGTGCTGATAGCAAAGAATAAGGAGGAAAGGTTGGACATTCAGGGGTTGACAGTTTCTTCCCCATTTCAAAGTGTCTATTCAGGATGCTTTGATTATTCATGGTTTGAAGAAACACACTACATGGCACTACATGTTGTTCTCAGCAAACTGTATTCACGTATGTTTATAGCATTACACCTCCTTTATTGCCAAAAAAACTTGAATTTTCTATGTAACCTGTGCTCTATAACTGCTTTTAACATGAACAATTTGCAGCTTGCAAGACTCCAACACCTCTGTGATTTAAGTAATTTACTGCGATATGTTAATGCTTTTGTTGCTGCCTGTTGCAGCCAATCTGAAAAGTCAAGAACCACTGACTTAAAAGACACTGGCAGTAAAGCACGACATAAAGTTTTCTCCTCTGTACCGTAATGTTCTGTGTTTTTCTTGATACAGAAAAAGTGGTAACAGTTTTTTCTTCTATGATAATGTACGGCTTGGGTGAAAATTACAACCTGCATAATCTTAACGATACTTCGTTGGTGGTATGAAAAGACATTTTAGATGACAGCATAGTACTGTAAATCTAATTAGTACTTAATCAGGGTATTCTGTAGATAGTGATTTATTAAGGGACAGAGGGTCAATTTGTGACAGCGCCTTATAAAATGAAGTCTTGAAGAGACTTTAATTAAAAACAAATTGCAGTAAAGATAAATTTTAGCAGTGGATGCTATCATTTTCTCCAGACATTATTTGGCAGGTGCACATGAGGTTTTACTGTCAGTGCTTATTGTTGTTTTAATTTGTGTTATGAATGTATTAATAAAGGCCCTTTGTTCAGATGCCTTGTTTGACCATTTACCTCCTGCTACAGACACCCAGCCAATTGTGTCTGTGCGGGTGCCCTACTGGATAGCATAGCTGAGATTGGAAGTCAGATCTCAGCACATTAGACCACTGCACCACTCGAGCACCTTTTTGCATTACTATTTCTTACTTATGCAGAACTTATAAGTGGTAAAGAAAGCATTTAGAGCAAGAGAAAAGGGAACAGAACCAAGCAAGAGAAAAGGGAACAGAGCTGAGAAAGAAGAAAGGGAACGGGCTGAAAAAGAGGTAAGGGAACAGGGCTGAGAAAGAGGAAAGGGAACAGAACCGAGAGAGAAGAAAGGGAACAGGGTCGAGAAAAAGGAAAGAGAACAGGGCTGAAAAGGGGAAAGGGAACAGGGCTAAGAAGGAGGAAAGGGAACAGGGCTAAGAAGGAGGAAAGGGAACAGGGCTAAGAAAGAGGAAAGGAAACAGAACAGAGCGAGAGAAAATGGAACAGGGTTAAGAAAGAGAAAGGGGACAGGGCTACGAAAGAGGAAAGGAAACAGAACCGAGCGAGAGGAAGGGCAACAGAACCAAGCAAGAGGAAAGGGAACAGAGCTGAGAAAGAGGTAAGGGAACAGGGCTGAGAAAGAAGAAAGGGAACAGGGCTGAGAAAGAGGTAAGGGAACAGGGCTGAGAAAGAGATCAGGGAACAGGGCTGAGAAAGAGGAAAGGGAACAGGGCTGAGCAAGAAGAAAGGGAACAGGGCTGAGAAAGAGGAAAGGGAACAGGGCTGAGAAATAGGAAAGGGAACAGGGCTGAGAAAGAGGAAAGGGAATGGGCTGAGAAAGAGGTAAGGGAACAGGGCTGAGAAAGAGAAAAGAAAACAGGGCTGAGCAAGAGGAAAGGGAACAGGGCTAAGAAAGAGGTAAGGGAACAGGGCTGAGAAAGAGGTAAGGGAACAGGGCTGAGAAAGAGGAAAGGGAACGGGCTGAGAAAGAGGAAAGGGAACAGGGCTGAGCAAGAAGAAAGGAAACAGGGCTGAGAAAGAGGAAAGGGAACAGGGCTGAGAAAGAGAAAAGGGAACAGGGCAGAGCAAGAGGAAAGAAACAGGGCTGAAAAAGAGGTAAGGGAACAGGGCTGAGAAAGAGGAAAGAGAACGGGCTGAGAAAGAGGTAAGGGAACAGGGCTGAGAAAGAGGAAAGGGAACGGGTTGAGAAAGAGAAAAAAGAACAGGGCTGAGAAAGAGGAAAGGTAACAGAACCGAGCGAGAGGAAAGGGAACAGGGCTGGGAAAGGGAGCAGGGCTGAGAAAGAGGAACGGGAACAGAACCGAGCGAGAGGAAAGGGAACAGGGCAGAGCAAGAGGAAAGGGAACAGGGCTGAGAAAGAGGAAAGGGAAAAGGACAGCACAAGAAAAAAGGGAACAGAACCGAGCAAGAAGAAAGGGAACAGAATTGAGCGAGAGGAAAGGGAACAGAATTGAGTGAGAGGAAAGGGAACAGAACAGAGCAAGACAAAAGGGAACAAAACCGAGCAGGAGGAAAGGGACAGCACTAGAAGAAAGGGAACAGAACCAAACGAGAGGAAAGGGAACAGAACCAAGCAAGAGGAAAGGAAACAGAACCAAGCAAGAGGAAAGGGAGAGCACAAGTGGAAAGCGAAGAGGGCCGAGCAAGAGGAAAGGGAACAGGGCTGAGAAAGAGGTAAGGGAACAGGCTGAGAAAGAGGTAAGGGAACAGGGCTGAGAAAGAGGAAAGGGAACGGGCTGAGAAAGAGGAAAAGGAACAGGGCTAAGAAAGAGGAAAAGGAACAGAACCGAGTGAGAGAAAAGGGAACAGGGCTGAGAAAGGGGAAAGGAAACAGGGCTGAGAAAGGGGAAAGGGAACAGGGCTGAGAAAGCGGAAAGGGAACAGAACCGAGCGAGAGGAAAGGGAACAGGGCAGAGCAAGAGGAAAGGGAACAGGGCTGAGAAAGTGGAAAGGGAAAAGGACAGCACCAGAAAAAAGTGTTGCTGTGTCTGATCCACTCATACCAGCACAACACACACTAACACACCACCACCATGTCAGTGTCACTGCAGTGCTGAGAATGATCCACCACCTAAATAATACCTGCTCTGTAGTGGTCCTGTGGGGGTCCTGACCATTGAAGAACAGAGTGAAAGCAGGTTAAAATGGTATGTAGAGAAATAAATGGACTACAGTCAGTAATTGTAGAACTACAAAGTGCTTCTATATGGTAAGTGGAGCTGATAAAATGGACAGTGTGTGTAGAAACAAGGAGGTGGTAATAATGTTATGGCTGATCAGTGTATATAAGTCATATAAATTCTGTAATTTCCGGCCTGTATTGGAAAACCATCAGAGTATCAGAATAGTCACCCCTCCCTAATCAGACACAGCCAGTCTGTGCAGACGCCTGGCCATCCTATAGCACCGAGATCAGCAGTTGTGGGCTAGGCTGCTGTGCCACCCAGAACTATTCATATCATTGTTAATTATCATTATTTGAAGACCTGTTCTTTATTTTGTTTGTATATACTGTAGCTGTATCTGTATACTGTATCTACTGCTCTTCTCCTGGCTGTCAGAATAATGCATGCTAATAAAGCCATACATAGCAAATGCTAATTTGGATTTGCATTGCATATGGTAATTAAATTATGCTGTGTTAATGACTATTCAAATGAACCTTAATTGGTTGGCAGCTCTATGTGCCTGGTGCCATCTTGATCTAGCGTTTCTGTGATTGTACTGCAATAATTGGTGAGAGAGATGGAGAATACTTTGGACAGGTCTTGGCAATAAAATGAAGAATTATTACTAGTGATGGGCCGATGCATGGTTTTCAGTTCCGATCCAATACACAACTGCTGATACCGATACTGATACCGATACTGATACTGATGCTGCCTCGAGGTGTTTTCCTGTCACGCTAGCATGAACTCCTGGTCCTTTTTAATGCAGGGGTCACCAACCTTTTCAAGACCAAGAGCTACTGTACTTCAAGGGTACTGAATAATACGAAGGGCTACTTGTTTAAAACAAACTTCCTGAATAACATAAAGTTGCACAGTTCACCTTTAATGATATTATTATTATTTTGATTATTATTATCAATATTCATATATATGAAGAGACTGTCTGATCTTATACTATATTGCCAAAAGTATTCACTCACCCATCCAAATCATTGAATTCAGGTGTTCCAATCACTTCCATGGCCACAGGTGTATAAAACCAAGCACCTAGGCATGCAGACTGCTTCTACAAACATTAATGAAAGAATGTGTCGCTCTCAGGAGCTCAGTGAATTCCAGCGTGGTACCGTGATAGGTTGCCACCTGTGCAACAAGTCCAGTTGTGAAATTTCCTCGCTACTAAATATTCCACAGTCAACTGTCAGTGGTATTATAACAAAGTGGAAGCGATTGGGAACGACAGTAACTCAGCCACCAAGTGGTATGCCACGTAAAATGACAGAGCGGGGTCAGCGGATGCTGAGGCGCATAGTGCGCAGTCAATCACTACAGACCTCCAAACTTCATGTGGCCTTCAGATTAGCTCAAGAACAGTGTGTAGAGAGCTTTATGGAATGGGTTTCCATGGCCGAGCAGCTGCATCCAAGCCTTACATCACCAAGCGCAATGCAAAACGTCAGATCACTTCTGTACCATTTTTTAGGAAATCATTAAGTCACATCTTCAAATCATGTCTCGTTTGTAGTTATCACAACATTTTAGAACAAATCATGTACTCGGTCCCATGTTTGCACAAATGATCAGTTATGTACGATTTAAAAAAAGCTGCGATGGTACTGTGATGTACATAGAAGTTTTTGTGACACGTACTGAAGTGTCTCTCCACAATCCTCCCAATCATTGTGAAAATACGAAGTTTTCTATCGCTTTTATTATTATTTTTCGGAGTAAAACCCGCATCTCGCTCCGCATCGTAGCTGCGCTCGCTCGCTTGTCTCAGCTTTATGCGCACGATATAAAATATATATGCACCCAGACAAGAGCAGAGCTCATACAAACATACAACATTTTTGTTTTTAAAATTTTATATTCAGTATTGTCATTTTAAAATCTACATCAATGCAAGTCGTGTTATTGATTCAAAAAGAACAGCAACACAAATGCAACTTTTAGACAGAGCTGTATAGACACTAGTGCTATTTTAGAACATGCCCTGCGGGCGACTCACGAGGTCCCTGCAGACGACCAGGTGCCCGCGGGCACCGGGTTGGTGACTCCTGCTTTAATGTGAAACTTCTGCAGGTGCTTGATCAAATTAGTCATGTTATATGATGAAACCTTACTTCCACCCCTTGACATGCTAGCTTTGCACACATTGCAAGTAGCTGTTTTGCTTTTCTGCATTTCCAGACTAAAATATTTCTATACAAAGGACATTTTAGTAAAATAAGCAGCTAATGTTATTTTTTCCCCGTTACCGACTGAAGTTGTCACGGATTCATGGTAAGACGTGTAATGGAACTTGGATCGGTGACGTGCCTCATGTTACATTATGTTAGGTTACGGCGGGTTTACGGTCCAGCACAAGGTGCGGACTGGAATTTGGATCGGTAAGTAGATTGGCCCGTCCGATCTGTATATGACGTCAACGTCGGACCCAATACCTCTCTGGGATCGGATTGGCCCATCTCTAATTATTACAGTAGTGTTACGGTCTAGGACCAACTGTACAGAAAAATGGAACCACAAATGCAGAGACTCGGACGGAAACCAGATACAGGGGCTATAGGTTTAATCAAGACAACAATAACAAACACAAGCGTAAAGGAACTGGTAGGAGCTAGGCGGGAACCAGGGAGCCAGCTGTCGAGGCTGGGAACACGCCAGGAGGGCAGAGCAGGACGGACAGGCAGGAGGCGAGTAGAAGGTTAGACTGAATCTGGGTGATCAGAACCGGAAGGTCTTGGCGGCGAGGAACACCGCTGGGACACGGTACTGAGCACAGATGAGTAGACTGAAGTAGTAGGAACTGAAAAAGGGCAAAAGCACAAGAGCAGTGAATTAATCAGTAAGGAAAACGGGCATAGAAGACTAAAAGTAGCCTTAGCATTAAGTGCTTCAGCAAAATACCAGCTACGTAGTGCAGACGATCTGACAAGGACTGGAGAGAAAGCCGGTGTCCTTATGCACTGCTTAATGAGGAGTTAACGAGGATCAGGTGAGAGCTAGAAGTGGCTGGGAGATCTGATTGGTGATCTGAAGTCAACTCGCTCCACCAATAGATCCCTGAAAGCACACACACATGCCCACACATGCCCACACACCACACTCAAAGAAAGGGACCGGGGTAAAAGAACCAGACACAGGGGAAAACGGAGAACTAAGGTACGGACTCTAACAAGTTGTGGACAAAGACACGCAGAAAAGAATGCTTAAATAGAACTGAGTCACCTAAAGGCCTTTTAAAATCCACTTGGCTCGCTTTTGTATGGCTATAGCTTGACAAAGAGCGTTAGATCAGCTTCTGTAGAGCTGTGTCCGCCTGAAATTAAAAACGTCATATCAAAGGCAATTTGAGTTTTACTTGCTTTGATAATTGCCTCAGAGATCAAATGGATAAGAATGAAATGAAAATGTCATGTCAGTTCATTTCTTTAATCTCCAGCCATTTAAAACCAGTAGTTGTCTGTACAGCTCTTATATCTAACCTGAACATGAGGTGGGACTTTCTTTTACTTTTCAGTATTCACGCAGTGTGGTAGTTGACAGAAAATGGATAAACAGTGACAGGCTTCATTTTAACCCAAGGAAAGGTCATCACATTCTAATGACTGCTCACTGACAGCATGTCTTGAAATTGTGTACTCTGAATTATAGGGTCTTGCTTGCTGTCAGCTGTCATCGGGCAGATGTTTGTGTAAGTTACATAAAGCTCGGTGAGGACGCACTAATATTTTGTTAGTTTATAATTACTGCTCGGACAGGCTGAACACATCTGATTTTAATGCATATTATTAGCAAGAACCACTGTGCTGACTGTTATCTCTGGTGAATGTACTGCAAGGTATTTGTCCTTTGCAAGGATACTGAATACTCCTTAAATTAATATGTTACAGATATTTATTTGTTTATTTATTAGGATTTTACCGTCATGTTTTACACACTTTGGTTACATTCATGACAGGAATGGTAGTTACTCATTACACAAGATTCATCAGTTCACAAGTTTCATATTAAACACAGTCATGGACAATTTTGTATCTCAGTTCACCTCACTTGCACATCTTTAGACTGTGGGAGAAAACTGGAGCTCCCGTAGGAAATCCACACAGACACAGGGATAACATGCAAACTCCATACAGAAAGGACCCATACAGCTTCACATGGGGATCGAACCCAGGATCTTCTAGCTGTGAAGCGACTGTGCTACCCACCAAGCCTTTGTGGGGACATTTGGCTCAGCATGAGAGATACTTATTTGAGACTTATTTGGTCTTTAAAGAGGGCATTTCAAAAGCTTAAAAGCAGGCACCCAGGTGGCACAGTATGATGTTCCGCTAGCACACCAGCGCAGAGATTCTGAACTCCTTGGTTTGAAACTCGGCGTTGCCACCAATCGGCTGGGCGCCATCTAGCAGGCATAACTGGCAGTCCCTGCGGCAGACACGTTTCTGCTAGGGCGGGATGACCGGACTATGTGAGTGGGGTCTTCAAACGCTGTGTAAGGACCCTGACTGGCAGATAGAGAGGTGCCTGTGCAGAGTGCATGGGTGAAAAAGGGTTCCGATAAGGGCTGCACGCGGGTCGGAGGAGGCGTGAGCAGCAATATACCACCTCAACTGCAATCAGGAATCCCCCAGCAGCGGAGAACAAATTGACTATGCTAACCTGGGAGAAAATGCATAGATAAAAAAATAGAGAAAAGCTTAAAAGCAAAGGAACTCCATACAACACACTCACACTGATTTAAACAACAGTGATAATGACAGTGGACGGTGGTAGCCTAGTGGGTAGAGCTTTGGGCTATAAATCGAAAAGTTGAGAGTTCGACTCCCAGCTCTGCAATGCAGCCACTGTGGGGCCCTTGAGCAGGGCACTTAACCCTTTCTGCTCCTGGGGTGCCGTACAATGGCTGACTCTGCATTCTGTTGTACTGTACATCTGTATATGACACCAAGTCAGTTAAACTTCAGGAATCAATCTGTCCAGTTAGAAAGCATAAACAACTGGGAATCAATTTCACAACAGGTGCACTGGAGAGGCAACAGCAATAACCCAACCCATCCCCATCCAATGGACCCAATGGACTGGTATTGCTGGTGATGGCCACAGACAATTACTCTCCTTATCTTTTTTAACTGACTCTAACATGAGGCGGTACATTTAGTCTATTTAGGTTGCACAGGTAGTCCAGATCCTGCAGGATGGCACATTCATACATGCCACTAAGTTTCAAAGGTCTAAATGTTTAATATTTATTTATTCACACACACACACACACACACACACACACACACACACACACACACACACACACACACACACTCTTTTAGCCTAATGGCTACATCGGGATTTGGGATTTGCTCTATATATTATTTTTCACTTGTTTTTTTGTAAGCTGACTAAAACATCCACATGATTAAGCACTGTTAACCTGGAAGAACATTGGGTGGCACGCTGGCACAGTGGGTAGTGCTGCTGACTCACAATAAGAAAGGCCTGGGTTTGATTCCAAATCTGAATGGCCAGGGTTCTTCCTGTGTCTGCGTGGGTTCCCTCTGGGTGCTTCGGTTTCCTTCGACAAGTCCAAAGACTTGCAGTCAAGGTTAATTGGAGATGCTAAAAATTGTAAATGTGTGTGTGATGGACTGGCAACCTGTCTGGGGTATCTTCTGCCTTCGGGCCAATGAATGAATACCAGACACACTGCAATTCTGACCAGGATACAGCGGTAGTAAAACAGACAATGAATGAATAAAAGAACTTTTTTCTTAATCAACCACTTTATCCTGGTCAGGGTTGTGGTGGGTTCTTCATGATCGGTAAACACTTGGTACAAGGCAGGAACATCCTGAAGAGGGCGTCAATCAATTGCAGGTCTTCAACCATGAAACAGAGTAGATGCCTGGTCGGTTGATAGCACAGCTGTGATTCGAACCCAGATCTAGCAAGTGTAATAAACTGCTGCGGCATCCAAGCATGCAGAGCAAGAATGAACAGTTAGTTTCAAGGGCGTAGCTACCGGGGGGGGTGCACTGGGGCCCATGGCGTGGGGGAGCCCTCCACAACATGAACTAAACCCCACATCGCACTGCCCCCACTCCCCATTGGCTGCACTCGCCAGGTCGTTATTATTATATTACAATATTTTTGTTTTATATATAGCATAAAAAAATTCCAATTACCGATCGGTGGCAATGCCGAGTTTCGAAACGAGGAGCAAAATATCCTGCTGTGCCACTAGGGCGCCTGCTTTTAAGTTTTTGAAATGCCCTTTTTAAAGCCCTAGCTCAAATAAGCATCTCTCACTATTTACCAAATGTCCCCACAAAGGCTTGTTGGGTACAGTCGCCGCCTCACAGCAAGAAGGTCCCGGGTCCTTCGATTCCCAGGTGGAGCAGTCTGGGTCCTTTCTGGTTGGAGTTGTATTGTAAAGTGTTAATAAAAGTATTTAGACACATCAGAGACAGACTGTAGTGTCAGAAAAAGAAAAGAGAGGTGCATTAGTGTAAAATGAGGACCGGAATGTTTAAAGAAGCATAATCTCAATTACAAATGTTAAATTCTGCAAAGACATGAACTTCTGAACCCGATTCATTCACTGTTACACAATACTACTGAAGAATGTGTGACCATGCATCTCTGCTGGGTCCCAATCTTCCATCAGGCATTTCCTCTTAGTAATAGAGGCAAAGCAAAGGTATTGTAGTAGATATGATTTCATTTTGGTGGAGCTCTGCTCCCAGGAGAAACCAGTTATTACCTGTAAAGGTTCAATACAGCAGAACTCTCAAGTGGGACCCCCGAGAGTTATAGCACTTCAGATTTTTTATTATGAAGAGCACAGAAATTGAGTGATTTTTGTATTTTGCACTTGAAAACCAGACTGAACACAAAACTTGACTTTTGTTCACCTCTCTGGTTAGGCGGTGCACCATTGCCACACTGCTGCAGTTTAGTGGTTTAGTAGTAATTGGTAATGAACTGCTAGCTTTATGATGGTAGGTATGCTCACTTTCTGTTTTACATTCTTTCTATTGTTCTTGCTAACACAAGAAAGAACTGTGGCCTCACAGCAAGAAAGTCGAAGTGGAGTGGTCCTTGTGTCTGCCTGGGTTGTGCTATTGGCCAGCTGGAGGTGAAGCGTAAGTGTTTATGGGTGGAACAGGACCTGCAGCAGCCCTGACCTGGCAAAGCAGTTGATAAAATGAATGACAATGAATTTTTTTTCTCTTCTCTTTTTCTCAGAATTCCCCCCCAATTTCCCCCTCTAATCTAGTCGTATCCAATTACCCTGGTTGCGTTACGCTTCACCTCCACCGATACAACCCTCCACTGCTTCGCAACCCTCCGGCAAATGTGCAGTAGCCGACTGCATCTTTTCACCTGCACGAGATGAGTTCATATGCAGATCAGCCTTGTGCACAAAGAGCCACACCCTGATCAGCATTATTCCCCAACTCTGCACAGGCGCCATAAATCAGCCAGCAGAGTAATTTCACCAGTTATGAGGAACGCTGGTCCAGCTCACAACAAGCCAATCGTTGTTCATGTGTCTGCCCAGCCCAGGCGGATGGCAGAGTTGAGATTTGATATGATGTATTTGAGATCCCAGCTCTGGTGTGCTAGCACATTTTACCACTGCGCCCCCTAAGCGGCCGACAATGAATTTTAAAATAAAGCTGTGTTTTTTTTTAATGTATCTTATAACTATTCATCTTGATCAGGGTTGCAGTGGATCCATTGTCTTCCAAGAACACTGTAGGTAAGGTAGGAATGAATCCTGAACAGCTTTAATAGTGCTTTAGGGCGACACGGTGGCTCGGTGGGTAGCATTGTCGCCTCACAGAAAGAAGGTCCTGGGTTTGATTCCCAGGTGGAGCGGTCCAGGTCCTTTCTGTGTGGAGTTTGCATGTTCTCCCGGTGTCTGTGTGGGTTTCCTCCAGAAGCACCGGTTTCCTCCCACAGTCCAAAGATGTGCAAGTAAGGTGAATTTTCCATGACTGTGTTTGACATTAAACATGAACTGATGAATCTTGTGTAACCAGTAACTACTGTTTCTGTCATAAATGTAACCAAAGTGTAAAATAACCTTAAAATCCTAATAAACAAATGAACATGGAGCTCTATAACCCAATTCGAAAAGGTACACAGGTTTTACAGACAGTATCCTGATAATGTAAGGATAAAGATGTTTGTTGTTGTGTTTAAATTTATAGCAATCTCTGTCAGGTCTACAGGCACACATTATGTGATTTCATTTCACCTCCTCTCTACTGATGCGGACCTCCACTCTGACTGAGGAGAGCCATGACTAACACACGCCCCTTCCGACACATGTGCAGTAGCTGACTGCATCTTTTCACCTTAACGAGGAGAATTCCAACAACACTTTTACATCTGATACACTCATACCAGTACAACATACACTACCATGTTACTACCATGTTTGTTTCATTGCAGTGCTGGAAATGATCCATCACCTAAATAAGGATGCATTTACATGAGAAAGTAAATGCATCCTGATTGAACTTTGACCCAGTTTGTCGCTGACCTTTTCAAAGCACCTCCAATGACACGAACTGTTTTGTTTAATATATTTTGTTTATGCATTTTCTCCCTTTTTCTCCCCATTTTTTAGCGCGTCCAATTGCCTGATTGCGTCACACTTCCTCTCCACTAATGCCGATCCCTGCTTTGATTTGAGGAGAACGAAGCTAACACACACCCCCTCCGACACATGGGCAGCAGCCGTATGCATATTGTCACCCACACTAGGTGAGTGCATATATGTCAGCCTTGTGTACGGAGAGACACACCCTAATCAACGCACTCTTTCCCCTGCCTCTGTGCAGGCTCCATCAATCAGCCAGCAGAGGTCGTAGTTGTATCAGTTACGAAGAGTCCCTATCTGGCTTAATATCCCACCCCTATATGAACAACAGGCCAATCGTTGTTCATATGGCCGCTCAGTCCAGATGGATGGCAGAGCTGAGATTCGATACGATGTATTCGAGATCCCAGCTCCGGTGACACAAACTGTTTTATATGACGCAGTAAAAGTGACTCAGGCCGTACGAACAACGCTTAACATGAACGGTTACATTTTCGGCATTTAGCAGGCGCTTTTATCCAAAGCAACTTACAGTACTGTGACAGTAGTGTTGCCCAACGGTGGCAACCTGGCAGTGATGAGGCTTGAACCAGCAACCTTCTAATTACTGGACCAGTAACTTAACCATTAAGCTACAACTGCCAATAAAGCTTAAAATCCAGTTAAACACATATACATGTGGAGCTTTCAGACTGGATTTGATGGTTATTTCACACAAATGCAGATTTGTGTTGTGGGCACTTTGATGAAGTTTTTCTGCACCGCCGAGGTTCGTTGTTTTGCCTCTTCTCATGTAAATGCGCCCTTACATCTGATATAAGATGGCCCTATAGGTGTACCTAATAAAGAGCTCAGTGAGTGTGTATGTATGTGTATATATACACACTTAATTTTAGCTTTAGCAGACTTCCACCACTGACTTTATAATATAAAAACAATTTTTCTTCTTTTGTCTCCCAGCTTCTGTGGGCATCTTCACATTAAACTCCTTTCTAAGAGGCTGAATGCACTCGCCTGGGGTTCCTCTATCTCCAGCAGCAAGACAAATGACACTTCTAGGGAGTCTCCAAATGATTTCTGCTAAGATAAAGAATCCCCGGCCTTGGTCGTGCCCTACTCCCAGTCTGCGCTGTGCTGGCAAATATCCATATTTTTACAACGAAGTAACTCGATATGTAGTTCTGTGTTCATAGATCAAATCAGCCACTGAATGTGATGATCTGTATCGTCAACACATCAACTCCAGAGGCTCATTGCCCTTTGACGCCTGAAAATAGTATCCCAAAATGCAGTGCAGGAAAAAAGAGCTTAGCACAAAACCCTTACAGGTCTCAGGAGGCTAATGAATCATGCTGTAAGGGCCCGAACTGAGCGTGACATTTTCACATTATGAGGCACTTCACTGGTGTATTTCTTCAGTCTTTTTCCTTCCGGCTTTCCCGAGACTCGTTTTCATTGTGCAGAACGGCACTGAACGTGTCGAGCAGGCGGTGAGACAGAGAAAGCTTTTCCTTTTATTCTTTAATGATAAGATTTAGAGCCTCCTAAAGACTCGGGGTGAAAGAATTGCACATGCCTGTGTACTTAAACTAAGGTAGGTCTCAAACAATATTACCCAGCAGCCATTTCAGCAGGAGAAAAGTTATCACAATATGGTGAATTGTGTGAAAGCATTTTTTACTTTTATGACTGTAACAGAGCTGAAAAAATTTAATAATTTAATCTAATAAAACTTTTTTGTTTTGGCTGCTCCTGTGTTTAGGGGTTGCCACAGTGGCTTAGTAAAGCAGCGGTAGCTCAGTGATTAGGAACTGAACTATCAAACAGAAGGGTGGTGGTTCAAGCCCCTCCAGCCCCCGCCAAGTTGCCACTGTTGTGCCCCTTAGCAAGGCCCTTAACCCTTAGTCGCTTTAATAATAATAAATAATAATCCATATTATTTATGGCGCCTTTCAAAACACTCAAGAACACCTTACAAAAGCAAGAAAGTAACAGACATCAATAAACCATTAAAATCTAATAGAAAACACTAAGTACAAGAAATACAATATAAACAATAAAATAAAATAAATGAAATAAAATAAAGTAATAAAAAAAATTGGTACAAACTCTAAGCAGACAAATGTAATCACAGTTAGACAAATATTGGAGGTAGTAGTACCAATCAAGTTTGAAAGATTAGTAGTAGGCTAGCTTGAAGAGGTGAGTTTTAAAATCCCAGGGATAAGCCAGGCCAAGATAACAAACAAAACCCAAGTCTTAGTAGTTGTATCCAATTACCCGATTGCATTACATTTCCTCTCTACTGATGTTGACCTCGACTCTGGCTGAGGAGAGCCGTGACTATCACATGCCCCCTCCGACACGTGTGCAGTGGCTGACTGCATCTTTTCACCTGCACGAGGCGAGTTCATATGTGGATCAGACTCACGCACTGAGAGTCACGCACCAGTTCCCATTACCCCCGTCTCTGTGCAGGTGCCATCAATCAGCCAGCAGAGGTCATAATTGCATTAGTTATGAGGAATCCCCTCTTTACAAATGAGCTAATCATTGTGAGTTTTAAGTTGGGATCTAAAAGTAGAGAAACAATCGATAGTACGGATATGGATTGGGAGGGTGTTCCAGAGAGAAGGGGCAGAGTGACTTAAAGCCCTCGCGCCCATAGTCGACAGGCGGACAGAAGGAATAGAAAGCTGGAAGGCTGAGGAAGACCTTAGAGTGCGGGTGGGATTGTAGACTTGAAGTAAATCAGAGATGCAAGAAGGTGATAGAGCTTTGAATGTAAATAATAAAATCTTGAAGTGTATGCGATGATTTATGGGGAGCCAGTGAAGCTCTCTGAGAACTGGAGTGATGTGTTTAGCTTTGGATAAAAGTGGCATGGAAATGCTGTAAATGTAATCATTCTGGCCTAAATACCTGATTTGGTACAATTTTTAGGCTGAGTGCTCTTCCTAATGCAACCCGTGCTTGAGACCTGAACTGAAGGCAGTGGCTAGGCTGTTTGGATTCGGCCAATCATGTCTGTGTAGATGCCTGACCGGCCGGTAGCACATCTATGATGTGAACCCCAGATCAATTGTATAAAGGTGTACAAGGGTAATTTATTTGCACATTTAGGCTCGTCAGTGACAATTTAACTGTTTTTGGTACACATATAGAGATGTTAGCTGGCATGCTAGTAGGTTGTGTCACCTCAGCCCATTAGTTTGCAAGGCCTGAGGCTAACTGTGTTAGCTTAGTAAGCAAAAATCCTATGTTTTTGGACAGACCCACAGGTGTCACTGTCACAAAGTGAAGCGACTCTGCACAGGACCTTTGGAGGTATTTTAGAGTGACCGTTGGGTTATTTTTTACTTTCCTGACAAAGTCACTTATGCACAATTACCCAATTTGGCTTCATTAAGCTGGACAGCCAATTCAAGGAAGCTTTAATGTTGTGCCAAGCTTCGTTCTGTTTAATTTTATTGTGGTTGTGGGAGCACATAAAGCCTTCGATATTGTTTTATATTCTTGCCCTTGGCTGAGGCACCGCAATAGATTGGCGTCCTGTCCGGGGTGTTTTACTGCACTGTGTCCAGTGATTCTGGGAAGACCAGACCCGCTGTGACCCTGACCAGGATAAAATGGTGGTAAAACATGAAACTGAAATGATGGTTCATCTGTAAACCCAATCCAGTCACAGTGTGCAATTTCCCAGTTGTAAATTCCTCTGAGACCTCAGCAGTGGTGCGATAGCGCATTAGACTTCTGCATCAGGCAACTGGTACTTTACTGCAATTAAATGAATCGTCATGCTTAATTTAGCTACAGCTGTTATTAACTGTTACAGGGTGGTCTAAAGGTATGATTATTATAGGGTGTGAGGTGTGAGGGTGAAAAAACACTATTAACTAGTACAAGATTAAGCTCACGATGAAGAAGTTATTTATAATTATATACAATGTTCAAACCCCAGGGATAAGCCAGGCCAAGATAACGAACAAAACCCAAGTCTTTGTAGTCGTATCCAATTACCTGATTGCGTTACACTTCTTTGCTACTGATGTTGACCGCTACTCTGACCAAGGAGAGCCATGACTGACATATGCCCGCTCTGACACATAAAATAAAATAAAATCTTTTATTTCTCTAAATAATGAATGCCCTTTTATTTCTGAGGTAGGTATAAACTATGCAAAACAATGCTGCATGTTTCCCTTTTTGTGTAAAAAAAACCTTGAAATGAAATAAATCCCACATTAAATAAATAAATAAATAATACAAATAAAGAAAGTATCCTCACATAAATGAATTTGGCTGGAAAATTCCGAACCTGGCAACCCTGTAGTGAAGATAAACCAGGCGAGGTGAATAGCGCCAATGCCCTCTGCTGTTTAAAGTGAATATTGATTCATTATACATGTAAACCGATTTGAATCGTTACACATGTGAATCGATTTTTAACTGTCTTGTGGTGCATCGTTACATCTCTAGTAGGCGCCCATCTTACCTGGTCTTAGCTCATGATTAATACATAGTAAATCTGCTGTTGTGAGAAGGTTCAGGTTGAACCCAAACAAACACTGAAAAAACATATAACATTTTTCCCAAAGAAAGATGATGGAACCAAGCTCTCCAAGACCCATGTGGTTTAGCAGTTTCTCTCTAAGCTGCACCACAAATGTTCCCCAATTATTCAATTTCTTACATCCACACTAAAATAATCACTTACCAGCAGTTTAAGCCAGACTAACAAGGCTTTCAGATTTTCATTTGTAAGAAGCTGTTTCATTAGACAGACAGAGTTTAGCCAGCATTCAGGCTAATGATACATCTCAATCCCAAACATGAATGAATTTTTGATGAAGCACCAGGCTGTACTTGATGAACTGTGGTTGTCCTTACTGGGTGATTCATTGTTCACGTCTGTAGAAGACTCGGCTAGAGAAGTGCAGAGTAACAAAGCAAACATTAGCACACTGCTGAAAAAACAGAAGGTTTGACTGTTGCCGCTCCCTCAGTCACAGAAGTGTTTTAAGGATCCGTCAAAAAACCTGCAGCTTTTAGTGTTGATGTTAGTTTAGACCTGTTCTCACCTCACTGTAGATCTCCGACAATTCTGTTTCTTCTACGTCTTCAGTGACATTTTCACTAATAGCTGCATCCTTTTGACCTGCCACCCACTTAGCACAGCGTTGTTTCTTCAGGTGTTAACTGTTCTGGAAAAACACTGTCATTTCTTAAGAATGTACACAAACTAACAAAAGATCACCAGGCTAAATTGTAGACTTTGGATTTTTCAGTGTTTGAGGTGCAAATATGTAGGAGCTGACAAATAGCTTGTTTTTCAAGCTATTAAAATTACAGACATTACACAAGAAGTGCAAAATCGTCCATACGATAATAATAATAATATAAAAACATAGATGCAAAAAAATGCATGTGTAAACTAAACTGGCACATGCACACTAAGGGTGGGTGAGAGTGTGTTACAAAACAGCACTCCTAACTGCGTACCAGATCTGTAGCGATCATTACTCAAGTGTTCACAGTTGGAAATGTATTTTAATTATATTTTTAACTGACAGCAGTAATCGAGCGTTGACTTTGTTGGAACTTTGTTTACACTTTCTACTCCTGGTTAAGATAGGCTTCTTGTTTAAGTATACTTTCTGTCGTGTTACAATCTCACTGTGTAAATAACTAAAGCTACTCTTAAGATAGGCCTCTTGCTGTAGTCATTTGTGTGGTCAGGTACTTTTCTGACGAGTTGGTTTCAGGTGTCTAATAACTTTATTCTATCAGGGTTCAGCAGATTTGTATCTTTGGACTGTTGTCTACCTAACTATAGTAAGGACATTTTTACTTTAGCGTCTGCTAAATGCCGTAAGTGTAAATGTAAATGTAATATCCCAAATTGCTTTATATTGGTATTTCACACAGGCTTCTACAAGAACAGTTAAGTAACAGCAGCTGTATTTTGGGGCTAAAGCAATATTCACCAATGTAAGAGTCTGCTTATTGTTATTATTATTATTATTATTATAGTTATTATTATTATTATTATTATTATAAGCATTATCATTATTATAATTATTATTAGTATCATTAATATTATTCTTATTGTCAGTATTATTATTATTATTATCAATATTATTATTATCATTATTATCATCCTTATTATTATTTTTATCATCAGTATTCTTCTCATTATTATTATCAATATTATTATTATTATTATCAGTATTATTATCAGTATTATTATTATTATTATTATAAGTATTATTATTATTATTTCTATTATTATCAGTATTATTATTATTATTATTATTATTATTATCAGTATTATTATTATCAGTATTAGTATTATCAGTATTATTATTATTAGTATTACTATTATTATTATATCAGTATTATTAATATTATTTTTATTATTATTACTATTATCAGTATTATTATTATTAGTAGCAGTATTATTATTATTATCAGTATTATAATTATTAGTATTATTATTATATCAGTATTATTATTATTATTATTACTATTATCAGTATTTTTATTATTAGTAGCAGTATTATTATTATCAGTATTATTATTATTATTAGTAGCAGTAGTATCATCATTATTGTCATTATTATTATTTTTTTATTATTAATGAGTAATATGAGGTGATTCAAGCAACAACTGGCCTCAGTTAAAAACAAGTGATCTCATAAAAATGCACATAACTTCAAAAAAGTGAGACTGATCTTTGTGGATTTTGTTACATTTATTACAAAGATACCTTTCTTTGTAAAAAAAAAAGTGTTTTCTCTGTTTTTTCAAACTATAGCTAGAACGGTTGTTTTTAAGTAGCGTCTCCGTTCATCAGAGCTGCAGTATTTAATCCTGGGTGTGTCTGTCTAATCAAAAAGTTGATGGTGGAATTACTTCTTCAAACAGAGCAGGTGGATTAAATAACTTTATTCCCCTTTCATAAATAAAATGATTATTTCAGACTGTATTCGATGTTTAAACAAACTTGACAGGACAAAAACCACCTGAGTAAAGATCTGAAAATAGAAATCAGGAAATGGGAAAATATTTTCTAATGGCAGCGTACAAATACTTACCCAGCGCTAAACCATAATCAAAATTCTTTACATTTCCAAATTACCACAAATATCTTCTTTTTTTTTATGCATTTTCTCTTCATTTTCCTTCTGATTTAGTGCACTCAATTTTTGTCTTCCACTGCTGAGAGATACCAGATCGCATCCGAGCAGAGCACGTCACAGTACACGCCTCTTCAGACATGTGCACAGCCCTCCTCTTCTCGCCCCTGCTTTCTGCACAGGCGTCCATTCCGCCAATCAGGGTCATTACACAGCGTATGAAGACCCACCCACTCACACATAGTCCGGTCCCCACCCTGCAGATATGGTGGCCAGTTAGTATCTGCTGCAGGCACTGTCAATTATGCCAGCCAGATGGCGCCCAGCCGACCAGTTTCTAACCGAGGAGTTCAGCGTAATATCCCGCTGTGCCACCTGGGCGCCCACAAATATCTTCTTATAAAACCATGTTGTTTGGAGATTCAGAGACACTACAGTTTATTAAATATGAAATAGACTGAAAGGATTTTCAGAATTTAAAAATGACTTGACGTGATTAATCAGAAAAGAACAAGAAAAAAACAGCCTATAAAAATGAAAGTTAAGATGTAGGATTAATGGTAAGTATTTCACGTAACTTTATTTAATTAAAAAGCAATGAAATCAGTCTGACTTGGTGAGATCTGGTATAAATTTTACATGAGGTCAGATTGGTTCTGGCTGTGTGATCTTGATTAGCAAAACTTGCCATTTCAAAGCAGCGTGGGAGGAACAGCTGCTTCATAAAGTACGTTACATAACCAAAATCGTTAGACACCTCTTCTGATTATTAAGTTCAGCTGTTTCAGCCACATCGATTGCTAACAGGTGTATAAAATAAATTATATGCTTTCATGTTTATGCCAGTGTTTTGTGAACATTGTTCCAGTTCCAGTATGAGTGTAAGCCTTGTGTGCAAAATAATAAAAAATCTCCAGTGGCCTGCATCCACACTAAACTTTTTTAGGATGAACTAAATTGGAACGTTGAGTGTAAGTCAGGTCTACACATCCAAAAGTGTCTGACTTGAAAATGACTACATGGACACAATTTTCCAAAAACACATTAAAAATTGTTTTGAAAGCCTTTTAAAAAATTTGGAGGCTGTTGCAGTAACAAAGGGGTAATATTAATGCCCATGTTTATGAAATTGGACGTCCCGTTCACGGTCAAGTCTTTATGTATTCTTGACCATATCGTTTAGGTGTTAGATACTGTGTTGTATCCATCCCTAACTCTAACCCAGTTTTTTCGATATAGGAGGGATCTTCAAAAAGTTTCCTTTACTTTTGATGATGTGAAAGCAGCGCTGCATCAGTGGCTACACGCTCAGCCAAAAAAATTTTTTGCTGATGTCATTAAAAAGTTGGTACGACACTGAGAAAAATGCATCAGAAGGCGACTGTGTAGAAAAGTGATGTTATTTGTTTTTGAAATTCTTAATGAATAGAGTTTAAAAAGTGCAGAACTTTTTGAAGAACCCTCGTAGATTGACATAGATAAATATAATGTATCTATCCGTCCGCCCGTCCATCCGTCCGTCTATCTATCTATCCGTCTGTCTACCTACCTACCTACCTGTCTGTCTGTCTGTCTGTCTGTCTGTCTGTCTGTCTGTCTGTCTGTCTGTCTATCTATCTATCTATCTATCTATCTATCTATCTATCTATCTATCTATCTATCCATCCATCCATCCATCCATCCATCCATCCATCCATCCATCCATCCACCTACCTACATACCTACCTACCTACCTGAACCTTACATGACAGTCGTGATTACAGTACAATAGTGAGACCTGCTGTATTGTATGACTTGGAGATGTGTCACTGGCAATAGCTTGTTTAAGCGATTTAGAATTACAGACATTACACATGAGATGCAGAATCATTCATGAATTCAATAATAAGAAAGCAGCAACGAAAACGTTTGTATGGTTGGATTAGAATCTCTAAATGCATGTGTAAACTAAACTGGCACATGCACATTGAGGATGGGTGAGGGTGTGTTACAAATCAGCACTCTGTACCAGATGTGTAGCAGATCATTACTCCTAAATGAAATCAAGTGTTCACTGTTGGAAATGTATTTGAATGATATTTTAACTGACAGCATTAATTGAGCATTGACTTTGTCAGTTTATTTTTTAACCTTTGAAAAGACAGGAGAAAGAGCTGGAGGTGGCAGAGATGAAGATGCTGTGATTCTTGTTGAGAGTGATGAGGCAGAACAAATCAGGAATGAGTTTTTAGAGGGACAGCACAGGTCGAATGTTTGAGACAAAGTTAAGGAGGACAGATTAAGATGGTTTGGGCATGAGGACGAAAGAGAGCTCTATCAGGAGCAGGAGCTGAAGGTGGCAAAGATGAAGATGCTGCGATTCTTAAGAAGAATGCCTGGGGTCAGTGTGCAGGGTCAGCCATTGTACGTTGCCCCTGGCGCAGACAGGGTTAAGGGCCTTGCTCAAGGACCCAACAGTGGCTGCATGGCAGAGCTGGGACTCAAACTGAAGGTAATCAGAAGGTTGCTGGTTTGAGCCACACTACTGTCAGGCTGCTGCTATTGGGTCCTTGGGCAAGACCCTTAACCCTCAATTGCTTAGGCTGTATCGCTTTGGATAAAGGCGTCTGCTAAAGGCAAAAAAAGTAAATGTAAATGTCAAGAAAAGAAGAAGTTGTTTACTTAGCTTGAACCAAATTATAGTCTCCAAAACACCTTTACGAGAGATGAAGGGTAAAGCTGAATTTCAGCCCTGAGCCCTGGAACAAAATAATGGCCAAGCTCTTTCTGAACTCAGACCAAAAATGATGTAGAGCATGAAAGATTCAGGGAATTGACCGGGTCAACGTTCTTTATCACCTTTATAGCCACTAAGGAGGTTGGTGGTCCCTGCTGAGTCTGGTTCCTCTCAAGATTTCTTTTTGTAATTTTAAGGGAGTTTTTCCTTGGCACTGTCGCCCTTGGCTTGCTCAACAGGGTCTTTTGGTCTGTCGGTTCTGCATTCTGTAAAGTTGCTTTGAGACGATGTCTGTTGTAAAAGGCGCTATACAAATAAATTTGACTTGACTTTGACTTGCTTAGTCCGTGCCACCCCTAGTGGCAGACAGTTGAACGCTCGGCAACTGGTCGGTGCTAGATTTGTCGGTTCGGGAGCAACTCGGTGTTCGCTCGGCGATCGAAACTCGGCTCTCAATCGCTATGTGTGAACTGTTCAACAACTCGATCTGAGCGGCTCGGCGACGAAGAGAGATATCTAGCTCGTCCGGATATGAGTCAGTCAAATAGCAGTGAGTGCTATGTCGAACAGCCAATGAGAACGCAAGATACGGTGTGAAGGGAAACGCAGGGGAGAAGTTGTAAAAAGGTGGGAAAGGGGCATCATATAGTTTATATCAGAATAAATCAGCATACACACAAGTTTTACAGTATTTCTGACCTTATTGTTCTCTACAAAACATAACATCAACGTTGCATTGCAAAAAAATATTTATTAACCTCCAACTCACTATAGAACAATCCATGCTGGTCACGTAGCCAAATCCATTCGGATTCATTTATTTTTCTCCTTGATTTTACAACTTTGATCAACTCGCTACTTGTTGACGTGCATTTTTGGACGTGGTATCATTAAACCCCTCATCACTTCTTGCGTTTGTTTCCGTGACAAAACGTAGTTTGGGAGACCAGAGAAGCTCGCCTGCGATTCCAGTTGGTGATAGGTGGTGTAGTGTGAAACCCCCTATCACCGATCAGTCGTATAGTGTGAAAGCCACACCGACTTGAAAGACTCCCGATTACAAGAGATCCAGTTGTGTAGTGTGAACTGTACAGTGACCTGACGACTTGGAAAGTCGTGTAGTGTGAACTTGGCATTAATCTAACTAATTATCACTATCTGGCTTCCTAAGAACAAAAAACAAATGATAAATGAGTAAGTCTGGATGTTTATCTTAATAGCAATTATGTTTTACATCATTTTTAATCAGGGTGAAGAGTACATCGCCTTTATTAGTTTGCATTACTCAACGCTGATTTAGATCTGAAGTACAGCAGTTTCAGAACTGACAGGCTGCTGGTGAACTTTTTATATTGAACAGAAGTAAACTGTTGATTTTTTACCTTACGGAATACGAATGAGACAGTCTGGTCGATTTTTAAAACAGTGTCTTTGTGCTTCAGGGGGAATTTTGATATCTGAAGCATGTCATTAAAGATTAATTTATTCCTCTACTTTAATGTTTACTTTGTAAGAGAAAGTTTCATTGCCCTTCAGTGTGTGTAGAAAGACGTTCGTGAGGCGCAGAGCTGAACCGAATTCTCTTGTTGATTGTATCGTTTCACAGTGATCGATTGTCTTGGACGACGTTTCGTCCGCTGACCTTCACAGTCATGGCCGGTGGTTTAGCTTGGATACGTACACGGACTATCACTCTTTATTTTGCTCTCTCCCACTCGTTCCCTCTGTTCCCCGCTCACTTTCTCTCTCTTTTTTTGTGCGTCCATTGTTGGCACCGTTCTTCTCTTGGCCGAGGCTCTAAATTAAACACCCGCAAAGCTGGTACTCATTTTGGCTGCTCTCCAAATGACCTAGCCGTTCCTGTGTGCCTCTGTGTGGAGACCGATCTCAGTATGAGAGGTGACCACAGCACCTGTTCACTTGCTAGAGTTTTATTTAACTCCAATTAAACTGTTGTTTATTGGCCTTTATTAATGGTGCAGACCTGCAAGTGGTGCTGCTTTAACACAACACAATCCGACTGTTCGACTAAAGGCCGCAGTGACCTGAAGGTGGAAGCATAATGCCAGGTAATTAAGCAGGAACAAAAGCAAGCAAAGCTGGATTAGTCACAAATTTGTACATTGCCTGGTGACTGTTTAAGTAGTTTGCTGAAGGGTGTAGTAAATGTGGCATTCACACTGTGATCTACGCCAGTGGTCCCCAACCACCGAGCAGTGGACCGGTACCGGTCTGTGGGTCATTTATTACCGGGCCGCACAGAAAGAATAAATAATTCTACAATAATAATCACTACAAGAGCAATTAAATTTCCAAAACTCTTCAGGTGTTATTGTCCCCAATCACCACTAGGTGGGAGTAGCGTCTCATTGCAGCGAAAAAAGCTCAGGATTTACACCAATGTTCCATTCTATAGTTATTCTATTTTAAATCCTCCCGCCCCCGCCAGTCCGTGAAATCATATCTCATATGGCCGCTCGGGTGGCGCAGCGGTAAAAACACACGCTGGAACCAGAGCTGGGATCTTAAATACATCGTATTGAATCTCAGCTCTGCCTGCCGGCTGGGCTGAGCTACCACATGGACAACGATTGGCCTGTTGTTCAGATATGGGCGGGACTAAAGCCGGATGGGGTCTCTCTCCCATGACTGGTGCAATTACGACCTCTGCTGGCTGATTGATGGTGCCTGCACAGAGATGAGAAAAGAGTGCTCTCAGGGTGTGTCTCTCCGTACACAACACTGAGCTGCATTGCACTCATCAAAGTGTAGGTGATAAGATGCATACGGCATGCTGCCCACGTGTCGGAGGGGGCGTGGGTTAGCTTCATTCTCCTCAATCAGAGCAGGGATCGGCATTGGTGGAGAGGAAGCATGACGCAATTGGGCTATTGGACGCGCTAAAAGGGAGAAAATGGGAGAAAATGCATAAATAATAATAATAATAATAAAAAAACTATATCTTATGTGAAACCGGTCTGTGGTTGGGGACCGCTGATCTGTGCCTTCTTGTTATAATTTGTCTGAGCTTACAAGTGCTTTTTTGAACTGAATGAGCATACAGTTTTATAGACATCCTCCAACATCTTGTAGAAATTCCTCCCAGAAGGGTGGAATCGGGTAACTGATATTAGAAAACTCCCAACCAATTCTGTGGACGCAGAGGGGGGTGTGTAAAAACACGGACAAGAATCTTCATCATTGAGACAGAACTGCAGCATGAAACTGCATCCTGTGTTTATCGACTGTAACTTCTGCATGTGATTTCATAGTGTGTTTGACCTGTTGCCTGTTTGACTCTTTGGGTTGCCCTTGTGTACTGCTGCCTGCTGGACATAAACCTTTATCACTGTCTGCCAGCGTCTGACTGTTTGGTCCCAACTTGTGACCACATCTTTGTGCCCCTTCTGCTAACCGCAACGTAAAAGGACACGACTCATAAGGCCTGTGCATACTTCCTGCGAAACTAAGTTCACAAGCGTTGCACAAAGCCGAACTTCGCGAGCTTACAAGCTGGCATACTTCCAGCGGTTTTGTTTTGCCTGTCGCCTCTGCTCCACAGCTGCAGGAGACGCTGTGACATTTATGATGTTCAGTTTGACTATTGAAAAACGATGGCTGTGTCCGAAATCATATACTTAAACAGTCTCTACTAAATTAGAGGCATTGTGCACTGCTCGGCTGGTACAGAAGCTCTTTCAGTACGCAAGTGTGCTGTGTTTGCATACACTAGATTACCTGGGTACGTTTCGCATACTGTTTAATGAATGCTACGTAATCAGACACACTACCCACTCCTGCGTACTGTTTTCATGGCATGCCTCTTTTTACCGACCAATCACAGGTGTTGTCGCGGAGCGGCGTCATCCGCGGAGTTCGCCCAGCTTCCATGTGCGCGACGTCCATGGTTGTTCCTTGGTTCAAAACTCTGTGTTGCCACCGGTCGGTTTGGACGCCATCTAGCGGGCATAATTGGCAGTGCCTGCGGGCAGGGATGACCGGAATATGTGGGCGGGGTCAAACACTGTGTAAGGACCTTGATTGGTGAATAGACGCACCTGTGCAGAGTGCATGGGTGGAGAGGGGTTCCGTTAAGGGCTGCGCGTGGGTCGGTGGAGGATTGGGCAGCAATATACCCTCCTCGACTGCAAAAAATCGGGGATTCGATACGTCACATTGGCGAACGTCGTCTCCGCATAAAGTATGATGTGGCCTTTAACGTGGGTCAGCTGCTGAACAGCTTCAGAGTGTTACAGAATTCGTTACAAATATCCAAAGAAAACAGTTGTTTAATGTTAAAATATAGAGAAAACACACATTTCATTCTGTCTTTTTTTATTTGTTCAACCATGGTAGTTAATCAAAGTACTATCAATGTGTACAGAAAGAATATTCTGCCTTTTACATGGTTTATATTTTATTGTTTTATACTGCAAATCTGAAATATTGTAAAACAAATATTTTTCTATTTATATATTTGTACATCGTACATCTTTGTCTTTAGCTAACCCGTCAGCATTTCCATCACAGGTAAAATAAATTAAGACTGGATTTACTGGATGAGTTTTAACAAGGCGAGTCAATACTAATCAACTGCTGACATTTCTCTTTTTATTTTCATATATTTTATTCCAAAGAGATATGGATTTCTTTCTTTTGGTCTTTATTAAAAAAAGACGTCTGACGTTCCTTCAAAAAATCTCTCAAATGGAGTTATGAAATAACTTAGGTTTGGGAGAAAGGACATGGCAGGAACTCTTTCTGACTAATTGACTGCCGAAACATTTACCCATCATTCTCTTTTCCGGTCCGAGAAGTGACGAGGGGTTTAATGATACCACGTCCAAAAATGCGCGTCAACAAGTAGCGAGCGATCAAAGTTTGTACGCTGATGTGCAGCGTAAAATCAAAGAGGAAACATAAATGATTCTGGTCAGAATAAGGTCAGAAATACTGTAAAACGTGTGTGTGTGCTGATGTATTCTGATATAAACTATGCCCCATCCCACCTTTTTACACTTCTCCCCTGCGTTTCCCCCAAATCTAGCGCCGGCCAGTCGCCGAGCGAAAATCAGGTCAAAAATCGTGTAGTGTGAACTAGGCATGAGTTGACTCTACAGCGGGATCTTAACATCCATGCTTTACACCAGACTTAGCTTTTCATTGGATGGATTTCAACATCTAAGCATCACGTCAGAGAACAATCGCCATCTACTCAGTCGGACCAACGGTCACAGTGGAAGATTCCACCCACTCTCATTAATGCCGTATTTTGGGGGTTTCACCTGTGTGAAAGTTACCTGTGTGGATGGTGCTGGTAATAACCATTTCTAATTCTGCTTCAGCTTTTCAGGGTTCGGCTGTCCAGCATATAGAAGGAGTCACCCTGAACTTTAGCCCAACATTCCCAGAGTTCCGCTTACTTCCCTTACACTGTCTTAATCACTCGTTATTCTCTACAGTTGAAGGCAAGTCAAATTGATACAAACCCCAACATGAAACATGAACCTTGAAAAAGCAATTTGCTCTCCTTCTGCTTTCCTTAATTAAACCAAACATTAAATTCCACAAACAGAAATGAAGATGGGCTGGTGGTACACGGGACAGTTAGGGATGTGGACAGCTCTCTGCTGCAGCGTTGTGACCAATAAGCATGCAGTGATGTGATTTAGGGATGTGCCTTATTCTAATAGGCCAATCAGTCTCCATAAAGAAGAATCTAATTGTGTGCACTGACATGGTCGGACGATTAATGACTGTGTGCTGCAGCCACATTGCACAATAAATAAATACAATATATACTATAAATATCAATGTAAACAAATCTGGGTTTGCATTTAGGCTGGCTTCATAATATTAATATATACAATGATGTGGTTTCTCCAGTCTCTGAATGACTTGGTCAGTCAACTTGTACAAAGTTTATAGGCTTTTTTTTTACAGGAAATAAAATAATAAGCATTTTACACCGATCAGCCATAACATTAAAACCACCTCCTTGTTTTTACACACACTCCCATTTTATCAGCTCCACTTACTATATAGAAGCACTTTGTAGTTCTACAATTACTGACTGTAGTCCATCTGTTTCTCTGCATGCTTTGTTAGCCCCCTTTCATGCTGTTCTTCAATGGTCAGGACTCTCCCACGACCACTACAGAGCAGGTATTATTTAGGTGGTGGATCATTCTCAGCACTGCAGTGACACTGACATGGTGGTGGTGTGTTAGTGTGTATTGTGCTGGTATGAGTGGATCAGACACAGCAGCGCTGCTGGAGTCTTTAAACACCTCACTGTCACTACTGGACTGAGAATAGTCCACCAACAAAAAATATATCTAGCCAACAGCGCCCCGTGGGCAGCGTCCTGTGACCACTGATGACAGTCTAGAAGATGACCAACTCAAACAGCAGCAATAGATGAGCGATCGTCTCTTACTTTACATCTACAAGGTGGACCAACTAGTTAGGAGTGTCTAATAGAGTGGACAGTGAGTGGACACGGTATTTAAAAATTCCAGCAGTGCTGCTGTGTCTGATCTACCCATACCAGCACAACACACACTAACACACCACCACCATGTCAGTGTCACTGCAGTGCTGAGAATGATCCACCACCTAAATAATACCTGCTCTGTGGTGGTCCTGTGGGGGTCCTGAGCATTGAAGAACAGGGTGAAAGCAAGTTAAAAAGATATGCAGAGAAACAGATGGACTACAGTCAGTAATTGTAGAACTACAAAGTTCTTCTATATGGTAAGTGGTGCTGATAAAATGGACAGTAAGTGTAGAAACTAGAAAGTGGTTTTAATGGTTTGGCTGATCAGTGTATTTCCGTCTTTTGTTATCTGCAATGGATTGGCACCCTGTTCAGGGTGTTCCTGCCTTGCACTCAAGGCACCCGCCACAACCCTGACCAGGATAAGCTAAGCTGCTTATCCTAATCAGGGTCACGGGGGTGCTGGAGCCTATCCCAGCTTTCAGTGGATGCAAGACACACAGAACCATCCTGGACAGGGCACCAGTCTATCGCAGGGCAGACACACACACACATTCACACCTTAAAGCACACACACACATCTAAGGGCAATTTAAGTATCTCATATTAACCTGACTGCATGTCTTTGTACTGTGGGAGGAAACCCACACAGACACGGGGAGAACATGCAAACTCCCGCAGAAAGGACCCGGATCGCTCCACCTGGGAATCAAACCCAGGACCTTCTTGCTGTGAGGCGGCAGTGCTACCCACCGAGCCACTGTGCCGCCCTGTTTACACTAACTCACTTTCTTAATCGCTTATCCAGTTAGGGTCGCGGGGGGTGCTGGAGCCTATCCCAGCGTTTCAATGGGCGCAAGGCACACAGTAACACCCTGGACAAGGTGCCAGTCCATCTTAGGGCAGACACATACACACATACACACACACCCATTCACGTATCGGGGAATTCAGTGTCTCCAATCAACCTGACCGCATGTTTTTGTACTGTGGGAGGAAACCGGAGCTCCCAGAGGAAACCCATACAGACACAGGGAGAACATGCAAACTCCTGCAGAAAGGACTCGGACCGCTCCACCTGGGAATCAAACCCAGGACCTTCTTGCTGTGAGGCAACAGTGCTATCCACGGAGCCACTGTGCTGCCCTAATGACAATGAAACGAAATGAAAAATGAAAGACGTGATGTAGAGGCTGAATGGCCATTAGAGTTGAATTGGCCACTTTGAATTCACCCCTAGGCGTGAGTGTGTGTGTGTATGACTGGTTGCGTCTTGTGATAAATTGGCTTTCAGTGTTTGTTCCTGCAGTGTTTCCAGACCCATTATGAACCTGAGCAGGATTTAGCGGCTAGTGAAAATAAATGAATAAATTAAGAAAAATGGCACATATTACATATCCTGAAAAATAAATAAATTACATGGTGCAGCAGCTACAGGAACCTGTGTTACCTGCTTTTACTGTCTGTGTAAAGTTTGGCATGATTTTTCCCTGGTACCCCTAGCACATGGTAGGTGGATTGACTTCATGTATTACACAAACATATATACAGTGTATCACAAAAGTGAGTACACCCCTCACATTTCTGCAAATATTTTATTATATCTTTTCATGGGACAACACTATAGAAATAAAACTTGGATATAACTTAGAGTAGTCAGTGTACAACTTGTATAGCAGTGTAGATTTACTGTCTTCTGAAAATAACTCAACACACAGCCATTAATGTCTAAATGGCTGGCAACATAAGTGAGTACACCCCACAGTGAACATGTCCAAATTGTGCCCAAAGTGTCAATATTTTGTGTGACCACCATTATTATCCAGCACTGCCTTAACCCTCCTGGGCATGGAATTCACCAGAGCTGCACAGGTTGCTACTGGAATCCTCTTCCACTCCTCCATGATGACATCACGGAGCTGGTGGATGTTAGACACCTTGAACTCCTCCACCTTCCACTTGAGGATGCGCCACAGGTGCTCAATTGGGTTTAGTCCATCACCTTTACCTTCAGCTTCCTCAGCAAGGCAGTTGTCATCTTGGAGGTTGTGTTTGGGGTCGTTATCCTGTTGGAAAACTGCCATGAGGCCCAGTTTTCGAAGGGAGGGGATCATGCTCTGTTTCAGAATGTCACAGTACATGTTGGAATTCATGTTTCCCTCAATGAACTGCAGCTCCCCAGTGCCAGCAACACTCATGCAGCCCAAGACCATGATGCTACCACCACCATGCTTGACTGTAGGCAAGATACAGTTGTCTTGGTACTTCTCACCAGGGCGCCGCCACACATGCTGGACACCATCTGAGCCAAACAAGTTTATCTTGGTCTCGTCAGACCACAGGGCATTCCAGTAATCCATGTTCTTGGACTGCTTGTCTTCAGCAAACTGTTTGCGGGCTTTCTTGTGCGTCAGCTTCCTTCTGGGATGACGACCATGCAGACCGAGTTGATGCAGTGTGCGGCGTATGGTCTGAGCACTGACAGGCTGACCTCCCACGTCTTCAACCTCTGCAGCAATGCTGGCAGCACTTATGTGTCTATTTTTTAAAGCCAACCTTTGGATATGACGCCGAACACGTGGACTCAACTTCTTTGGTCGACCCTGGCGAAGCCTGTTCCGAGTGGAACCTGTCCTGGAAAACCGCTGTATGACCTTGGCCACCATGCTGTAGCTCAGTTTCAGGGTGTTAGCAATCTTCTTATAGCCCAGGCCATCTTTGTGGAGAGCAACAATTCTATTTCTCACATCCTCAGAGAGTTCTTTGCCATGAGGTGCCATGTTGAATATCCAGTGGCCAGTATGAGAGAATTGTACCCAAAACACCAAATTTAACAGCCCTGCTCCCCATTTACACCTGGGACCTTGACACATGACAACAGGGAGGGACAACGACACATTTGGGCACAATTTGGACATGTTCACTGTGGGGTGTACTCACTTATGTTGCCAGCTATTTAGACATTAATGGCTGTGTGTTGAGTTATTTTCAGAAGACAGTAAATCTACACTGCTATACAAGTTGTACACTGACTACTCTAAGTTATATCCAAGTTTCATGTCTATAGTGTTGTCCCATGAAAAGATATAATGAAATATTTGCAGAAATGTGAGGGGTGTACTCACTTTTGTGATACACTGTATATATATATACACCGATCAGCCATAACATTAGAGTGAGTGTAGAAACAAGGAGGTGGTTTTAATGTTATGGCTGATCAGTGTATATTTAATTACATGTACATGTGTGCCCACAAGTCGAAAGTAAAACCTGATTATAAAAACTGATTTTTATGTGCTATGGGACTGTATGTAATTACTGTTATATATCTTGCCACCACTTTATCCTGGTCCGGGTTGCAGTGGGTCCAGGTTCTGTGTAAAGTTTGGCATGTTTTTTTTTTTCCTTCTTTCATTTTGACCGATCTGTGTGTGAAAAGGTGGTTGATAAAGCGTCCAAAGAAACAGATAGACTGCAGTTAGTAATTGTACACCTAAAAAATGCATTCATAAAGCAGGTGTGACCTCAGTGAAAATGCATACAAGACAGACATTCCTAATGAAGTGCTCGGTGAATATTTATTTATTAGGATTTTAATGTCATGTTTTACACACTTTGGTTACATTCATGACAGGACAGGTGGGTACTTATTACACAAGATTTATCAGTTCACAAGGTTAATGCCAAACACAGTCATGGACAATTTTGTATCTCCAATTCACCTGACTGCATGTCTTTGTACTGTGGGAAGAAACCGGAGCACCCAGAGGAAACTCACACAGACACGGGGAGAACATGCAAACTCCACACAGAGAGGACCTGGATTTCTCCACCTGGACCTTCTTGCTGTGCTACACACTCACAGTGCTACCCACAGAGCCACCGTTCCCCGCCGCTGGGTGAACATATATCCAGAATTCTTTCTGAATGAATGCATTAAATAGTAATAAAAACGACAAGAAATCCCTGAAACCTACACTTAAACACATGCTGCATCTTGAGAAATAAATGAAGTCTGGTGAGTAAGTGTCAGGCGTGGCTGCAGTGAAAGTGATGAAGAGCAGACTGCAGCAGATGTGAAAAGTTAATAAGGAGATGTAGAAGTGCTCAGTGATGACCCGTCTGTTGCTCCGCTGCAGGGTGTGTAGGTGTGTGTGTGTGTGTGTGGGGAGTGTAAATGTATTAGGGTCCTTAGGGTGATGAACCAGATGTATACCTAAAGGATACACATGCATATTTATTGTCAATGAATTATTATTAAAAACAAATAATTTTCTATAAAAAAAATGATTCTATATGTAAGTTTAAAATATATACTCACTGAGCACTTTATTAGGTACACCTGCCTGGTACATTCTTTCATTGATCATTGTATAAGCTACACCTACAATACAGATGGAATTTTTGGGTATACAATTACCGACTGTTACCAGTCAGCTCCCCGCTATCCTATTCATCTGTCAAAAGCAACCCCCCACTGAGCAGATATTATTATAATGGATCATTCTCAGCACTGCAATGAGACTAACATGGCAATAACATGGTAGTGTGTGTTGTTGTGTTGTTTTGGTATGAGTGTAGCAGGTGCAGCAGTGTTGGGATTTTTTTATTACTGTTTAAATGTACTGTCCTCTTTATAAGAAAGACGTACCCTGATTATACTAGAGCTATTGTCTTTTTCAGCCTTTTATCAGTGGGCAATTTCTGATCACTTGACGCTGCTGGCTTTATATTTTGTCAGTAATTCCATAGTAATTGCTTATAATCAATAAATGCACCAGATAGGCGTACCTAATAAAGTGCTTGGTGAGTGTATATGAATAAAAAATCATTCGCTGAATCTCGTAAGAGGAAAGCACCCAGACCAGACACCAAGTCAAAGTATGAATGCCTTAGTTTATTGAAAGAAAACAGAGTTTTTATAAACACAAGAAAAGTGTGTGTGTGTCTCTAAATGTGTGTGTGTGTGTGGGGGGGGGGGGGGGGGGGGGGGGGGGGGGTGAGAGAATGTATGTGTGTGTGTGTGTGATGGCTAAACTACATGAGAACATTTTAGAGAGAAGAGTTTTGATAAACAAGAACAAAAGTAGCCAAAACGATGTTCAGAACTGCATGCTCAGCTTGTAAGTGGTGAGAAGTGCAGAAATGCTAGGCTTAATACCATAAGTATATAGACATAAGTGCAACTAAGATCTAACACTCACCCTCTTAAGCAAGATTGTGAAGATGCATTTGGTGAATGGTTGACTCATTTGGGTATACTATGAAGTACATCAGGCATAATATTCATATTAAAGGAACCCTGTTAACACAACAGACCCACCTATCCCAGTTACAGAATTATGTCCACTTGGTGGTGGTGGTGGGGCTTAAACCGACAACCTTCTGATTGCTAGTCCAGTACCTTGCTCAGACATGGCTGGCAGAGGGGGCATGGAGGCGCAGATGACTGACTTGTCAGACCCTCTTAACTGACTGTCACCTGCCTTGCAGCATTTTTAGCTGTCAAGACAGAACCGTCCCTTTCCGGAGCGGGCCCCACATTTTGATCCACGCTGGGCATGGGCTTGGCCGTTTGTTCCTTTCCGTCCCTGGCTAGTTCTGAATTTCCTTTTTCTCCTTTTGGTGCTTTGAGCAGCATGTCATGTTGTGACAACCTGTTCTTAGTTATACACTTTTCCATTTTTAACCTATTTGTCTATTGTGGAGAAATAATAATAATAATAATAATCATTTAATTAGCAAGATCATAATCGAGTTAATACCAGTTAATTAAATAGGTCTCTTGTTTAAAATAATGATCTCAATTGCGTTTGATGTGTGTCCAAATGTTCTGCAAATAGAACTACAAACACACACACACACACACACACACACACACACACACACACCTTTTTAATATTTGTTTACTTTTTAATTATCTACTTTTCTAATTATCTATGTTCTCTACACTTTCCCTCCCACTCTTTTAGCCACTATTTTGCTTATTTATTTCCTTTATATCTCTCACTTTTTTATTGCAAATAATTTCTTCTTAATTTTCCTGTCAAACAGTAGTCACATTCATACTGCAAATGTAACAATATTTTATATCAGAATGTGGGGCCACAGTTTCAAACAATTGGTTTGAGATGTTGGGTTGAAAATAACGTAAATAATAATAAATAAATAGTAATTGAGTAATGTCTTCCAGTGCTTTAAGTCAGCGGTCCTCAACCTTTTTTGCACCACAGATACCCCTTTTCCACCGACGCGGATCCGGCTCCGTTCCGGTTCGCGTGTTTCCACCGAAAAAGAGGTTCCAGACAGCGAACTAGCGTTCTAATCTGGCACGAAACGTGACGTCCTCTGTGGGCGTGTCACAGTGTTTGAGAATCTGCTAAACCGTGTTTGTGCTGCACTTTCATCTTTTAAAGTTCACCTGATTAAATTTTGAGCCAGTTTGCTGCTGATATTCGCTGATATTTTTAAAAAGATGAACTGTGTGATATGACGTGGTAAAAGGGACCCGGGCAGTACTAACAATGCTTATTGTCAAAAATAAAGCGCAATGTTGCTTGTTGTACTAAAACAATGAGCTATGAATTTTGGTAGTACAGAGCACTTATAACCAGTAATAACAGAGAGAAATTTAGTGTTTCTATGTCGTACGTTTAGTACAGTAAGCCACGTTACCTTCATTTTTACATAAAGCTTTTTCGACTCTCCCGAGAAGCCAATTTTCAGAACCCCAGGCTGCATAAACACCACACGTGAAGTTAATACGGCTAAACACAGATACATGTGGAGCTTTTCGAGTAGATTTGATGGTTATTTCACACAGATGGATGTTCAAGTCGTGGAACTTTAACGATGTTTTATCACTCAAGCCGAGCGCTGAGCAAATCGGCTATTTACACCAAGGGTTGTGGTGAGAGCAAAGCACAAAACGCTTCTCATGTTAATGAACTAAAGAAAACAACAACTGCGACAAACACGTCTATGTCTTCTTATCACCAATAGTTGAGCAATGCGTTTTGCATAAAATCGAACATCTGTAACAACAGCACAAATGCTCACAGGTAACCTACACGCTCCGTCATCATGTTACTACTTTTTACTTTTGTTGTGTAACGCCCACCTTGATGACGCAGGCTTGGTTCCCAAAAACTGGTGGAAACGTGGGTCGGTTCTCTACAAAACACCAAGGTTAGAAGAAACCTGAACAGAACCGGTTCAAATACCAGGGTTTTTTTGGTGGAAAAGCGCTAAGACTGGTTTCATATAAGATATAATTTCACAGATCAGAAAATTTGAAATAAAATGATACCATGAGCATAATAAACAACACAAAGTGCATAACAATACTACTCACCAATTATGGAAAATCAGCGGAAACCCTGAGCTTTTTTGCTGCAACGAGATGCTCCCACCTAGGGGTGATGGAAGACAAAAACACCCAAAGTGTGTTCCTTATGTCCAGTCTACTCCGTAACTTTGTTTTGGTTCCCCTCACTGCAGAAAATCCAGTGTCAAAGAGGAACGCTCTCACTCTCTTAACCGCTTATTCAATTAGGGTCGCGGGGGTGTGCTGGAGCCTATCCCAGCTTTTCAATGGGCTCAAGGCACACAGTAACACTCTGGACTGGGCGCCAGTCCATCGCAGGGCAGGCACACATACACACACTCATACACACACCCATTCACCTATAGGACAATTCAGTGTCCCAAATTAACCTGACTGCATGTCTTTGGACTGTGGGAGGAAACCGGAGCTCCCGGAGGAAACCCACGCAGACACGGGGAGAACATGCAAACTCTACACAGAAAGGACCCAGACCACCGGACCTTTTTGCTATGACGTGACAGTGCTACCCACCGAGCCACCGTGCTGCCCAAAGAGGAACAGACAGATTTTATTAAAACCATTAATGATTTATTCTTTCTGTGTGGCCCCGTAATAAATGACCCGCTGGGGACCACTGCTTTAAGGGTTGAAGAAAGTGGAGATCTAATTCAGTCCTGTATTATACATCTCAAAGTTTTAATGATGTTCAAATCATCACGGAAGGATTGAAGTGGCTATAAAAAGAGCTGCTTAACTTTATCCTGGTGCTTATCTGACCACTCTTCAACACATTTATTAGTGTGAGATGAAAGCATTATCATCCTGGAACAGGGAAATCACACCAGAAACAATGGTTCACATTTTAGGGTTTAGATAATTGGCTGTTGTACAGCCATGAAAAGCAGCTATTTGTTTAAAAACAAACTGCTGCCCCTACCATTATAAACCCTACTGTTGTAATTAACCATTTAATGACAAGTTAATTACATGTTAATTAGTGACACTGACATGGTGGTGGTGTGTTAGTGTGTGTTGTGCTGGTATGAGTGGATCAAACACAGCAGCGCTGCTGGAGTTTTTAAATACCTTGTCCACTCACTGTCCACTCTATTAGACACTCCTACCTAGTTGGTCCACCTTGTAGATGTAAAGTCAGAGACGATCGCTCATCTATTGCTGCTGTTTGAGTTGGTCACCTTCAAGACCTTCATCAGTGGTCACAGGATGCTGCCCAGGGGGCGCTGTTGGCTGGATATATTTGGTTGGTGGACTATTCTTAGTCCAGCAGTGACAGTGAGGTGTTTAAAAACTCCAGCAGCGCTGCTGTGTCTGATCCACTCATACCAGCACAACACACACTAATACACCACCGTGCTGAGAATGATCCACCACCTAAATAATGCCTGCTCTGTAGTCGTCCTGGGAGAGTCCTGACCATTGATGAACAGCATGAAAGGGATGCATGCAGAGAAACAGATGGACTACAGTCAGTAATTGTAGAACTACAAAGTGCTTCTATATGGTAAGTGGAGCTGATAAAATGGACAGAAGCACTTGACATACCGTTTTTGTTTAGTCTGAATCATAGAAGTGCTCAATTAGTTAGAGTAATCTGCCCATGTCAGTAAGCTTGAACCTGTGACCACTGTTCTTTTTAATTGATCTTCACTCTCATCATTTTCAGGCTTCAAGACCTTTCCAGGTTTGTGACACAATTCAGGCACCCATTGTTTGTCCACCCCTGTGAATCTCTATACCCTCTCAAGCCTTTTCTAGTCCTTCTCTTCTAAATTCTGTCCATTTTATTTCTCTGTCCACCTTTCCCTCCCTCCCTCCCTCCCTCTCTCCCTACCTGAATTACTGCAATCGATACCTTCCTCCATCCCTGTAGTGCTTTCAAAATGTATTTTCCTGCTCCAGGTTGTTTTCCCTCCACCCCACTGCCCCTCACCCCTCGCTCCCAACACGCCCAATTATCAAGATGTCTGCCAGAGGGAGGCCTGCATCTGCTCATAGCAAGGAATGAACACAAGAGAGCAAGACGTACAGAGGGATATTCATGTATGTACAGCTCTGTAAAAAATGAGACCACTATAAACTATAAACTGTTTTTAAATCACTATCACAATATGTATGGTAGTCATTCCATTCCAACACAAACACGCCTCATTCTATTTATTGAGGTATTGATTAAACGATCCTCTGAACCGAATCTTATTTAATGAGGAAAAGTATTAAAGCCACTGCTGTGATCATCACGGTCTGCTTTTAATAGGACCAGCTGGATGACAAAATCAGAAAAGTTAGCACAAAAGTGAGTGGAATAAAAATACAATCGCTATTGAACATTTCAAAGACGTGGAAGAGAAAAGTTTTTAGTGATAAGGGTTCAATTCTGACTTTACAGAGGGATACAGTAAGCCTCAGGTTACATCTATAATAATACAGTGGAACCTCGATGGACCTCTGTTTAACAGATTTCGTATTTAACGGACAAAATCTGGAAAACTGAATGCCTGCTCCGATTGTTTACAATTCCCTCAAAAAGCGTACCAAGACCAGTAGTTCAGTAATTGTCCACTAGCCGGAGCATGTTTCTGTTTACATGAGGGATAGGCTTTATTTGCCGGGAGGCTCACTTTGTTCTCTCCTTTTTCTCATTGTTTTCTCGTTTTGTTTATTGGGATTTTAACGTCATGTCCTACACCTTGGCCACATTCATGACAGGAACAGCAGTCACTCATCACACAAGATTCATCAGATCACAAGGTTATATCGAACACAGTCATGGACAATTTAGTGTCTCCAATTCACCTCACTTGCATGTCTTTAAACTGTGGGAGGAAACTGGAGCACCAAGAGGAAACCCATGCAGACATGGGGAGAACATGCAACTCCACACAGACGAACCCAAGACCTTTTTGCTGTGAGGTGACAGTGCTACCCACCGATATGTGTCCAAATGTATCTGCGTATAGAACTACACAACACACACACACACACATTTTTTATATATTTCTTTTCTAATTATCTACTTTTCTAATTATCTATGTTCTCTACACTTTGTCAACTCTTCCATCCACTTTTTTATTTGTTTTTTTTTTCCTTTATATGTCTCTCACTGTCTTTGCAATTCTTACAATCTCAAGGAGAGTGTTTTATTAGAATAAGATCAAGCAGACATTGGGGACAGCAAAGCTGCAGAGCGGCAGAGGGTGCCAGCTCATTTGAATGTCACTTAACAACTGTAGGAGGACACCATGTGTCCTATAAAAAAATGTCAAACAGAAGCTAGTGTAAAGTGCATGGATGAGGTTGAAACAGGTCTATATAGGCAGGGCAGAAGACATGTACATTTATTCTTCATCAATAAGAAGCAACAAACAGTCAGGTTGAGAGTTGCAAAAGACCGGACTGAAGGTAGGTCATCATTTCTGATGAGTTTCATTTTCCAACACCTGCTAATGTTCAGGTGGAGACCTGGAGAGGCCTACAAGCCACAGTGTCTCACACACTCACTGTTAACTCTAAATAGAGCTCTGTGAAAGCAGACCTGAAGAAAACTTTCTTCCTTTTGCTCTGACAGAGTTCCACAAATGTGAGGATTGTTTATCCAGCAGCATGATGCTACAAGCTACACGGGCAGTTCAAATGAGGATGAAATGGATGAAAGACCACTAGATCAAAAGTCTGTCATAGCCAGTTAGATCTCTAGATGTGAACCCCTTTGAAAACCTCTGGAATGAGAACAAGGGGAGGATGGATGTTGACAAGCCATTAAACAGCCAAAAGCAATACGATGAAGGGCAAGCCAATACAAAAACTCACTGTTTTATATAGTTGAAACTTGATTTAACTTGATTTGGACTGGAGAGGGAGGGGGGTCACTGGTCCGTAAAATGCGATTGTCCAAAACAGCGAGGTTTTTTTTCTAGGGGGTGCGAAAATATATGAAAATAGATATGTAAATAATATGTAAATATGTAATGTAAAACCTAATGTAAAAACTAAGGACTAGAACTTGTGAGAGAAAGGCGAGAACAACGCGAGCCTCATGACAAAATAAAGCCCATCACTCATGTAAACAGAGAGACGTGTGCCGGCTAGCGGACAGTTACTGAACTACTGGTCTACTTACGCTTCTCGCTGGAATTTTAAACAATCGGCCCGGACATTCAGTTTTTCAGATTTTGTCCGTTAAATCAGAAATCCGTTGAATGGAGGTCTGGTAAATTGAGGTTATATACACAGTGAAACCTCGATTTAACAGATTTCCATTTATATATTGTTAGATATTTTAAGTGTTTATATACTTATGGTGCTGGACTTTTTGACCGTTAAGCTGAGTGTACCATTTTGCAACCTATATAACACTTCTGCTCCTGCAGAAAACGCTAACCACAGAGCCGTTCTGATCTGGTACTGTTCCTGTTTTTAACGTCCATTTCTATTTCACTTTCTAACTAAACGTTAAACCTGTTTTAGAGATATCTGTGTCTATATAAGTTCCTGGTAGTACTCAGAATCAATGAAGGCATCTCAAACCTTGGGTCTGTATGAAAACCTAGTGAGCTGCCTACCTGGTTAGCTGTCTAAATAGAGAGGATTCTATTAAGACATTGAACTTACAAGACAGATTATTTAGACGCTCTACTTATACAGCGATTTAAACCAACGGGCTGAGGCGGCACAACCCGCTAGCATGCCAGCTAACATCTCCCTCTGTGTACCGAAAACAATTAAATTCTCACCGATGAGCCCGAATTTGTAAAAAAATGACACTTGTGCACCTTTATACAAATTACAAATCAATGAGAATTTATTTACATTTGAAAAGAACTCTGTTGGTTGCATTTGTCCGGCATATTTGTCATTTTTTGTGAGAAAAGTTGTGCCGCACTGAATGCTGGGATTGCCTTCACCGCTGAGGACGTGTCGGACATTCTCTCATTATTCAGTCAGATTATCACTTTGAAATAAGGCACCTCATAAGGCAGCATTTTAATGTATCTAAGAATTTAGACATGCCTTCGTCTCGGATAAGCACGTAGGATGACACAAAATGTGTCTATGCAGTGAGATCACCAGGTTATTTACTCTGAATAGGTTTTGATAGCCTCTCGTTTCGACCATGGTCTAGATTTAAATTGCAGGTTATTTTCCACAGTGGATAAAGGTCACACAGAGAAACACCATCAACTGACATTAAATCTCTTGGGCAGAAGCAATTAAAAAGCAGCTAAAATGACATCCCCTAAATTATTATGAAATTGCTCTGTGGCTACAGGGGCTTATTTTAAATCTTGAGGTTTATGGAAAGGTAACACTAGTTGTTATTCTGCCTGATTTTACGCCAAGATTTCTGATCACTGTCGGCCAATATTTCCTCAGTTAGGTTGATACATAGTCTCTTTGTGCACAATCACAGTCAGCTGTTATGATCAATAACAGTTTAAAAATTTTTATAAATTATAAGTGAAATAATTTAAACACAGTTTGTTGTTTAGCTTAAAACATTAGGTTATTTTTATTTATTCCTGATACCATATCTACTATAGCGTTCTCTAAGAGAAACACATAACAGTATTTATTTCTAGCAGCACATGTACAAGTCTGTCCGTCTGTTCCCATGCACATTAGAACCAATTATAAATTATTATTTATTGCTTATTTTCTATTTATTTATTTACTTTTTTAATAAAGTAAGGTTCTGTCTGTAGTCTATGGGTGTGTTCGAAAACCTAGTGAGCTGCCATGCTTTCTTACTGTCTACATAGGCAGCTGCCTAAGTAGAGAGGATTCTAATAAGTCATCGACTCATAAGGCAGGTTATTCGAACGCACTACTTAGACAGCGATAACATCAGGTTTCGTTAACTAAGCCAACACAGTTAGCATCATGCCATTCAAACTAATGGGATGAGGTGGCACAACGCGCTACCGACGTGTAACGAAAACGGTTAAACTGTCCCTGACAAGCCTGAACTTGCAAATAAATACAGTTGTACACCTTTATACAAATTAAAAATCAATGATAATTTATTTATGTTTGAAAATAGGTCCGTTCTTTGCTTCGCATCGTCCGACGTTTTTGTTATCTTTTTTGTGAGAAAAGTCGTGCCGCACTGAATGCTGGGAAAAAGAAGAACCCAGGAAAACATTCACATTCGTGGCATTTAACAGACGCTTTTATCCAAAGTGATTTACAATTAATACAGAATACAGTTCAAGCAATTAAGGCAGTTGTAGCCTAGCGGTTAAGGTACCGGACTGGTAATTGAAAGGTCGCTGGTTCAAGCCCCACCACTGCAAGGTTGCCATTGTTGTGCCTCTTAACATTCAATTGCTTGGAAAATATACTGTCACAGTGCTGTAAGTCGCTTTGGATAAAAACGTCTGCTATTTTACAAAAATGTAAATGGTTAAGAGGCCTTGCTCAGGGGCCCAACTTGGCAGTGATGGGTATTGAACCAGCAACCTTATGACCAGTACATTAACCACTAGGCTACCACTGAGCTACCACTTCCCTGCTAAATAGCTTAAACCCTGGCCTCTCCCCAACATCCTAAACTCTGTGCTGGTTTCTGAACACCGTCACTTATTTTTTCCTCTGTTTTGTGTTTTTCCCTTTTGGTTCAGGGCTCCATCCACCCATTTGTCTTTTTGACAGGACCTGGTGCCACATGCGGTTCATTAATCTACCTGTTGGCTAAGAGTTTTGGAAGCTGACCGCAGCACAGAATGCGGCTGACAGACGGCGACATTAATTGATTACTGACCACACTTTGAAGCTTTTAATGAGTAAGGGAACCAAAATAGAACGGCGTGTTGTGCTTTTTTAAGAATCCCTTGCTGCACTGAAAAACTGCTGAGAGGTGGAAGTCCAATTAAGGTTTGTGCTAGTGATTGAAAAGTGGCAGGTTTAAATCCCAGTACTGCAAAATAGCCACTGCTAAGTTGGTAAGCAATGTTTGCTACATACGAGCAAATTTAGGTCTGATTTTTTTAGCCAAGTAAGCAAGTAATTTTAAAGAGGTCCTAGACTTTGCATGTAACCCATTCTTTTCCATTCGTTAGTTACTAAAGCCCTAGTATTATATGCACTTCTCATCAAATAGGTGCAAGATGGCTTGCATGGCTAACAGTCAGTAATAGACTCCTGACCCCCTTACATGTAATTAATTGATGTGCTTATCGTCAAATGTTTTTAAAACAGTGTATTTTCCCCGGCCTCAACTTTTCTTGAGTTTGTTTCAGGCATCAGTCTGTTTATATTTATGAAATACAGTCAATTCTGTCGACCAAAACTAAAAATAAATGTAATTTCTGTCAGTAAAATAAATATATGAGAGTCAGCAGTTGGCAGATTCGTGATTCTGGTTTTATTGCATTTTACAAAATGTCCCAACTTTTTTTTGTTGTCATTTTCCACTTTTTCCTTCCAATCTAATTGGTTCCAGTTTCTTGATTGAAACTTACACCCACCACTGCAGATCCTCGTCATGACCAAGAAGAGCCACAGAGTATAATGCACTCCTTCTGACCACTTCTTTTCATCTACCAGTGATGAAGAGCCACCCTAACCCTCAATTGCTCAGACTGTATACTGTCACAGTGCTGTAAGTCGCTTTGGAAAAAGGCATCTGCTAAATGTCGAAAATCAGAATCAGAATCAGATTTATTGGCCAAGTATGTGGATACACACAAGGAATTTGTGATGGTATTTCTCTAGTTTAATCAGAGTCAGAATCAGAATCAGAAATACTTTATTGATCCCAGAGGGAAATTGCAGTTCTTACAGTAGCACCTATTTATGTAGAAGGATAAACACTCTACTAATTTAAAACAAAGAAAAAAGAAGAAAAATTTGCAAATAGAAAGTTAAAAAGTTATTTCACACATAATTAAAATACATTATTATTATTATTATTGCACATATGAATAACAAATATTGCACAGATGAACCATAGTGTCACACATTAAGGGAGGAATTATAGAGTTTGATGGGCACAGGTAGAAAAGACTCCCTGTGGCGCTCTGTGGTGCATTTTGGTAGAATACAGTATATACAGTATACAAGCAATGTATACATTAAACATTAAAAACAAAAATATACAAACTATAAGACTATACAGTATACAGGCAGTATACAGAAAATGTATGGACGTGTGTATGTATGTATGTACAGCATTCAGTGACCAATGTATGTACCAGTGGCGATTTATCTAAGACTGCAAGGGAAGCTCAGCTTCCCCTAAAATGTCAAAAATTAAATGGTCAAATATGTACAGTTGTGTTAACATTTCATTGACTACAAATGCGTTAGAACACGTTCATCTTGAAGACGAGTTCGTTCAGAATCAGCTACTTATCACAAATCGACTCGATTTTGTTAACTTAACTCATACATTCCCGGAGCGTCAATGCATTTACCCGCAGACGCTGAGCGTCTCTTTGCTTCTATGGGGCTGCATGGGCGGGACTTCGAAACTCGCCAGTCATTGGATAAATGCCACGCGGGTCTGGAAGCTGAGCTTCTGCAAGATGATTGAAGGATCAGTCGAAAGGCTGAATCCCGTTTTGATTGACAGCTGTCGCTGGGAGCTTCAGTACCATCGCGGATTTTGCGAGTGAAGTCGGAAGACAAACTGCAACCCATTTCATGCCATTTTCTTGAAAACTAACAAAGGGGAGAATTTATACATTTATATATAAATAAATTGACAAATTTTATGATGTAAGCCGACAATGAGCTTCCCCTCTTTGAAAGACCAGCAGCCGCCACTGGTATGTACGTACATATAAGCAGAGGTACGCAATATATGGTAACATACCGATGGCCATATACAGTGATACACAGATAATGTAAGCTAGCAGTGTGTGGAATATTTAAAAATAACAGTAAAGTGCACAGCATGTAGGATGAGTACTACAATATTTAGTCAATTGGCAGCAGGTGAATATTGTCGGGCTCAAGTTTTAGTGTGGATGGACCTATAGTGCCTGCCAGAGGGGAGGGGTTGAATGAAGTTATGGCCAGGGTGTGAGGAGTCAGTAAATGTGAATCATCTATCTCTTGTGCAGATGCCTTGAACAGCCAGCAGAGGTTGCAATTGCAGCAGCAATAATGAACTCATTCGACCTCCCTCCCTCAGGCGCATCCAATGATGCCTATTAAATGCCTAGCCAGGTAAATAGTACAGCTGAGATTCAAGCTTGAGATCACATTAGACAACTGTGCCACCCGAGTTTCAGGGTTTGTAATTTTGAATAAAACTAACTGTTCCTTGAGGATTCCATTACTACTAGTGCATGGGGATGCAGATAACATACTGTGGCTAAAAAAAAAAAAAAAGTGCCCTCAACATGGCTCTGAGATTAGGTTTTGAACAGTCACAAGTTAGGAGTTTGCATGTTCTCCCCATGACTGTGTGGGTTTCCTCCGCGAGCTCCGGTTTCCTCCCACAGTCCAAAAACATGCAGTCAGGTTAATTGGAGACACTGAATTGCCCTATTGGAGAATGGGTGTGTGTATGTGTTTGTGTGTGTGTGTATGTGTGTGTGTGTGTGTGTGTGTTTGTGTGTGTTTATGTGTGTCTGCCCTGCGATGGACTGCGCCCATTGAAAAGCTGGGATAGGCTCCAGCACCCCCCTGCGACCCTAATTGGATAAGCGGTTAAGACAGTGAGTGAGTGTACATGAACGCCCCCTTGTGGGGTCTTTATGTTAGATCTTATAAAGCACAGTGGGACCAGATTGCACAGAGAGAGTAAGATGCATTGTTTGTGTTGCCTGGGTCGCGAAAAAAACCCCATTCAGATCATTGTTAAAAGTGAAAAATGTATATCGTGACCGACACTTTCCTAGATTGTGCCTCATCTCCATGACTGTGTTAGAAGGATATTGATGTGGAAAGTGTCCAGGAAGCCAACTAGAGCTTTGAAGAACTTACACATATTTATCACTGAGATCAGTCAGTCGATATATCATCTCACAAGCTTGGCCTGTACAGGAGGACGGCCTGAAAAAGTGAAACACTTTTATTTGTCTTATTTATCCATTAAAGATTCTGATGTCATGTGGAAAAAGCATTAAGATGAAGTCAATTGATACCAAGATTGAATGTTTTGAACTGAACTCAGTGCTGTTTGGTAAAAACAAACAAACCCCACCATCCAAGATACACTATACCTACTGTGAAGCACGGTGGTGGCAACATTACATTGTGAAAACATTTCTCATTAGAGTGAAATTAAACAATTGTTCAGGATTAAAGGAAAATTGGATACTACCAAGTACACCCAAATTCTTGCAGAAAACTTGCAGCCCTCTGCTAGACAGCTAAAAATGGGTGGATCATCTTATAGACCTTATCGTCGCTAAATACACTGGCATGCTGGCTTGGTGGGTAGCACTGTCGCCCCACAGCAGAAAGGTTCTGGGTTTGATTCCCAGGTGGAGCAGTCTGGGTCTTTTCTGTTTCTGTGTGGGTTTCGTCTGGGAGCTCCGGTGTCCTCCCACAGTACAAAGACGTGCAAGTGAGGTGAACTGGAGCTCCTAAATTGTCCATGACTGTGTTTTTTTTAATATATTTTTTGTTTATGCATTTTCTCCCCTTTTTCTCCCTTTTTTTTAGCGCGTCCAATTGCCCGATTGCCACCAATGCCGATCCCCGCTGATTGAGGAGAATGAAGCTAACCAACTTCCACTCCAACACATGGGCAGCAGCCGTATGCATTGTGTCACCTACACTTTGATGAGTGCAATGTGGATCAGTTCTGTGTACGGAAAGACGCACCCTGATAGCACTCTTTTCCCTTCTCTGTGCAGGTGCCATCTATTAGCCAACAGAGGTCGTAATTGCATTAGTTATGAAAGAGACTCTATCTGGCTTTAATATCCCACCCTTATTTGAACAACAGGCCAATCGTTGTTCATGTGGCTGTTCAGCCCAGCCAGCAGACAGAGCTGAGACTTGACACAATGTATTCGAGATCCCATTCCAGTGTGTGTTTTTACCGCTGCGCCACATGAACAGCCATGACTGTGTCTGACATTAAACTTGAACTGATGAACCTTGTGTGACCAGTAACTACCTGTCCTGTCATGAATGTAACCAAAGATTGTAAAACATGACGTTAAAATTCTAATAAATTAATAAATAAGCTGGCAAAAAATGAATGCAGTGGCTTAAGGATAGAAAGGTAGGGTCCAAGTACAAAGCAGTCCATTGTTGCTCAAAAATAAATTTGATGCAGCGTTTACACTTTAAGCTGTGTAGTGTTTAAAGTGGATGTTTATGTCTGATTTGATTAAAGATTTGATTGTAGGCTTTTATTGGAAATAAAATAAAATATGTGTGTATATTTGTGTGTGAGAGAACAAACAGATGTACGTGCAATTTATTTGTTTCTGAAAGTTGGATCAAGAAAAATCAGACCTGTGTGTGTGTGTGTGTGTGTTTACTCTCAGGAAGGTTGTGATTTATTCTCTGAGCTGTGATTGCATATTAATCGTGCTGGGAGAGCGAGGCATCTCAATCGCAGTCTCTCACTCACTGTTTACTGAGCAATCACTGTTTAATTTACGACATTATCCCAGCAGCTGCTGCACGTCCACTTCTCACTCTGAGAGGTGTGTGTGTGTGTGCGTGCATGCGCGGGTATGTTTAAAGTAATTGTTTTTCGCCTCATGAATTAGTGAAGCTGTCCAGCATCAGGACCAGCAGAGCCTAAAGGGTCGTTCTTTGCTTCTCACACAAAATGAAGCTGACAGGGCAAAACTTTTAGGTACTTAAAGATTGTTACTTTGCCTGTAGAGCTGTTGCACTGTGAACAATATGTAAACAGATCGAGTGAATTTAGTCCACTGTCTGGCAAAAATCTATGCAGATATACGTATGTGACTGCTACAATAGTGCAAAAAGATGTGAGAAATTACAAACAAAAAATGAGAGATGCACCCAAAAAGCCATTATGAGTCAAAGTCAAAGTTGCTTTATTGTCAATACTGCAATATGTACAGGACATACAGAGAATTGAAATTGCGTTACTCTCAGACCCATGGTGCAACACTAAACATTAATTAAACAATAAATCTAGAATATATGAAGAATATAAAAATAGAATAAACACACTAAAACGCAAATATATTTACACAGACACATAAAAGTATGAAAAATATAGTACTAAAATATGAAAATTTGAAAAATAAAGGTCCCAATATTAACAACCTAGACAGTAAAGTGACATTGTTGCTCAAGAAGAAATTTGACGCAGCGTTTACACTTTAAGCTGTGTAGTGTTTAAAGTGGATGTTTATGTCTGATTTGATTAAAGATTTGATTGTAGGCTTTAATTGGAAAGAAAATAAAAGATGTGTGTGTATTTGTGTGTGAGAGAACAAACAGATGTACGTGCAATTTATTTGTTTCTGAAAGTTGGAATGAAAAATATAAAAATAGAATAAACACACTAAAGCGAAAATATATTTACACTGACACATAAAACTATAAAAAAATATATAGTACTAAAATATGAAAATTTGAAAAATAAAGGTCCCAATATTAACAACCTAGACAGTAAAGTGACATAATGCAGATTAAAAGTCTTTGTGTAAAACCAGTGCAATTATACGGCAGGGCAAATTGGATGATCTATAGACAGTTTAAAGTGATGAGTGTGCATTAAAGAGATCCTGGGGATGTAAGGTTCGGTATTGATGGAGGGGGGTTTAGGTTCCTGAGATGTGTGTGCAGGAAGTTAGTGAATACAGGGGGCAGAACAGGAAGAGAGTTGAGCATCCTGACAGCCTGGTGGATAGTGCTGTCCCTCAGTCGGCTGGTCTTGGCCTTCCTGATGGGAGCAGACTGAAGAAGCTGGGTAGTGGGTGGGTGGAATCACCTGCCATGCAGAGGGTTTTACGGGTGAGGCGGGTGTTGTGTAGATCGTGGAGGGAGGGGAGAGAGGTTCCAATGATCTTCTCGGCTGCTCTAATACCAATAGGCTAATACCAATCATTTTTTAATCATGATTGGGTTGGGGAGTGGTGGTGTGGTGGGGGGTGTGGTGGAATATTACAACACTTACCTACTTAAGCAAAAGACACCAAACTTGGTTTAAATGCATCCCAAAGATGTTCGATGGGTTTATAGTCAGAGCTCTGTGCAGGCTGCTGGAGTTACTCCACACTGACATCATCTTATTTTTGACTTGGCGCACATTTTTTTTCAAAAGGAGTTTGGGGGTTCCCCAAACTGCTGGCAAAACACTGGAAGCATATTATTTTATTTATTTTTTTTTAACGCATTTTCTCCCTTTCCCCCCCGACTTTAGCACGTCCAATTGCCCGATTGCGTCATGCCTCCTCTCTACTGGTGCTGACCCCCGCCCCGATTGACACGTGTGCAGTAGTCGATGGCATCTTTTCACCTGCACAAGGCGAGTTCATATGTGGATCAGCTTTGTGTACAGAGGGCCACACCCTGATCAACGCATTCCTTAAACTCTGTGCAGGCACCATCAATCAGCGGAGCCAGCAGAGGTCGTAATTGCATTAGTTATGAGGAGCCTATCTGGCTTTTCCCTTCCCTGTATGAACAACAGTCAATCGTTGTTCATGTAGCCGCCCAGCCCAGCTGGATGGCAAAGCTGAGATTCGAACCGTCGAAAACAACGTACAGTTGTGACTATATACAATATGAGCAATTGAGGGTTAAGAGCCTTGCTCAATGACCCAACAGTGGCAACCTGGTGATGGCGGGGCTTGAACCAGCGACAACCTTCTGATTACTAGTCCAGTACCTTAACCACTACGCTACAACTGCCCTACTCTATAAAAACCTAACAAAAAGATTTTAAGCATGGTTAAGTTTTAAAGCATGGCCTGTTATGCAGGCCTGACATAGAACCACACAATCTATTTTATTTAAATTATTTTACACACCACCTGAACTCAATAATTAGAGGGAGACTCTGCATTGTTTTGGCCACATAGGGTATGTTTACCAATCTAGTGAGCTGCCTTGCTGCCCACTGCCTACCTGGACAGCTGCCTAAATAGAGAGGACTCAAATTGACAACAAACTTTAGAAGGCAGATTATTTAGACGCTTTACCTAGACAGTGTTTATGTCATCAGCTGTCCAGCCCACCTCCATAAATTAAGCTTACTACGCTAACACAGTTTGCCTCAAGCCATTCAAACCAACAGGCTGAGGCCACACAACCCACTAGCGTGCCAGCTAACGCCTCCCTCCGTGTACCGAAAACTGTTAAATTGTCACCGACAAGACCGGATTAGCAAATCAATTACACTTTTATTTCACATTTATAAAAATGACACATTAATTACCTGCATCTAAAAGTAAATCCACTGCTGCTCCGCCGTAGCCTTGTGGTTAAGGTACTGGACTGGTTATCAGAAGGTTGCTAATTCAAGCCCCACCACTGCCAGGTTTCTGCTGTTGGACTGCAAGAGCCTAATTGCTCAGACTGTATACTGTAACTGTAATGAAGTCGCTTTGGATAAATGCGTGTGCTTAATGTCAATTAAAATCAAAGATTTACAGCATCGAGGTATAATCACCGTTTAAGGCTTTGTTTAAAGCTTTGTAATATTTAATATTTCATTCTCAGACATGTCTCTCTGTAGCCTTGTTTCTCTCTGTCGTTGTCATTGTTCGTGGCAGGTATTTTTCCTCTGAGCTGGTTATCAGAGTATTGATTGCTGCTATTGACCTTTGTGTCAGATTGAACATATATTGAAGTCATAACTGAACCAGAGAAAAGACCTTTGACATTTGTGTAATATTACAGAGCAATCAATAACCAAGCAAGTCCTGCCACCACAGGAGAAGTTTTCATAGTGGTGCTGCATGATTCCAGTTTTGTCAGATCACAATTCAGCCAGCATATAACATACAATCTACATATAGCACACAAACAGTACAGCACTTTATATATTTATTTATTTATTTATTCTTTCAGCTGCTTTTGGGTTTAGGGTCGTCACAGCGGATCATTCCAGTTCACATACCTGCCTTGGCACAGACAAGTGCACCTCCCTCTTGGCTGTTTGTTTGTTTATTAGGATTTTAACGTCATGTTTTACACTTTGGTTACATTCATGACAGGAACGTTAGTCTTCAATTCACCTCACTTGCACGTCTTTGGTCTGTGGGAGGAAACCGGAGCTCCCGGAGGAAACCCACACAGACACGGGGAGAACATGCAAACTCCACACAGAAAGGATCCGGACCGCCCCGCCTGGGGGTCGAACCCAGGACCTTCTTGCTGTGAGGCGACAGTGTTACCCACTTAGCCACTGTGCCGCCCCAGATCACAATTTAGCCAGCATATAACATACAACCCTCAATTGCTCAAATAGTATTCACTGATAATTGTAAGTCACTTTGGATAAAAGCGTCTGTAAAATGCTAAAAATGTTAATGAAATATACTAAATTAGTAAAAATGGTGGCAATCTGGTCCCACAGTGGTTTACAAGATGTAACATAAAACCTCCACAATGGGGGCGTTTGTGTAAAAGTTTATTTTGTGTTTATGTACCTGTTAAAATTTATTTATTTAATTATTATTATGGGCGGCACAGGGGGCCGGCTGCGCCTCACAGCAAGAAGGTCCTGGGTTTGATCCCCAGGCGGGGCAGTCCGGGTCCTTTCTGTATTGAGTTTGCATGTTCTCCCTGTGTCTGCATGGGTTTCCTCCTTCCACAGTCCAAAAGCATGCAGTCAGGTTAACTGGGGACACTGCATTGCCCTATAGGTGAATGGGTGAGTGTATGTGTGTATGTGTGTCTGCCCTGCAAAGGACTGGCGCCCCGTTCAGGGTGTTACTGTGTGCCCCATTGAAAAGCTGGGATAGGCTCCAGCACCCAGATTGTATAAGTGGTTAGGGGAGTGAGTGAGTAATTATTATTATTTTGCACACAATCACTCTCTCACTTTCTAAGTTTCTTACCTTAATCAGGGTCAGGGGGTGCTAAAGCCTATCTCAGCTTTCAGTGGGCACAAGGCACACAGAAACACCCTGGACAGGGTGCAAGTCCATCGTGGAGCAGACGCACACACATTCACACCTTAACACACACACACACACACACACACACAGACACATCTAAGGGCGATTTTAGTATCTCCATTTAGCCTGAACACACATCTTTGGACTGTGTGAGGAAACCCACACAGACACGGGGAGAACATGCAAACTCACACAGAAAGGACCCGGACCGCTCCACCTAGGAATCAAACCCAGGACCTTCTTGCTGAAGCCACAGTGCTACCCACAGAGCTACCATGCCGCTCCAATTGAAATCAATCAGTTTTAGTTTAATCAGTTAATTAAACTAAATCAATATGTGATAGAGGTGGTCAGTATTTCCAAGGTTTCTTGCAGCACGACCTCTGACCTGCTTCGATATTTGCTACAATACTGGTGTGAGAACTGGAACATTAGCTGGCAGAACCCTCTTGGAGAAAAACAGCATGTAGATGTAGTTAGATTCATGAGGAACACAATGATACATAAACAGAAGACAGTTGTGTGTAGTACAGCATGAGAGTCGAGCACACCAGCAGAACCAGTAGGTGAGTGTGACTGGGGTTCTGCTTTAATGTGCTGTATTCACCTCCTGTGCCTGAATCTGTTTATGCTTATCTGTTTGGATTTGTCTGTGTGAGGTGCTTACTGACCTACTGCTGCTTCTGTGTGTGTGTGTGTGTGTGTGTGTGTGGTTTTATTAACAGTGTGAGCAGCTAAATTAAACAGTACTGTTAATAAATGTACAGAGCTAAAATAGGTTCTTGGATGTAGTTGCTTTAAAGGGTTTGGATTGGCACCCAGGTGGCGCAGTGGGATATTCCGCTAGCACACCACCGCCGAGATTCTAAACTCCTCGGTTCGAAACTCGGCTTTGCCTCCGGTCGGCTGGGCGCCATCTAGCGGGCATAATTGGCAGTGCCTGCAGCAGAAAGCAGGGGCGACAAGAGGAGGGCTGTGCACATGTCGGAAGAGGCTTGTACAGCGACGTGCTCTCCTCGGATGCAACCGGGTATCCCTCAGCAGCGGAAGACAAATTGAGTGCGCTAAATCGGGAGGAAAATGGGTAGAAAATGCACATAAAAAAAAAATTTGATAAATTGTCTGCTATATGCTAACCCTTACAACTATACTAACACACTGGTGCAGTGCTGTAATGAGCATGTGTGTACAGTGACTGTGACCAAGCAGCATCTTTGTAACAAGGCGGGTCACGCCTCACTACTGAGGTGCCAGGTGTAAAAGAGGTGGAAGAAAACCCAATATATAGTATATTCAACCAAGGTAGAATAATACAGTGGCTAAAAAGCCACAAACAAAAAAGGTAAAGGGAAAATAAAAGTGGGGCATAAAGTAACAAATGAAAAACACAAAACTTCAACAGCCTGCAGCGGAGAAAGTGGACAGAACAGGTATAGTGCAGAGATAAAAACTGGTTGTCACACTGTCAAGGTGTTCAGATCACCTGTGACTACCGAGTTCTCGGAAAAAGAGGAAAAAACGAAACCCAGAACATGCCAAGAAGGTGGGGGAATGCATGACCACCCCACTCTACCAATTGTCACAGCTCGTACCCAGCGTAAGTCTAAACTTAAGTCCCGCTCTGAGGAAAGGTCTGCACATTGCCGCTGAAGCTGCTCGATCATCCAGGGCAGTTCTGTCATGATGAGCAAAATGTGCTATGATGCTAGCTGAGTTTCTAGAAAGACCCAATGTATGTTGTCTTCATAGGTAAGCAGACAACCAGACTGGATCAAGCAGGTTTCCCAACGAAGCTGGCAAATTTATAATAAAGGAACTATGATACATAGCGACACATCCACCTGGAGCGAATTTACACTTAACAGGTGCAAGTGCCTGTTAGTTAAGAGAAATCAACACGTCAACTATCAGAGCCTCCGAGCCCCCTCTGCCAGCCATGAATGGCCAAGAAAGAAAACATGATTCTGTAACTGTGTCCTATTGGAAGTTGCATTTGTCAGTGCACTCTTAGTGATAGTCCCAAGTCTGGATATACACTGATCAGCCATAACATTAAAACCACCTCCTTGTTTCTACACTCACTGTCCATTTTATCAGCTCCACTTACCACTTGACAGGAGCACTTTGTAGTTCTACAATTACTGACTGTAGTCCATCTGTTTCTCTGCATGCTTTGTTACCCAGCTAACATGCTGTTCTTCAATGGTCAGGACTCTCCCAGGACCACCACAGAGCAGGTATTATTTGGGTGGTGGATCATTCTCAGCACTGCAGTGACACTGACATGGTGGTGGTGTGTTAGTGTGTGTTGTGCTGGTATGAGTGGATCAGACACAGCAGTGCTGCTGGAGTTTTTAAACACCTCACTGTCACTGCTGGACTGAGAATAGTCCACCAACCAAAAATATCCAGCCAACAGCGCCCCGTGGGCAGCGTCCTGTGACCACTGATGAAGATGTCACAGATGACCAACTCAAACAGCAGCAACAGATGAGCGATCGTCTCTGACTTTACATCTACAAGGTGGATCAACTAGGTAGCAGTGTCTAATAGAGTGGACAGTGAGTGGACACTGTATTTAAAAACTCCAGCAGTGCTGCTACAGTGCTACAAAGTGCTTCTATATGGTAAGTGGAGCTGATAAAATGGACAGTAAATGTAGAAACAAGGAGGTGGTTTTAATGTTATGGCTGATCAGTGTAAATTAGGAAGGTTGCATCAGGACAATTTAGGTATGCAGACCAGAGTGATCAACTTTGGTGACCCCTAAATACAAGAGCAGCCAAATGAAGAAAAAAAAGTTTTTTTGCATTGGAGATTCTATAGAAATCTACATAAACAATAATGCGGTCTTTACAGATTCAGAAACACGTAGAATAACCATTAGCAACAGTAAGTTGAGAAAAAAAAAGTCTGTTGTTCTTTAGGGGTTTTAGGGTGGATAAACTTTGGCTCGCTTTATACCAACATTGATACAGTTCAGTGTTTGAGGGCATTTGCTGATACACAGCTAACCTAACATCTCACCACACTTATCTCAGTAGGCTTAAGGGTCCGGACTTTGACCTTGCAATAACAACACCTTGATTTTTCTCTTTCTCAGCCACTCAGTTGTTGATTTGCTGGTTTGCTTATGAACATTTTCTGGATCCAATTCCTGCCCGGCTTGAGCAGTTTCTGTCCAGCTTGAGCCAATTTCTGCTCAGCTGAAGCTGTTGGACAGATGGCCTCATATTTGTATCAAGAATTTTCTGGTATTAAGTGGAGTTCTTGGGTCCCGTGGCAGCAAAACAAGTTAAAATCACCTCCCCTCATCCAAAATCCGTGACAGTTGGTATTTTTGACTGTTATTTTTCTTTTCTTTTCCACTAAACATGGCACCATACATCTTTACCTTGGTCTCATCAGCTTGAGGGACTTTAGTTTAATGCATAATTTGCAAACCTAAATCATGCTGCCATTCCTTTTTATAAATAAATTGGTATGTTTCCCTGCCACCCATCCATAAAAGTCATACTTGATTTGTCTTTTTTTGTTTTATTAATGTTCCTGTTGTGCTGCTATCAACATGAACAGAGGACTGTAGGTCAAGTGATATATATTTTTGGATTCTCTTTATATCTCTGAGCACTAAATGACCTGACCTTGGCTTGAATTTGCTCCTACACACACTCCTGGGAAGATTGGCAACAGCTTTCTTTAAATAGAAATACTTGTAGCTGTAGAATGATGAATTGTATATTGTTTTGAAATAGACTTATAAGCCTTAACAGATTAATAAGCAGCAGCAATTCCTTCTCTGAGGTCATGGCTGATTTTCTTTCCTGCTGGTATGATGTAGACACACTTGAGCAAGCAAGCCACCACCAACAGGTTGTTGGGTGGCCAAGACTCTCTCACTGTCTTCAAAAGACGATTAAAGCTCCACCTCTTTACTAAGCACTTAGGCTGAGTAATAACATGCACTTACTAACCTTCTTTAGCATCTAAATAAAAAAAAAATGAACTGTTGTGTACTTAAACTAGCCTAGGCAAATGTTTACTGTGGAAGCTCTTCTGTAAGACATTCTGAATAAGAGCATCTACTAAATGCCAAAAAATTTAAATGTAAATATAAGACTCATTGATGTCAGAGGACATGAAGGCTGCAGTTTTGACCAAGAGAAGTCTGGGTGGTTCTAATGTTTCGGCTCATCAGTGTGTACTATCACCAAGCGCTGCTCTTCAGTACTGTAGTACATGATTTAGGACACAGCACATGTCGTCCAGCGTCTTTTCTCCCAGCAACACAACAAAGGATTTAACTTTATTGTGCACATTCACTTCATCATCATGTTTTCAAAGTACAAGATACGGAAGCAAAAACTTTTCAAAAGCAATTTCTACATTACAGCTAGTCTAGCCTAAAAACCCTATGTCAATTGTTAGGAGGGGTGTTCACATACTTTTGATCAACCATAACATCAAAACCAGTCACCTAATATGCTGTCAAAACACCTCTGACCTGCAGAGACATGGTCATGATCTTGGTCATCTGGTATTCAGTATCAGAACTTCTGTACATTGCGAGGTGGGTCGTCCTACAGTGCATCCTGTTGCCACGGGTAAATGATCAAGTCAAGTGAAGTGAAATTTATTTCGATACCGCTTTTTACAATAGACATTCTACACAGCTTACAGGACCAACAGACCAAAAACCTCTGTTTAGCAAGCCAAGTGCGCCGCTGGCAAAGAAAAAAATCCCATAAATGATGCCCACATGCCCAGCTATTCACCCGATTTAGGAGAAAATGGATTTGTTGTACCTTTAAAGCTTCTTCTATTGCTCCAAGGTCCAGCCTATGGGTTCTTTGTATTATAGGTGCATTTGATAGTGGATTGAGATTAGCATGGGCACAGCATGCAGCCCTATACACAGAAGGGTTTAATGCACTGTGTGTTTGAACACATTTACCTCATCACCGTGATTAAAATGGTCTGCGTTTTGGGCCACTGTAGCTCCTCGGTCGGTCCGTACCAGATGCCAAAGCCATTGATGAGTCTTTGCTGTTTATTCACCTGTTAATTCTTGGCTTGTCCCTTCTTTGACCTCTTTTGTTGGGTACTTACCACGTCTGCCTGTGAGCATCCCTCGCAGTTTTGGAGAAGATTCAACCCAGTCGTCTGGCCATAATGATTTGGCAGTTATCAGAGTCACTCAGGTTTTATGCCTGATCAGATCTGCTGCATTCTGCTGTGAACTACAAGGAACTACCATCAGCCCAGCATTTAATTTATACACAATTGTTACATAATAGGCATTACCATGCACATTTTTGGTGGGTGTTTAATTAAATTAAAAAATGACAGTGCATGAGTTGGGTGGAGTGGAAATGGTTTGGTTTCCACAGTGGTGCACATACCCCTTTTCCACCGTCGCGGATCCGGCTCCGTTCCGGTTCTCAAACTTGATTTTGAACCAGTTCCACGTGTTTCCACCAAAACAAAAAAGAGGTTCCAGGCAGCAAACTAGTGTTCTAACCTGGCACCACAGAGTGTAGATGTTTGAGAAGCTGCAAAACCGTGTTTGTGCTGCACTTTCATCTTTTAAAGTTCACTTGATTAAATTTTGAGCCAGTTTGCTGCTGATATTCGCTGATATTTTCAGAGATGAACTGTGTGATATGACGTGGTTAAAATGACCCGGACAGTGTGAACAACGCTTAATGTGAAAAATAAAGCGTAACGTGGCTTGTTGTACTAAAACAATCAGAGCACTTATAACCAGTAATAACAGAGAGAAATTGAATGTTTCTGTGTAGTACTTTTAGTACATTCAGCCACGTTACGCTTTTTTTACTTAAAGCTTTTTCGACTCTCCCGAGAAGCCGATTTTCAGAACCCCGAGCAGCATAAACACCACACGTGAAGTTAATCAAGCTAAACACAGATACATGTGGAGCTTTTAGAGTGGTTTTGTTGGTTGTTCGTGTTGTGTAACTTTAATGATATTTTATCGCTCAAGTCGAGCACTGAGCAAATCGATTATTTACGCCGAGGGTCGCTGTGAGAGCAAAGCACAAAACGCTTCTCACATCAATGAACTAAAGAAAACAACAACTGCGACAAACACGTCTATGTCTTCTTATTAGCAATAGTTGATTGATGCTTTTTGCATCAAAATGAACATCTGTAACAACAGCACAAATGCTCGCAGGTAATCTACATGCTTCATCATGTTACTACTCTTTACTTTTGCTGTGTAACGCCCACCGTTGATGATGAAGGCTTGGTTTCCAAAAACTGGTGGAAACGCGGGTCGGTTCTCTACAAAGCACCAAGGTTCGAAGAAACCTGAACAGAACCGGTTGAGGAACCAGAATTTTTTTGGTGGAGGAGCACTAACAGTAAAGTTTTGTGCAAAAAGTGCGATAAAATGTTGCAACTAAAGACAGCAGCATGATGAATTTATTTCATCATCTTAATCATCATTCACTTCATTTTGCTAAATCAGTAAAATTCGGCAAGGAACAACAAACTGGTAAGAGCTTTCCCGCTGTCTCTCCAAGATTTCGTTCATGTCTTTATGTACAAAATCTACCTTTTTGTATTTTGTTTATGCATTTTCTCCCCTTTTTCTCCCGACTTTAGTGCGTCCAATTGCCTGATTGTGTCATGCTTCCTCTCCACTAATGCCGATCCCTGCTCTGATTGAGGAGAACAAAGCTAACCCACGCCCCCTCCGACACGTGGGCAGCAGCCGTATGCATTTTGCATTTTTACGGAGAGACACACCCTGATCAACACACTCTTTTCCCGTCTCTGTGCAGGCACCATCAATCAGCCAGCAGAGGTTGTAGTTGCATCAGTTATGAGAGAGAGTCCCTATCCAGCATAATATCCCACCCCTATCTGAACAACAGGCCAATCGCTGTTCATGCGGTTGCTCAGCCCAGCCGGCAGGCAGAGCTGAGATTCGATATGATGTATTTGAGATCCCAGCTCTGGTGTTCTAGCGTGTGTTTTACCACTGCGCCACCTGATTGGCCTCTTTTATTTAAATAAGACCTACAGAAATGACCTTACTTAAGTTCCAGGCTGTATGCTGGGTGTGCAATCATGTTATGTTCATTATTATTATTTTCAATGCTGTAGCTTATGTAAGGCTTTTTACAGCATTTGGTTGTAACATAAGTGTGATAGAAAACTGTTTATGTGTTTGTACATTCATAACATGGATAAACTGCTATAGATCTGCAGTGTGAGTGCTCATATAAATGCACCATGCTGAACGCTCAGCATATTCGACCAGCACCTCTGCTCAATTATTTAAACAGCTAGAAATCACACACACAGTCAATTAAAACAGGAAACGAGTCAGGAGCATTACGGGTAGATTAGAGGTGAATTAGAGGTGTGTGATGGAAAAAAAGACACAAAACACACAAACATTCAGTGCACGCTGCTTTTATATGGTTAAGAATGAGCATCATGAATATGAAAAGGGCAATTAAATTCTGCTGAGAGCGTCTTAAGAATTTGTTTGCATGCAAGCTTGAGTATTTGTTTGGAATTTAAAGTATTATAGTATGATAAGCAAGCGTGCTGAAGCTAAAAGAAATTTACTGTCAACTCAGTACGGCAAAAAAGAGCTTGTTGAACATTCAGTTTCAAAACCAAAACCATAGACATTTTATGGAGTTTGACCCCCTTTAAACAGCCTGTACGCTTCAGCAAAAATGTTCTACAAGATTTTGGAGTGTGTCTATGTAAATTTGTGCCCAAACAGATCAGGCAGTAATATTTTACAAGCCTGAATGTTTAGTGGAGCTGAGATCAGGGCTCTGTGCAGGCCATTAGGGTTCCTCCACACCAAACTCATTAAATCACGTCTTTATGAATCTTACTTTGTGCCATGCTGGAAGTGCTGTAATTTGCTGAAGGGTGGCTAAATATACCCTGATGTCCAGGATATTCCTGTTTGCACCCAGTGTTTCTCTGATGAAACTGCCCAACCCAGACCAGGATAATTCATTTCATGTTAATAAAACGACTAACTAATCACTTACATCTGTAAACACAGGACTGGGCTTTTCTTTACACTGTTGTCTTAAAGAAAGTATATACTTTATTTTTTTTTTTTTTTTTTTTTTTGCATTTTCCCCAATTTTCCTCCCAACCTAGTTGTACCTAATTGCATGAGTGCACATCGCTTCCTCTCTACTGCTGCTGACTTCCACTCCTGACTGAGGAGAGCCGTGACTAACATTGACACGTGTGCAGTACCGAGAGTACGTGTGAGAGTAACACCCTGCTCTCCATCATCCCTCGTCTCTGTGCAGGCACCATTGATCAACCAGCAGAGGTCGTAATTGCATCAGTTATAAGACATTTTTTCCAGCAACCAACCCTTCGAACAATCCAGTCGTTGTACGTGTAGGCGCCTATCCTGCCGGTAGAAGAGCTGAGATTTGAACTCACAAATTGGTCAATTGGTTCTGGGAGTGGTGTTGAGTTTAAAAGGCATTGAGTTTTAAGGTATTTTTCCCCATAAGGATGTTTGGGAAACCTGTTAATGTGTTCCATGGTCCCGTGGAACTGCATATATTTTAGGCTAATGTAAAATAATGGGGTTATTTTTGACACTTATACACTGAAAATAGCACAAATATAATATAAAAACACTGAAATACAATGAAAAAACAGTTAAATACAATAAAACCTGCTCTTTACCTTTACTTCTTTATTGTTTCCTTATGCTTCTTAATTAGTGAAGAGAACTTATGAGCAGTAATGATTAAGATAGGTTTAGTGCTCCTGTGTTGTTCTTTTAATACATTAATTCACATCAAGCTTTTTTTTTATTGATAAGCATCTTAGACTCTCAGAAAAGCGGATTCTCACAATTTCTCAGCGCCCTCGAGCTGTAACACAAGTTTAAAAGTGAAAATCCAGATAAACACAGATACATGTGGAGCTTTCACACTGGATATGATGGTTATTCCTCACAAATGCAGGTTTGTCTCGTATTCGCACTTTGATGACGTATTACTGCATCACTCACGCACACAAGTTGAATTTAAGGGAAACGTTGAGTTTAAGGGTACACATTTCTTGATGAAGGGTGTTGAGTTTCAAAGATTTAGAGTTTAGAGGACGTTGAGTTACAAGGTATCACTGTAACTGAATTAAACACTTGTAAGCAGCAAGCGTGGCTTAAACACCTGAACTCAGTAATTACGGGGGCGAGGGCATAAACATTTGGCCATTTAGAGTTCGGCTTATTTTTGAGAGTGTCAAATAAAATGAAGAAACCAAGAAACCTGACACCAAGTCATCATACCAAATTATTAGATTTATCATAACCGTTTCACTTTGGTCAGATTTCTGGTGAATCAGAGCCTGTGTGACAGACAGGACATCCTCGACTTAATACCAGTTTTGAACTGGACACTAAATCTGTTTCAGAATGAAAGAATCTGACTCGCCATGTTTATTTTTATCTTCAGTCTGATTGATCCTGGTCACAACATCCTTTAATCTAGTATTGCAACCAGAATTCATTTTTGCAATAGGGTCAGCGCTCGAGCATGTAGCACAAAATGAAATATGCGATCATGCAAAACACGCACGGACGACAACTGGAACACAACCTGGCTGCAGGCTTTTATGAGTTCAAGTGTTACCGAAGGTCTCGGAGCTGCTGTGCTGAATAAATTGAGGCTTCCCAGCTCAGAACTGTCCTTTATTAACTCAGTAATTCATTTTTCTGTCTGAAATTAGTTTTTAGTCTCTAGTCAGATGAATGTGATGCTCAGTGGATCTGCTGCCTTGCATCAGTAGAGTAGAGGGAAACCTGGTGGTGGTGGTGGTGTGAGCTCTGTGATGGAATAGCCCCCTGTTCAGGGTATTCCTGGTGGAACTGGACCCTGATTTTTGTTTAGAATATATGAAAAATTAATTAATTCATTTACAATTATTTATTTATTTTAATGAAGCATTTTATTTAATACCTGTTATTTAAAATAATGTCAAATTTAATATATTAGAGCAAATTATGGTAACCCACTACAACAGGTTTGAATACCTAGTTGTTCCATCAGCTGATCAGGCATCTACATACAGAAATATGTAATTGAATGTAACAGAAATGATTGACTTTGTCTGAGGGGACGATGACCGAGGCCTTGCAATGGATTGACGTCCCTCTGTGGTGTTTATTTATTAGGAATTTAACGTCATGTTTTACACACTTCATACATTCATGACAGGACAGGTAGTTACTGGTTACACAAGATTTAGTCTTTGGACTGTGGGAGGAAACCAGAGCTCCCGGAGGAAACCCACACAGACACGGGGAGAACATGCAAACTCCACAAAGAAAGGACCTGGACTGCTTTACCTGGACAGTGAGGCCACAGTGAGGCCACAGTGCTACCCACCGAGCCAACGTGCTGCCCCACTGTCTGGGGTGTGTTTCAAGGAAGCTGGACCCACCACAACTCTGATAAAGAGGGTAAAGTGTTGGTAAAACCTGGCAAATAAAATTTAAAAAATAATAATAATACATTCTTATAGTTTTTGCCTGGGAGGCACAGTGGCTAAGTGGGTAGCACTGTCGTCTCACAGCGAGAAGGTCCTGGGTTCAATTCCCAGGTGGAGCGGTCCCGGTCCTTTCTGTGTGGAGTTTTCATGTTCTCCCCGTTTCTGCATGGGTTTCCTCCGGGTGCTCCGGCTTCCTCCCACAGTCCAAAAACATGCAGCCAAGCTAATTGGAGACACTGAATTGTCCTATAGGTACCCAGCCGCTAGGATGCATAAACCAGTGCATTGTAGTGCCGGTCCCAAGCCCGGATAAATAGGGAGGATTGTGTCAGGAAGGGCATCTGGCATAAAAACTGTGCCAAACAAATGAATAATGCGGACCACAATCCACCGGCGACCCGCCGAGGAAATAGATAGATAGATAGTTTTTGCCTATATAGTTTCATTTTGGAATGAGAAATGTCAGATTTAAAACTGTGCTGAACACTTCTTTAAAAAATTAACTGCTATTGCACAATTAAGCATAATAATTACTCACTAAAATACAACACATGATTACACCACCGTGCATGTCATTACTTTTTCAGTTAGTGTGCAGTACGTGGTTTGAGACCCGGATTTCCCATCACATACACAAACACACCAGCAATGCACATGAATGCACGTGAGCTATAAGCCCATATCTTTGTCTTACCAGTAATTTGCTGTTTATGTGGCTCTGTGAATTGGGTGATCAGGCTGAAACTGGGAGGTTTTCTCTGGAAATAGTCTGCTGATGTGGTTCAGTAAGCAAGCTGGCCTTTAGCAAAGTAACTTCATTTTAGCAATATCTAACTCATATTTGGAAATACGTTCTGATCGGCAGGCTTAATAACATCCCAAAATGAACAGATTAGGTCCTATGGGTTCACAAAAAATTACACTTTGGAAGTTTGTTACCCTGTCTTGTGAGTCTGAGTCGTTGTTAACAAGCTAACATGGTCTCCATAAACAGAAACATGAAATTACACATTGTAATCCATTAAAGAGAAGGACGTGGAATTGAGGTAGAAAGAGAAGGAAAAGGTAGAACTAAGAGAAATGCAGTCGAATCATACTGATGGTAGTGGCAGTAAAAGTAATTATAGTGTTTCATTTATACTTAGTATTTACACTGATCAGTAATAACATTAAAACCACCTCCTTGTTTCTACACTCACTGTCCATTTTATCAGCTCCACTTACCATATAGAAGCACTTTGTAGTTCTACAATTACTGACTTTAGTCCATCTGTTTCTCTGCATGCTTTGTTAGCCCCCTTTCATGCTGTTCTTCAATGGTCAGGACCCCCACAGGACCACCACAGAGCAGGTATTATTTAGGTAGTGGATCATTCGTAAGACTGCTGTGGAATTGACATGGTGGTGGTGTGTTAATGTGTGTTGTGCTGGTATGAGTGGATCAGACACAGCAGCGCTGCTGGAGTGTCCACTCTATTAGACGCTCCTACCTAGTTGGTCCACCTTGTAGATGTAAAGTCAGAGATGATCGCTCATCTATTGCTGCTGTTTGAGTTGGTCATCTTCTAGACCTTTATCAGTGGTCACAGGACGCTGCCCACGGAGCGCTGTTGGCTGGATATTTTTGGTTGGTGGACTATTCTCAGTCCAGCAGTGACAGTGAGGTGTTTAAAAACTCCATCAGCGCTGTTGTGTCTTATCTCCTTGAGCATGCAGTTTAACATCTAAAATGCAAGCTAACATGGTGTAGGGAAGATGTAGCCTAGCGGTTAAGGTACTGGACTAGTAAGCAGAGGGTCGCTGGTTCAAACCCCACCACTGCCAGGTTGCCACTGTTGGGCCCTTAAGCAAGGCCCCTAACCCTCAATTGCGTAGACTGTAAGTTGCTTTGGATAAAATACGGTGGCTAATTAGTATCTGCTGCAGACACTGCCAATTACGCCTGCCAGATGTTGCCCAGTCGACCGGAGGCAACACCGAGTTTCGAACCGAGGAGTTCAGAATCTCGCCGCTGGTGTGCACCAAATTTACACTTTTGACTGTAAACCATGTCACTACAGATTTATTGAATTATAATTAGTCGGGCTGCATGATGAAGTTTTGATGGTTCAGTACTATAGTAATCACTTGTGCTATGTTGGATCATCTGTGTTTAAACGTTAAGCACTGGACCTTTTAAGAATAAACACAGCAGAGTAGTCGTTCTATTGATCTTAGATGAAAAATTTACTTTGATCAACGTTTTAACTGGTTTCTTTGGCAAATTTTATTTGCATAGATTCTGAACAAAATGCACTTTTAAATTCAAGACCCTGCTGTATTGCGTCAAAATAGGGCCAAAAGTATTGAGAACCAAAAAGCAGATTTTGAGAACCAAAAACCAGATTTTAAGAACCCAAAAAGAAGATTTTGAGAACCAAAAAGCAGATTTTGAGAAACCAAAAAGCAGATTTTAAGAACCAAAAAGCAGATTTTGAGAACCAAAAAGCAGATTTTGAGAAACCAAAAAGCAGATTTTAAGAACCAAAAAGCAGATTTTAAGAACCAAAAAGCAGATTCTAAGAACCAAAAAGCAGATTTTGAGAACCAAAAAGCAGATTCTAAGAACCAAAAAGCAGATTTTAAGAACCCAAAAAGCAGATTTTGAGAACCAAAAAGCAGATTTTGAGAAACCAAAAAGCAGATTCTAAGAACCAAAAAGCAGATTTTAAGAACCCAAAAAGCAGATTTTGAGAACCAAAAAGCAGATTTTGAGAAACCAAAAAGCAGATTCTAAGAACCAAAAAGCAGATTTTGAGAACCAAAAAGCAGATTTTGATATTCAAAAAGCAGATTTTGATATTCAAAAAGCAGATTTTGAGAACCCAAAAAGCAGATTTTGAGTCCACTTTGTATTTTACATTTATAAATAGTCCGTGTTTCGCTTTTGGCTGCGCTTTTTCAGTCTCGCTTTCAGTTTAAAAAGTTTCTCGCTTCCGCTTTTTTTTTACTCCGGATCTCGTCACTCATTGGCTGCTGGAAATAAGCCCCGCCAGAGCCCTATTTTGAAAGCAAAAACTTGATATACATTTTTGGTTTGTTAGCATTCCTTATTGGTCCCCTTTTTTGTGTAGGTCTTTTACATCTCTCTCCCAGAGGCAGAGAGTAGCTGGCAAGCAGCGATTTACAGTTGCCTCTAAATTTTGCAAGATCACAAAGTTGTCAAAACCCTTTCCTTGTAACTTCTGCTTGCTAAATGAAAATTCAGACAACACCCCATCTCCTTCAGAGGAGTTGGAACTATTTTAGGCTGGATTAGGGAGACGAAGGATGTCTGTAGGATGTACTCGGTGAGTGGGGCTTATTTCCAGCCGCCAATGAGTGATGAGATCCCACCCACCCGTCAAAATAGGGTTCTGGCGGGGCTCTGGTGGGGCTTATTTCCAGCAGCCAATGAGTGATGAGATCCCATCGTTAAAAAAGGGCCAAAACTCTTACTCGAGAAAAATTTTGAGCTGAGAGAAAGGCTGAGAAAAGCGTAAATGAGCGGAGTAAAAAAAGCGAGAAACTTTTTAAACTGTAAGCGAGACTGAGAGGAGCGTGATTGAGAAAAAGCTCAGTGACTATTTATAAATGTAAAATACAAAGTGGACTCAAAATCTGCTTTTTGGTTCTCAATACTTTTGGCCCTATTTTGACGCCATACTTCTGTGGCCGAACCTACATTCCACAAAAACTTTGATTGACAGTCGGCTTGGTGGGTGCGGGCCTAAACCATTTCATCGGCTAGTCATGAGGTCATTCATCCTCGCTTGAAGCGGCACACTGGGCTCTCATGCCTTATTCCTGTGGTGCAAGTTTACAACATTTACATGCTGGAGAAGCTGCTTCCCTTAGAGAATGTCTAACAAGCTTCCTCGGTACAGCAACAGGACAAGCAACCCACATTTTGTCCATGATTTTTTACGCAACACAGGCAACACAAACAATGAATCTTACTCTAACTGCTCTGCTTTGTACAACCTGGTTTCAATGTGGTTTACAAGATGTAACATAAAGTCTCCACAAGGGAGCGTTCGCCTACAAATTTATTTAATTATTATTATTTTTTCTCTACGACCCATTTTTTGGCTCACAACCCTTTGGGTTTGAAAAACCCTGGTCTAGATGTCCATCCTGCCGGTAGCAGAGCTGAGATTCGAACTCACAAGTTCAAGTTTTCCGCTCTGGTGTGCTAGCATGTTTTACATTTGCAAATCTTCTTAAATATGTATTTACAAGCTTTTCACTGTTGGATTAAACTTTGATCAACATTTTAACTGGTTTCTTTGGCAAATTTTATTCGCATAAATTCTGTACAAAATGCACTTTCAAATTCAAAACCCTGCTGTGGCCGAATGTGACCAAATACCACAAAAACTTTGATTGACAGTCAGCTTGGTGGGCGAGGGCCCTCAGCCATTTCATCGGCTAGTCGTGAGGTCATTCATCCTCGCTTGAAACGTCACACTGGGCTCTCATGCCTTATTCCTATGGTGCAAGTTTACAACATTTACATGCTGGGGAAGCTGCTTCCCTTAGAGAATGTCTAATAAGCTTCCTCGGTACAGCAGCAGGACAGGAAACTGTAGAAAATCATACCAAAGGAGCAGTGAGACGAGCAGGAGATGTGAGATATGAGATCTGGAAAAAAGTGGCAGAGGGATAAATGGGTTTGAGTAGAAAGAGATTTCTCGTCGCAGGGAAAATGAAAGGATGAATGAGGGTGACCCTGGGGGATGAAAGACTAAATGAATGTGCAGGCTTGTTCGGAATAAGAGACGGAGAAAATGAGAACCATGGAGGGAAAAAAATCTGCAGGAATCAGTGTGTCATAGCTACATTTCAGTAAAGGTTAGAACGAAGGAAACAGTGCGAGAGAGAGATGAGAGGTGAAGCGTCTAATTTCCCCAGTGCTCTGAGCCGAGCTGCCGGGGCTCGTGGGACTGGTTTGTCCCCGAAGGACCTCAACTGGCAAAAGGGGAAGAAGGAAAAGGGGGGGACCGTGTGCCCCATCCCATGGGCTGTTAGCCTTGCTGGCACAAAGTGGGAGCCATTAAAGAGTGGACAGCTCTACTCTGTCACTGCCAGTGCACGGCTCACTGCCTTCACTCTTACTGCCAGTCTTCCTGACAATATGCAGCCAGAGCCAGAGCGACGGAGAAGGAGGTGTAGTGGAGGTAAAAACAGAAAGAAAAGGTAGAACTAAGAGAAACACAGTGGAATCAGTAGAACAAATAGTGGCAGTAAGAGTAATAATAGTGTTTTATTTATACTTAGTATTTATACTTAATTCTGGTAAAAACTTGTGTGGCTCTGTGTGGGTAAGGTGGGAATACTGAACAGGATACCCATCCACCCCAAGACATCAAAGATACCTACTTATTTATTCACTTAATAAATAAGTGAATGGGGACAGTGGTAGCCTAGTGGGTAAAACTTTGGGCTATTAATTAGAAGACTGTCGGTTCAAATCAAGGCTCTGCTATGCATATACAGTATATATATATATACAGTATATAGATAGATAGATAGATAGATAGATAGATAGATAGATAGATAGATAGATAGATAGATATAGATAGATATATACACCAATCAGCCATAACATTAAAACCACCTCCTTGTTTCTACACTCATTGTCCATTTTATCAGCTCCACTTACCTTAGTTCTACAATTACTGACTGTAGTCCATCTGTTTCTCTGCATGCTTTGTTAGCCCCCTTTCATGCTGTTCTTTAATGGTCAGTACTCTCCCAGGACCACCACAGAGTAGGTATTATTTAGGTGGTGGATCATTCTCAGCACTGCAGTGACACTGCTACCTAGTTGGTCCACCTTGTAGATGTAAAGTCAGAGACGATCGCTCATCTATTGCTGCTGTTTGAGTTGGTCATCTTCAAGACCTTCATCAGTGGTCACAGGACGCTGCCCATGGGGCGCTGTTGGCTGGATATTTTTGATTGGTGGACTATTGTCAGTCCAGCAGTGACGGTGAGGTGTTTAAGAACTCCATCAGCATTGCTGTGTCTTATCCACTCATACCAGCACAACACACACTAACACACCACCACCATGCCAGTGTCACTGCAGTGCTGAGAATCATCCACCACCCAAATAATACCTGCTCTGTGGTGGTCCTGACCATTGAAGAACAGCATGAAAGGGGGCTAACAAAGCATGCAGAGAAACAGATGGACTACAGTCAGTAATTGTAGAACTACAAAGTGCTTCTACATGGTAAGTGGAGTTGATAAAATGAACACTGTGTCAATGACAAAAAAAATGCCTTCTTCTTTTTCTTAAACCTACTATGTAGGAAAGAACCATATGAGCAAGATTCTTAACTTACAGTGGATTCAGAATGTGTTTAGCCCTCTTGACTTTTTGCACTTTAATTTTTTTTTGTTTAACCCCGAATTTCCCTTCCAATCTAGTCATATCCAATTACCCGATTGCATTATGCTTTCTCTCTACTGATTCTGACCTCCACTCCTGACCGATGAGCCAATCAGCCAACAGAGGTCAGAATTGCATCAGTTATGAGGAATCCCCTCCGGCATCAATCTTTTGAACAAGCCAATCATTGTTTGCCTAGGCCAGGGCTTTTTTTTCAAGCAACCCACATTTTGTCCATGATTTTTGATGCGACTCAGGCAACACAAGCAATGCATCTTATTTTCTTTGGTCTGCTCTGTACAATCTGGTCCCACTGTGGTTTACAAGATGTAACAAAAAGTCTCCACAAGAGGGTGTTTGCAGATTCTCCTAACCACGGTCAGATCTAATACCTGCTTTCTTTAGGTCTCTCCACAGATGTTAAACTCAGTTTAAGTCTGGGCTTTGGCTAAGCCGCTCCATGATTGTTCATTCTTCCACCGTGGATACAGACAGTATCTATAGATTTACTGTAGGGATGGTGTTAACCAGGTGATTAGTAGTATCTTTTTTACCAGACATACACCGACCAGTCATAACATTATGACCACTGACAGGTGAAGTGAATAACACTGATTATCTCTTCATCACGGCACCCGTTAGTGGGTGTGATATATTAGGCAGCAAGTGAACATTTTATCCTCAAAGTTGATGTTAGAAGCAGGAAAAATTGACGAGCTTGAGGATATGAGCGAGTTTGACAAGGGTCAAATTGTGATGGCTAGACGACTGGGTCAGAGCATCTCCAAAACTGCAGCTCTTGTGGGGTGTTACCGGTCTGCAGTGGTCAGTACCTATCAAAAACAGGGTCATGGGCGACCAAGGCTCATTGATGCATGTGGGGAGCGAAGGCTGGCTCGTGTGGTCCAATCCAACAGACGAGATACTGTAGCTCAAATTGCTAAAGAAATGATGGTGGTTTACAGTTGCAGGGCTGTTTTGGCAGCAAAAGGGGGACCAACACAATATTAGGAAGGTGGTCATAATATTATGCCTAATTGGTGTAGTGCTTGCTGTTCTGCTTGCAAAAAGTTTAAAAAGGGTCATTCACATGCAGTGAGGAAGCTCCAAAAAGTCTGTGTTCCATATTTTTTTTTCTCCCTTTCCACACAGAACTTTTGGAGCTCTTTTAGAGAGACATTTGAGTTGTTTCTTACCTCACTGATTAAGACCCTGCTTGCTAGGATGCCAATATTGCCCAGAACTCCATGTTGTGCCAGGTCAGTGTGGTCCTGGAACACTCGAAGCCTTTGATGTTCTTTTATATTCATGTCCTGATCTGAATTTGATGAATCTGATGCTAATCCAGACAGTTCCTTGGATGTTGCTTGTTTTTGTCCTGACAGTGCAGTGCAAATTGTGAGCTCTTACAGATCCGTGTGTGTGTGTGTGTGTGTGTGTGTGTGTGTGTGTATGTGTGTGTGTCTTTCCAAAATGTGTCCAGTCATTCAAATTGTAACAGGTGGACTTCAGTTTAATTCTAGACGCATTGCAAAGACAATTAAATCAAACATGATGCACTTGAACACAAAGTGTAGGACCACAACAAAGGGTCTGAATAGGTGTGTAAATAAGAGACTATAATTTTTTGTAAATTTTTAACATATTTTTGGTGAACTATCAAACTACGTTTTATTTCATTATGGGTGAATTGATTGTGTAGATTGATTTATGGCAAAAATGGCAATTATATCCATTCAAAATGAAATATACAACACACGTGCAACAAGTCAAAGATACTGAATACTGGGTGCCCAGTTTGTGCAGAGCAATTACATTTCCAAATTTCTTTGGGTGTTATTGTCTCCAATCAATTAAACCATGGTTTCAGTTAAGTATGAGTTTAAGTGTAGATTGTCTGGCAGAAATAGCAGTTTCATCTCACTGTTGTTTTCTATGTTTTCTAAGTGCCTCCAATGAGACGAACTGTTTGATGACACAGTAAAAGCATCTCAATGATTAACATGAACAAAACTTAATGTGACTTATTGTAATAAGCCACAAGCAAGGAATTTTATTAGTAGAGAGAACTTATGATCAGTAATAATTAGGTGAAGTTTTGTGTTCATGTGTCATTCTTTCAATACATTAAACCATGTTAAGCTTTTTTTTTATTATATTTTATGCATTTTCTCCCATTTTCCTCCCATTTTAGCACAGTCAATTTGTTCTCCACTGCTGGAGGATCCCTGATTGCATTCGAGCTGGGTATATTGCTGCTCACGCCTCCTCTGACCTGCGCGCAGCCCTTAGCGCAACCCTTTTTCACCCATGCATTCTGCACAGGCGCCTCTCTATCTGCTGATCAGGGTTCTTACACAGCGTTTAAAGACCCCACCCACATAGTCCGGTCATCACGCCCTAGCAGAAACATGTCTGCTGCAGGCACTGGATGGCGCCCAGCCGACCGGTGGCAATGCCAAGTTTCGAACCGAGGAGTTCAGAATCTCTGCGCTAGTGTGCTAGTGGAATATCCTGCTTTTTTGTAATGTAATGTAAAGTGTTTTAGACTCTCGGAAAAGCTGATTCCCACAGTTTTTCAGAACCTCAAGCTGTAACACAAGTTTAAAAGTGAAACAGTGAGGGAAATCCAGATAAACACAGATACATGTGGAGCTTTTAGACTTGATGGATTTGGATTTGATGGTTATTTCACACAAATGCAGATTTGTCTTATATTTTCGTCTCACTCGCATTTTAATGATGTTTCACCGCATTGCTCAAGTCGAGCGCTGAACAAAGTGGTAATTTGTGCTGAGGCTCACGGTGAGCAAAGTGTAAAATGCTTCTTATGTAAATGCACCCTGAGAAAGGTAAAAAGAAGAAACATGTAGTCAATTATTCATTCATTCATTTTCTTATCCGCTTATCCAATTAGGGTCACTTGTGCTGGAGCCTAGCTCAGCTTTTCAATGGGCACAAGGCACACAGTAACACCCTGGACGGGACGCCAGTCCATCGCAGGGCAGACACACATACACACACACACATTCACTTATAGCGCAATTCAGTGTCTCCAATTAACCTGACTGCATGTTTTTGGACTGTGGGAGGAAACCGGAGCTCCCAGAGGAAACCCACACAGGCACGGGGAGAACATGCAAACTTTGCACAGAAAGGACCCGGACCGCCCCGCCTGGGGATCGAACCCAGGACCTTCTTGCTGTGAGGCGACAGTGCTACCCACTAAGCCACCGTGCCGCCCTGTAGTCAATTAATAGAACTTAAAAACAGCAGGAACAAAAGTTACATGTCTAATCACATGCAAATATGTAAGATTGTAGCTTTACAGTAAAAATATGTATGTTTGAGTGCACATTTTCTTTAAAGCAACGTTTTATAGATGGATTTAATAACATACAAGTCGATATTCCCAACACGCCAAATAAAGATTATTTGCTCTACCACTTTCTGAAGCTCCCAAGAGTCGCAGCATTCATATTTTCATCCCTATCTAGTCTGCTGGAACACACACACACACACACACACACACAGACTAGATCAGTGCGCTGTAATCCCACAAGTGCTTTCCATTAAGATCCTAGGCTTTAAAAGAGGAAAAGCTGAAATTGACATTGAAATCCTGGCACATCGGGGTAGTTATGTAAAGCGTTCCTCATGTGTGAAATTCAGTGTGATTGCTGATTGCTGTGGGATTGAAAGAATTAGCATTCTCATTTTAACCGGAGGCCGCGAGGACCCGCCGGCGAGTAACAGTGCATAAAAGCTGAAAAGTAAGCTTTTCATGTAGAGCTGCTGTTGAACAAAGCCGCCTCATGGGTGGAGCTCCTGCTTCAAAATGTTGCACTCAGTTAAAGTGGTGCTCTGTTTAAAAAAAATAAGAAAGAAATGAAGAAAGAAAAACCTCTTTTGTGCAGCGTTCCTGAAGAGGTTGTTAGTAGCAAACTGTGTCCAGTCATTCAAATTGCGACAGGTGGAGTCTAATTTTATTCTAGACACATCGCAAGTACAATTAATTGGCCCAATTTGGAGGGCCACAACAAAGGGTCTGAATAGGTGTGTGAATAAAAGATTTAATTTTTTGTAACTATCAAACCATGTTTCTTATTTAATTATGGGTAATTAAGTGTAGATTGATTTATGGCAGTTATATTGGCAGTTATATTAATTCAAAATGAAATATACAACACAAAACATTTAACAAGTCAAAGATACTGAAGCGCTATATAAAAAATTTGACTTGACTTATTCTATTTTAAATCCTTCCTCTCCCGCTGGTCCGTGAAATTATATCTTATATGAAACCGGTCCGTGGTGCAAAAAAGGTTGTGGACCGCTGCCCTAGCACACCAGTGCCAAGATTCTGAGCTCCCGGGTTCGAATCTTGGCTCTGCTACCGTTGAGCTGGGCGCCCTCTACCAGGCACAATATCCTAATGCCTGCAGCAGACAAAATCGGCCTTTTGTCTGCAGGGTGGGAAATACTGGACTAAATTTACATTTTCAGCATTTAGCAGATGCTTTTATCCAAAGCGACTTACAGTATGCAGCCTAAGCAATTGAGGGTTAAGGGCCTTGCTCAAGAGCCCAACAGTGGTAACCTGGCAGTGGTGGGGTTTGAACCAGCACCCTTCTGATTACTAGTCCATTACCTTAACCACTAGGCTACAACTGCCCATGGACTATAGGGTGGGGTTTTCAACCCTATGTAAGGACCTTGGTTGCCCAGGGCGCCTGTACTGGAAGTGAAGGAGCGCAGAGTTTGGGGCGTGGCTCTCAATACGCAAAGCCGACCTTACATGCAAATCCAGCAAATTATGGGTAATTGGGATTGGGAAGGGATTGGTGGACTGCACACGTGTCGGAGGGAGTGTGTCAAGTGAAAATACACTCTCCTTGGATGCCATCGGGGTCCCCAGCAGCTGATTGGCTATGCAAAATTGGGAGAAAAAGGAGGTATTTGCATACAAAAAAAGATCCTGAATACTTTTAAATACATTGTGTGTGTGTGTGTGTGTGTGTGTGTGTGTCTGTCTGTCTGTACACAAAGCACATTAATAAAGGGTTTGATGAGTCTGGTATCTAAGTAACAGATGCCTGAACAGACGACTGACCATAACCCCACTCATTATCCTTCAGTTGAAGAGGTTTTTAGAAGCAGACAATGTTAAAGGCAAGATTTGCACCTACATGGCTGATAAAACTCCAATGTTCAATTGTAATTCTGTTGTAATTCTTTAGTTCTGCTATACCATGTAGTGTTCATTAGGAATTAATTAAATCATGTCATTTCTCTAACCAGTGCTGCTGGATTATTTGCTTATCTTATGGAAAGATACTCTTGTTATGGTGCTTTACCATCCTGTTCAAATCTGTACTCATATTTATTCATATACTCTCACCAGCCACTTTATTAGGTTCACTTTTTTTCTATGTACAGTTATTAACCAATTTCTAAGCTACAACTAGCATATACAGGGGTTGGACAAAATAACTGAAACACCTGGTTTTAGACCACAATAATTTATTAGTATGGTGTAGGGCCTCCTTTTGCGGCCAATACAGCGTCAATTCGTCTTGGAAATGACATATACAAGTCCTGCACAGTGGTCAGAGGGATTTTAAGCCATTCTTCTTGCAGGATAGTGGCCAGGTCACTACGTGATGCTGGTGGAGGAAAACGTTTCCTGACTCGCTTCTCCAAAACACCCCAAAGTGGCTCAATAATATTTAGATCTGGTGACTGTGCAGGCCATGGGAGATGTTCAACTTCACTTTCATGTTCATCGAACCAATCTTTCACCAGTCTTGCTGTGTGTATTGGTGCATTGTCATCCTGATACACGGCACCGCCATTGGATGCACATGGTCCTCCAGAATGGTTCGGTAGTCCTTGGCAGTGACGCGCCCATCTAGCACAAGTATTGGGCCAAGGGAATGCCATGATATGGCAGCCCAAACCATCACTGATCTACCCCCATGCTTCACTCTGGGCATGCAACAGTCTGGGTGGTACGCTTCTTTGGGGCTTCTCCACACCGTAACTCTCCCGGATGTGGGGAAAACAGTAAAGGTGGACTCATCAGAGAACAATACATGTTTCACATTGTCCACAGCCCAAGATTTGCGCTCCTTGCACCATTGAAACCGACGTTTGGCATCGGCACGAGTGACCAAAGGTTTGGCTATAGCAGCCCGGCCGTGTATATCGACCCTGTGGAGCTCCCGACGGACAGTTCTGGTGGAAACAGGAGAGTCGAGGTGCACATTTAATTCTGCCGTGATTTGGGCAGCCGTGGTTTTATGTTTTTTGGATACAATCCGGGTTAGCACCCGAACATCCCTTTCAGACAGCTTCCTCTTGCGTCCACAGTTAATCCTGTTGGATGTGGTTTGTCCTTCTTGGTGGTATGCTGACATTACCCTGGATACCGTGGCTCTTGATACATCACAAAGACTTGCTGTCTTGGTCACAGATGCGCCAGCAAGACGTGCACCAACAATTTGTCCTCTTTTGAACTCTGGTATGTCACCCATAATGTTGTGTGCATTGCAATATTTTGAGCAAAACTGTGCTCTTACCCTGCTAATTGAACCTTCACACTCTGCTCTTACTGGTGCAATGTGCAATTAATGAAGATTGGCCACCAGACTGGTCCAATTTAGCCATGAAACCTACCACACTAAAATGACAGGTGTTTCAGTTATTTTGTCCAACCCCTGTAGATCATGGCTGTCCAAACAATTTGCCATTCATGGCCCTTTACCATTTTTGAAATGGCTCATGATGTATTTTAGAAATAAAATTAAGATTGGCCCACTATTAAGCAGGTTTTAAAAAAACAGCTTGAACTGTTTGAACTCTGGGTGTCGCTATTGCATAAAACAAATCTAAGGTTGCTTAGGTGCAGTAAGAGCGGTAAAACATGCTAGCACACCAGAGCTGACATTATAAACTTGACGGTTCAAAACTTAGCTCTGCCATCCGGCTGGGCTGGGTGGCTATATGAACAACGTTTGGCTGTTGTTTATAGGGTAGGATGAGCCGGATAGGGACCTCATAACTGATCCAATTACGACCTCTGCAGGCTGATTGATGGCGTCTGCACATAATGAGAGTCGAAGAATAATGATGATCAGGGTGTGTCTCTCCGTGCACAAAGCTGATTCGCATATAACCTCATATAGGTGCAGGTGAAAAGATGCAGTCGGCTACTGCACACGTGTCTGAGGGGGCGTGTGTCAGTCTCGCTCTCCTCAATCGGGGCGGAGGTCAGCACCAGTAGAGAGGAAGCATAATGCAATTGGGTAAAAAATGCATTCCTGTCTTCTTTCCCCGGATTCAAAACATTAACGTTACACTTACATTAATTTGTATAAACGTGGCGACTCCAAAAAAACGAAAACTAGATTAGAAGATTTCAGGCGCGCTGGGAAAATGAATATTTTTTCACTGAATTCAGAGGGAAGTGGGTATGTTTAATTTAAAGAAGTATAATAATCTTCCCATTAGGATTATAAACTGGTGAGTGAAATTGGCAAAAATCTTAGTTTACACGACACTGTCACAGATACAGTAGATCATTAGCAATTGTTGGTAATCAGGAAGCTCTATTATATATTTTTTTGTTTATTACAAAGTAGTTTGCATATTTTTTACTCCATCTGGCCCCCATCAAAAAAAGTTTGGACACCCCTAAAATAGACGCACGTTGTGGATCTGTAATTACTGACTCCAGCACATCTGTTGCTCTGTACACTTTAACACTTACTGATAGTAAGTAACCCCAAGAGAACCCCACTGAGCAGATGTTATTTCACTGGTGGACCATTCTCAGCGCCATAATGGCACGAGCGTGATAATACTGGTAATAATAAATAGCTTGTACTGATGTACGTGTATCAGGTGCAGCTCTGTGGTTTTTAAAACCTGTTTATTCTCTATCGTATCTTTTTTAAACACAAATTCCCTGCTGGCACACAACGTCTCAGTTCTATGCATTGATATCATAATTACAAAATCTGTTGTGCATTTTTTATGAACAGTGAGATTGTTAAACATCAGTACAGAGCCGCTGGTGAACAGAACATGTGTAGCGATCCTGATCAAATCCTAATGTGAATTTGTGTTACTGTCCAAAAGAATTGTGTACATTTGCATAAGGGTATATTATGGTTACACTGATCAGCCATATCATTAAAACCTTCTGCCTAACATTGTGTGAGCCCCCTCCGGCCACCAAAACAGCTTTTATCCGTCCAAGCATGGCTCTGTTACACTTTTCAAGATGTCCTGTGGTATCTAACACCAAGTTGGTGTTAGCCTAAGAAAGGGGTTTTCAACCTTTTTAGACGTGTGCCCTCTTCTGTGTGTCGACCTTGAACTTGCAACCCCCCCAACCCAAACCCCGGCAACCCCCCCCCCCCATCAACCTTTGCACAGATACCATTGTGAAAGCTCCTGGCAAGCTAAAATAATATAATTAACGATGTGCACATCATGATAATTAAGCACGATCTTATTCACATTCATTAACAGCTAGTTGTAAATCATAAGCGGTATTTGCTTTTGATGTAGATGACAGCAGAAAACGTTACTTCACAGAGTCAAGCAGAGGCAAAAGTACATCAAGTTCACTGGTTCAGGATACTCTGCTTTGAATGACAGAAAATTCAGGGGAGCTAACTTTTAGCTATGTCTCCTGTACGTAAAAAATTAATTGCTTTAGTTTTAGAAGTAAAAAAATCTTGTAATGTCACGCCCCCCCTGACAGGTACTCGGGCACACCCCACAGGTTAAAAACCCCTGGCCTAAGACATCAGCCTAGCCAGCCAAATTATCTAAAAATGTCAGTATTGTAGTTATGATCACACCTGTATATCCAATCTTTTGGAATCTGGTCATTGTTTAGGATAGGAAGTGCCCATTTAAGTCAAGTCAAACTAATTTGTATAGCACTTTTTACAATATACATCGTCTCAAAGCAACTTTACAGAATCCAGGACCAACAGACCAAAAACCCCTGTTGAGCAAACCAAAGGCGACAGTGGCAAGGAAAAACTCTCTTAAATTACAAAGAATTAGAAAGAAACCTTGAGAGGAACCAGACTCAGCAGGGACCTTCATCCTCCTTGGGTGGCCTGGAGAATAATTTGAATGATTTCCATTCCTACTTAATGTAAACCAAGATGGACAATCTAATACCAAATGCTAATATATTCTAAAAAAAAACACTCATTGGTCATGCGATAGTCTGTGCCCTACAGGTGGGGACTTTTAGCTTGTTTGTCCAGCATGTACCACAGACGTCCCACAGGACCTTTCTTTTTGGAGAAGCTCTGACTCAGTCATTTAACCATCATAATTTGATTCTTGTCAGATTTGTTCAGATCATTCTGCTTGTCCATTTTTTTTTGTTTCCAGCACATCAGCTTCAGGAAGTGTTCACTTGATGTCTGATATACAGTATCTCACCTCTTGATAGCTGCCAGTGTAATGAAATAATCTGTTATTTTCTTCACCATTGATTTTTAAGTTGTGGCTTATGGCTGTAGATTAACTCTGGCTGCATTTTTTAAAACTTGGCGTCTCCCACTACGGCGGCAAAGACTGCTGGGGAGTCAGTGCAGTCCTGTAAAATATGTCAGAGTGTATTGCCTACAGGCAAAAATCGGCAACGTGGATGAACGGACAAATCAATTTCTTTGAATGGCTGATGTGTGGCTGGAAGAACAGAAGGGACATCAGGGACCATAGTAAAGACTGGTATAACAGGATCATTAATCCTACATAGATCTTGTGTTAAACGCCATCTTTACATCTTTTACCACCTGGTTTATGCACAGTGTTGGTTAACGTGTGTTATAATGAGGAACAGTTGGATTAATTACACCTTGCTAAGACAATGAATCAAGTCACAAGTCTTTAGGCTAGAGTCAGAGTTAAGTCACAAGTCTTTAGGCTAGAGTCAGAGTCAAGTCACAAGTCTTTAGGCTAGAGTCAGAGTCAAGTCACAAGTCTTTAGGCTAGAGTCTGAGTCAAGTCATGAGTCTTTAGGCTAGACTCAGAGTCAAGTCACGACATTTACATTTACATTTTTGGCATTTAGCAGATGCTTTTATCCAAAGCAGCTTACATTACAGTTACAGTATGCAGTATGAGCAATTGAGAGTTAAGGGCCTTGCTCAAGGGCCCAACAGCAGCAACCTGGCAGTTCTGAGGCATGAACCAGTGACCTTCTGTATACTAGTCCAGTACCTTAACCACTAGGCTACAGCTTGCTCTGTCACAAGTCAATATAATATACACAAAACATATATTGGAACTGTAGTGTAGAAATAAACAAATAATGAGTAAGTCCAGATAAAAAACAACAACAGATTAGCGACTGTATTTTGCTGTTTTACTTAGTGCCTTTACTTTCCTAGTCACTGTGCAAATGAATGTAATTTCCGTAAAAAGAAGGTTCCAGTTAAAAGCTTAAACTTATACGTTTTGATTTCACTGCAAAACAAAAGCGCTCGATAAATCACGGCACAGCAGCCAAAATCCAAAACACAGCAAAACAAATCCCTAACCAATGCTTACCTTAGCTTCTGTTCTTCCAGATGCTATTAAATGTATAACCGTGTTTCCCAATTAGGAATAGAATCCGAGTCGCAAATTCGAGTCCCCATCTCTGGTTACATCTTGTAAACCATAGTGGGACCAGATTGCTACCATTTTTATTAATTAACTTAAAAAAACCCTGATCTAGCCCAGCCAACCAAATGATCTAAAAATGAGTTGGTTTTAAAGTCATGATTGCACCTGTACATCCAATCTTTTGACTTCTTTTGGAATCTGGTAATTGTTTAGGATAGGACGTGCCCAATCGAAGTCAAATTAATTTGTATAGCAATTTTTACAACAGACAATGTCTCAAAGCAACTTTACTGCATCCAGGACTAACAGACCAAGAAACCCTGTTAAGCAAAGCAAGGGTGACAGTGGCAAGAAAAAACTCCCTTAAATTACAGAAAGAAACCTTAAGAGGCTACTAACCAGCATCAAAGGCCCTTTTTTTAGTCTGGTCTTTTCTCACCCAGGAGACTTTAGTGACCAATTTTGTCTGTCTCCTAAGGCACCTGCCAACTGTGCCAATTCTGCCTGCCCATCTGATCATTAGCAGAACTGAGATTCAAACTTATATCCAGTCCAGAATCCCGGCACTGGTGTTCTAGCAGAATATCCCACTGCACCACCTGGGCGCACCTAAAATGATTTTCTATTAATTTCGCTCCGGTTAATGAAGTTTGGTACAGAAAACAATTTCTTCTCACAAGCTGGAAGAAGATTTGATACGATCCCCAGGTCGTATGTTGTGCACCCGCTGTGCTAAGAACAGCAATTTAATAATGTCTGTTTTCTCCTCTTCACATTTCGCAATCTTTTTCAAAGCCTTTCTTTTTCCCATTTCAGGGACCCAATAATATCTCTAAATAGGCGGTTCTGAAAGCAGGCCTGTTGATCGTCCTGAGGAAGCCTGTCACCGAGGTCAGCATAGAGGGGCATAATTGGCAGGGCTGAAGTATCATTTGATGGAGCTCAGGTTGTTTGGAAAGAAATAGGATTCTTTCCCTCGGCAGAGACCATTTGGAGCTGAGATGAGCCGCCGAGGAGCACTAGACCCGGTGACAGTGTATTTTTACTCTGATTGAAAACAAGCAGGGGGATTCTCTGAGCACAACAAAAACACACAGGTCCTCATCCTTCTACTGCTGAAGTGATGCAGACTGTATAGTCAGGGCACCAGCTATCATTTTTCAATTTTCATTTCATTTTCATCAACCGCTTTGTCTCGGTCAGGGTTACGGTTGTCCAGTTCACCCGGAAACACTGGGGTGTAAGGGGTTTGACCATCACCCCCTCAGACACAGGGCTTTAAGCATCACCCCCTCAGACACACCCGAACATGTCTATTTAGACACCTGGCCGGTTGTTTATATAGTGGGCTAGCGTAATACTGCCGCGCCACCTGATTGCACCACTGTTACTGGCAAAGAAACACAAACAACTTGGCATGCACACACGTTGGAGGAGGCATGTGCTAGCCTGCAAGTCTTCCTGCAGCATGGACATTGATGTGTTAGAAGCAGAAAAATGCCAAATTGTGATGGCTAGATGACTGGGTCAGAGCATCTCCAAAACTGCAGCTCTTGTGGGGTGTTTCCGGTCTGCAGTGGTCAGTATTTATCAAAAGTGTTCCAAGGAAGGAACAGTGGTAAACCGGCGACAGGGTCATGGATGGCCAAGGCTCATTGATGCACGCGGGGAGGGAAGGCTGGCCCATGTGGTCCGATCCAACAGACGAGCTACTGTAGCTCAAACTGCTGAAGAAGTTAATGCTGGTTCTGATAGAAAGGGGTCAGAATACACAGGGCATCACAGGTCAGGGCTGTTTTGGCAGCCAAAGGGGGACCAACACAATATTTGGAAGGTGGTAATCAGTGTATATATATCATTTCGCTTATTATGGAATAAGTATATAAAAGTTTAAAAGTAATAATACGCCTATCTACATCATGAACATCTATGAGCCTTAGAAATCCTGTCCTCACTAATAACTAAATGTCAGCATGTTAAATGCATGCCTAAGCTGTTTTGGGACTTTTGTCTTTTTCTTTTTATTTATTTTTGCATTTTCCTTCCATTTATCTCTAATTTACACATTACACAGATTCCCACTGTACTTACAATTTATTTGCTTAATTTTCTTGTGCACTCTGATGACTTCTGCCTGCAGCACTGCGCTCTTGCTGGCTCAGGAGAACCGCAGGCAGGCCAGCACACATCTCCTACAACGTGTGTGATGAATCCACCAGGTGGATCTTTTCACAACCAGCAGGATTTCTGGAGCTCCACACTACTTGCTCTTTCTTAATGATCTGCTTGTGGAGTCACTGCAGCAGGGGCATGGAGGCGAATCCCCATTTGTCCTTACCTTGAGCCAACATGGCCAGACTTGAACTCAGGAGTTGAGCCTCTGCAGTGGTGAGCTATTGTATAGACTGAAAAAAGTACAAAGCAGGGAACTAGTGGCAGCTAAGAAAGGAAAAAGGTGGCTGCATTGCATAGAATTCCCATGACAGGAAGGCAACCACAACACCACTGGAGGCAGCTTGAATCCAGGCCAGTTAGCTTAAGGCGGCTAACTTCAAAAGGTAAAAAAACAAAATACTGACGTAAGTTCATAAGAAGAAAGTGCTAGGAGGATACAAACTCATCGTCTTGCCGTTGTGGAAAAGGCAGGTAGTGAGGCAATGGGCCAGAGGTGAGCTAGCCAATAAAGCCGGTATTTAAAAGCTTCTCCCAGCTGCAGCAAATTAACACTTAATAAAGCCGATTACAGGGACTGGCACTGTCAGTCATTGCGCCTCCCTATCCTCTGTTGGCCCATAAGTGTGCATTCACATGAGAAGCGGCAAAACTGCTTTTGCACCAGCTGTGCTGTTGTTTTCTATGGAGTGTGGTGCCCACTTTTGTTGTGTTGGGCTCCCGATTTTTGCGCTTGCCATGCCGCTTAAAGTTTACCTAATTGAACTGTGACCCAGTTTGCCGCTGACCTTTTTAAAGGGCCTCCAATGAGACAAACTGGTTGATATGACGTAGTAAATGTGACTCAGGCTGTATGAACAACGCTTAACGTGAACAAAGCTTAACGTGACTTATTTTACTAAAAAACTGAGCGATTAATTTAATTAGTGGGGAGAACATGTGAGCAGTAATAATTAAGAGAAGTTTAGTGCTCCTGTGTCATTCTTTTAGTACATTAAACCACTTTAAGCTTTTTTTTACGATAAGCGTTTTAGACTCGTAGAAAAGCTGATTCTCACAATTTCTCAGAATCTCGAGCTGTAACACAAGTTTAAAAGTGAAACAGTGAGAAAAATCCAGCTAAACACAAATACATGTGGAGCTTTTTAGAGTGGATTTTGAAGATTATTCCACACAAATGCAGATTCATCTCATATTCGCACTTTGATGTTGTTTTACTGCACCGCTCAAACCAAGTGCTGAACAAAACGCTTCTCATGTGAATGCACCCTTCGTGTATGGCAGAAGGACCTGTTACCCTGTTTTTTATGTATCACCCAGTGATATACCTGTATGTATGGGTACAGACTACTCTGAATCTTCTCTATATGTTAGTAAGTGTTAGCATTTGTGTTTTGCTGTGTCATATCCTGACATCTTTCTGTTTATTTAATAGACTCTTGACTCTACATGACCTTAGAAAAGGACAATAGTGTACCAGTAATACTAGAGATACTGACAGTTTGTCCTCACTGGCCTAAATGGTTAATATTGATCAGCCATCACATTAAAACCTGTCCATTTTATCAGCTCCACTTACCATATAGAAGCACTTTGTCATTCTACAATTACTGACTGTAGTCCATTTATTTCTCTACATACTTTTTTAACCTGCTTTGTTCTGCTGGTATGAGTGGATCAGACACAGCAGCACTGCTGGAGTTTTTAAATACAACGTCCACTCACTGTCCACTCTATTAGACACTCCTACCTAGTTTGTCCACCTTGTAGATGTAAAGTCAGAGACTGCCCATGGGGCGCGGGGTTGGCTGGATATTTTTGGTTGGTGGACTATTCTCAGTCCATCAGTGACATTGAGGTGCTTAAAAACTCCATCAGCGCTGCTGTGTTTGATCCACTCATACCAGCACAACACACACTAATACACCACCACCATGTCAGTGTCACTGCAGTGCTGAGAATGATCCACCACCCAAATAATACCTGCTCTGTGGTGGTCCTGAAGATTGAAGAACAGCATGAAAGGGGGCTAACAAAGCATGCAGAGAAACAGATGGACTACAGTCAGTAATTGTAGAACTACAAAGTGCTCCTATATGGTAAGTGGAGCTGATAAAATGGACAGTGAGTGTAGAAACAAGGTAATGGTTTTAATGTTATGGCTGATCAGAGTATTTGGCAGGTGAGTTTGCCATGTTTTTATTTGTGAGCAGTAAAATGATGGTAAAGGGCTTTTAGACCCAACCCAACAGATGAGCCAATCATTGTCCTTGTAGGTGCCCAGCCTGCCGGTAGCAGAGCCGAGATTCAAACTCATAAGTTCGAGATGTCAGCTCTGGTGTGCTAGCATGTTTAAGTGCTGCACCACCTCAGTTCAAACTGAGCCAATACCAGGACTATCAGGACAGACTCATGAAGCATGATCTGTCTGATAATTTGTCTATTATATCAAATATTGCATATATATTTATTACCTGTCAGCATTGTACTGTAATACTTACTTAATATTTGTTATGCACACACCTTACTTAATTAACAATATTTGTATTGTATTGAGTGTTTTTGTAATGTACCTTGAGCCTTATGTAGCACTGTCACCTCACAGCAAAGAAGGTCCTGGGTTCGAACCCCTGGTGGAGCGGTCCGGGTCCTTTCTGTGTGGAGTTTGCATGTTCTCCCTGTGTCCGTGTGGGTTTCCTCCGGGTGCTCCGGTTTCCTCCCACAGTCCAAAGACGTGCAAGTGAGGTGAATTAGAGATACTAAATTGTCCATGACTGTGTTTGATATAACCTTGTGAACTGATGAATCTTGTGTAATGAGTAACTACTGTTCCTGTCATGAATGTAATCAAAGTGTAAAACATGATGTTAAAATTCTAATAAACAAACAAACAAACCTTGAGCTTTACTAATCTTTTCTGATGTACCTTGGGCTGTTGTAATACATGACTATCTAATCTATCTGTCTGTCTGTCTGTCTGTCTGTCTGTCTGTCTGTCTGTCTGTCTATCCGTCCATCCATCCATCCATCCATCCATCCATCTACATCTGAGCACCCAGACGAAACTCTGTTTACATTTTTCAGATGACTGTTATGGTTAACAATGTCAGACAGCTGAAGGTGACATTTTTTAAATAATAAAACACCAACAATTCAAATGATTTCTGATTGAACTGAGGTCGTTGAATTCCCAGTGAAAGTGAAAAGCACTCTGTGAGAATACAATCTTTTTTACTCGCTTCAGGAACAATGAAGGAGCTCCTCTGTCCAGCTCGATTGTTGTTAACCAACCAAGGATGTCCATTAGATCAGACAGGCAGAACAAAGCAGTTAGCGATGTCTTCCGAGCGCAGTGAGCTGTGCTACACTGCTGCTTATTGGCTTCAGCAGCTGGAGAGGAGTGTCCTTCAACCTTCCATACCAGGGACTGTTCACATGCTTATTACTAGATTTATTATCCTGTCATTTTTAACAGCAATCATAAAATTTGAAATAAAAACAAATATCAACCTCAACACTCCGTAGACAGTTAGTTATTATTGTGGCATTGGCGGGACGTAAGGAAACATTTCTGCTCTTTAAACTGTAGGAGGCAGCACGCCTCCTATAGTTACAAAAGCATAATAAAGAGACTAGATCTGATTTACAGCAGATCTCTCCCACTATTCTTGAACAAGCCAACAGAACAAGAAGGTCAGTGGTTAAGGTACTGGACTAGTAATCTAAAGGTTGCTGGTTCAAGCCCCACCACCACCAGCTTGCCACTGTTGGGCCCCTAACCCTCAATTGCTTAAACTGTATTCAGTCATAAAATGTAAGTCACTTTGGATGAAAGTGTCTGCTAAATGCCACAAATGTAAACACAACACATTTAACGAAGTTGGTAACTTTGCAAACTCACCTAAACATGAACACTAAATTGTGCTATGCACTCTTATCATTTAAAACACAACCATAGCTACCAAAATAATTCAACCCTTAATCCCATTTGAACCCTCATTAACCCTTTGATGCACAAGCTAAGCAAACCCCTTCCAATGCACAACATGGGTAAAAAATGACCCATATTCATCCATTCAAGAATATTTTCATATGCACATTTGTCAGTTATTCATGTATTTGCTGTCTTAGCTAATAAAAGCTATCTATACTAGAATATGTAAACAGCTAGCAAGCAAATAGTATTGGACTTATTCAAGATTCAAGAGCCTAATCTTTGGTTGTCTTTCAAAAGATCAGTACATATGTTTTTGACTACAAACACTTACAAATGTCAGTAGTTTCTGTCAAATTCCATAGCAAATACATAAGGGTCATTTTTGACCCATGTTGTGCATTAGAAGGGTAGTGATACAAAAATGATTTTTATTAAAAAAGCAAAAAATATAAAACTGAAATAAGGATTTGTGATGATCAAAAACAAGTTAATTGAAAAATTCATGGAAGCTTGAATGACGAAATTAATTTATTGCAAAGATATAAAAAATAAAAACTCAGTTGGGTCACTTTTGACCCAGGTTGTGCATCAAAGGGTTAAAGTTTCGGCCGTGGGTACACAGCATCGTGGGATACCACGCTCCTGTGGCCGATGACGTCAGCGAGGGCGTCCATAGCTGACCGCTTACCACAGTATAAATATTTCCATCAGCTCCGGAATAATTGGCACCCTTGGTGAAAATGTGTAAAAAGGTCATGAATTATCTTAATTATCTTAAACTTACCTCACATAATAAAGCAATTGGCAAAGGCTTATTGCTTTTATAAAACGGCGGTCAACATAAAATATAATAAAATACAACAATGTTCAATTTATAAATGTTTTTATTTACAATACACTTACAAAAAGCATTCTGCCGCGAAATCAGGTAGTCCGTCAACAGTGTTGCTAGGCAACATGAGGGCGACCATAACATTTGCAATAAACATTCCTCCACAAACACTATTACACTATTTCTTGGACGAAACACCCGCTTAATGATTAGGATTACTGTTTATATTAATCTGGACATTTCCATGTATAGTACATGACTTAAAATAGTGTCCAACCAAGTTTGTACTGTTTCTATTCAGTGGCGTATTAATATGGAATGATGTGAGGTGGTCATAGGTGTGCGTTTATCGGGGATTTTACAACGGCTTCGAACGCGGCTCAGCCAATCAGATTTTAGGACTGGAACTATCCATTTTATAAAGTTCCCTTTTACATTCAGCAACATAAAGTACCATATATTAGACCAATGTATTGTCTTAGGGTGCTCGGCTGGCACCAGGGCCAAGCGCGAAGACTCTGAGCTTCCGGGTTCGAATCTCAGCTCAACTACCGGTTGACTGGGCACACTCTAGCAGGCACAATTGGATAATGCCTGCAAGATTGGCTTCCAATCTGCTGGGTGTGAAAGACCGGACTAAGGGGTGGGATTATCAACGCTGTGTAAGGATCTTGGTTGCCCAGAAAGTGGAGGAGCACAGAGATCGGGGCATCTCCATACGCAAAGCTGACCTCACACGCAAATCCACCAAGTATGGGAGAATAAGAAGGGATTGGTGGACTGTGCACATGTCGGAGGAAGTGTTTGTCAGGTGAATATACACCCTCTTTGGACACCGCCGGGATCCCCAGCAGCGGATTGGCTATTCTAAATTGGGAGAAAATGGGGTAAAATATATAAAAAAAAACATGTACAAATATACAAAAAAATGTGTTGTCTTAAATACACTATAGGGTCAAAATTATGTGGACACCTATCATGATCTTAACATCCCATTTTAAAACCAAGGGCATTAATATTCAGGCTCCAGTCCTCTGAAAAGGCTTTCTATAATAATTTGGTTTATGCCTGTAGGAATTTGTGCCCATTCAAAGAAAAGAGCATTTCCCTGCCTCACAACTGACATTCCAATTCATCACAAAGATGTTCACTGAAGATGAAATCAGATGTGTTAAGTCCAGATATTTGTGTAACTGCATTGTACTCAGTGGTTTTGGAAAACTGTACCCACCACAACACTGACCAGGATAAGGGGGTAGCTTCCAAGTGTCTTGGCATGATCTCAACCAGTCGTTCACACTGATGTGGAGTGACTTAATGCCACAGCTGCTGACCATCCATCTTCCTCCTGATCACATTGCAGATGTTTTCAGTGTTCAGTTCAGGTCTGGAGATTTATTTGGTCTTGATTTAGTGGTCCTCTGTCCACAACGTTATTGACCTGGCTGTGTGACAGGGAGCATTGTGCTGCTGGAGAAAAACAATCCTCAGAGTTGAGGAAGATTTTCAGAGCAGAAGGAAGCAAGTTTTCTTCCAGAATAATCTTGTAAGTGGTTTGATTCACACGTGACAGTAATGCCAGATTTTAGCCTTGCTGAAGTACCTCCAGATCATTACAGATCCTCCAATACATTTCACAGTGGGTGTGAGACACTGTGGCTTGTGTAGATCTCTCGAGGTTTATGCCTAACCATTCCACAACTAGGTGTGCTGGGCCGAGCTTATCAGAGAAGATGACCTTATTCCAGTCATCTACGATCCAATCTTTATGGTCTTTCACAAACCTCAGCCTGACTTTCTTTTCCTTATCATTAATGAATAGAGTGACTATATTTTGGTTTTTAAAAAAGAGGACACTTGGCAGGATGGCAGCATGGGCCAAGTGGACACCTGCACTGCACTGGGTGGAAGGTTTGGTTCTAGAAGGCGGGGGGTGGCTTTGGATTGGCAAAGTAATTTCGTGTAATTGGTGGCACCATGGCAGTATGTATAAAGTAGAAGTTTAAATATTTGACAAATGCATCAATAGCTATGCAACTACACCGATCAGGCATAACATTATGACCATTTTCCTAATATTGTGTTGGTCCCCCTTTTGCTGCCAAAACAGCCCTGTAACTGTGATGCCCTGTGTATTCTGACACCTTACTATCAGAACCAGCATTAACTTCTTCAGCAGTTTGAGCTTCAGTAGCTCGTCTGTTGGATCGGACCACACGGGCCAGCCTTCGCTCCCCACGTGCATCAATGAGCCTTGGCCTACAGTAGCTCGTCTGTTGGATCGGACCACACGGGCCAGCCTTCGCTCCCCACATGCATCAATGAGCCTTGGCCGCCCATGACCCTGTCGCCGGTTTACCACTGTTCCCATTTTGATAGATATTGACCACTGCAGACCGGGAACACCCCACAAGAGCTGCAGTTTTGGAGATGCTTTGACCCAGTCGTCTAGCCATCACAATTTGGCCCTCGTCAGACTCGCTTAAATCCTTACGCTCGCCCATTTTTCCTGCTTCTAACATCAACTTTTTCACCTATGCACGCTGCACAGGTGCTTCTTTAATCTGCTAATCAGGGTCCTTACACAGCGTTTTGAAGACCCCACTTACATAGTCCGGTCATCCCGTCCTAGCAGATACATGTCTGCTGCAGGCACTGCCAGTTATGCCCACTAGATGGCGCCCAGCTAACCGGTGGCCACCTGGGCACCCGAATGGTCATCCTATTGATAAAGAGCTTTATTTTTACCGTAGTCCTGCCCCTAGGAGCCTGTTCTGAACCATCCTCACCATGCACCTCAGCTGCCATTTGCCATTTTCTCGTAGCTTGGGTGACATTTGAATTAGTTGGCGGTTATCTCAGTCACTAGAGAGTCGTTTTCGCGTTTGGCCTCTCTGTAGCTTTGTTGTCCCCATTATCTGCTGTTTGACCTTCTACTTATGAATCACCGTCTTTGAAATTTTAAGGATTGAAGCAAACTGACAGTCACTGTGTCCCTCTGCCAGGAAAGCCTGAATTAAACTTGTATTATCTTCCTCACTCAAAACTTCTCCTTTCCTCTCTTCTGGCATGGTCAAGAGTTTTGTTTTTATTATTTCAGTTACTTTTAAGGTACCAGCACTGATTTTCTCTCTAGGCTGATCCTGTTAAAAGCGTATAGTGATGATCACAGCGGTGGTTTTGATACTTTTCCTCATTAAATAAGATTTAAGACATGTCATGATTTATTCAGTACCTCATTAAGTAGAATGAACTTTGTCTGTGCTGATATTCCACGCTGGAATGGAATGTGGCTGCCGTACATGTAGAGATACTAATTAAAGAAATAAAACTGGAGTCTCTGAATCTTTTCCAGAGCTTAAAATATATGTGTAATTAAAAATAAGAAAGAAGATGTTTTACATTAAAAAATAACTAAAGAAATAAATTATTTAATTATTTTTTTTAGGATTTTAACGTCATGTTTTACACTTTGGTTACATTTATAACAGGGCAGGTAGTTACTGGTTACACAAGATTAATCAGTTCCAGTTTAATGTCAAACACAGTCATGGACAATTTTGTATCTCCAGTTCAACTCACTTGCATGTCTTTGTACTGTAGGAGGAAACCCACGCTGACCTGTGGAGAACATGCAAACTCCACACAGAAAGGACCTGGACCACTTCACTTGGGAAACAAACCCAGGACCTTTTTGCTGTAAGGTGACAGTGCCACCCATTGAGCCACGGTGCCTCCTTAAAGAAATATAAGCCAGAGAGGAAACTCTCAGGGTGTAAAATATTGGGGTAACTATATTTTGTCCATACATACACTATATGGACAAAAGTATTGGGACACGCTGTCTAATTTTTGAATTCATGTGTTTCAGCCACAACAGTTGCCAACGGGTGTAATAGATCAATCCTATAAAGACATTTATACGCTTCTAACTTTGCAGCAACAGTTTAGGGAAGGATTGTTCCTGTTCCAGCATAAAACAAGCTCTATAAAGACATAAGAAACTCCAGTGTCCCGCACAGAGCCCTGAGACTGTGCTGCACTGTGTATTCTGACACCTTTCTGTCAGAACCAGCATTAACTTCTTCAGCAATTTGAGGATTCTGTTGGATCGGACCACACAGACCAGCATTCGCTCCCCATGTGCATCAATGAGCCTTGGCCGCCCATGACCCTGTCGCTGGGTTACCACTGTTCCTTTCTTGGACCACTTTTGATAGATACTGACCACTGCAGACCGGGAACACCCCACAAGAGCTGCAGTTTTGGAGATGCTCTGACCCAGTTGTCTAGCCATCACAATTTGGCCCTTGTCAAACTCGCTCAAATCCTCACGCTCTTCCATTTTTCCTGCTTGTAACATCAACTTTAAGGTTAAAATGTTCACTTGCTGCCTAATATATCCCACCTACTAACAGGTGCCGTGATGAAGAGATAATCAGTGTTATTCACTTCACCTGTCAGTGGTCATAATGTTATGCCTAGTCTGTTGGTATGTCATTACAGTTTTTTGGGTTCCTGCTGTAATATGTATCTGTTTTCACTTATTCTCAGAATGTTACCCAAAAATAAAAAGCAAGCCAGGTAAGACTAGATTTTAATCTGGTGAGCCTGGTTCTTCCCTGTCCGCATTATTTGTTCAGGACGTGTTTACACATCTGTACTGGAGAGGCACATCGTCTTTGGAATTATTCAGCTGTGAGTTTCAAAGTGGTGCTCTCGTATGCGGAATGAAATAAAGCTCAGCTTTTGTGTGGAAAGAGGAAATAGAAAATAAACCTTCTTCTCTTTGCCACTGCAAGTCAGAGATAAAGTAGAAAAGAACATAAAGTAAAGGAAAATACTACAAAGAAGGGTTCTTTTTTTTTTTGCTTGTTTACACCCAAAAAGTTGGGATGCAGATTTTGCCAGATGTTTTCATCTGTTAACCAGCCATCATTAGTCATATACACCGATCAGCCATAACATGAAAACCACCTCCTGGTTTCTACACTCACTGTCCACTGTCCATTTTATCAGCTCCACTTACCATATAGAAGCACTTTGTAGTTCTACAATTACTGACTGTAGTCCATCTGTTTCTCTGCATGCTTTGTTAGCTCCTTTCATGCTGTTCTTAATGGTCAGGACTCTCCCAGGATCAATACAGAGCAGGTATTATTTAGGAGGTGGATCATTTTCAGCACTGCAGTGACACTGACATGGTGGTGGTGTGTTAGTGTGTGTTGTGCTGGTATGAGTGGATCAGACACAGCAGTGCTGATGAACACAACGTAAAAAAAAATACTACAAAGAAGTGTTTTTTTGTTTGCTTGTTTACAGCCAAAAGTTAGGGATGCAAATTTTGCCAGATGTTTTCACCTGTTAACCAGCCATCATTAGTCAGATATATACACTATACAGTCCAAATTACCTGGACACCTGACCATGAGCTTGTTGGACATCCCATCATTTCAAAAACAAGTGGTATTAAAACAGAGTGACCTCTATGTGATCAGCTAGAACAACAGCAAATATTCTGAGAAGGCTTCTCACAGGACTTTGAAGTATATCTGTGGAAATTTGTGTCCATTCGGCCAACAGAGCATTTGTATGGCTGGGCACCTCAATTGATGTTCAAGTTCATTCCAGAGATGTTCAATGGGGTCAGGGCTCTGTGCAGGACACTGAAGTTTCTTTAAATCAAGCTTTTCTTCATGTCTTTATAGAGCTTGCTCTATGCATAGTCATGCTGGAACAGGAAAGTGCCTTCCCTAAACTGTTGCTGCAAAGTTGGAAGCATGTATTTTCCTTTATATAATTGATTTATTACACCTGTTAGCAACTGTTGTGGCTGAAACACATGAATTCAGAAATTAGAAGGGGTGTCCCGATACCTTTGTCCATATAGTATAGCTAGTTATGAAAGTGCTGAACACAATACTATGGTTTCACAAAGCAACACTTTGACTTTGCAGTGCAGCCTGGTTTTTTATACCAGGCTGCTCATTTAAATTTGTTTAAACTCATTTAAACTTTTTCACACTATACTTTTTAAAAATTCTATTAATTGGGTTATATATATATATATACATATATATATATATATATATATATATATATATATTTTTTTTTTTTTTTTTAACACCTTACTAAAACATTTTCTCTGCAGCTTTTCTTCTTTTCAGCTTGAATTCTGGCTTGAACACCCAGCAGGAACAAAGCCTAGCAATCAGTTTGCAAAAACCTCTTGGTGTCGTACCTCTCACTTTTCTGCATGCACGACTGCCTTGTTTTCACTTGTTTTCTGACCCTTCATAAATCACCTGTGTTCGCTACCTGCCATGCAGCACGTACAGACAAATTTGTTACACAAACCTGCACTGCAGTTTCTGCAGCTGCCTGCCAGATCCTAGTCTGTGCAAAAACAAAATCTGCTTATATGTTTGTGTCCTTGATTCAAAAAGGTCATTCAAATTTCTAAAAGATCACATAAAGGTCACTCTGTTTTAATGGCTTTTTTAAAATTGGATGTCAAATAAGCTCATGGTCAGGTGTCCAAATACTTTTGGCCGTATAGTGTATGTTCTGACCTACTTAACAATTGAAATGCTTTAATAAAATGTTCTATATTACACATGACACATTCTGACCCCATTTCAAGAACAAAATGTAATACAGTTTATGAAAGTATTGTTGTGCCGTACGTATATGTTACATAAACATACATAAACGCCATGTGACCTTTTTGTCACAGTAAGAAAAATGCTCATTTAAAAATTCCGTGTCCACTCACTGTCCACTCTATTAGACACTTCTACCTAGTTGGTCCACCTTGTAGATGTAAAGTCAGAGACAATCGCTCATCTATTGCTGCTGTTAGAATTGGTCATCTTCTAGACCTTCATCAGTGGTCACAGGACCCTGCCTACTGGGTATTTTTGGTTGGTGGACTATTCTAAGTCCTTTAGAATATTTGTTTCACAGTCTAAGCATTGTTATTTAGATAGCTACTTTAACCATGGTGCATTGAGACGTATTATTACTGCTTAGTTGTTTGAGAGGAGAAATGACGGGATCGGATTGGTATCGGACATAAAAAAGTGGTATCGAGCCAGCTGTAGTATTTCATTAAGTTTATAACAGTAGAAGTGCTACAGCTACTGATGGAACAAACAAATATGTACAGTGTACAAAAATCTGAATGTCACAAAAATGTTAACTCCGCTGATAAAGAGTTAGAAATATTGATTGGCCTTTATCTGCACCAGTCTTGCCGGGAAATTGTGTGTACTGGAAAAATGACTGAAGGTGTCTTGTGGTTGTAGACAACATCACACAATCGTTTTCAGACTCGACTGGCATGTCCACATTTCACTGACAATTTGACTGATTTGTTGAACAGACAAGAAGAGCTGTTTCATTTTTTTTTTTACCCCTTTTTTCTCCCCTTTTAGCGCATCCAATTAGCATCGTGCTTCCTCTCTATCTATGCCGAACCCTGCCCTGACGGAGGTGATTGAAGCTAACCCGTATCCCCTCCGAAACACGAGCAGCAGCCAGATGCATCTTTGCCACCCACACATTGACGAGTTTGGCGCCACCTAGCATTGCATGCGGAGAGACACACCCTAAGGGCACCCTCTCCCATCTCTGTGTAAGCGCCTCCAATCAGCCGGCAGAGAACGCAATCGCATTCTGACAGAGAGAGACCCACATCCGGTTCTTTGTCCCACCCCCCACATGAGCAACCGGCCAATCGTTGCTCATACAGCCACTCAGCTTCGAACCGGTAAAGCAAGGCTGGATTCGATACCACGCTTCTCAGAATCCAGCCCTGGCTGCAGCGCGTTTCTTTTTACCGCTGCGCCACCTGAGCGGCTAGAAGAGCTGTTTTTGATTAGTCTTTTCAAACCAGGGATGTGAGGCTCTGATCCTGGTGGTCTGGGTTCTGGGCAGTCTGGTGCTCTCATGTTTGTCAGATTTGCTGACGGCTGCGTGTTGGCTTATGGCTGCGCCTGGTTTCTGACCCCTACTATAGACTATAGACAAAGGCGCAGAGCTTGGGGGTTCTAGGTCATAGTAACTTGTGATCAGGGATGTTGGGTTGCTGTCGTTCTGCCTCTCTTGTCCGATCACTCAGGTTTGTTGACGGTGGGGGAGGTGGGCACTAGTGTCCTGTGAAAGCCTTCATGACTGTGTTACCTGCTAGCCACACAAGTGCCTTTTCTATTTTTAAGGTAAGCAAAATGCGGTACAGGTTGTGCTTGCTTTAAAAATTGAGACAGAAAATAAACAAAATATTCTATTTGCACAAAGGTACTGAACTTTTTCAGACAGCAGTGCATGTGCATATACATTTAGCTTATAAACGTCCACAAAAAGCTCGTTATCTCTGATGTCTCGCCTTTTTATGTTGTGTTTTTAGGGTTCCTAGTCTTGCAATGCTAGCACTATTTTCTTTATGAGATTTTGTGTCCGGAGAAAGTAATTAAAAACTTATAAACTGAGCTGTAATTGACTATAAACTATAAATGGCGCTGAAATTAAGTGCAGCCACGCCTACAGTCTGTCTAAAACCCACCGCAAGACAGGAAGAGTTTAATTTTGAATGCATTGCACTAACTTGAGAAACACAAGTGTACACTAAATTGAATTTGTTCAGTCAGTCATTGTCTGAATACAATCTAAACAATTTAGGATTAGAGACCTAACTGAAAATGGGAACCTGGCACCTTCTAATTACTAGTCCAGTACCTTAACCATTCATTAATTCATTCATCGTCTGTTTTATCCCTGCTTCATCCTATTCAGAGCCCTGGTGGGTCAGATTCACTGGGCGAAAGGTAGGAACACCCCAGACAGATCACCAGATCACAGGGCAAGCACACTCACACACTCACACTCATACCTTGGATTTTAGTATCTGACTGCATGTCTTTGGACTGTGGGAGGAAACCCACACAGACATGGGAAGAACAGGCAAACTCCAATAAAATGGGGGTCCCTGCTAGTCTGGTTCCTCTTAAGGTTTCTTCCTGTATTTTTAAAGGAGATTTTCCTTGCCACTGTCTCCCTTGGCTTGCTGAACAGGGGTTTTTGGTCTGTTGGTCCTGGAGTCTGTAAAGATGCTTTGAGACAATGTCTACTGTAAAAAGTACTATACAAATACATTTGACGGAAAGAACCCAGACTACTCTGGGAATTGAACTCAGGACCTTCTGGCTGTGAGGCAACAGCGCTACCCACCGAGCCACCGAGCCACCCCAATGAAATTGTTTCCAACTGATTTCTGGCTGTGTCCCAAACCACATTCCGCTTGCTACATAGTTTGTGTTTACACCATATATATATTACAGTACACTAATTAGACATTCCAATAAGTATAGTAGAGTGTAAATTGGGACACGGCTGCTTCGGATTTTTTTATAACTTTGAGCTCAGCCTTCCGAAGGCATTTCCGACTTGTTTCCTCCTTAATAAGTCATTGTTCCCATCCACCTTTAAGTCAGTTTCACTCTCATCACAGTCAAAGTCTTGCTCCATAAGACTACAGTACATTAACATTAATAACATACAGCAGACTATTTTATTTCAAATACAATTTAAATAATAATTGTACAAAAGGTTAAGTGTTGTTTGAGGGCCCAACAGGGGCATTGTGTTAGTGGTTGGGCTTAAACCAGCATCCTCCTGATTACTATTCCATTACTTAAACCTCTGAGCTACCACAGCAGTCATGCACCTAAGAGCTAGCAGACATCTCTTGGTGTGAACATTAAATCTCTCAGTGTTGAGAGTTGTTTTATCGTCTTTTTCTTTGCTAGATGCATTGATGTGTTTTAATAGTATTCGTTGAAATACAGCTGAAGTAAATAAATAAATAACTAAAATTTGTTAAAAAGCTTGAAGTTCCTGTTTTTGATGGCTGCCTCATATAACGCGCTTGCTTTTTTTTATCCACAGCATGGAGAGGGCGTCTGTTTTAGTGTGACACTTGGTGATAACTCAGCTGAATTCTGGGAAGTTTATGCCCCGCCTGGGTCTCTTTTTCAAACTCGTGCACTTTTGAAAGCATGGCCTGGTTATTGGTATTGATTTAGCAGTAAGCTACCTTTATGTCTGACAGCAGAGTGTAACTCTTAGACCTGCTGTACGAGTACAATGTGATCTATGAATCTACTGCATTATTAAATATCACTCGCCGTATAGATCTAAATATTTTGCCCGGCACTCTAAATTATCTTCTGGATTTTACTTCTAGGTTTGCTTGATTCTTAACAACAACTGGATATTTGCTTTGATGCTGTTAGAGGCCAGTCTATGAGAGTCGACACACTAAGATAAGATAACATAAGAACATAAGATAACATAAGAACATAAGATAGGAACATAAGATGAGACAAGAACATAAGATAAGAACATAAAATAAGATGATAAGATGAGATAAGAAGATAAGATAAAAACATGAGATAAGATAAGATAAGATGATAAGATAAGAACATAAGATGAAATAAGAACATAAGCCATAACATTATAACCACCTCCTTGTTTCTACACTCACTGTCCATTTTATCAGCTCCACTTACCATATAGGAGCACTACTATTCTACAATTACTGACTGTAGTCCATCTGTTTCTCTACATATTTTTTAACCTGCTTTCACCTGTTCTTCAATGGTTAGGACCACTACAGAGCAGGTATTATTTAGGTGGTGGGTGATTCTCAGCACTGCAGTGACACTGACATGGTGGTGGTGTGTTAGTGTGTGTTGTGCTTGTATGAGTGGCTCAGACACAGCAGTGCTGCTGGAGTTTTTAAATACCTTGTCCACTCACTGTCCACTCTATTAGACACTCCTACCTAGTTGGTCCACCTTGTAAATGTAAAGTCAGAGACGATCGCTCATCTATTGCTGCTGTTTGAGTTGGTCATCTTCTAGACCTTCATCAGTGGTCACAGGACGCTGCCCACGGGGTGCTGTTGGCTGGATATGTTTTTGGTCAGTGTCACTGCAGTGCTGGGAATGATCCACCACCCAAATAATACCTGCTCTGTGGTGGTCCTGTGGGGGTCCTGGCCATTGGAGAACAGCATGAAAGGGGGCTAACAAAGCATGCAGAGAAACAGATGGACTACAGTCAGTAATTGTAGAACTACAAATAGCTTCTATATGGTAAGTGGAGCTGATAATATATATATATAAGATGAGAAGAGAAGATAAGATATCCTTTTATTATCTTGCAGAGGGAAATTTGCAACATTACAGCAGCTTCAAACATATAGAGATATAAAATGTTTATACATATATTACAAAATTTGTAATGTAAAGATATATAAAAAGAGATATATAAAAAAGGTATTTTTATTTTTGAAAGGTATTATTTTGAAAGGGAGTTTAGATATAAAACCAGATAATTATTGTGATGGTGATTGTCATCGTGTTGGGGCAGTTGAAAATTACTCCTCGTGTTCTTACACAAATACTGCACAGGAGTCCTTGGCTTTTTGGGCTTAAATGTGAAGACATTTGAGTAGCAACATTGTGCAAATATTGCCCAATACTCGCCTAATATGCTGTCCAATTAGCTCTGACCTGCTAAGACAAAAACTCCACAAGACATCTGAAGGAATCCTGTGGTATCTGATACCAGGACATTACCAGAAGGTTTCTCACCAGTTGGGAGGTGGATTGTGTTTGTTCTGGTACCATCTCTTCCACATGCACACATATCCAACCATCTACATGATCTTTGAGAAAACAAGATTCTTTGGATCAATTGATTTCCTTCTATTGAGGTCCTGAGTCCTTTCTATATGGAGTTTTCATGTTTGCATGGATTTCCTCCGGGAGCTCCAGTTTCCTTCCACAGTTCAAAGACGTGCAAGTGAGGTGACTGGAGATTGTTCACAACTGTGTTTGATGTTAAACTTGAACTAATGAACCGTGTGTAACAAGTAACTACCTGTCCTCTCATGAATGTAATCAAAGTGTGTAAAACATGACGTTAAAATCCTAATAAATAAATAAATAAGGACATCAATTTTCTTCCATTGCTCTGATGTCTAGTTTTGAAGCATGCATGGCTATGGGTGTTCCCGTTAGGGGTCACTACAGCAGATCATTCCTCTCCATCTTGTCCTGTCCTGAACATCCTCCTCTGTTTTACAAACCACCAGCATGTTCTCCCTCACCGCATCTATAAAGCTCCTCTTTGGCCTTCCTTTCCTTTTCCTCCTTGGCGGCTCCATCCTCAGCACTCTTCTCCTGCTAAAACTCTCATCCTTCCCTCCTCTGCACATGCCCAAACCATCTCAATCTGACCTTCCTGATTCTGTCTCCAAAACATCCTACCCGTGCTGTCCCTTTAATTCTTTAAACTCTTTCCTGATCCCGTCCATCCTCGTCACTCCTAACGAGAATCACAGCCTCTTCATCTCCGCCTCCTCCAGCTCTCTCTCTTGTCTTTTTGTCAGTGCGTCTGCCTCCAAGCCTGCAACATATCAGGTCTCACTATTGTCTTGTAAACTTTCCTTTTTACTCGTCTATTGCAAATCACTTCTGCCACTCTGCGCCACCCACTCCATCCTGCCTGCACTCTCGTAAATAAACAAGGAAATAAAACGTCCATATCAGTCCTTTTACAGTAAAACAGTTGAATTGTAAGTCAACATGTACTAGATACTTCAAAAAAGTACTTCACTACTGCTCATCACTTTAAGTAATCAGATAACTAAATAATATTAACCCAATAATATTAACCCAATAATCAGACCCAATAATATTAACCCAATAATCAGACCCAATAATAATAACCCAATAATCAGACTTAGTATTAATAACCCAATAATAATAATCCAATAATCAGACCCAATAATAATAATGCAATAATCAGATAGAATAACAATAACCCAATAGTCAGATATAATAATAATAACCCAATAATCAGAACCAATAATCAGAACCAATAATAATAACACAATAATCAGATAGAATAATAACACAATAATAATAACCTAATACAGTGGGGTCAAAAAGTATTTAGTCAGCCACTGATTGTGTAGGTTCTCCTACTTAGAAAGATGAGAGAGGTCTGTAATTTTCATCATAGGTACACTTCAACTATGAGAGACAAAATGAGAAAAAAAAATCCAGGAAATCACATTGTAGGATTTTTAAAGAATTTATTTGTAAATTATGGTGGAAAATAAGTATTTGGTCAATAACAAACAAGCAAGATTTCTGGCTCTCACAGACCTGTAACTTCTTTTTTAAGAAGCTCTTCTGTCCTCCACTCGTTACCTGTATTAATGGCACCGGTTTGACCTCGTTATCTGTATAAAAGACACCTGTCCACAGCCTCAAACAGTCAGACTCCAAACTCAACCATGGCCAAGACCAAAGAGCTGTCGAAGGACACCAGGAAGAAAATTGTAGACCTGCACCAGGCTGGGAAGAGTGAATCTACAATAGGCAAGCAGGTTGGTGTGAATAAATCAACTGTGGGAGCAATTGTAAGAAAATGGAAGACATACAAGACCATTGATAAGATTGATAAGACAAGATCTCATCCCGTGGGGTCAAAATGATCATGAGAACGGTGAGTAAAAATCCCAGAACTACACGGAGGGACCTGATGAATGACCTGCAGAGAGCTGGGACCAAAGTACCAAGGCTACCATCAGTAACACACTACGCCGAGAGGGACTCAAATCCTGCAGTGCCAGGCGTGTCCCCCTGCTTAAGCCAGTACATGTCCAGGCCCATCTGAAGTTTGCCAGAGAGCATATGGATTATCCAGAAGAGGATTGGGAGAATATCATGTGGTCAGATGAAACCAAAATGGAACTTTTTGGTAAAAACTCAACTCGTCGTGTTTGGAGGAAGAAGAATGCTGAGTTGCATCCCAAGAACACCATACCTACTGTGAAGCATGGGGGTGGAAACATCATGCTTTGAGGCTGTTTTTCTGCAAAGGGGACAGGATGACTGATCCGTGTTAATGGAAGAATGAACGGGGCCATGTATCGTGAGATTTTAAGCCAAAACCTCCTTCCATCAGTGAGAGCATTGAAGATGGAACGTGGCTGGGTCTTCCAGCATGACAATGATCCCAAACACACCGCTCGGGCAACGAAGGAGTGGCTCCGTAAAAAGCATTTCAAGGTCCTGGAGTGGCCTAGCCAGTCTCCAGACCTCAACCCCATAGAAAATTTGTGGAGGGAGTTGAAAGTCCGTGTTGCCCAGCGACAGCCCCATCACTGCTCTAGAGATCTGCATGGAGGAATGGGCCAAAATACCAGCTACAGTGTGTGCAAACCTGGTAAAGACTTACAGGAAACGTTTGACCTCCGTCATTGCCAACAAAGGTTATGTTACAAAGTATTGAGTTGAACTTTTGTTATTGACCAAATACTTATTTTCCACCATAATTTACAAATAAATTCTTTAAAAATCCTACAATGTGATTTCCTGGATTTTTTTTTTCTCATTTTGTCTCTCATAGTTGAAGTGTACCTGTGATGAAAATTACAGACCTCTCTCATCTTTCTAAGTAGGAGAACCTGCACAATCAGTGGCTGACTAAATACTTTTTGACCCCACTGTAATCAGACCCAATAACAATAACACAATAATCAGATAGAATAATAATAACACAATAATCAGACCCAATAGTCAGACCCAATAATAATAGCACAATAATCAGATACAATTTTCAGACCCATTAATATTAACCCAATTATCAGACTCAATCCCACTCAATCAGACTCGGCTCTACCCACTAGGCTACCATTGTCGTCTGAGCAATACTGACAAAGCTACTGCAGCTCAGAACTCACGATACCGATGGGACGTATGAACTAAATGCTTAACTCATTAAAGAGTAATTAATGTCACAGAGGTGGTCGTCTTGTGAAAGTGTAACTGCTTGGGCTTTATACTCTTTACTTATACACTGTAAATCCACACCTTTCAACCAATAAAGCTTTTCATTTCAAAATCATCCACCTTAAAAATACAGTGACATGGGAAACCCTGTACCAGTCATGTAAAAGTGATGAGTAAGCTTTCTGGGGATTTTGTAGATAGACCTTTAGCCTGAAGTGAGACTCTGAACTTTTAATAGGATCTCTGCTAAATGCTCGTAGTCTCAGCAGGGCAAAAAGGCACCAGGATGAAACCAAACTTTTCTGTCACTTTTGCTGTATTTCAAACGTTGTTGCTGATACCCTGCAAAAAAAATAAAAATACCCGGGTTCAGGTTGCCCGAGGCTTCAGCAGCATCAGTTAGATGGAGTGTGTGCAGCTGGATAGTTTTCCTTATGTTTTTAAAGTAGCTCCTCTGTGGTCTGGCTAACCACTGGCACTGTTTTATAAAAGTGAAGCAGATGGCAGAGTGATGATGCAGGTACAGTGAAGCCTACGCCTGCACAAAGCAAACGAAGCATTACAGAATAAAAAAACCACAAGATTTGACGTACCTTGAAGTAGATTTGGTGCATAAATTCACTTTTAATGTGCACACATCATGTCTTTTCTCTGGGTTATTATAACTACAAACAAAGTGATTGCTGCTTTATTTTATTTACTTACTCATTGGTCTGAGAGCATGTTTTAAAATTCTGTGATCTTAGGGCGCATTCACATGAGAAGCATTTTGCACTTCACTCACTACAAGCCTCGACGCAAATGGGTGCTTTGCTCAGCGCTCGGCTTGAGCGGTGCGGTAAAACATCAAAAACAACAAGTGTGAATATAAGACGAATCTGCATTTGTGTGGAATAACCATCAAATTTACTCTGAAAACTCCACATGTATCTGTGTTCGTCTGGATTTCCCTCACTGTTTCACTTTTTAACTTGTGTTATAGCTCGGGGTGCTGAGAAATGGTGAGACTAGAATGCTTATTAGTAAAAAAAAAAAGCTTAACGTGGTTAAATGTGCTAAAAGAACGACACAGGAACACTAAACTTCTCGGTTTTGCCACTTTTTGTGTGAATGCGCCCTTAGTGTGCCAAGCCATTGTACGCACTCACATGAGAAGCGGCAAAAACTTTTTTGCACTGGCTGGGCTGTTGTTTCCTATGGAGTGTGGCGGTGCTGATTAGCTTGCCGCTGCGCTTCCTTGCACATTTGCCACATTGGGCTTGTGGGCCACTTTGCCTCTGACCTTTTTAAAGCACCTCCAATTAGACAAACTGTTTGATATGACTCAGTCAGAACAAATGATTCTTTTTTCTGCAGCTGGATAGTTTTCCTTATGTTTTTAAAGTAGCTTCTCTGTGGTCTGGCTAACCACTGGCACTGTTTTATAAAAGTGAAGCAGATGGCAGAGTAATGATGCAGGTACAGTGAAGCCTACGCCTGCACAAAGCAAACGAAGCAATACAGAATCAAAAAACCACAAGATTTGACGTACCTTGAAGTAGATTTGGTGCATAAATTCACTTTTAATGTACACACATCATGTCTTTTCTCTGGGTTATTATAACTACAAACAAAGGGATTGTTGCTTTATTTTATTTACTTACTCATTGGTCTGAGAGCATGTTTTAAAATCCTGTGATCTTAGGGCGCTTCCTTGCACATTTGCCACATTGGGCTTGCGGGCCAGTTTGCCTCTGACCTTTTTAAAGCACCTCCAATTAGACAAACTGTTTGATATGACTCAGTCAGAACAAATGATTCTTTTTTTCTACATTTTTTTCCGCCAATTTTCTTCCCTAATCTAGTCGTATCCAGTTACCCTGATTGCATTACACTGCACCTCTACCGATACAACCTTCCCCTGCTGACTGAGGAGCTTTGCAAACTGACACACGTACCAACTGCATCTTTTCACCTGCACGAGGTGAGTTCATATGCGGATCAGCCTTGTGCACGGACAGCCACACCCTGATCAGCATAATTCCTCAACTCTGCGCAGGTGCCATCAATCAGCCAGCAGAGGTCATGATTGCACATGTTATGAGGAACTCTGGTCCGGCTTTTCCCACACTGTAAACAACAGACAATCGTTGTTCATGGCAGAGCTGAGGTTGAATACGATGTATTTAAAATCCCATCTCTGGTGTGCTAGTGTATTTTATGGCTGCGCCACCTGAGTGCCAGAACGAACAATTCTTAACATGAACAAAGTGTAATGTGACTTATTGTTCTAAAGCAACGACCGGGAGATTTAATTAGTGGAGAGAACTTATGAGCAGTAATAATTAAGAGAAGTTTAGTGTTCGCATGTCGTTCTTTTAGTACATTAAGCCACGTTAAGCTTTTTTTTATGATAAGCATTTTAGACTCTTCCGGAGAAGCTGATTCTCAAAAATTTTCAGAGCTATAACACAAGTTTAAAAGTGAAACAGGAGGAAAATACAGCTAAACATAGATACATGTGGATGCTTTTAGAGTGAATTTGACAGTTATTCCAAACAATTGAATATTCATGTTGTGGTCATTTGATGACGTTTTACCGCATCGCTCAAGCTAAGCACTGAGCAAAGCAGTAAAATGTTTCTTATTTGAATGTTCCCTTACACCTAGACGTAGCCAGTCCGCTTGCTGCCAGGTTGTTGGGTGGTAGGTGGAATCTTATGTGGAAACCTGTTCCAAATTTTCCACAGTGACCGGAGGCAGAAATTAAACTCAGGTATTCAGGACCTTGGAGCTCTGCTGCACTTCCACCCCCACTACACCACTGTACACCATCAGGAAATCCAAGCACGGTTCACAAAGATAAATACAGGAATGACTGAGAGGGTTTTGAACAGACGTGCTTATATTAAAAGGACTCCTGTAATAGGCTGCAGCTGTTTAACATTCAGGAGGATTGTGCAGAACTTTTGGACTTGTACTTTAAACAAATGGGAAAAGATCAATCTGGAAAGCAGCAGGCGCTGTCGAGGGCGGGTTAGATGTATGGCTTTGCCGCCGCCGGCAGCTATTTTCACATTTTCAACCTGATGTTGCCTGAAAGAATCACAAGCGGCGCGACTAATCACGGGCTCGCTCGATCGGCCTGCGCAGTAACACGTGGGATTTCTGAAATGCCCACAGTGCCGAGGATCACGATGGGAGCTCTGCAAATCTAATACCACTCTAATCTTCACAAAGACATTCCAGATTAGATGCTTAACCCCAGGTGTGTTGGGTTCTGATTCAAAACAGTACCTCCAAAATAGGGTTCTGAATATTAATTACAGTACATGTAGCAGATGAGGCCCTTTGTTGTTGGTTATTTCTGTGTATTTATTATCGACTGTTTTAATAGTGTTGTAGTTTTAAAATGAGGCAGTCAGAGAAAAACAGAATAATCTACAGAGGATCACAGCCGTGTATTGTGATCACTAGTCCTGTGGGGCTTGTTAGGTTAAAAATGGATGGGAATAAAGTCCTCTAAGGATGGACCAAATGCAGTTTGAATTTCACAAATCGATCTCTATTCAAATGTGCTCAAATAAATGGAGATTAGAACAACCTGCGTTCCTCCTAATATACTGAATAGAATAATAGTCTAATTAGTGCACTAGAACTACAGCAGTACAGCTACACACTGTGGGTCTGTTTGAAAACTTTGTGATCTCTCTACATAGATGCATTTTACATCATCCTACACACTCCTGAGAAGAAGGCATGTCTAAATTTGTAGATATATTAAAATGCTCCTACTGAGGTGCTTTATTTTAAAGCGATAAACTGACTGATGAATGAGGGAGAATTCAATGCTTCTTTAACAATGAAGGCAATCCCAGCATTCAGTGCTGCACAACTTCTCTCACAAACAATACAAACATGGTGGACGAATGTGGAGCAACCAACAAAGTTCTTTTTAAATGTAAATACATTATCATTGATTTTTAATTTGTATAAAGGTGTACAAGTGTCATTTATTTGCAATTTAACCGTTTTCGTTACACAGAGGAAGACATTAGCTGGCATGCTAGCGGGCTGTGCCACCTCAGCCCATTGGTTTGAATGGCCTGAGGCTAACTGTGTTAGCTTAGTAAGTTAAAACAGCAGTGATGTAATCATCATATACAGTAAGTCATGTGTCTAAATAATCTGTCTTATTAGAATCCTTTCTACTTAGGCAGCTGCTTAGGTAGGCGGTAGGCAGCAAGGCAGCTCACTAGGTTTTCAGACAGGCCCTCTGTAGCACAGAATGCGAGAAAATTACTTAGATAATTGTAATTTAAGTGTAAAGTCATGCCTCACTAGTGTAAACAAACAAAAAAAATTAGTCCAGTAACAAAATTTTTTGTAAGGCATAAACTGTTCAGTTTCTTCAGCTCTCAAAGATGTTTCTGTACAGGAGGTAAAACCAAAGCAGTGTGTTGCACTGATTCACCTGAAAGAGCCAACTTTAGGCATATGTACATAAATTTGAGACATTGTTTTGATCGTGCTATGGATTACACACGTCCAGTTTAACAGGGCCAGATTTAAAAAAGGATTAATTTAGGACTAATGTTAAGAGCCACGCTGCTGGTAACAACAATGCCTGAGTTCTGGGGGTCTGAATCCCAGGCTGGGCTCACTAATAAAGAAGCTGCATGGTGGCACGTGAACCTAGCTATTGGGGGGATACATATTAGTACTCTCATAGGAGGGTTGCATCAAGAAGGGCATCCAAAGTAAATAAAATGTATATGAGGTCGAATGATCCGATGTGGCGACCCTTAACTGTAGGGTTGCCGCAATTGGTCGACCTAATCGATGACGTCGACGCATTTTTAGTCGGTGGATCGTTTTTAAAACTATGTTTATAAATGATCCTTTTTAATTTCTACAACGTTTCCATTCATATAAGCGTTATATGATTCTCTCAGCACTACTTGCTACGTGCATGACCTAGGTCATATTTGGTCCAGTCACTGGTTGGCGGCATTAAGCGCGGTCTTAAAAAATGCTGCAGTCAAAGGCCGATTGTAGCGAGCTTTCAAAGAAAAGCTAAAAGTTTTCCAAGACCCAAATCATCAAAAGTTTGGGAATACTTAAAACTGGCTTAATGACTTAATGAGACGTGCCCACCTCTAACTGTTTTATTTCAGCTATAAGTTTAAGCACTTTACTTTGTGTACTGAATGCCATAAACACGTGTTGCACGTGTTTAATATGGAGTATATTGAGAATTTGATAATATGGACATATAAACCCTGTTTACATTTAGTTTTGTGCTGTATTATTATGCCGTGTAGTTTGTTGTTAAAATAAAAGAAGCTTAAATGACATTCTGAATTAAATATTTAGAAGTAAAATTAATCGTTAGATTAATCGACTAATTGATAAAATAGTCTATAGATTAATCGATAGAAAAATAGTCATTAGTGCCAGCCCTACTTAACGGGAGCAGCCAAAAGGAATCATTCATGACTTGATCACACTTAATTTCTGCATAGTTCGTAGCCATTGTTGGCTTAAATAGGGCTGCGTAGCCTAGTGGTTAAGGTACTGGACTAGTAATCGAAAGGTCGCTGGTTCAAGCCCTACCACTGCATGGTTGCCACTGTTGGGCCCTTAACCATCAATTGCTTAGACAATATACTGTCACAGCACTGTAAGTCACTTTGAATAAAAAGTGTCTGATAAATGCCGAAAATGTAAATGTTTTGCACCTTTTGCTGATACCAGTGTGGATGGCCCTTTTTGTCTTTGGCATGGAAAACTCAATATTGGTTTTCCTTAAAAGCACACTAAAACCTGGACTAATTCGACCATGGCACACGTTTTATAATCTTTTGATTCATCTGAGATGAGCTCTGGCTCAGAGAACTTGGCAGTGTTTCTGAAAAAAAATATCAGATGTATAGTTTTCTCTTTGCATTGACTTTCAGGCTGCATTTCTCAATGCAGAGGTGGACGGTTTTAAGTGACAATGGTTTTCCGAAATACCTCCGAACCCATGTGGCTTATCACACTAGCATGATGGTTTCTCAGTGATTCACCAGTGGTTTCTTTTTTTCCCGATTTTCAACATGTTTAATTTTTTACCCAATTGCGTTATGCTTCCTCTCTACTGGTGCTAACTCTATACAGTGTACTGACCCTGATTGAGAAGTGCGAATTGACTCACGCCCCCTCCGACACTGCATTTTTTCACCCGCACGAGTCGAGTTCACATGCCATCAGCTTTGTGTACGGAGAGACACACCCTGATCAGCATTATTCCCCAACTATGTGCAAATGCCAATCAGCCAGCAGAGGTCATAATTGCATCAGTTATGAGGTCCCTATCCGGCTCCCTCCCTGAACGAACAACAGCCAGACGTTGTTTATATAGCCACCCAGCCGGGACGAATGGCAGAGCTGAGACTCGATACAATGTATTCAAAATCCCAGCTCTGGTGTGCTAGCGTGTTTTGCGCTGCGCCACCTGGGGTTTCTGACCTAGCCTGCATGAACCAAAATTTCTCAGGAATTTGTACTTTTGTTGGTTGTTTTATTTCTTGGAATATTTTCCAACTTTTTCAAAGACTGAGTTTGTGTGTGTGTGTGTGTGTGTGTGTGTGTTTATGCTTCTAATTCTGTGACAACAATGGGAGGAAGCCTCTTTCCGGGAACACTGTATATCAATATGCTTTAGGAACTGTTCTTTTAATCTAGCTTGTTTGGGGTTTTTGTGTTTCACTACAGCTGACGGAAAAGCAGCTTCATTCTCATTTTCTTTTGCTTTGTGAAAATAATAATAATAAAAACTGAAGAAAGAAAACAGAGCTTAAATCTGTACAAGCTGTACCTCGTGTGTTTTGGAGCTGGGATCGGTATGCAAAAAGCTTCTAGCTGTCTGAGCCAGCGCTCCTCTCTGCAGTGTAGGTGTATAAAAGCTTGAGGTGCTCAGTCTGTTTTGCTTTTCACGCAGCACCACGTAATGATGTTCTTCCTGAGATTCTGCTTTTTTTGTGGCCAAGATTTTTTTTTTTTGGTTGCCAGAAGCTGCATTGCATTGAAATTTGTTTACTTTCATGTCACGTCTACAAGCTTCTCCTTTAACGCTGCCGCTAAACTGCAGTAACCTGATTATGATTTTCAAAAGCTGTTTTTAGGCCATCAACTTTTATTATGCAGGGAATAAAACAAGCTCCTAGGTGTGAATGCACCTAGTGATAATGAGACCCAACAAAACCCTGGGTGAAATGAGGATAATAAAGGAATTTTGGCTTCTCTGAAGAGGGAATATCAGGGTAAATTTTTGGAGTTTGTTTATCATCTAAATGTGTTTTATTTTCTGGTTTACCCCCTTTATCCAGTGGGATGTTACACAGGGTAAACAGATTTGACTTTATTCTTCATATCAAGCCAAAAAATACACAAACAATAACAGATTTAACCTTTTTGGACCAAGATTCTGTCTCTGGGTCTCTTGGTGCATTCACAATGGGATTAACACTTATACCATGTTAGCCCAAAAGTATGTGGATGCCTGACCATGAGATTGTTAGACGTTCCTTTCCAAAAACGCAAGCATTAATATGGACAGCCCACTTTCTGCAACCATGACAGTCTTCACTCTTCTGTGAAGTGTTGCCACAAAGTTCGTTCATTCATTCATTGTCTGTTTTACCACCACTTTATCCAAATTACGTGGGTATAATTCTTTGGGCCAGAGCTCACCTTAGACAAACCAAAATATGATAAAATGTGCTGTGGTCAAATAAGTCCAGGTTTTTAGCAGAATTCCTAAAAACTCTGACCAATCACAGTCTGCAAAGCCAAAATTCAGTCACTGTCTGTTTTACTACTGCTTTACCCTATTCAAGGTCACAGTGGGTACAATTTACTGGGCAAAATTCAGGAAACACCCTGGACAGGTTGCCAGTTCATCACAGGGCAAACACACACTGACACACACATGTTCTCTCTGTTTTTGTGTGGGTTTCCTCCGGGTGCTTTGGTTTCCTCCCACAGTTCAAAAACATGCATTCAAGTTAACTGGAGATACAAAATAATTGCCCTGTGTGTGTATGTGTGTTTGCCCTGTGATGGACTGGTGACCTGTCCAGGGTGTTTCCTACCTTTCACCCAGTGAATTGGACCCCTGCCACCCTAAATGGGATAAAGCAGTGATAAAACAGACACTTTACAACTAGGCAGTTGTAGCCTAGTGCTTAAGTTACTGGACTAGTAATCAGAAGGTTGCTGATTAAAGCCCCACCACTGCCAGGTTGCCACTGTTGGACCCTTGAGCAAGGCCCTTAACCCTCAATTGCTTAGACTGTATACTGTCGCTCTGGATAAAAGTGTCTGCTAAATGCTGAAAATGTAAATGATTGGTCAGAATTTTTAGGAATTCTGCTCTGTTTTTAGAAATCCCGGACTCATTTGACTTCATCACACCTTTCATCATGTGTTGGTTCATCTGAGATGAGCTCTGGCCCAGAGAACTTGGCAGCATTTTTGCAAAAATTTGATGTACATCTTTCTCTATGCATTGACTTTCAGACTGCATTTCTCAACGCAGAGGTGGACTGGTTTAGTTGACAACTGTTGGTTGAGCTGTGCTGTCTGAGGGCTGGAGGGTCACTTGCATGTAAAAATGGTTATGGCCTAGCCTGCATGGACTGTCATTCTTTAGGAATGTGTACTTTTGTCAGTGGTTTTAGGTTCAAGAGAACAGACCAATCAAAAATTCTTACATTTACATTTTTGGCATTTAGCAGATGCTTTTATCCGATGCGACTTGCATATTGTGATAATAAACTATCTAAGTGATTGAGGGTTAAGTGCCTTGCTCAAGGGCCCAACACTGGCAACCTGGCGGTAATGGGGCTTGAACCGGCAACCTTATCATTACTAGCTCACTACCATAACCACTGAGCTACTACTGCCAAATTCTTGTTATAGAGTGGTACCTTGAAACTCAACGTCAGTTGGTTCTCGGAGTGGAGTTTTAAAGACGTTGAGTTTTAAGGTATGTTTTCCCATAAGGATGTATGGAAAACCTGTTAATGTGTTCCATAGTCCCGTGGAACTGTATATATTTTAGGCTCATGCAAAATAATGGGGTTGTTTTTGACACTTATACACTGAAAATAGCACAAATATTATATAAAAACACTAAAATACAATTGAAAAACAGTTAAAAGTCAATGAAAAAACAATAAAACCTGCACTTTACCTTTACTTCTTTATTGTTTCCTTATGCTTCTTAATTAGTGGAGAGAACTTATAAGCAGTAATAATTGAGAGAGGTTTAGTGTTCCTGTCTCCTTTTTTTAGTACATAAACCAGCGGTCCCCAACCTTTTTTGCATCACGGACCGGTTTCATATAAGATATAATTTCACGGACCGGCAGGGGCGGGGGGATTTAAAATAGAATAACTGTACTACTCACAAATGAGCTTTTTCCGCTGCAACGAGACGCTGCTTCAACCTAGGGGTGACTAGAGACAATAACACCTGTAAATACGTAGTGTTTTCATTGCTGATGTAGCGATCTCTAATAAATAAATGTAATAAATGACCCACGGTCCGCGGCCCGGTGGTTGGGGACCACTGCATTAAACCATGTTAAGCTTTATTTTTTACAATAAGCGTTTTAGACTCTCTGAAAAACTGATTCTCACAATTTCTCAGAACCTTGAGCTGTAACACAAGTTTAAAAGTGAAACAGGGAGGAAAATCCAGATAAACACAGATACATGTGGAGCTTTTAGAGTGGATTTAGGGCAAGCTGTAAGCTAGTGGTTAAGGTACTGGACTAGTTAGCAAAATGTCACTGGTTCAAGCCCCACCACTGTCATGTTGCTGCTGTTGGGCCCCTGAGCAAGGCCCTTAACCCTCAATTGCTTAAACTGTATACTGTAACTGTACTGTAAGTCACTTTGGATAAAGGCGTCTGCTAAATGCCGTAAATGTAAATGTAAATGATTTGACGGTTATTCCACACAAATGCAGATTCGTCTCATATTCGCACTTTGATGACGATTTATTGCTCAAGCCGAGCACTGAATAAAGCGGCAGTCACACACACGTTGAGTTTAAAGGAAACGTTGAGTATCAAAGGTTTAGAGTTCAGGGGACGTTAAGTTACAAGGTACTACTGTATTGTTTTTTACAAAATGCCCCAACTTTAAAGCGGATAAAGCGTGATAAATCAGACAAGGTCTGAATTGTGGCTTTGCAGACTGCGATTGCTCAGAGTTTTTAGGAATTCTGTAACTTTTTTTACCCCTAGTTTGTAATCTTGACCATTTTTCCAGCATCACTCGCATCAGCTTTGAGCAGCAGCCTCACAGGTGATTCCCCCTACTGTCCTGCCCTCCTGTTCGAACCTGCTTCACATCATAAACTGTGAGTTTTTCCCACCACGCCGTGAAAAGTATTGATCGTGTTTTACCTGCTTTACCTTTTAGGTGCTTCTTTTTTCCCTGTGCTGCTCTTTGGCCCCTCAAATCCCTCTAAGAAAGACGTGCGCTGTGTTGCAGCGTAAGTGATTGATTGTCAGTTAGAGAGCTCATCCCTTAAATAGGTGCTGCACGCAATCAATCATCCAGGCCTGCTCACTGGGGGGCGTAATGCTGACAGCTCTGTCTATATGAAACAGTCCGACCAAGTCCACCGCTCAATCAACATCCACCTTATCAGGGTCGGGGGGACACATAGGGACACAGAGACGCACCGGAGGGGCTGCATTAACCCAATCAGGATTATTCATACCCACTGTTTGAACTGTCTGGACTCTGTGTGTGTTTTTTGCACGCACCAGCAGAAGTACAGAAATTCATTTAGCTAAATGAGTTGGGCTTAAGCCAATTTTATATCCTGTTCTCCTCCAGTTGATTTTTTTAGGGTCAGAAATAGACGTGCCTTGCTAATGTTGTTGGAATGCAACATTGGCTGTGATATTTGAAATCTGGCAGCATTGTTGCAGCCTGGTCCAAAATTGCACTTAAATTACCATCTTCAGTGACACATTTTAAAAAGCAAAGCCTCAAAAGTCTCATCTTATTTTTAACACCAAGGGTTTGTTCATGTGCATTTTTGGTCCACATTACAGTACAAAAATTTTTGATCACATTCAGCTTGAACATAAATACGATAGTTTATACAATTTAATGTAACTAATTTGTGTCTGGGGCAGCACGGTGGCTCAGTGGGTAGCACTGTCTCCTCAAAGCAAGAAGGTCCTGGGTTCGATCCGCAGGCAGGGCGGTCCGGGACCTTTCTGTGTGGAGTTTGCATGTTCTCCCCGTGTCTGTGTGGGTTTCCTCCGGGAGCTCCGGTTTCCTCCCACAGTCCAAAAACATGCAGTCAAGTTAATTGGAGACACTGAATTGCCCTATAAGTGAATGTGTGTGTGTGTGTGTGTGTGTGTGTGTGTGTGTGTGTGTGTGTGTGTGTGTGTGTGTGTGTGTGTGTGTGTGTGTGTGTGTTGTGTCCCCATGACCCTAATTGGATAAGCGGTTAAGACAGTGAGTGAGTGAGTGAGTGAGTAATTTGTGTCTTATAAGTTATTTATTTATCTGGGATAGATTGCAGTTTGCAGATGAATTGCAGTTAACTGTTAGTAATTTAGATTTGGATAAAATTACTCATCAGTCATGAAATTTTAACGTCATGTTTTACACTGTGGTTACATTCATGACAGGAACGGTAGTTACTCATTACACAAGATTCATCAGTTAACAAGGTTATATCAAACACAGTCATGGACAATTTTGTATCTAATTCACCTCACTTGCATGTCTTTGGACTGTGGGAGAAAACCGGAGCACCTGGAGGAAACCCACACGGACACATGAAGAACATGCAAACTCCACACAGAAAGGACCCGTACCGTCCCACCTGGGGATCGAATCCAGGACCTTCTTGCTGTGAGGCGAGAGTGCTACCCACTTAGCCACCGTGCCGCCCCAGATTAGATTATTAGAGATAAATAATGTTACACCTTGAACAATATCTGTTTCCTACCATGGTAAATAATTGTTAATAATTTTTCTGAGGAATCATTAACATATGATCACACTCTTCATATATATGAATATTTATAACGTAATAACAATAGTAATAATAATATAATTGAAGGTGAATCGTGCAACTTTATGTTATTCAGAAAGTTTGTATCAAACAAGTAGCCCTTCGTATTATTCAGTACCCTTGAGGTAGCTCTCGGTCTCGAAAAGGTTGGTGACCCCTGTTCTAGACCTTCATCAGTGGTCACAGGACGCTGCCCACAGGGAGCAGTTGGCTGGATATATTTGGTTGGTGGACTATTCTCAGTCCAGCAGGGACAGTGAGGTGTCCACTCATATCAGCAGAACACACACTAACACACCACCACCATGTCAGTGTCACTGCAGTGCTGAGAATGATCCACCACCCAAATAATACCTGCTCTGTGGTGGTCCTGGGAGAGTCCTGACCATTGAAGAACAGCATGAAATGGGGCTAACAAAGCATGCAGAGAAACAGATGGACTACAGTCAGTAATAGTCGAACTACAAAGTGCTTCTATATGGTAAGTGGAGCTGATAAAGTGGACAATGAGTGTGGAAAGGAGGTGGTTTTAATGTTATGGCTGATCAGTGTATAACACACATGCAAAATAATGCACACAGGTACTAAAAATGTGCTTCATGTATTCTGTACTTAGACACGAACAGGGCAAACTCCAATCACCCGTGCCTGCTGCGTAATATTGATTCTGTTTTCTTCAGCCGCTCTGAAGTACAAAGCTAATGTGATGTTAAAAACCCAATCTGCATTGTTTAACACAGAAACATTCCCGGTGATTTCAGATTGATTAAGTAACATCGAGCTACAACCACGTCCTCAACTGAAATTAAACTGAGCGATGTGGTGGAGGGGCAGAAAAATCCATGTGTAAATGGTAGGTGATGGGTCAGGCAGGATGGATGGTAGAGGAGATAGAAAACTTTTTGATGTTAGAAACGGATACCCTCCCAGCTGGAATATGTAGGGTTTATTGATGGTGTAAACACCCCCCTCCTCCTCCTCCTATTGACCTGATACAATTTTATACAAATTAATTTGCACTCCATGCCGGCCTCTGTCATCTATGCTATAGGTTCTGTGCCAAAATCAATCAGCTTTAAAGACGAATAAAGGGTTTTAAAGAGTTAGGGAGTGGTGCACATCATACCAAAGATGCGTACACATGAGCAGTGTGATGTGCACTATGCTAAAACTGGGGCTTGAGATCAGTTTTTCATCCCACAGTTACAGTTACACTTTTAAAGCTCAAGTTTTATTTTAAAGCCTTAAGCCAGTGTCTGCGTATTAAAAAAGCAGAAATGTAAGAATGGGTGATGAATTGGCTCCTGTCCAGCTGTCCTAAGTGTATGTTTGGTTGGTACTCAATGTTTCCAAGATAAGTTGGGGACCAATTCAACTTTAAAACATTTATGCATGGTGATACGTTAACTGACAGTAGAATTTATGGTATATTATGTGCTTTTGGGCTAAAATGGGGTGGGGGGGATTGTAAACAATACTGTTATCTTCTGGCTAGCTACACTATATTGCCAAAAGTATTCAGTCACCCATCTAAATCATTGGATTCAGGTGTTTCAATCACTTCCATGGCCACAGGTGTATAAAACCAAGCACCTAGGCATGCACACTGCTTCTACAAACATTAGTGAAAGAATGGGTCGCTCTCAGGAGCTCAGTGAATTCCAGCGTGGTACCATGATGCCACTTGTGCAACAAGTCCAGTCATGAAATTCCCTCGTTACTAACTATTCCATAACAAAGTGGAAGCGATTGGGAACAACAGCAACTCAGCCACAAAGTGGTAGACCAACTTTCTGCAGAGTCAATCGCTACAGACCTCCAAACTTCATGTGGCCTTCAGATTAGCTCAAGAACAGTGTGTAGAGAGCTTCATGGAATGGGTTTCCATGGCTGAGCAGCTGCATCCAAGCCTTACATCACCAAGCGCAATGCAAAACGTTGAATGCAGTGGTGTAAAGCACGCCGCCACTGGACTCTAGAGCTGTGATGAATCACGCTTCTCCGTCTGGCAATTTGAGAGTCTGAGTTTGGGGGTTGCCAGGAGAACGGTACCTGTCTGACTGCATTGTGCCAAGTGTACAGTTTGATGGGGGGGATTATGTTGTGGGGCTGTTTTTCAGGAGTTGGGCTCGGCCCCTTAGTTCCAGTGAAAGAAACTCTTAATGCTTCAGCATACCAAGAGATTTTGGACAATTTTATGCTCCCAACTTAGTGGGAACAGTGTGGGGATGGCCCCTTCCTGTTTCAACATGACTGCACACCAGTGCACAAAGCAAGGTCCATAAAGACATTGATGAGTGAGTTTGGTGTGGAAGAACTTGACTGGCCTGCACGGAGTCCTGACCTCAACCCGAGAGAACACCTTTGGGATGAGTTAGAGCGGAGACTGTGAGCCAGGCCTTCTCGTCCAACATCAGTGTCTGACCTCACAAATGCGCTTCTGGAAGAATGGTCAAAAATTCCCATAAACACACTCCTAAACCTTGTGGAATGCCTTCCCAGAAGAGTTGAAGCTGTTATAGCTGCAAAGTGTGGGTCGACATCATATTAAACCCTGTGGATTAAGAATGGGACATCATTCAAGTTCATATGCGTGTGAAGGCAGACGAGCAAATTCTTTTGGCAATATAGAGTATATAGAAGCTAGCCCATGTTAAAACAGTGGGACATTTCTACCTGTACTTTTTACATTAGGACTGATGTTCCAGCACTAATAATGACAAGAATAAAGTGGACTCTGATTCTCAAAGTACCTTTTATGCATTAAAAACAGCATTTTCACCATGACCTGATCTAAAATGCCATGCTGGTTAGACGTCCACTTTCACTGTCTCGCTTCCTCCACACGTCTCTGTGAGACTGTCTCAGTCAGGCCGATCAGAAGCTGTATGGACATTCTGTCCCTGATAGCATCTTTATCTAATCCTGGCTGCACTCGATCAGAGAGCCAGTAGCAGCACTCACAGCCTTTACCGTACCTACTTACTTATTTATAATTACTTATTTTAGTGCACAACTCCTTGACCCAGACAATCTTGATCCTCAATCTTGACCCAGACAGCACTTTCCTTTTTTTTTTTTTTTTTTTACTATTTTTATTCATGCATTTTAATTTAGCATAGCCAGTTAGTCTTCCGCTGCTGGTGATGCGGATCACGTTTGAGGAGGGTATATTTTCCTGACACAAGCCACACTTAGAGTCACACGCTGATCTCCACGTTCCTCCACTTCTGTACAGACGCCTCAGGCTACTAACTAGCATCCTTCAGAGTGTCAAAGACCTCAGCCCATTTTTAGATCTTTTCCCACCCTGCAGACAAGTGGCCAATGTTGTCTGCTAGGGGACTAGGGGTGGACAGTTTATCTAGGGGATTATCAGTTGTTCTAAATCATTGATTGTGTAGCTCCTGTAGCAAAGTTTGCAGTTGAAACAGCAAAACCTAATAATTAGAGACGAGTCCAAATGCTTTTGGTCTGTGTGTGTTTGTAAGAGACGGAGATAGAAATCTACTGGTGAGATGTAAGTAGGATCTAACTGGGTGTTTGTAAGGTAATTGAAGACAAAATCGTGTTCACGCTGAGTCTGTTTCCTGCTCTGTACTGAAGGAAATCTCTCCTTTCTGTCTGATCCATTGTTTCGCTGTAGCTGAATGTAAGCTGTGTTATTCAGGGTGACTGAATAGTGTTTTGACTAAATCATGTACAATCTACTCTTTTCATTTGATAAATGACATTTGCAGGTTTGTTGACATTTCACATTTAATATAAAAGCTTAAAAACAGTTCCCTTCACTGTGTACAATATCAAATCATTTATATTTGAAAAGTTTATTTACAAGCTTTATAGTCTTTTTGTTGCAGTTCTGTTTATTTGAAATGAAACTAAAAAAAATATATGTTCAGGGTGTTCGTTGTGCTACTGCTCATGTGCCAAGTGTAAACACTGCACATATTATAAAGGTTTTATTACAAACCTCAGATTGCACTGAAAGCTTAGTTGTACATTTCATTTCAGACAGTGGTAGCATAGTGGGTAGAGCTTTGGCCTGGCAATTGGAAGATTCTCGTTTTAAATCCTTTCTCTGCTATGCAGCCACTGTTGGACCCTTGAGCAAGGCCCTTAACCCTGTCTGCTCCAGGGGTGCCAGACGATAGCTGACCCTGCGCTCTGACCTCAACTTTCATATATGCAGAAAAAGAATTTAATTGCACTGTACATAGGGTGGCCACATTCATAGTCACAAAAAGGAGAACATTACACCCCAAAAGGAGGACGTCATACCAGGAACAGGTCCACCCACGATAGGTAGCACTATAAGCAGTCAAATGAGGCTGTTAAACCAATGAAATACAAAGCATTTGTTTTGACATGTACCTGAGCCAATGACAGATAATATTGATTGAAAATGTGACCAGTTCACTCCAAAAGGAGGATTTTTAAGTGTCCGTCCTAGCATTGTATGGGCTTAGGACTGGCAGCTGAAAAACCGGACTGTCTGACCTATAGCCGGACGGCTGGCCAGACTAACTGTACACCTGTATATGTATATACGACAAATAAAAGCAATCGGATGATTCTCGTTTTAAATCCTGTCTCTGCTATGCAGCCACTGTTGGACCCTTGAGCAAGGCCCTTAACCCTGTCTGCTCCAGGGGTGCCAGAAGATAGCTGACCCTGCGCTCTGACCTCAGCTTTCCATCAAGCTGGGATATGCAGAAAAAGAATTTCATTGTACTGTACACGTGTATATGTATATATGACAAAGAAAGGCGTTTATCTTCTTGATTTTCATTAATCGTTTTATCAATGGTCAGAGTGGCGGCAGTTCCACCGGGAAACACCGGACAGGGGACCAATCCATCGCAGGACTTCAGCCCCACCCACCCGCACACACACACATAGCCGATCAGGTCTGTGTAACCGCCCAGCTGAGTTCATAATAGACAGATGGGTAAAAATTCAAAGACAACTAACATCTGCTTTGCCATGCTGAAATCTGGCAACCCTAGTCTACTAGCAATGAGCGAATGACACAAACATCTCTTTTGAGGCAGGTTCTGTACAGGACACCAAACTATCGTGATGCCTCGGGTGCCCTGTCAGATGTAGCCAATCACATTCGTATGTAGATGTCCGACCAACCGGTATCACTGTTGGGGACTTGAACCCCAGATCCCAGCAGCAGTGGGCCAGGCCTATTCACCACTGTGCAGAACAATTAAATGAACACTACATGCCACACACACACACACACACAGGACTGACACACTCCTTGCTCCCTGGACTCTGACATTTCCAAATAATACATACAAATACTATTCCTCACACTGTATTTATTTATTTATTCCCAACAACACTGGTAATATTTATTTAGCGACTGTCACAAACCCTACACTGTTGTTTATTTAAGAAGGTATGTTCTATATTCTTTATCTCACTTCACACTTACACAGTACTGTGTACTGACCAACACCACACTTGTATTTTGGTCCCACCTTCTCACTTTTTAGGTCCAATAATATACCTTGTATTTACTGGTCATGGAGGAATTTAGTTTTTTTTTATACAGTGTATCACAAAAGTGAGTACACCCCTCACATTTCTGCAGATATTTAAGTATATCTTTTCATGGGACAACACTGACAAAATGACACTTTGACACAATGAAAAGTAGTCTGTGTGCAGCTTATATAACAGTGTACATTTATTCTTCCCTCAAAATAACTCAATATACAGCCATTAATGTCTAAACCACCGGCAACAAAAGTGAGTACACCCCTCAGTGAAAGTTCCTGAAGTGTCAATATTTTGTGTGGCCACCATTATTTCCCAGAACTGCCTTAACTCTCCTGGGCATGGAGTTTACCAGAGCTTCACAGGTTGCCACTGGAATGCTTTTCCACTCCTCCATGACGACATCACGGAGCTGGCGGATATTCGAGACTTTGCGCTCCTCCACCTTCCGCTTGAGGATGCCCCAAAGATGTTCTATTGGGTTTAGGTCTGGAGACATGCTTGGCCAGTCCATCACCTTTACCCTCAGCCTCTTCAATAAAGCAGTGGTCGTCTTAGAGGTGAGTTTGGGGTCATTATCATGCTGGAACACTGCCCTGCGACCCAGTTTCCGGAGGGAGGGGATCATGCTCTGCTTCAGTATTTCACAGTACATATTGGAGTTCATGTGTCCCTCAATGAAATGTAACTCCCCAACACCTGCTGCACTCATGCAGCCCCAGACCATGGTATTCCCACCACCATGCTTGACTGTAGGCATGACACACTTATCTTTGTACTCCTCACCTGATTGCCGCCACACATGCTTGAGACCATCTGAACCAAACAAATTAATCTTGGTCTCATCAGACCATAGGACATGGTTCCAGTAATCCATGTCCTTTGTTGACATGTCTTCAGCAAACTGTTTGCGGGCTTTCTTGTGTAGAGACTTCAGAAGAGGCTTCCTTCTGGGTTGACAGCCATGCAGACCAATTTGATGTAGTGTGCGGCGTATGGTCTGAGCACTGACAGGCTGACCCCCCACCTTTTCAATCTCTGCAGCAATGCTGACAGCACTCCTGCGCCTATCTTTCAAAGACAGCAGTTGGATGTGACGCTGAGCACGTGCACTCAGCTTCTTTGGACGACCAACGCGAGGTCTGTTCTGAGTGGACCCTGCTCTTTTAAAACGCTGGATGATCTTGGCCACTGTGCTGCAGCTCAGTTTCAGGGTGTTGGCAATCTTCTTGTAGCCTTGGCCATCTTCATGTAGCGCAACAATTCGTCTTTTAAGATCCTCGGAGAGTTCTTTGCCATGAGGTGCCATGTTGGAACTTTCAGTGACCAGTATGAGAGAGTGTGAGAGCTGTACTACTAAATTGAACACACCTGCTCCCTATGCACACCTGAGACCTAGTAACACTAACGAGTCACATGACATTTTGGAGGGAAAATGACAAGCAGTGCTCAATTTGGACATTTAGGGGTGTAGTCTCTTAGGGGTGTACTCACTTTTGTTGCCGGTGGTTTAGACATTAATGGCTGTATATTGAGTTATTTTGAGGGAAGAATAAATTTACACTGTTATATAAGCTGCACACAGACTACTTTTCATTGTGTCAAAGTGTCATTTTGTCAGTGTTGTCCCATGAAAAGATATACTTAAATATCTGCAGAAATGTGAGGGGTGTACTCACTTTTGTGATACACTGTATGTACTTGTATATAGCTGAAATAACAAAAAAGCTTCTTGCCCTTGAACTGTTTTTCTTGGATTTGAGCAAATACAGGATCGCTGTGTCTAAAAAAAACTAGTAGCTGGGTGATAAATAATGCCCAGTATTTACAACCCCAAAGCAGAAAAAAGTTGGGACAGTATGGAAAATGCAAAGTTCAAAAGCCAGGGTCTGTCATGGTATGGGGCTGTGTCAGTGCTATTGGCAATGGTCATTTACACTTCTGTGATGCAGCATTAATGCAGAAAAGTACACTGAGATCTTAGGGCAACATGTGCTGCCTTCAAGATGTCGTCTTTTTCAGGGACGTCCAGCATTTTTCAACAAGACAATGCAAAACCACCTGCTGCACACAATACAAAGGCATGGCTGTGGAAGAAGAGGGTATGGGTACTGGACTGGTCTGCCTGCAGTCCTGACCTGTCCCCAATAGAGAATGTGTGGAGAGATGTGTTTGCAGGAAGAACGAGATAAAATAAAAGCTGAAACACTAAATCACTTGGTCTCCTCGGTGCCAAAACGTCTTTTAAGTGTGGTGAAAAGGAACGGCAACATTACAAAGTGGTAAATGCTTTACTGTCCCAACTTTTTTTTGGAATGTGTTGCAGACCTGAAATGCAGGAATGGATGTTTATTAATAAATGAAATGAAGTTGAGCAGATAAAACATGAAATATCTCAAATTTATCTTGCCTGCAATCAAATAAAAGTCAAAGTAATTGTAAGAAACTCTGTGTTTTTATTATTATTATTTGCATTTTCCATGCTGTCCAAACTTTTTATGATTTGGGGTTGTACATTTCAGTCGGGCAAAATTCAGCTTCCATTTACAGTCCCTGTGTGGGCTCTTAATGGTCTTGCACTGGTACTCACTGATGTTTTTATGTCCTGATGCAGTTTTTTAAGCTGGTGTAACTTCTCAGCACTTCCTCTGGAATCAATGCTGAATGAAAGCCTTGTACTGTACATCTTCAGTTCTTTCATGGTGTGACGTTCTCATGCCCTGATCTACTGCATTCGATTTTAAGTTCGAGATCAGTAAAAAAGGGCATTCGGGACGGCGGTTCATCTCCGGGGAGTCGCTTACCCTTATTGACGTTGCTCTGTGCGTATGTATATCACCCTGATGCAGCCCATTTACAACTTGCTTGTCTCTTTCTCTATAGCCTCCCATAAAGCAGCGCTGTAGAGAAACCGCCGACGAGCAGATGGCTCACATCATGCATGAAAAATTAATTTGTTGGCTTCTGGAAAAAAGGAAGAGGGTCGGGAAGTAGAAAACGAAGATGTCAGTGGAAGGATGTTGAATAATGCAGGTTTGATGGGGTGGAGACGGGCTTTCCGTCTTAAATGCAGGTGTACAACACATGAAATGTAAATCCTGTCACAGGCTTTTTGAAGCGGAACCACTCAAAAAAGATCATGTGTTATACAGCTCTGAAACACATTACAAGACCACTGTAAAAGCATTTAATTTTTTTATTGGTCTTTGTATTATAGGCTTGCGTTTGAGTCATATAATTATTTTCATTTTATTCCATAAACTGCTGACAACATTTCTGTCATGTATTTGTAGAAAATGACAGCTAGTCAAAATGAAAATGAATACTGGGCGCCCAGGTGGTGCAGCGGGACTAGTAGTCGCTTTATTTACACTACAAACACCACACTTGTATTTTGGTCCCATATTCTCATTTTTTAGGTCTAAAAATATACCTTGTATTTACTGTAGGTTTATTACACTGCTTTCTTTATCGACACTGTTTGTACTGTGTTGTTTGCAGCCTGGTCCTGGAGGAATGTTTTTTTTTTTTTTATATGTACTTGTACACCGACCAGGCATAACATTATGACCACTGACAGGTTAAGTGAATAACACTGATTATCTCTTCATTACGGCACCTGTTAGTGGGTGGGATATATTAGGCAGCGGGATATTAAGTTAGCACACCAGCTCTGAGACTCTGAACACCCTGGTTTGAACCTCGGCTCTGCTACCGGTTGGCTGGGCGGCATCTAGCAGGCACAATTGGCAGTGCCTGTAGCAGACAAAATTGGCCATCGAGTCTGCTGGGTGGGAAAAGACCGGACTAAGTGGGTGGGGTCTTTAAACGCTGTGCAAGGACCCTGGTTAGCAGACCCAGGTGCCTGTGCAGAAAGTGGATGAGCCTCATGTGGATACACCAATGCACAGGCAAAAAAGAAGGGGCGTGAAGCAGGCAAATATACCCTGATACCCTCCTTGAACGCAATCGAGATCCCCAGCAGCAGAAGACTAGTTGGCTGTACTAAAATCGGAAGAAAACGTAGAAGATTAATATGCAAACAAGACCATAGTTATTTTAATACACTATTATAATGTTTTAAATTAGGAAAATGTCAGAAAATGTTCTTTTCAGCTTTTGAATGTATCAAATGCTCTCCAACAGTCTTCACCAGTCTTTCACATTGCTGTTGTGTGACCTTGTACGTAGCTTGATTCAGGCATCCCTTCTGCCTGATTCCATCCTTGCTGAAGTACTCCTAGATCATCATACACCCTCCACCAAATTTCACAGTTGGTACAGGACACTGTGGAGACCTGATACCTTTCATAGTCTCTGTCTAACAATTAGACTAACAGATATTGGGTCACGCTAAATGTTTCACTCATCAGAAATGAGTTCAGTCCAAGCTTTATGGTCTTTTGCAAACCTCATTCTGCTCTTCTGTGCTTCTCAATAATGAAGTGCATTTTTTTTTAGCTTTTTGTAGCTTTGCCTGACTTCAGCCTCTAAGAGTCTGTCATTTGTGTCATTTGCTATTCTTTATTTTGTAAGTCTCTTTATGTCATCATACAGTTGTTGAGTGACAGTTTGAATGAGTTAGTGGTCATCTTGGTCAGTGGAGAGTTTCCTTCTTGGCCGGTCTGTAGCTTGTTTTTTTTTCCCAGTGTCTTTTGATTAGCCTTGTTCTTGTGAACCACTGTGTTTGACATTTTAAGGATTGAAGCAACCTGATTCTTTACTTCTTATTCTGTCCTCGAAGTCTCTTTGAGTCATCCTACAGTTGTTGAGTGATGATTTGAATGAGTTAGTGGTCATCCTGGCCAGCATGAAGTTGTTTTTCCTTCTTTGCTGCTTTGTAGCTTTTTTCCCAGTGTCTTTTGATTAGTCTTGTTTACATTTACATTGACATTTTCTGAATTTAGCAGACGCCTTTATCCAAAATGACTTACAGTACTGTTACAGTTTGAGGGTTAAGCAATTGAGGGTTAAGAGCCTTGCTCAAGGGTCCAACAGCAGCAACCTGGCAGTGGTGGGGCTTAAACCTGCAACCTTCTGATTATTAGTCCAGTACCTTAACCACTAGGCTTCGGCTTGCCCTGGCCTTGTTGGCCTTGTTAGACCAATGTCTTTGAAATTTTTAGGATGGAAACCACCTGATTATCACTTTATCCTTTGGCTAAAGGCAAAATTGAACCCACAGACTCTGACTCACTAAGACTTCCTTAAGACATCTCAAAAAGTCATGTGATATCTCTTACCATGACGTTACCATCAGGTCCATCACCTACTATTTGAGCCACAGTAGTTGGTAGTGATGTGTACCAACTGCCATAAACTTCATGTCCCTTAAAACATGCAAACTATGTTTGTTTTTAAGTTTTTTTTCTTGTTTGTCTGCTTCCTTAACAACATAATTTTCTTGAGTCATTCTTTAAACAGAATATTAGCCATTCAGAATGTAGCAATTCAGGTGCTTTTTTTTAAATGTGCTTGCAGCTTGTTTTTACCTGAAGGATTTTTGTGATATAAGTGCTGTACTTAATGCTGTTTACTTGTGTGCAAAGAGGATATTTGGCCGACGGCTTTTTTGGAAAAACAAATGGTCCAACTCTTGTTTGATTTACCTGATTTTTGTTTTTGTTATTATTGGTAAAGAAACAGAAGCTCAGATGGCAGCAGTACATTACACTAACCCACTACCTCTGGGGTCTGAATCCTTAGCGGTAGTATCGGCCAGTCGGGCATCTGCGTGCAGTGATGATTGGCTATGTATGAGGTGGTTGTAGATTGGCGTCCTGTCTGGGGTGTGTTACAGCATCGCGCCCAGTGATTCCAGGGAATTTTGACCCACCGTGACCCTGAGCAGGAAAAATTAGTGGTCAAACAAGAATGAATGAATAGTGGTGAGAAATAAAATTAACAGCCTGAAACTCCACACTTTTAATAAGGCAGTTGTAGCCTAGTGGTTAAGGAAGTGGACTACATTTACATTTTTAGCATTTAGCAGACGCTTTTATCCAAAGCGACTTACACAATGAGCTGAACACGATGAGCAATTGAGGGTTAAGGGCCTTGCTCAGGGACCCAACAGTGGCAACTTGGTGGTGGCGGGGCTTGAACCGGCAACCTTCTGTTTACTAGTCCAGTACCTTAACCACTGAGCTACCACTGGCCCTAGTACTGGACTAGTAATCGAAAGGTCACTGGTTCAAACCCCACCACTGCCAGGTTGCCACTGTTGGACCCTTGAGCAAGGCGCTTAACCCTCAATTGCTTAGACAATATACTGTCACAGTAATGTAAGTCGCTTTGGATAAAAGCGTCTGCTAAATGCTGAAAATGTAAATGTAATGACCCTTTCTTAAGGGTATAGGTGCCAGGTATTTTTCGTGCTGCCATCAACCACAATATCACCAGTATCCTTACTGTGATGGCATACTACACCTAATAACCATGTGTAATATGCAATTTGCTGTGAAATTCAAAATTTAAGGTGTGTATGTAGCAATTTAAACACAGTTTTTCATTCGCGCAGCATTCTTGCCTGACATTTACTGGTTAATTTGCATTATAAGGTGTCCTAGTGTAACCGAGCGTCTTTAGTGTTTGCTGAGTTAATAAAGTAAGAAATAAACTGTACATAAACAAACTATCAGGAACAGAATACTTTACTGGCTTGTTCTTTTGAGGCGCAGCACAGACTACACAGAGATGATCACGTGTGTAGAGAAGCATACTTTTACATTGATTATGGAATCTTCTAAGGGACAAAATACATTCAATACATAAACACACATCAAACATTGTCAACACACTACACCACAGAAGTTCAAAGTCACTAGCAATCCAACGTCAATTTAGTTAGTAATCAGTTAGTCAAAATGTTCAAGATGTCAAAGTAATGCAGCCAAAACACGACTCGGGTAACTGAGTTTGGAAAACTCCTAACCGATTATGTCGATGCAGAGGGGTGTGTGTGAAAACACGTCCTTGAGACCATCACTGAATGTTCTAGGTTTACATTCAATCGTTAAGGTAGCTGTGCTGTGTACTGTAGCTTCTATTTATTTTATCATGAATCGTGAAATGTGGTTCTTTTCTAAAAGAAATCCATAAAATCTGTGATTTTCGAAAAACGAGAAAAATACTGTAAAATTAGTAGAGCCGTATATATATATATCTCACTAACTTGTCTTGATTGAGCTTATCTTTGACACTATTTGATTTTTAGTGTCTGCCATGAAGCAAGATGTAAAAAGAAATTGGATATATCTTAAATACCCTTATAGGTCTGATGACCTAGAGACTGTGATTTTGAGCCCAATGATTCCATCTCCGTCTGTGGCTGTGAGTTTCTTGCTCAATAGCCTTAATAGACACCAGCTAGGTGTCTGTATAAGCTGTCTTGCTTATGCAGAGCAGGCTGATAGGGCTGATTTAGCCTTGTTCAGTGTTTTGGTATTTTGCATCATCAGCAGTTACAAAAAATGTTTTGCAGGCCTCTTGTGTTTCTAAAAAAGCAAGCGTCATCCACCCTCATCCTCCCAGGTGGATGCTACTATTCAATATGCGAGACTAAGCTAGTGTGTAGGTATTACCACAGGCAAGGGGAGAGGGGGAAGAGGGTGTACAGTAGCTGAAAAGCTCCATTTGAAAGGCTTTTGCTTTTTAGATGGAAATATGCACAGGATTGGCTACTTTTCACCAAAACAGTAGTCACCAATTGGTGTTTTGGGTGGCACAGCGGTCTATTACTCTAGCTGCCGACCAGGCATCTTTGCAGACATGATTGGAAAAGGAGAGGGAAGTCTTGCGATGGATAAATTGGCACTCTGTCCAGGGTATTCCTCCTGCCCAGTGTTTTCAGATGAAAACCCTGACAGGGATAAAACGGTTGATGACATTTTATTTTCTTGATTATATTGTAGTGTAACAGGACAACAGGAGACACAAGAGTGAGTTAGATACGTTTAAGAAATTCAAACTGAAAAACCTGAAAGACTACTGTTCAATATTAAAGACTAAGCTAGTGTGTAGGTATTAGCACAGGAAAGGGGAAGGGTGTTTTACAGTTGTTGAAAAGCTTTACAGCAGTCTATTACTCTAGCTGCTAGTGCTATTGGCCGGCCAGGCATATTTGCAGACATGATTGGAAAAGGAAGGGGAAGTCTTGCGATGGATAAACTGGCACCCTGTCCAGGGTATTCCTCCTGCCCAGTATTTACAGATGAAACCAGACTCGCTGTGACTCTAACAGGGATAAATCGTTTGACTTTTTATTTTCTTGATTTAATTGTAGCGTGACAGGACAACAGGAGACACAAGAGTGAGTTAGATACGTCTTAAAGACTACTGTTCAAAATGTTCAAAATGTGTAGGTATTAGCACCAGCAAGGGGACGGGTGTTATACAGTTGATGAAAAGCTCCATTTGAAAGGCTTTTATCATTAAATAAGCATGTACGATCTTTGCTTGGTAGATGGAAATATGCACAGGACTGGCTACTTTTTATAAACACAATAGTCACCAGTTGGTGTTTTTGGGTGGCACAGTGGTCTATTACTCTAAGTGCTAGTGCTATCGGCCACTAAGATTGGAAAAGGGGGTAAAGCCTTGCGATAGATTGGCACCCTGTCCAGGGTATTCATCCTGCAACCCTGACAGAGATAAAATGGTTGATGACATTTTATTTTCTTAGCATAACAGTGCAGTGAGAATGAGTGAGAAACATTTAGGAAGGTCTAACTGAAAAATCTTAAAACCACTGTTCAATAAATGTAGGTATTAGCACAGGCAAGGGGAAAGGTGTTATACAGTTGAAAGGCTTTTATCATTAAATAAGCATGTACGATCTTTGCTTCTTAGCTGGAAAACTGGCTCATCTGGTGAATGAAGCTTATTTGAATACTCGTACCCTTAGCTCACCTGTAGAAAGGCTCATTCGATCATTTAAAGCACAATGTTCAGTTATGGCTTAGCTGAGATGTAGGCAGCTTTGACTGACTAATGATGGTGGGCACTAGCAGAACCACCACCTCCTCTGATTACAGCCCCCGCTTGCTCCCTTGCTCCCTTTCTCAGTAATTATGGCCCTTTTTGCCCTTTTATCCATTCTAAATGAGGTATAATCCCCTGCCTTGAGCTCTGAATTGAGCTGCTATATCCGAGCTCTTGAGCCAGCATGGATCGAGTCTGGTACAACAGATTGGTCACGGATACTGTAAAGCAGAGCCAGATTTTAAATAGGTAGTGAACACAAGTGTGTACAGAACAACACAGTGATAAAGGCTTGGTGTAGCAGGATGTATAGTGAAAAAGAAAGAACTTACAGCTTTATAGCAGATGGTTTGAGGTGGCATTACACTGGTGAGATTATAGCCATGTGGTCAAGGTTCATCCTTTCACACTGATCTGCTCTTAAGATAAAAATAATGGAGAATTAATTATAAGTGACCTTACATAACCTCCTGGAACATATGCAGGGTTTCCTTATTTCATGTTCTTAATAAAAACAAGAAAATAAAAATGTCCATATGGTTGATACACAGAGATTTAACTTTGTGTGTGTGTGTGAGCACATTTCTATGTTTATGTAGTTTTAGGTTTTTTAGAACTATTTACTTCTACTGTTATATTAGTCCAATAAAATCTGTGGCTCGGTGGGTAGCACTGTCGCCTCACAGCAAGAAGGTCCTGGGTTCGATCCCCAGGCGGGGTGGTCCGGGTCCTTTCTGTGTGGAGTTTGCATGTTCTCCCCGTGTCTGTGTGGGTTTCCTCCGGGAGCTTCGGTTTCCTCCCACAGTCCAAAAACATGCAGTCAGGTTAATGGGAGACACTGAATTGCCCTGTAGGTGAATGGGTGTGTGTATGTGTGTGTGTGTATATGTGATGGACTGGCGCAGACTGGGGGAGAATTGGTACATAATGTGGTGGTATTTGGTAAGGAAGTGCAGCTCTGTCTTTACTGTACTGGGAGGGCTAGCACAGGCACTGGTCTCTCCTCTTAGGGCCGCCAGGACTGATTTAGCTACTCTTCATGGCCAGTGACCCAGCGTACCAGATCGGTCTGTATGGGTGGAGAGAAACATTACAGACAAAATGCAATCATTACAGAATCACCACTGGAACAAGACAACACAAGCATTCAGTCTGTTTTACCACCACTTTATCTTACTCAGGGTCGCAGTAACACCACACAACGACGGGGTCGTTAAACCGAATCAACAACTCAAACATACATTTGTATTGCCACTTTACATATTCTGTACTTACATTCTTGTTTTCATACCTGTATGTATATATCGGTTATAATTTTATAATTTTATCTACATACATTGCTACTATTATTATCTGTATGTTACCCCCACTGTTCTCATCCATACCTATGTCTGACATATTTTATATCTGATATACAATCTCTTTTCATATTCTATTTTATATACATATATATACCCATAAATTATACATTATAGATATTTATAACTATAACATCTTCCTCTCTATATTTATTCTTATATATCTGTATATATTGTTTATAAGAATAGATACACTGCTGCTTTTATCCCATGTACCAGATGCACAATTTGCACATGCTGTTATTCTGTTGCATACCATATGCTGTATTAATGCACCTTATTTACTTACTTACCTTATTTTTGTATTTGCATTTTACCTTATTTTGCTTTTGTATTGTACCTTATTTTTTATTTGTATTAAGCTTTCTCTTCTTTGTTAAACTACTGGAGACCAAGAATTTCCTTCGGGATAAATAAAGTATCTATCTATCTATCTATCTATCTATCTATCTATCTATCTATCTATCTATCTATCTATCTATCTATCTATCTATCTATCTATCTATCTATCTATCTATCTATCTATCTATCTATCTATCTATCTATCTATCTATCTATCTATCTATCTATCTATCTATCAGTGGGTGCAATTCAGTGGGTGAAAGAGAGGACACACCCTGGACAGGTCACCAGTACATCACAGGGCAAACACTCTCACACACACTCATACCAAGGGGGGCATTTTAGTATCTACAATTAACTGACTGCATGTTTTTGGACTGTGGGAGGAAACTCACATAGACATGAGGAGAACATGCAAACTCCACACAGAAAGGACCCAATCTGCTCCACTTGGGAACTGAACCCAGGACCTTTTTGCAGTGAGGCAAAAGTGCTACCCACTAAGCCACTGTGCCCCCCACAACAAAATCAATCATTCACTTTCTTAACCGCGTTGCCAATTAGGGTCGTTTTGGCGGTTGCTGGAGCCTATCCAAGCTTTCAATGGGCGCAAGGCACACATTAACACCCTGGACGGGGCGCCAGTCCACCCACCCACACACACACCTATTCACCTACAGGGCAATTTAGTGTCTCCAATTAACCTGACTGCATGTTTTTGGACTGTGGGAGGAAACAAGAGCTCTCGGAGGAAACCCACGTATACATGGGGAGAACATGCAAACTCCGCACAGAAGGACCCGGACCGCCCCACCTGGGGATCGATCCTAGGACCTTCTTGCTGTGAGGTGACAGTGCTACCCACTTAGCCACCGTGCCATCCACAACAGAATCATTAAATTTTAAACTCAATTGCAATTGATTTGATTTATTTTAAACTTAAACACGATAAAAGACAAATTCAAGATCACCACAATTTTAAGGACGCAAACCAAAAATCATCCTGTTGTTTCTACTGTTGTTTTTGTTTACAGTTACCGTCGTGCATTTACTCTTAGCATTTTGTAAATACCATGACAGTCTCACCTTTAGCGTGGGCAGCTAGAAATTAATAACAGCACACCATGTATGGCATGGAATGTTCTAGATGTGGATGTGTATTGTATTGTAGGGTGTGTGTAATGTAAAAGAGACCTTTGTAACAGGTTTGCCTGATTAGATGGAAGTGCAGGAGCCGAGGAAATGTACTGAATAAATCGCCGGCTCAGTTTATATTGGTGTGTTTAAATTTTCACTGATAAAAACCACACCGATGAAATAGCTATAAATGTAACACACCGACTCTTTCAGGCACGCCGAGCTATTATTTTCTTCTTTATACGTATAGATTGAATTAGAATGATATAAAAAGAGGCCGTGAGGTGAAGGAATTGCTCGAGCGATTGAAAAATGCTAGCACTTTAGTTTAAGCTGCTGTTGAGCGACATGTTTACTACAGGTTGCTCATTATGGTGTAGACATGGCCATGGCGCAGTCAAGGCTATATTTACGGTGTTTTATTACCTACTGTGCTTACTACGGCTTGTTTGAGGTATTACAGTTTCACCGGTCAGATGGCTGAGGGTATTTTTTTTTCTGGATAATGGACAGTACTGGTACATTATTGTATTGCCCTGTGCAGTTCATGGTAATTCTTTTAAGTCAACTAAGTAAACAGATCAGACGATTTCCTACAAATATTAACCTGACCTTAAAATCACTGACCTTTCCTGTGAAGACATGCAGTGCAGTCCTGTAAGCTTTTATATACTGTATATACTTGTAAATAATTTTTTAGCCAATTCCAATTGCCCATTTCTTAAACATATAACCGGCCAATTCCAAACTTCTAAATGTCATCATACAGCAACATTTTAGTTCAACTACTTTTAATGGAAACTCTTATATTAATGCTGGATGGTATGATGGTACATTTGGCATACCGGCTTTGATTCCTCGTACGGTATGGATTTTTCATATACCACCATACCATAGCATAGTTAATACAACAGCTGTAAGCTTCAATAGGCAGCAAATCATATAATATTGTTCACCGCTAAAAGTCAGGCAGCTGCCTCAGTAAAAAGGATTCTAATAAGTCACCGACTCATAGGTCAGGTTATTCGGATGTGCTACTTAGACAGATATTACAGCAATTACACCAGTTTTCGCTCACTAAGCTAACACAGTTAGCTTCATGCCATACAAACCAATGGGATGAGGTGGCACAATGCGCTAGTGTGTCAACTAACATCTCCCCCTTGTACCGAAAACGACACTTGTAAACGTTTATACAAATTAAAAATCAATATCAATGATTATTTATATACATTTGAAAATAACTCGTTGCTCCGCATTCGTCTGCCACATTTGTAGTTTTTATGTGAGAAAAGTTGTGCCGCACTAAATGCTGGGATTGCCTTCATCATTAAGGAAGCATCCGATGCTCCCTCTTTATTCAGTAAAAATTCTAAGTCTAATTTAAGGTACCTTACTAAACAGCATTTTAAGGCATCAAAGAATTCAACTGATTCCATCAAATACTGTGTTATTTTGTGGGGCTAAGCAAATTGTATAGTGCTCAAAACCATCACTATATACATGCTGAAATGAAAATGTTTTATGTTCTATGTACTTATGACAGTAAAATCAGCCACAGACATATAAAATGTCCCAGTCATACAAAAAAAAATACTGTGATATACCGTGTGTAACGCTGGGCTAGACAAGACAAGAGAGGGCAGACACACACACACAGACGTTTAACAACGACAACGTTAATAATAACAAAACAAGACTAGACAAAGGTACACAAGACAGGATTATACAAGACAAGACAAACATGTGACCTATGCTAATGCTAACTGCTAACCACTAACGCTAAGCTAAACACACAAACAATGCTAACACTGATCTAAAATAAACACATACTGTATGAACAAGGAGTAAACTAAAACAGGAGTAAACAGAACTAAACATGGCTAAACAAAGTCCAGATCAGAGTCCAAATCAAGTTCAAAATTGCAGTTGTAGCCTAGTGGTTAAGGTACCGGACTAGTAATCTACAGGTTGCTGGTTCAAGGCCCACCACTGCCAGGCTGCCACTGTTGGGCCCTTGAACAAGGCCCCTAACCCTCAATTTCTTAGACTGTATACTGCCACAGTACTGTAAGTCGCTTTGGATAAAAGGGTCTGCTAAATGTCGAAAATGTAAATGATTTGCTGGAGACCATATTGAGGGGGCGTTGGTTTGCCCCAAGTTCAGGAGCACAGAGGCTTGAATCCTGACACCATGAAATCTTCAGAATCTTAAAAAATACAGTGATACAAATTTTTGGTCATACCGCCCAGCCCTATCTTATATCTAAACATATATATGTGCTTTAGGTTATAGGACAAACCTTTTCTTTTCAAAAACCTCCAAATAAAATAAAGAGCAAAGAAAAACAAGTACACCAGATAATACAAACAATAATCAAGATGTCTAAATGTCCGTTGTAAGACTAATTGCTGCTTTTTGGAATTGGCTGCGTGTAAGACATGATAAAAGATTGAACAATTCTGGTAGCACAGCATCCAAAAAGTAACTCTTGTCTTTGTGTATCTTGAGCTTAGATAACTTTCTAAACTTTCTAAAGCCTGTATCATGAACTACAGAAAATGATTGGTTATTTGGTGCATTATTTTTTCATTGCAATAGCGGGGGTGCTGGCTTGTGCCTGACTCTGCGCTCTCACTAGCTTTAGCTTTAATGTCTTTGCCTTCGTTCACTGTGTTAAATTCCGCATATTCAGCGGGATGACGCTGTTTTAAATATCTTATTAAATTCGTTGTTCTGAATGTTTTTGGAGTTGTTCATCCACTGCTTACCTTTGCAGTGTGTGTGTGCGCACATGTGTAAATGTGACCGGCAGAGAATCGGTTATATGAGACTGATTATGGCCGATCACGCTAAAAAAACGGCCAATTCTAGTCACCGGCAGATCAGTTGGTGCGTCTCTAGTATATACTAATATTTTATAGTAAATTACAGTATACAGCAGGTGAAACAGTCAGTGTGCCTTTAGTTTTTACTTTTAATTATTTATGTATTTTTATTTATTTGAGCCCAGAAGAGCCCATCTCTATTCCATCTTGCACACTGTTTCTTTTATTTTTCTGACAGTTACTGTCCATATAAATTTCTCATTTGTAAATCATGTAGTGTGCACATCACTAGAAGATGACAGTCACATGCACTGAGCTGTATCATGTGTACTGTACAGCAATTTGGAGGGTTTTATTTCGTTTTGTTTTGTAGTCACTGGTCACACACCAAGACATGGATTTGCACATGCACACACAAAACAACCTATTCCACCAATGTGCTCTATTTTTTTATTTAAAGTATGGCAGGACACTAGCAGAAATCACAGCCGTACTCTACATTTTGTGTTGTGTTGTCTTACACTGTGGAAAGTTACACAGATTTACCTCATTTGCACATTTGAGTTACGAGGTCAAAAAGAAAAAAACAACAACACTGCCACCAGGAAAGGTGGTTGGACTGTAGGTGTAGAATGAAGCTACTGAATAAAGAGCGCTGCCTTCTGCAGTTTAAAAAGAGCAGGCGTCCTCGCCAACGCCACAATATCACGATTATCTCAGTTAAAGCTACTTTATTACTGTGGACGGTATGAGCAACTACACCCCAAATCAGAAAAGGTTGGGACAGTATGGAAAATTTTAAACTGTGTTTCTTACATTTACTTTAGCATTAATTTGATTGCAGTCAGTATGAAACCAAGATATTTCATGTTCTGTCTGGTCATCTTTATTTCATTTGTTAATAAACCTCCATTCCTGCATTTCAGGCCTTCAAAACATTAAAATAAAGTTGAGACGGGGGCAATTTAGGGCTAGTAATGAGGTGAAAAAACTAAATAATGATGTGATTTCAAACAGGTCATGTCAACAGGTGATTGTAATCATGGTTTGGTGCAAAAGTAGCATCCACAAACATCTTTGAGAAGCAAAGATGGGCGGCAGACCTCAGGTTGTCAACAAATGCATGAGAAAATGATTGAAATGGGGTTGTATATGGGGTTGTATAATAAGGTACTTTCAATTATATTGTGCTATTTTTTTTTGCAAACACTGCCCTGGTTTCCTATTCAGCCCCGTAATTAGGAACTGACCATGTTCATATTAAATGTCAACAGGGAGGTATTTCAAAAGGATATTTTCACTCTCCTCTATTTCTGTATCACTTCTTCTGATGTGGTGACCTCTCTTACCCTGCACGTTTATCACTCACAGGATAAACTTGGAAGAATCTTTGATTAAAGCCTGATCAGCATGAAATATAACACAAACAAGGCATTCTCACCCAAAACCTTTACTCAGGTACAAGATGAACCCAAAACCCTCACCCAGGAACAAGATGAACCCAAAACCCTCACTCAGGTACAAGATGAACCCAAACCCTCACCCAGGTATAAGATGAACCCAAAACCCTCACCCAGGTACAAGATGAACTCAAAACCTTCACTCAGGTACATGATGAACCCAAACCCTCACCCAGGTACAAGATGAACCCAAAACTCTCACTCAGGTACAAGGTGAACCCAAAACCCTCACTCAGGTACAAGATGAACCCAAAACCCTCACTCAGACACAACATAAAAAAGGCAGTGCATGGTTTAGACAGGTTGAGTTCTACCGTACCAGCAAAACCCTGCATCTCTGACAACGGCTTTTATTATTAACTACAGCCAGCTGTTGGTTAGGAGATCAAGTTACGTGAGACTGACCAATAAACATTTTGAGTAATTAAGTGTGTGTGTTACTAGATTCAGTGTTAAACAAAGATGAAAAATTAGGTTTAATTTAATTGAGTTACTACACACAAGTGCACCAGTTTGCCAGTTGGCCCATGTGCAATTCCTTTACACCAAACACAAAACGCTTTTATCCAAAGCTACTTACAATACTGTGACATTATACAGTCTAAGCAATTGAAGGTCCAACAGTGACAACCGGGCAGTAGAGGGGCTTACACCAGCGACCTTTTGATTACTGGTCCAGTACCCTAACCGCTAGGCTACAACTACCCTACCATGTCTTTATGACGCTTGCTTTGTGCACAGGGTGACAGTCATGCTGGACCATGAACGGGCCTTCCCCAACCTGTTCCAAAGAGATGTAAGCATAACGTATTTTATAGAAATGATTGTATACACCTTTCAGCAGTAGGTGTGGCCGAAACACTTGAACATAGTCATTAGGAGAGCACATCATCTTAGACATATAGTAATTTTATGTTTGTTTTCATCACAATTAAACTGGCAGCGTCATGGTTAATATACATCAACTAAACAAAATAATGTGTTAATTTTCGGTTTAGCAACAAGATGTTTAATTTGTGCTTTTAGTATTTGTTTTCAGCTATAATTGCATGTTTCTTGCCATCTGCTCTCATCTTAAGCAATCAGTTATTTCAGATCACATAATATTAGATGTGGTTGTTTCAGCACGTGTATTTAAACTGACAGTCAGACAGATGCTCGTCCACCCATTCACATGTTTATATTCACCTGTACGTACACAGACTTTTCTCTTAAATAAAGTCTTCTACAGTATACGCTGCACTGTTGAGCTCTGATAGTGACATTCACTAAGAAAGTGTTTGCAGACGATAAATATTGGGACATTTGTTAATAAGGACAAGGTAATTAATTTCATGCATGGCTGACCAGAAAAGCTTGTCCTCTATAATAGAGCTATTCCTGTTTGTAATATATGAAATGGTCATATATACAGCACTGTGACCAAGAAGGGAGGAAATCTCTTCTAATTATTGAGTTTAGGTGTTTCAGCCAACAACATGATAGAAAATCATTTAGATTGTTTACAAATCCATAAAAAGGTCAATAAAACATGGTTTGCAAGCCTGGTGTGGACAAACTCCAGTGGTCTGCACAGATCTCTGACCCCAAACAAACTGAAAACCTTTGGGATGAATTACATTACATTACATTTTACATTTTTGGCATTTAGCAGACACCTTTATCCAAAGCAACTTACATTACAGTTACAGTATACAGTCTGAGCAACCAAGGGTTAAGGGCCTTGCTCAATGGCCCAACAGCAGCAACCTAGCGGTAGGGCTTGAACCAGCAACCTTTGGATCACTAGTCCTGTGCCTTAACCACTAGGCTACGGCTTGCCCCATCCAGTTGAACCATCCAGTGTGAGTCAGACATCAGTGTCTGACCCTTCAAATGCGTTTTGAATAAATTGGCACAAGGACAGCACAGTGGTTCGATGGGTAGCACTGTTGCCTCACAGTAAGAAGATCCTGGGTTTGATTCTCAGGTGGAGTGGTCTGGGTCCTTTCTGTGTAAATTTTGCATGTTCTCCCTGTGTCCATGTGGGTTTCCTCCCACAGTCCAAAGACGTGCAAGTGAGGTGAATTGGAGACACTAACTTGTTCATGACTGTTTGACATTAAAAACTTGAACTGCTGAGTCTTGTGTAACCAGTAACCACCTGTCCTGTCATGAATGTAACCGAAGTGTGTGAAACATGATGTTAAAATCCTAATAAATTAATTAATAGAATGGCACAAATTCCTACTGACAAACTCCATTCCTCAGACACCATGTCCATAATAAAGCTCTTAGTTTTGGAAGGAGATTATTGAAAACAATCTTATGATGAGATGACCACACACTTTTGTCCAAATGGTCATTAATGTTAGAGCAAAGAACAGCCTTCCACTGATACATCTTTCTAATTAAAAGCAACACCAACAGTTTCTGCTTGTGTCATAGGAAGCCTGAGAAAGAGAGAGAGAGAGAGAGAGAGAGAGAGAGAGAGAGAGAGAGAGAGAGAGAGAGAGAGAGAGAGAGAGAGAGAGAGATAAAAACGCCGCCATCAGCTTTGGACTTATCTTTATTCGCTCACATCACACGTCGAGGACTCAAGTTTCTGATACTGATTAGTATTCTGGCATTTACATAATAGCATTGTTTTATCTTCAAAGAGCTTTTGATTCCTGTATTGTTTCTTTTAGGGAAATCAGAGTCTAGAAGCTTCTGTCTGATGAGCTGAAAGCAATAGAGGAACTTGGCAGACCTCATGTGTCATTTAGTTTGTTAAAAGTTATCATTATTATACAAAATATCATAGAAAACAAATGATACAAAAGTAATATAACACTGAACCAATTTACCAAATTTACCAGTTTATGACATTTAATTGTTAGTTTATGTATTGAGACCACATGTTGTATAGACTAGCAAGGGCTACAGATTACAGGATCATGCCCATCTGTTATGCCTTTATGGCTGGCATGGGGCACGGAGGCTCAGATGACCTACAGTGCCAGTTTCTTTAATCAGCAGAAGATTCCTGCAAACTCTGGTAAAGTTCTGGTTTCGTTCCAGTGCGCTCTCTGTAAACTGACTAGTAAGAGCCATTAGCAGATACTAACTTTTCGTTCTAATCTTAAATTTAATCGCATGCTGGTAATTAATATTATAATTAAAGTCCATTTCTTTGAAAATCGGCCACGGAACGTGAAACAAATCTTTTCCCGTATAATTTATCAAAATTTAAGGTTTGTGTTTAGTCATGTAACATTTTTCATTCATGTAGCGTTCAAGTGTCTCACGTTTACTGGTTAATTTGCACTATGATGCGGTTCTAGCAATCCTACGGCCATTCAGTTAGCAATCGCTTAGTCAAAATGTCAAAGTCTAAAGCGGCTAAAAACTCCCAACCAATTGTGTGGCCGTAAAGGGGAGGGGGGTGTTCAAACACGGACGATAATTTTTGTATTTAAGATGAAGCCTTGCACCGTCAATGGATGTTCTAAGTTTACATTCTATTAAGGTAGCTGTGTGCCGCTCAGGTGGCGCAGCGGTAAAGTACGCTAGCGCACCAGAGTTGGGTTTCTAGATGCATCGTATCGAAACTCAGCTCTACCTTTCCGACTGGGTTGGGCAGCAGTATGAACAACGCTTGGCTGTTGTTCAGGGTTAGGGGTAGAGTCGGAGCATAGGTCCTCATAACTGGTGCGACTGCGGCCCCTGCTGGTTGACTGACGGCGCCTGCACAGGGCTGAGGAATAACATTGAGGGGGGTGTGACCCTCCGTGCGCAGTGTCTCTCGGTGTATGAACTCGGCTCGTGCAGGTGAAAAATGCAAGTCTGTACTGATTGCCTGCCGGAGGGGGCGCAAGTCAGTTGAGTGGCGTCCTCAGTCAGCGGCAAAAGGGTCGAATCAGTATAGAGGACACAATCAGGGTAATTGGACACGATTAGAATAGGGATAAAAATTGGGGGAAAAAAAGTAGGAAAAAATAGATAATTAAAAAAAAGAAAAAAAAGAAAGGTAGCTGTGCCGTGTATTGTAGCTTCCATTGATTCTACCATTGAATTTATTGTTATATAATGACTGCCGTGAAATGTGGCTCTTTTCTGTGAAAATCTGTGAAATCTGTGATTTTTGAAGAATGAGGCCCATGAAATTAAGCAAAATTATAATGAAATAAAAAAACTACACAGTGTTTTACTCCATTTATTTTAACATTTGCCACTTACATTTACATTTGTGGCATTTTATCCAAAGTGACTTACAATATACAGTCTAAGCAATTCAGTAAATTCAGAAAATCGCCAAACTTGAAGGCAGAGACCAGATTAAGGAGTATATGAGGATTTGCTTGACTCTTTAATAGCTGTAGTCAACAATACTGTTTCTGTAGCTGCTCTGGACACCACTGCTCCATGATCAGAAAGTCTTTCTGTCAAGGCTGTGACTCCATGGTCACAACTGAGTGCTCGACTTAACTGGTAAGCTGTTCCACACTGTGTCAGCCTGACACAACGACCCGCGGGGGGGAGTGAGACGGCAGCCGCTCTGACCGCCGTTCTCATCTCCTGATCCAACATTGCAGCTTTACATTGGAAAACAGATTCTCTATTTTAGAAGAATGTGAGGAACATTCGCGGTCCTTTACTTCAGCTGTCTGCCAGCTGTGTGCTTAGTTGTTGAACAATCGACGTGCCAGACTCAGGAGGTCAAAAGGAGCAGGGTGTATGCTCCTACCCACGGCTTACTAGCATCATCACTGTCGCCTCACATTCGCCTCGATTCCCAGCTGGAGCAGTCCGGGTCCTTTCTGTGTGGAGTTTGCATGTTCTCTTAATGTGTGTGTGGGTTTCCTCCAGGAGCTCTGGTTTCCTCCCACAGTCCGATAACATGCAAGTGAGGTGAATTGGAGATACAGTAGACCCTTGACTTACCTTGGTTCCAGAGGGCTGTTCATAAGTCAAAGTGTTTGTTAGTTAAACCTATTTTTCCCATAAGAAATAATGTAAATAGAATTAATCCGTGCCAGACCTCCCAAACCCCCTTACCTAACCTCTCTAATGTCTTAAATGGTATTTTTTGTTATAAATACAAGTATATTTTCCCTTAAATGTTAAATTATAGAATAGACATTCCTGTAATAAACAATAATAAACAACAATACACAGTAGCACTGTACTGTACATGAACACACATCACATTTCAGTACAGTACATGTGCTGTACCATACATAATACATTTCCTCCTTTTTTTATAAAATGTATCTACCAGAAACAACAACAACTCTCATATTGTGTAGGTGTAATTGCACGAAAAAAAGAATACTTTACTGAGCCGACTTCCTTCTTATCACTCACTCACTGTCCCCTCTGTCTGATACACAGTGACACCTACTGGCAGGAGTAATTATACAACAACAAATGTAATAGACACTGCGCTTTCTCTGCACCTTCTTTGGGGACATTTTAACATAGAATTTTACAAAATATAAAGAAAACACCAGAAAAACACTGTCCGCTGTCTGAATGTTCGCTCTCTAGAGAGACGGTCGGAGTCAACTTGTTACTGACGTCACGTGTTTCACGAATTTCGGTTCGTAATCCAAAATTTGTTCGTACATTAAGTTGAAAAAGATCATTCGTAACCCAAGGGTCTACTGTACAAAATTGTCCATGACTGTGTTTGACATTAAAACTTGTAATCTGATGAATCTTGTGTAACCAGTAACTACCTGTCCTGTCATGAATGTAACCAAAGTGTGTAAAACATGACATTAAAATCCTAATAAATAAATAAATAACTAGCATCCTCACAACTACAGACAGCTTCAACCTGGCATATTCCTTTTGCAAAGAATGTACACAATGCTGATATGTGGGAGTTTCTAAAGTTAGAAATATTTAAAGAAGTCTGGCCATTGTCCACTCGTTTTCACCAGCCAGAGAGACTTCACAGAGTTGTGGACATTCATTTACTGTCTGCAAGAAACTTCTGTGATTATTCACATTCACAAATTTGTGGCCAGAGGTCAGAGGTCCCAAAATAGGACTTTTATTTTTTAAGCTGTTCTCTTAAATCCTGTAAAAACGTGTTTTTATTTCTGAACTTATTCCGACCCTGGAAAGAGGGATTGGTTGATTTAGCCACACTTTAAATCTGCACAGCTGGCTACAGGAGACGTGTTCTTCACGTAAGCTAGTTTTTATTGATCTTCTTTGGAATCGTTCTTTGGAATCGTTCTTTGGAATCGTTCTTTGGAATCGTTCTTTGGAATCGTTCTTTGGAATCGTTCTTTGGAATCGTTCTTTGGAATCGCTTGGAAGGGCCAGTGATAGCTCAGTGGTTAAGGTACTGGACTATTAAACAGAAGGTTGCCGGTTCAAGCCCCACCACCACCAAGTTGCCACTGTTGGGTCCCTGAGCAAGGCCCTTAACCCTCAATAGCTCATTGTGTAAGTCGCTTTGGATAAAAGCGTCTGCTAAATGCTGAAAATGTAAATGTTCTTATTTCTTTAGGTATGAAGGAATTCACTTCTGTAACCTAAGTACCTGGAGCTCCGGTTTCCTCCCACAGTACAAAGACATGCAAGTGAGGTGAACTGGAGACACTAAATTGTCCATGACTGTGTTTGATATAACCTTGTGAACTGATGAACCTTGAGTAATGAGTAACTACCGTTCCTGTCATGAATGTAACCAAAGTATAAAACATGACGTTAAAATCCTAATAGAAATACGATATTCCAAGATCTCCGCGATTAAGAAGCATAATAATCAACCCTCGCCGTAATCATGATCACCTGTTTTTTATTGTGTTATCATTAAATATGTATATAAGTTACCCATGCTCCATGTTGAGGGCTGTTGAGGTAAAATAAGGTAAGGAGGCCAGCACAGCTTAGCCTTAAACCCTCCTTGTTGTAGCCTGCTCACGTAACCTAAATGTCTATGTTCTTTGCTATTGTTGCCTTAGTCCATGTGCCTTGTTCTAGCCTGACCTTGAGATCCATGTACCTTGTTGTAGCCTAGCTTTAGTATTACTACAATAACTATGTGCTTTATACTAGCCTGATCTTAGTAGAATCTTAGTTCTAGTCTCTGTCTTGTTCTTGTCTTGGTGCTTCCCATCATGTCTTGGCCCTCATATTTTTAGCAGTTAGCTTAGCTTTAGTTTAGGATTCAGCATGTGTTTGTTTAGTACAGTTTAAGGTTCATGTAAGTTTATGAGTTGATTCTCAACACTTACAAGTCTTAGTTAGCATTTAGCATTAGCATAGCTGTTAGCTTAGCATTAGCATGATTATGTAGCTCCCCCTTGTGTCAACCTTGTTCCTTCTTTTTTGCCTGCCTTGCCATTGTGGTTCTCTGCTCATGTGTCCTGTTAAATAATCCGTCTTAGACCCACAGACTAGCATAACACCCCACTCCCCACAAGCCACTGCACTTGTTGTCAGGTGTCTGAGAGCTGATCATGCTTACTGTTATTTATATATATATATATATATATTTTTTTTTTATTATTATTATTTTTTAATGCATTTTCTCCCCTTTTTAGCGCGTCCAATTGCCCGATTGTGCCATGCTTCCTCTCCACTAATGCCAGCCCCGGCTCTGATTGAGGAGAATGAAGCTAACCCACACCCCCTCCGACACGTGGGCAGCAGCCGTATGCATTTTGTCACCTACACCAGACGAGATCAGCTGCAGACCAGCTCTGTGTATGGAGAGACACACCCTGATTCGCACTCTCTCCCCGTCTCTGTGCAGGCGCCATCAGTCAGCCAGCAGAGGTCGTAACTGCATTAGTTATGAGAGAGTCCCTATCCAGCTCAATATCCCACCCCTATATGAACAGCAGGCCAGTCGTTGTAGATGTGGCCGCTCAGCCTTAGCCAGCAAGCAGAGCTGAGACTCGATACGATGTATTCGAGATCCCAGTTCTGATTCCAGCGTGTATTTTACCGCTGCACCACTTGAGCAGCATGCTTTACTGTTATTTAATAATAATTTTTCCATCCTGAGCAACTTGGTGTCCACAGAAACATTAACGGTGCTCAGGCTTTACAAACAGGAGAAAGGCTCAATTCACTGTGTGACCATCAATAAGCGGAGTAAGTCATTACTGGGCAATTACACATTTAATCACATAGTGAACTAAATTCAGCTTTTCTACATACACAAGTTCAGTACTGCGCTGCACTTTCTAAGAATTTCACAACTGAACTGTTACAAAACCAATATGTTTAAGCTAATTACTATTTATAGGCCCTCTGGTCCCTATTCTGGATTTATTTGAGATCTTGCCGACTTTATTTTTAGTTTAATACTATCAACTGATCAGGTCTTAATTGTTAGACACTTTATTATTTATTATGAAAATAAGCATGATCTGTAAAAAATGCATTTGACTTGAAGTATCACCCCCGAATATAATGGGATCAACTTACCGCTTTAGACATACTGTACCTTACAGACTTAATATTAAATCTTGGTATTGAGAGGGACAAGCTTGCTGTTCTACCACAGAATGACTTTTCAGATCACCCTCTCTTAACATCCGAACTGTGTTTATCTAATATTATTCGTCACATCAATTAGGGCTGCCACTAAGACTATTTTTCTATCGATGAATCTATAGACTATATATCTATAAAAATTCTATATATATATTTTATCAATTGGTTGATAAATCTAAACGATTAATTTTCCTCCTACAAATTTAATTCAGAATCTCATTTAAGCTTCTTTTATTTTAACAACAAACTGTATGGCATGATATGGCACAAAACTAAATGTAAACAGGGTTTATAGATAGATAGATTAGATAGATAGATAGATAGATAGATAGATAGATAGATAGATAGATAGATAGATAGATACAGTGCCTTGCAAAAGTATTCAGCCCCCTTGAACTTTTCAACCTTTTGCCACATTTCAGGCTTCAAACATAACGATATGAAATTGTAATTTTTTGTGAAGAATCAACAACAAGTGGGACACAATCGTGAAGTGGAACGAAATTTATTGGATATTTTAAACTTTTTTTTGAAATAAAAAACTGAAAAGTGGGGCGTGCAATATTATTCAGCCCCCTTGCGTTAATACTTTGTAGCGCCACCTTTTGCTGCGATTACAGCTGCAAGTCGCTTGGGGTATGTCTCTATCAGTTTTGCACATCGAGAGACAGACATTTTAGGCCATTCTTCCTTGCAAAACAGCTCGAGCTCAGTGAGGTTGGATGGAGAGCGTTTGTGAACAGCAGTTTTCAGCTCTTTCCACAGATTCTCGATGGGATTCAGGTCTGGACTTTGACTTGGCCATTCTAACACCTGGATACGTTTATTTGTGAACCATTCCATTGTAGATTTTGCTTTATGTTTTGGATCATTGTCTTGTTGGAAGATAAATCACCGTCCCAGTCTCAGGTCTTTTGCAGACTGCAACAGGTTTTCTTCCAGAATGGTCCTGTATTTGGCTCCATCCATCTTCCCATCAATTTTAACCATCTTCCCTGTCCCTGCTGAAGAAAAGCAGGCCCAAACCATGATGCTGCCACCACCATGTTTGACAGTGGGGATGGTGTGTTCAGGGTGATGAGCTGTGTTGCTTTTACGCCAAACATAACGTTTTGCATTGTGGCCAAAAAGTTCGATTTTGGTTTCATCTGACCAGAGCACCTTCTTCCACATGTTTGGTGTGTCTCCCAGGTGACTTTTTATAGATATCTTTGAGAAATGGCTTTCTTCTTGCCACTCTTCTATAAAGGCCAGATTTGTGCAGTGTACGACTGATTGTGTCCTATGGACAGAGTCTCCCACCTCAGCTGTAGATCTCTGCAGTTCATTCAGAGTGATCATGGGCCTCTTGGCTGCATCTCTGATCAGTCTTCTCCTTGTTTGAGCTGAAAGTTTAGAGGGACGGCCGGGTCTTGGTAGATTTGCAGTGGTCTGATACTCCTTCCATTTCAATATGATCGCTTGCACAGTGCTCCTTGAGATGTTTAAAGCTTGGGAAATCTTTTTGTATCCAAATCCGGCTTTAAACTTCTCCACAACAGTATCTTGGACCTGCCTGGTGTGTTCCTTGGTCTTCATGATGCTCTCTGTGCTTTAAACAGAACTCTGAGACTGTCACAGAGCAGGTGCATTTATACGGAGACTTGATTACACACAGGTGGATTCTATTTATCACCATCAGTCATTTAGGTCAACATTGGATAATTCAGAGATCCTCACTGAACTTCTGGAGTGAGTTTGCTGCACTGAAAGTAAAGGGGCTGAATAATATTGCACGCCCCACTTTTTAGTTTTTTATTTCTAAAAAAAGTTTAAAATATCCAATAAATTTCGTTCCACTTCACGATTGTGTCCCACTTGTTGTTGATTCTTCACAAAAAATTACAATTTCATATCGTTATGTTTGAAGCCTGAAATGTGGCAAAAGGTTGAAAAGTTCAAGGGGGCTGAATACTTTTGCAAGGCACTGTAGATAGATAGATAGATAGATAGATAGATAGATAGATAGATAGATAGATGGGGTCTGAACACAGGGTCAGTCATCGGAGTCCCTGGAGCTGGATTTGAACCGCCAATCTTCTGGTTGATAGCCCAAAGCTCTACCCACTAGGCTACCACTGTCCCTAAATGTCCATATTATTCATATTATATATTATAGCAGAAATAAAATAGTTAGAGGTGGGCACGTCTCATTAAGTCCAACATACAGTAACGACAAAATGATCCCAGGTTCTAACCTTCACATTCACTCAAAACTTACTTCACAATGTAAGCTATGTAAACAAAGTGTTAAGTGTTAAGGCGCATTCACATGAGAAGCTTTTTGTGCTTTGAGCGCCACGGCAACCGGAAAAATCGTGAGCCCAACGCAGCAAAGTGCACAGCCGTCTAACTGAACTCGCTAAGCAATACAGTATTCCAAGATCTCCACGATTAGGAAGCTTAATGAAACAATATAGAAGTAAAAATGCACCCTAACTGAACTCGCTAAGAAATACAGTATTCCAAGATCTCCACGATTAAGAAGCTTAATGAAACAATATAGACGTGCAACATCACGCTAGTGCTGCTGTGGTACCATCAAAGCTTTGCACAGTGTACAAACCACCTTTTTGTTTTGTGCCAGTTTTAAGTATCACCAAACTTTTGATGATGTTTTGGAGAACTTTAAGCTTTTCTTTGAAAGCTCTCTACAATCGTCCTCTGACTCAGTGGCATTTCTTAAGACCGCGCTTAATGCCGCCAACCAGTGACTGGACCAAATACGACTGAGGTCATGCACACAGCAAGTTGTGCTGAGGGAATCATATGACCACTTATATGAATGGAAACATTGTAGAGATGAAAAAGAATCATTTATAAACATAGTTTTAAAAATGCTGCCTCAATTTAAAATATTGACGTTGACACATTTTTAGCATCGACGTCATGGACTAGGTCGACCAATTGTGGCAGCCCTACTATCAATTTAAAAATACTATTACATTTATGTCTGAAGCAGTGTTCATTATTAACCTACCAGAATTGAGCAGCTTCAACTGGCAACCAGACACTTAGAATCTGTATTCCACACAACCTTCTACAGTTGACCCTTAAGTTACGAGCCGTTTACCATATGAACATTTTGGGTTACGAACGATCTTTTTCAACTTAACGTACGAACAAATTTCAGAATACGAACCGAAATTCGCGAAAAACGTGACGTCACGAACAAGTTGACTCCGAGCGTCTCTCTCTCTATATATATATATACAGTATATATACAGTGAGCGAACATTTGGACAGCGGACGGTGTTTTTTCAGTGTTTTCGTTATATTTTGTAAAATTCAATATCAAAATGTCCACAAACAAGGTGCAGAGGAAGCGCAGTGGTGAGAAAATTAACAAATCTATTACTGTTTGTTGTTGTATAATTCCTCCTGCCAGTAGCTGTCACTGTGTATCAGACAGAGGGGAGAGTGAGAGAGAAGAAGGAAGTCGGCTGAGTAAAGTATTCTTTCTTTCATGCAGTTACACCTACAAAATACAACACTTGAAATAAAGAAGGAGAGAATAGAGAAATATGAGAGTTATTGTTGTTTCTGGTAGATACATTTTATACAAAAAGAAGGAAATGTATTATGTATGGTACAGCACATGTACTGTACTGAAATGATGTGTGTTTTATGTACAATACAGTACTACTGTGTATTGTTGTTTATTATTGTTTATTACAGTAATGTTTATTCTATAATTTAAGGTTTAAGGGAAAATATACAGTACTTGTATTTACAAAAAAAAGAGCATTTAAGACATTAGAAAGGTTAGGTAAGGGGGTTTGGGAGGTCTGGCATGGATTAATTCTGTTTACATTATTTCTTATGGGAAAAATAGGTTTAACTAACGAACATTTTGACTTTGTCTACTGTATTTTAATGCAGCACCAGTTAAATTATTTTTAAAAGAGAAAATGTTTGCTCCATGGTATAACGACCACACACGTGTTTTAAAACAGACACCACGAAAATTAGACTGCCAGTGGTGGCACTTCACACTGGAGGTGATTCAGATAGCATGAAAAGATGCCCTAACAGAGTATTAACATATTTTTTAAAAACAAATCTTTATATTTTTTTCTTTCTAATAGAATAATAAGAAAAATCTAAGATTCCTTTTTTTTTCCATTTTTTCTCAATTTTCCTCCCAATCTAGTCGCATCCAATTACCTGATTGTATTATGCTCTCTCTACTGATGCTGACCTCCACTCTGACTGAGGAGAGCGAGACTGACACACGCCCCCTTCCGACACGTGTTTAGTAGTCAACTGCATCTTTTCACCTGCATGAGGCGAGTTCATTTGTGGATCAGCTTTGTGTACAGAGAGCCACACCCTAATCAGCATTATTCCTCATAGGTCCCTATCTGGCTTCCCACCCCGTATTAACAACAAGCCCATCGTTGTTCATGTGGCCGCCCAGCTCAGCCGGAGGGCAGAGCTGAGTTTCCAACCGATGAGTTTGAGATGTCAGCTCTGGTGCGCTAGTGTGTTTTACAGCTGTGCCACCTAAGTGGCAAGATACCTTTTTGATACAGTATCAAAAAAAAAATGTAACAGCAACAAAATCTAATATATCGTCCAACTTTACTAGTAATGACTTTCTAATATTATTTTAATATTAAGATTCAAATTGAAGTGTTCCTCATTCCCCTAGTAAGCAGCAACTCACCATGAGCAGCCAGGGTGCTGATAGTGTCTCATCCAACGATGTTACACAATTACATTCCTGTAATCCAATCCACCAAAATGAGCTAATTTCATTGATTAAATCATCAAAGTCATCATCATGTCTACTTGACCCAATTCCAACCTGCTTACTTAAAAAATTACTTCCTATCATAGATCCCTTGCTTCTATAATATAAAAAATATAAATATATCACTTAGCATTAGTTATGTACCCAACGCCTTTAAATGTGTAATATTTAACCCCTGATCTAATCTAAATAGAAACCTAATCTTAATACAATAATCAGCCATAACATTAAAACCACCTTGTTTCTACACTTACTGTCCATTTTATCAGCTCCACTTACCATATAGAAGCACTTTGTAGTTCTACAATTACTGACTGTAATCTATTTCTCTACATACTTTTTTAGCCTGCTTTCACTCTGTTCTTCAATGGTCAGTACCATCACAGAGCAGGTATTATTTAGGTGGTGGATCATTATCAGCACTGCAGTGACACTGACATGGTGGTGGTGTGTTAGTGTGTGTTGTGCTGGTACGAGTGGATAAGACACAGCAGCGCTGATGGAGTTTTTAAACACCTCACTGTCACTGCTGGACTGAGAATAGTCCACCAACCAAAAACATCCAGCCAACAGCGCCCTGTGACCACTGATGAAGGTCAAGAAGATGACCAACTTAAACAGCAGCAATAGATGAGCGATCGTCTCTGACTTTACATCTACAAGGTGGACCAACTAGGTAGGAGTGTCTAATAGAGTGGACAGTGAGCGGACACGATATTTAAAAACTCCAGCAGCGCTGCTGTGTCTGAGCCACTCATACCAGCACAACACACACTAACACACCACCACCATGTCAGTGTCACTGCAGTGCTGAGAATGATCCACCACCTAAATAATACCTGCTCTGTGGGGGTCATGACCATTGAAGAACAGCATGAAAGAGGTCTAACAAAGTATGTAGAGGAACAGATGGACTACAGTCAATAATTGTTGAACTACAAAGTGCTTCTATATGGTAAGTGGAGCTGATAAATGAACAGTGAGTGTAGAAACCAGGAGGTGGTTTTAATGTTATGGCTGATCAGTGTATTTCCCATATGCACAGAAATAATATTCATCAAACAATTAAGTCAGGATTTAGACCCAACCAGAGTACTGAAACTGCATTCATTAGGGTAGGTAACGATTTATTAATGATCTCCGATAATAGCTGCATCTTTTGTTGCACATATCTTGGCACAGTGTTTGATACTATAGATTAAAATATTTTTCTCGGATAGGTTAGAGAATACAGTAGGTGTTACAGGTCTTACACTCTCTTGGTTTAACCCAGTTAAAGTCCTCATTAAACACCTCAAAGATGCTTTGGTGAAACTCAAAATAAAACATCTACTGCTTGAAAACCACTAGGAGATTTAAATCGGTTCTGACCCACCTGCTAAAGATATTGGCAGTTTGGTTACAGAATCATGTCCTTCTGCCTTGCCAAATATGGAGGCTCAGATAATTGATGTGTTAATTCATCTTCACTGACGGTCACCTGCACCTCGATAAATATTACTTCACTCCAGGACAAAGTGTTTTTATTTATCACGGTTTCTTCCTCACAGTTCTGTCGACTCCTTTGTTAGAAACCTGTGATGCCAGGCTTGACCCAGTCTAGTTTCCTGCTGGCGCTGATGCCATAATACTTGATCTGTTTTTGGGAATACAAGGTGTGTTAGAACATCAAGAAATCTTGGGGCTCCAATCTTTCACTGCAGTGTCATTTGCTGAGTCTGAGCGAAAGAGCCCTGCAAAACCGGAGTATGCACGGGAAGAACTCATCACACAGACAGTCAGAGTAAGCTTCTGTTTTATTTCAGGGCTGTGTACATGAGAATGTGAGCCTGCGTCTAAGCCTAGTGGAATTTTAATAGTAGAGCACAAAGAGAATTATTTAGAGCATAGCACAGAACCAGGATAATGGTTAGGGGTGTCGGGGTTGTTAACATTCGGATGGGCAACAAAACCTGTCGAAGGTGCTGTGGTTAACTAATAATGAAATGAGCACCTCTGTTGTAACACAGAGGTCAGAGGCAGAAGGACAAGTTACCAAAGGTTTATGGACACCTTGATATTTGACAACCCCAAATCAGAAGAAGTTGGGACAGAAAGTTTCTTACATTTACTTGAGATATTTTATGTTTTATCTGCTCAACTTCATTTCATTTATTAATAAACATCCATTCCTGCATTTCAGGTCTGCAACACATTCCAAAAAAAGTTGGGACAGTAAAGCATTTACCACTTTGTAATGTTGCCATTCCTTTTCACCACACTTAAAAGACGTTTTGGCACCGAGGAGACCAAGTGATTTAGTGTTTCAGCTTTTATTTTTTCTCATTCTTCCTGCAAACACGTCTTAAGATGTGCAACAGTACGGGGTCATCGTTGTTGCATTTTTCCTTTTAAAATTGTCTACTGGGGACAGGTCAGGACTGCAGGCAGGCCAGTCCAGTACCTGTACCCTCTTCTTCTGCAGCCATGGCTTTGTAATGTGTGCAGCATGTGGTTTTGCATCGTCTTGTTAAAAAATGCTGGACATCCCTGGAAAAGACGACGTCTTGAAGGCAGCACATGTTGCTCTAAGATCTCAATGTACTTTTCTGTATTAATGCTGCCATCACAGAAGTGTTAATGACCTTTACCAAGAGCACTGACACAGCCCCATACCATGACAGACCCTGGCTTTTGGACTTGTTGCTGATAACAGTCTGGATGGTCCTTTTCATCTTTGTGTCCATTTTTTTTTCCCCAAAAAAATGACCTGGAATGCTGCTTTTGTACCAAACCATGATTACAATCACCTGTTGACATCACCTGTTCGGAATAACATAATTATTTAGTTTTTTCACCTCATTACTAGCCTTAAATTGCCCCCGTCCCAACTTTTTTTGGAATGTGTTGCAGGCCTGAAATGCAGGAATGGATGTTTATTAACAAATGAAATGAAGTTGAGCAGATAAAACATAAAATATCTCAGGTTCATCCTGTCTGCAATCAAATAAAAGTCAAAGTAAATGTAAGAAACTCTGTATTTTTATTTTATTTGGATTTTCCATACTGTCCAAACTTTTTCTGATTTGGGGTTGTACCTAACAGTGTGTTACAAGGGAACTGCCCTGCACTAGTTAGTGAGATGGGGTGCCGCTCGTGCAGTACCGTCCCTAACTTTTTCTGAATTTCCTTCATTTACTCTTTTTTTGCCAAGAACTTGGATGTTGTAAGCGCTCTGACCAGATTGTGAGAACCAGTTTTTATTTCTGCTCTTTTACTTTTTATTTGTTACTTTATTTCCATTGTTTTGGCCACTTACTTTATCTTCCCTTTACCATGTAAAATGTGTTTTGTTTTTACTCAGACCGGCTTTTAATCAGAAAAAGTAAAAAATTACTTTTATAAAATGTTATATGCTAGACTGTTTAGAGAAGCTTCCATTAACTCTCTACAGTTGTTTAAATTGACTGTTGGTCTCCATGACTTTTTGAAATGTCTAATTTCGTCTCCACCATATTTTACGCCCCTGCTCTTTTAATATGCTTGTTTTTTTGTCACCGTGACTTTTTGAAAGGTCTTGTTTTTTCTCTGCCACTGTTTTTTTTATGTTTGCTTATGTTATTCTGTCACTGCTTAGTTTTGTCTGATCTGAACTTCAGCTCTTTTAGAAATGCATGTTTTTTTGTCATGACTTTTTAAATGTCTGGTTTTGTTTAACCTTTTTTAAAAGCCTACCACTATTTTTGCACATGCACTCCTCTGACGTGTGTCTGCGGCAGGTTAATGGAGGGGGTCTCATTACTGTGCCGAGGACCACACTGAGGACCACACTGTTTCCTTCATGCTTTTCTACTGCTTATATTGACCAGGCAGTATGCTTATCTGTCTGTCTATCTATTTATCTAGATCTATCTATCTGTCTATCTAGATCTATCTATCTATCTATCTATCTATCTATCTATCTATCTATCTATCTATCTATCTATCTATCTATCTATCTATCTATCTATCTATCTATCTATCTATCTACCTGTCTGTCTGTCTGTCTATCTATATATCTGTCTATCTATCTGTCTATCTAGATCTATCTATCTATCTATCTATCTATCTATCTATCTATCTATCTATCTGTCTATCTATCTATCTATTTGGATATCTGTCTGTCTATCTATCATCTCTGTCTATTTATATGTCTGTCTGTCTATCTGTCTGTCTATCTAGATCTATCTATCTATCTGTCTGTCTGTCTGTCTGTCTGTCTGTCTGTCTGTCTGTCTGTCTGTCTGTCTATCTATCTATCTATCTATCTATCTATCTATCTATCTATCTATCTATCTATCTATCTATCTATCTGTCTTTCTATCTATCTAGATCTATCTGTCTATCTATTTATATGTCTGTCTCTCTATCTGTCTATCTATCTAGATTTATCTATTTGTCTATCTGTCTGTCTATCTGTCTGTCTATCTAGATCTATCTATCTATACATCTGTCTGTGTATCTATCTAAAATAATCTGTCTATCTATCTATCTATCTATCTATCTATCTATCTATCTATCTATCTATCTATCTATCTATCTATCTATCTATCTATCTATCTATCTATCTATCTATCTATCTATCTATCTATCTATCTATCTATCTATCTTTCTGTTTGTCTGTCTATCTATATATCTGTCTGTCTATCTGCATGTCTGCCCATCTATCTATCTAGATCTATCTGTCTATATATCTGTCTGTCTATCTACAGTGTATCACAAAAGTGAGTACACCCCTCACATTTCTGCAAATATTTCATTATATCTTTTCATGGGACAACACTATAGACATGAAACTTGGATATAACTTAGAGTAGTCAGTGTACAACTTGTATAGCAGTGTAGATTTACTGTCTTCTGAAAATAACTCAACACACAGCCATTAATGTCTAAATAGCTGGCAACATAAGTGAGTACACCCCACAGTGAACATGTCCAAATTGTGCCCAAATGTGTCGTTGTCCCTCCCTGGTGTCATGTGTCAAGGTCCCAGGTGTAAATGGGGAGCAGGGCTGTTAAATTTGGTGTTTTGGGTACAATTCTCTCATACTGGCCACTGGATATTCAACATGGCACCTCATGGCAAAGAACTCTCTGAGGATGTGAGAAATAGAATTGTTGCTCTCCACAAAGATGGCCTGGGCTATAAGAAGATTGCTAACACCCTGAAACTGAGCTACAGCATGGTGGCCAAGGTCATACAGCGGTTTTCCAGGACAGGTTCCACTCGGAACAGGCTTCGCCAGGGTGGACCAAAGAAGTTGAGTCCACGTGTTCGGCGTCATATCCAGAGGTTGGCTTTAAAAAATAGACACATGAGTGCTGCCAGCATTGCTGCAGAGGTTGAAGATGTGGGAGGTCAGCCTGTCAGTGCTCAGACCATACGCCGCACACTGCATCAACTCGGTCTGCATGGTCGTCATCCCAGAAGGAAGCTGACGCACAAGAAAGCCCGCAAACAGTTTGCTGAAGACAAGCAGTCCAAGAACATGGATTACTGGAATGCCCTGTGGTCTGACGAGACCAAGATAAACTTGTTTGGCTCAGATGGTGTCCAGCATGTGTGGCGGCGCCCTGGTGAGAAGTACCAAGACAACTGTATCTTGCCTACAGTCAAGCATGGTGGTGGTAGCATCATGGTCTTGGGCTGCATGAGTGTTGCTGGCACTGGGGAGCTGCAGTTCATTGAGGGAAACATGAATTCCAACATGTACTGTGACATTCTGAAACAGAGCATGATCCCCTCCCTTCGAAAACTGGGCCTCATGGCAGTTTTCCAACAGGATAACGACCCCAAACACAACCTCCAAGATGACAACTGCCTTGCTGAGGAAGCTGAAGGTAAAGGTGATGGACTAAACCCAATTGAGCACCTGTGGCGCATCCTCAAGTGGAAGGTGGAGGAGTTCAAGGTGTCTAACATCCACCAGCTCCGTGATGTCATCATGGAGAAGTGGAAGAGGATTCCAGTAGCAACCTGTGCAGCTCTGGTGAATTCCATGCCCAGGAGGGTTAAGGCAGTGCTGGATAATAATGGTGGTCACACAAAATATTGACACTTTGGGCACAATTTGGACATGTTCACTGTGGGGTGTACTCACTTATGTTGCCAGCTATTTAGACATTAATGGCTGTGTGTTGAGTTATTTTCAGAAGACAGTAAATCTACACTGCTATACAAGCTGTACACTGACTACTCTAAGTTATATCCAAGTTTTATTTCTATAGTGTTGTCCCATGAAAAGATATAATAAAATATTTGCAGAAATGTGAGGGGTGTACTTACTTTTGTGATACACTGTATCTATATCTACTCGTATTTATTTACATACATGGGTGATTCTTCAATTGCGGGCTCTTTTGACCATCTTAACTTTTGAAAAATAAAATTAGGAATAATTTAGTTTTAATTATGTCAAGATAATGCTAGAGCAAAGACTTCATGATGGCTACAATTGAGCTTATATAGAATTTTAATATTTCATATTTATTTGCGAAGTGGCATAGCAAAATGTCATTATGTGTTGGTAATGACGTGTTGCGGTAATGAAAATGTTTTACTTTTTTTAAGAAAAAAACTAGACAGGCCATGGATTTGCTAAAGCTAGTCAACAGCTAGTACAAGATGCACTTTAAATACACATAAATAATGTGTACATTTCTTTTTTTTTTGGTAAAGTACTGCCATACTGATGTAAATGGGAATGACGCTGAATAAATATACTCTATGATCAGGAGGAATACATGATTACATTATTCACATTTCCAGACATTAAAATGTTAATCTTCTCTCATGGCTGGCAAGTGCTTCCTTGCAAGTCTTTGTTTCCATGGTTACAACATAAACAAGTGTTACCTTCAAATGATTCCCTACAGAAACCATACACTGTTGCGGTAATGACGATAATGCTGGGGACAGTAATATATTGCTCAAAAACATGCATAGGTTGTAGAAATATGAAAAAAAAATACATTTTGTTTCTTTTTAAGTTATTATAAAACTCATATTGTGATTTTTATAATGAATTGATCACTTTTTAGCATTTTATTAGAGCAGAGAAGTTTTAAAGTCTGGGTTGGGGACAAGGCCAAAGTAGCAAAGTTTTGATGTTTAAATCATCATAAAAAATGGAAATCATAATTATTTTGGTATGTAATTTTTTTTAAGTGATGCAATGAATGATCTTTTTAATACCTAAAATATTTGTTTTGTAATAAAGTATTTTTAACACAAATTTATAACTTAGGGACGTAAAAGTTCCCCCAATTGAAGAATCACCCATATACAGTGTATCACAAAAGTGAGTACACCCCTCACATTTCTGCAGATATTTAAGTATATCTTTTCATGGGACAACACTGACAAAATGACACTTTGACACAATGAAAAGTAGTCTGTGTGCAGCTTATATAACAGTGTAAATTTATTCTTCCCTCAAAATAACTCAATATACAGCCATTAATGTCTAAACCACCGGCAACAAAAGTGAGTACACCCCTTAGTGAAAGTTCCTGAAGTGTCAATATTTTGTGTGGCCACCATTATTTCCCAGAACTGCCTTAACTCTCCTGGGCATGGAGTTTACCAGAGCTTCACAGGTTGCCACTGGAATGCTTTTCCACTCCTCCATGATGACATCACGGAGCTGGCGGATATTCGAGACTTTGCGCTCCTCCACCTTCCGCTTGAGGATGCCCCAAAGATGTTCTATTGGGTTTAGGTCTGGAGACATGCTTGGCCAGTCCATCACCTTTACCCTCAGCCTCTTCAATAAAGCAGTGGTCGTCTTAGAGGTGTGTTTGGGGTCATTATCATGCTGGAACACTGCCCTGCGACCCAGTTTCCGGAGGGAGGGGATCATGCTCTGCTTCAGTATTTCACAGTACATATTGGAGTTCATGTGTCCCTCAATGAAATGTAACTCCCCAACACCTGCTGCACTCATGCAGCCCCAGACCATGGCATTCCCACCACCATGCTTGACTGTAGGCATGACACACTTATCTTTGTACTCCTCACCTGATTGCCGCCACACATGCTTGAGACCATCTGAACCAAACAAATTAATCTTGGTCTCATCAGACCATAGGACATGGTTCCAGTAATCCATGTCCTTTGTTGACATGTCTTCAGCAAACTGTTTGAGGGCTTTCTTGTGTAGAGACTTCAGAAGAGGCTTCCTTCTGGGGTGACAGCCATGCAGACCAATTTGATGTAGTGTGCGGCGTATGGTCTGAGCACTGACAGGCTGACCCCCCACCTTTTCAATCTCTGCAGCAATGCTGACAGCACTCCTGCGCCTATCTTTCAAAGACAGCAGTTGGATGTGACGCTGAGCACGTGCACTCAGCTTCTTTGGACGACCAACGCGAGGTCTGTTCTGAGTGGACCCTGCTCTTTTAAAACGCTGGATGATCTTGGCCACTGTGCTGCAGCTCAGTTTCAGGGTGTTGGCAATCTTCTTGTAGCCTTGGCCATCTTCATGTAGCGCAACAATTCGTCTTTTAAGATCCTCAGAGAGTTCTTTGCCATGAGGTGCCATGTTGGAACTTTCAGTGACCAGTATGAGAGAGTGTGAGAGCTGTACTACTAAATTGAACACACCTGCTCCCTATGCACACCTGAGACCTAGTAACACTAACAAATCACATGACATTTTGGAGGGAAAATGACAAGCAGTGCTCAATTTGGACATTTAGGGGTGTAGTCTCTTAGGGGTGTACTCACTTTTGTTGCCGGTGGTTTAGACATTAATGGCTGTATATTGAGTTATTTTGAGGGAAGAATAAATTTACACTGTTATATAAGCTGCACACAGACTACTTTTCATTGTGTCAAAGTGTCATTTTGTCAGTGTTGTCCCATGAAAAGATATACTTAAATATCTGCAGAAATGTGAGGGGTGTACTCACTTCTGTGATACACTGTACATTTGTGTATATACGTAAAAGCTAGTGGCAGAAACACATTTAAATGACACTAAAGCCCTTTACAGTTTTACAGTACATGTTTTAAGCCTATGTGATTCACCTTTCACATTCAGCTATAAACAGACATATTACCACAGCAGTTACATTCACAAAGAAACACAGACAGGTATTTCCACCGGGCTTTTTAACAACTCATCACAAAAGCTATAAAAAGTCTGATCTTTTCATAACTGCCACACGAACATTTAAACATTTGCCCAATTGTAATAATTATGCTTTCAATTTCACTAGGCATTTAAGTGTGTAATGACATACATATTTAATGTGAACCACAGCGTGAGAGCTTGATAATGCTTCATTAGAAGAGCATGGCATCTAATTACTTTGTGGTTTCACCTCATGAGAAGATCTGCATATACGCTGACAGAGCCCTGCAGGTCTACTGGACACTTCATGTAAACACGGTGCTCATGGCTGTGATGTCCACTTTCTAACCTGACTAATGATCGAAAAGCTGTACTTTAATAACATGGAAAAGTTTATTGCATGCAAAGCAACTATGTGATTTTAATGTTATGCTGCAAAGGTCGAGCTGACTTTTTTTTTACTTCACAAATCAACAAAAATGGCCACGGTGTTCACAAACATTTACACACAACTGTATGCTCAATTGTGGAACATTCTAGCAGTAGTTGTGACTAAAACAGTCAGACTTCTATTTGGCATTAAAAGAAAAATTTCACTGATGAGGCATAACATAATGACCACTTTCCTAATATTGTGTGTGTGTCCCTTTTGCTGCCAAAACCGCCCTGCAACTGCGATGCACTGTGTATTCTGACACCTTTCTATCATAACCAGCATTAACCTCTCCAGCAGTTTGAGCTACATTAGCTCGCCTGTTGGATCGGACCACACGGGTCGGCCTTCGCTCCCTACATGAATCAATGAGCCTTGGCCGCCCATGACCCTGTCGCCGGTTTACCACTGTTCCTTCCTTGGACCACTGTTCATAGATACTGACCACTGCAGACTGGGAACACCCCACAAGAGCTGTAGTTTTGGAGATGCTCTGACCCAGCCGTCTAGCCATCACAATTTAGCCCTTGTCAAACTCGCTCAAATTCTTACACTCGCCCATTTTTCCTGCTTCTAACATCAACTTTGAGGATAAAATGTTCTCTTACTGCCTAATATATCCCACCCACTAACAGGTGCCGTGATGAAGAGATAATCAGTGTTATTCACTTCACCTGTCAGTGGTCATAATGTTATGCCTGGTCGGTGTACATACTGTATATACATATGTACATATATATTACAGTAAGGACACCTGATTTAATAAGACTGTGTCTATCTCACTTAAATCCATAAATAAATCATATCCACTATGATCTACTTGAATATGAAAACGTATAAACAAGCAGATGTTGCCTCAAGGGTTCGACTAAATAATTTACACCTGCATAAGCAAATGTTATTACACTTAAAATGAAATCCAGCTTGATACTATCATTAAAGATTAAGCTGCATTCAGATTACTGTTTTAAATCATTTTTTTAAATCATGTTTTTAATTCATGTTTTTGAATTATTCATGTTCACATATAGATTACTCTAAACATTTACAAAGATTATATTAATTATTGAATAAAAAGTAGCTACTGCAAGGCGTGCTTTATTTTAAATAGTGGTATTAATTATACTGTTTGTTTGTTTATTAGAATTTTAACGTCATGTTTTACACTTTTGGTTACATTCATGACAGGAATGATAGTTACTCATAACACAAGGTTCATCAGTTCACAAAGTTATATCGAACACAGTCCTGGTCTCCAACTCACCTCACTTGCATGTCTTTGGACTGTGGGGGGAAACCGGAGCACCTGGAGGAAACCCACACAGACACGGGGAGAACATGCAAACTCCACACAGAAAGGACCCAAAGCGCCCCACCTGGGGATCGAACCCAGGACCTTCTTGCTGTGAGGTGACAGTGCTACCCACTTAGCCACCGTGCCACCCTAATTATACTGTAACATCGCTTATGGTGTATATGCTGAATGCTTTATGCTAAAACACATGATTTATATTTACTAATGCTGTAAAGAATGCAAAATACATGAACTTTAATATAAAGTGCCATCCAATAGTTAGTCTCAGAAACAGTTGGGACAGAATTCAAGAGACTTGTCTTGTCCTCAATTACTGGATCATTTTGAATGATTGAAAGCTAAATGAACACTACAAACACTGCCTCCCAGCTGCCTTCTTAAATCCCTTTAGCTCAGACGAGCTTCAGCTGTGGCTAATTAGCTGGAGACCAATCACAATGCGTGGGCGTTGGCTTCAACGTCAATCTTAACACAAACATTTCTATAACATGTGCTCCTGGAGAGGTGGGCGTGGCAGGTGCACCTGAGTTCCAGGGTCCAGGAGCACAAAACTACAACTTTATTCATTCATTCATTTATGTATTCGCTTTATCCAGTTAGGGTCGCAGGTGGGTGCTGGAGTCTATCCCAGCTTTTCAATGGGTGCAAGGCACACAGTAACACCCTGGACAGGACGCCAGTCCATCGCAGGACAGACACAAATACATACACACACACACACACACGCTCACTCATTCACTTACAGGGCATTTCAGTCTCCAATTAACCTGGCTGCATGTTTTTGGACTTTGGGAGGAAACCGTAGCAAGACCACATTTACCTTTACAGCATTTATGCAAAGCAACTTAAAAACCACATCCAGGACAAGGTGCCAGGCCATTATATCTACCCAACCATCCATTTAATTACAGCTACCAGCAATTTAAAAAAAATCACTTACTAGATGTTTATGGGAGGTGGGAGGAAGCCCAGTTACCAGGCTTAGGGATTAAACCCAGGTCCCCAAAAAACTGGTACCTGCTGCCTTACTTTTGTTAATTTTTCTAAAAGGATGTACAAAAGGATGCTAAATAAAAAGCCTTAATGTAAAGTTAGTTACAATGGAGAGCAATACGTTCAGTGAACAGAACTTCTTCTCCAATTAGCGCTGCAGTACTCTTTGGAATTGTTTGGAGATTGACACTGGAGCCCCTGTGCTAAAACGAGCGGGTTTGTGGGAGAAAGCCCAGTGACCAGGCTTATGGATTAAACCCTGGTCCCCAGACACCTGGTACTGTTGGTTCTTCACGCTACCTGCTGCCTCACTCGTTTATTTTTCCAAATTTACTAATGTACAAAAGAATGCTAAATAAAGAAGCCTTAATGTAAAGTTTGTTACAATTGAGAACAGTAAGTTGAGTGGACAGAATTTCTCCAATTAGCACTGCAGTACTGTTTGGAATCGTGGAGATTGACACCGGAGCCCCTGTGCTAAAATAAGCGGGTTCTGCATAGCCGTGTTGGATTAATTAGCTTGATCTCTTCCAGTCTGAAAAACACTGCTGGCTTAAATCCGCGAGGTTTCGCCTTCATTCTACTTCCAGCACTTCTACTTTATTTTGCTCTTAGATGATATGGAGACAAAAATGAAAGGATTTCCTTTCTGCTTATGCACCGAGAAACCCCATTTATCAGATCACGCTCGAGTTTGTAGCTGCTGGGGCGACATAAAGGCACTTCTTCAGGGTTTTTTTTGGAGGCCAAGCCTCCGTGGATGTTCTGCCAGCTGTCAGTTAGTGACGAGCTGTAGAGGCTTAAGAGTGCTTGTGAGAATACAGGATACTTGTAGTCTGAGGCACAGGTACGATGAAAGTGAGAAAGAGAAGAAAATATATAGAAATGAAGGTTTTTTCTGTGTAAGGACTGGAGAAACAGGAAAAAGATGTTTGGCAAGGCCAGTGTTGGAGAGTTGTAGGCAGTCATATGAATAACGAGAGGATTGAGAGAGTGGATTTGTCTCAGATGAGTTTAGGACCAGCATTAAAATGCTGTAGAACTACACACTCAACACTTTTGCCCTGGGCTTTTACCCTGAAGCACTAATCCATTGTTAGCATGAGCATGTTTAGTACTTATCAGGCACTAGTGTATCACTGTCTTCAGCTTCTACATCTGCATGACACGTCTTTAAAATGACTGATGTAGTGAATCGACTGCTCCTGATCAGGAGGAAAAGAGGTGTGGTAAGAAAGCAAGAGAAGAGGTGTGGTTCGAAGGTAGGACAAGATGTGTAGTTAGAATGCACAAGAAGAGACGTGGTTAGAATGCAGAAGAAGAGGTGTGGTTAGAAAGCAGAAGCAGAGGTGTGGTTAGAAAGCAGAAGATCTGGTGTGCTTATAATTCAGGAGAAGGGGTGTGGTTAGAAAGGTGGAAAAGGGGTGTGGTTAGAATGCAGGAGAAGAGGTTTGGTTAGAAAGCAGGAGAAGAGGTGTGATTGTGTGTATGGTAAATATGGTGTGTATATGGTGAATTGGTGAATGATTAGAAGAAGCTGTGTGTGGTGAATATGGTGTTTATGGGGGAAGGAGAAGAGGTGTGATTAGAAGAAGTTGTGTATGGTAAATATGGTGTGTATGGTGAATATGGTGTGTATATGGTGGTGAGTGTGTTATTATGGAGGAAGGAGAAGAGGTGTGATTAGAACTAGGAGAAGGTTTGTATGGTGAATATGGTGTGAGGTGTGATTAGAAGAAGCTGTGTGTGGTGAATATGGTGTTTATGGGGGAAGGAGAAGAGGTGTGATTAGAAGAAGTTGTGTATGGTAAATATGGTGTGTATGGTGAATATGGTGTGTATATGGTGGTGAGTGTGTTATTATGGAGGAAGGAGAAGAGGTGTGATTAGAACTAGGAGAAGGTTTGTATGGTGAATATGGTGTGAGGTGTGATTAGAAGAAGCTGTGTGTGGTGAATATGGTGTTTATGGGGGAAGGAGAAGAGGTGTGATTAGAAGAAGTTGTGTATGGTAAATATGGTGTGTATGGTGAATATGGTGTGTATATGGTGGTGAGTGTGTTATTATGGAGGAAGGAGAAGAGGTGTGATTAGAACTAGGAGAAGGTTTGTATGGTGAATATGGTGTGTATGGATGAAGGAGAAGAGGTGTGATTAGAAACAGGAGAAGAGGTGTGATTAGAAACCGGGGAAGAGGTGTGATTGTGTGTATATGGTGGTGAATGTGTTATTATGGAGGAAGGAGAGGAGGTGTAATTAGAAGAAACTGTGTATGGTGAATGTGTTATTATGGAGGAAGGAGAAGAGGTGTAATTAGAAGAAGCTGTGTATGGTGAATGTGTTATTATGGAGAAAGGAGAAGAGGTGTGGTTAGAAGAAGCTGTGTATGGTAAATATGGTGTGTATGGTGAATATGGTGAATATGGTGAATATGGTGTGTATGGTGAATATGGTGTGTATGGTGAATATGGTGAATATGGTGAATATGGTGAATATGGTGAATATGGTGTGTATGGTGAATATGGTGAATATGGTGTGTATGGTGAATATGGTAAATACGGTGTGTATGGTGAATATGGTGTGTATGGTGTGTATGGTGAATATGGTGTGTATGGTGAATACGGTGTGTATGGTGAATATGGTGTGTATGGTGAATATGGTAAATACGGTGTGTATGGTGAATATGGTGAATATGGTGAATATGGTGTGTATGGTGAATACGGTGTATATGGTGAATATGGTGTGTATGGTGAATATGGTGAATATGGTGTGTATGGTGAATATGGTAAATACGGTGTGTATGGTGAATATGGTGTGTATGGTGTGTATGGTGAATATGGTGTGTATGGTGAATACGGTGTGTATGGTGAATATGGTGTGTATGGTGAATATGGTAAATACGGTGTGTATGGTGAATATGGTGAATATGGTGAATATGGTGTGTATGGTGAATACGGTGTATATGGTGAATATGGTGTGTATGGTGAATATGGTGAATATGGTGTGTATGGTGAATATGGTGAATATGGTGTGTATGGTGAATATGGTGTGTATGGTGTGTATGGTGAATATGGTGTGTATGGTGAATATGGTGTTTATGGTGAATATGGTAAATATGGTGAATATGGTGTGTATGGTGAATATGGTGAATATGGTGTGTATGGTGAATATGGTGAATATGGTGAATATAGTGTGTATGGTAAATATGGTGTGTGTGGTAAATATGGTGAATATGGTGAATACGGTGTGTATGGTGAATATGGTGAATATGGTGTGTATGGTGAATATGGTGAATATGGTGAATATGGTGTGTATGGTGAATACGGTGTGTATGGTGTATATGGTGTGTATGGTGAATATGGTGTGTATGGTGAATATGGTGAATATGGTGAATATGGTGTGTATGGTGAATACGGTGTGTGTGGTGTGTATGGTGAATATGGTGAATATGGTGTGTATGGTAAATATGGTGTGTATGGTGAATATGGTGAATATGGTAAATATGGTGAATACGGTGTGTATGGTGAATATGGTGAATATGGTGTGTATGGTGTGTATGGTGTGTGCTCTCATGTGCTCTGATGTTTTACTTTAGTTCTGTTTTGTATTGATTCTGAATGTGTGAGTACATGAGGGGATTGAAGAGCAGTCGTTTGATTTGCTGAATGAGATCTTATCATTGAATACTTGAAACAGACCGGCTGATTACTAATGTTGGTGTGTTTAGTTCTTCACTTGTAACACCTGCATTAAAACTTCCCAGAGGTTATGCTTTATGATTGGGTATAAACTAGGATGACCATACGTCCTCTTTTCCCTGGACATGTCTTCTTTTTTGGACCTGAAAAATGCGTCTGGTCAGGCTGAATAAATCACCAAATATGTCCGGGATTCAGCTTTTGTAGTCTGTGTTTGTTTTTTTGCACTGATTTAACCTTTCTGTTTAGATCCTGCTTTCTTGCACTTCTCTTAAAAATGTTCAAGCACAAATGAAGTGTTTTGGTTGGTCAGGATTCTTGGGAAGCAGAATGCATTACACGTACATGTCAGGTGCCAGTTCAGCAAAACAAAACTGCAACTAAAGGAAAGAGAGTTCGTCAGGTAAAGGCCGGATAACACAGAAGATGTTGTTACTGCTGCAGAGGGAGTTTTTGCATTTCCCACCCAGAAGCATCACAACAGCTACAGATCAATGAACTGCAGCACGTCTGCCTTGTTAAAAAGTCTTTACCTGGTTCTGAAAAAGCCTAAACATTTCCAAATATGCGTACTAAAATAAAGGTGACTGTGATAGCGCCACATTTTGGAGAAATAGCTCAACTGACGAACTATTACTGAAGGCAATCACACTACTGTTATCCGTTAGTCATATTATTCTTTTTCTTTTTATTATTCCACCCATTTTTTGTCCGGCTTTCTTCGTCCACAGTTTTCAAAATATCGACCCTGTCCGGCCCATTGAGGAATGGACTGCTTGGATACAGATTTTGGATCCGCCCATCCATTAGTTTTTTTCCCCCATTGACTTCCATTCATTTTTTTAAAAAGTTAAAGATATCAACTCCGTTGGCAACTCTCAATCGTGCGGCTCATTGATGACACCCCGACTTGTATACAGCATTTGGATACGTGCACCCGTTTGCCCACCTGACCTGTTTTTCTGTCCATCTTTTTTGACCCTTTTGGCTTGTTTTATGTCCAACGTTTTTGACCCTTTTGGCTTCCATTATGTTTTTCAATTAAAAAAAAACATGGCGGAAGGTGCAGGGAACCGAACGGAGTTATTAGGTAAATAAATTATTATTGATTTTTAATTTGTAAAAACTTGTACAAGTGTATTTATTTGCAAGTTTGGGCTTGTCAGGGACAGTTTAACCATTTTCGGTACACGGATGGAGATGTTATTTGACATGCTAGCGCGTTGTGCCACCTCATCCCATTGGTTTGAATGGCATGATGCTAACTGTGTTAGCTTAGTAAGCGAAACCCAATGTTTTCATAGTGAACAACTGCTTAAACGACAGCTTGGACACAGATACAGTCGCCTGTCTGGGAAAAAGTATTCACACCCCCATGCTGCACTGCAATCACACTCGCATTTTCTTCAGGAAATGCACCTCTCTAGTTTTATTTGTTGTTGTTACTGTTTAGGGCTAAACACTGAATTGAAAGTAATAAGATTATCTGCCCATAAATGCATATGTTAGTTGTCTTGTTATAAAGTAGCTGCATGGTTATTGATGCATTTGTCAAATATTTCAACCCCTATTTTATACACATTGCCAATGGTGCCACCAATTACATGAAATCCAAATCAGTGTTTTGAAAATAACAGGTTTTTAACCTGGAAATATTAACAGAATTAACAAGATGGACAACACCAAATGCACATGAACCAGTTTTATAGAAAGTGCAGATATTTACATAAAGTGGGAATAAGGGATAGAGGAAGAGTATTTACACTCACTATATAAAACATATAACTAACAACAGACAGATAACAAGACAGGCTCTCACACACTAACACAGGCAGCAACACTAGAAATACAGCAAGCACAAAAGTCACGAAACGCAACTATCAGCTAACGCGAACCACAGGGAAAGCAGAGCTAACTCCAGAATGAGCAGAAGCCGCAAAATGAATGACCGTTCCAACTATTGAAGTATAAGCACTGTCTCTTCTCCAGGATCTGCCCTGGTGATTGGCGACACTGCTGCCCAAGCGCTATTATCTATTCAGTGTCCTCCGATTGAGCCTCTGGGCGTAACAGCGATCCATTGGCCTATTTCTCTGTAGAGAGATGACAGCACACTAAAGCGCATGAGAGGGCAAAAACTAATAATACACTGTTATCAGACAATGTAATAAGGCTCTAAATTATCTACTTTTTTTGCATTTTTCCCAATTTTCCTGCCAATATAGTCATATCAAATTACCTCTCCACTGATGCTGACTTCTACTCCTGACCGAGGATAGCCGTGACTAAAGCCAAGTTCACACTACACGACTTTCCAAGTCGTCAGGTCGCTGTACAGTTCACACTACACGACTGGATCTCTTGTAATCGGGAGTCTTTCAAGTCGGTGTGTATTTCATACTACACGACTGATCGGCGATAGGGGGATTCACACTATGACGAACAAGTCAGTCATTGTACATGTGGGCGCCCATGTAGTGTATTCCAGATATGAATGCTTTCTTAGTTATTGGCACTTTTAAAATAGAGTCCAACTGATAGCAGAGATGCTCATGGAACCCTGTTTTTGGCTGAGTTATAGATGTCAGGTCCGAGATCAGTCTTGTCAGGAATTGAGAAGCAGATAAAATCAAAGCTTTATTTTTTTTGGATTGAGTTCATTAGCTCTCTGTACCTCTCTCTGTTTGTGTGTGTGTGTGTGTGTGTGTATATCTCTCCTTTGAACTGGATGTAACATGATTCATTTATGGAAGTGTGCAGAGAAAGGGGAATAGGATTTTAGCATTCAGATGATTGAATAGCTCTTCATAAGGTTAGTGTCGAAGCAGAAAATATTGCAACATGACAAGTTGCTTGCTACGCTTCTCCGAGGCTAATTAAGCCTCGAGCAATCAAACCCGCCAGGACTTGGCTTGTGCTGTGTCTCGAAGCGAGCTATTTTTCAATGTTGCACCCCTCCCGGCTACGTACTTTCCATCTTCTTCTCTTTTCACAATTGTTTTTTTTTCTCCTCACGTAAACCCCCACCGTTCTATTCAATCTGCCCGGTGTTTGTACCACAGAACAACTTTAAAGTGTTTTTTTATTTTTGAATAAGAGGGAAATTATTTTTACTGGCTGTGTTTTTCTTTTCTCTTTTCTCCATTCTGCCAGTCATGAACACAATCACGCTCGCTTGCCGATACGTCCCGTGCGTTTTTCAAAGAGCCGCGGAAGCTTTTCTGTGTAGAGAAAAAAAAACATTCCCTCTATGAACTCACCCACATCTCACACATTAACAGCTTCTATCTGTTAATTGGTGGAACTGATTGTCACAAGGGTGCTGTTTTTTATGACACGGATCATGACTGTATCTAAAATATTTTATTAAGGAGAGTATTAAGGAGAAGCAGGTTAAGATATGAAGTAGAACGGAGGAGCAGGATCTTGTCTAGAAAACAAATGGCACAGATAAAAATAATAAATATTCATATTCAACACGACAACAATCGAGCCTGCTGTCTTTTAAAGTGTAATTCATAAACATATTCTTTCCCCAATGTTATCTGTTATACAGTACCTTAGCAGTCACTAACAAGAAAAAATATGTGAAGATCAAAATCTGTACCCACGGATTTGTAAACTGTACCCACGAATTTGTAAAGTGTAATCATCCCAGACAGGTTGCCAGTCCATCACCAGACACACACATACACTTACAGTTAGGACTTTTGGGGAAAACCGAAGCATCTGTAACAAACCCACACAGACAAAGAAAGAACATGCAAACTTTACATTTACGGCATTCAGCAGATGCTTTTATCCAAAGCGACTTACAGTACTGTGACAGTATACAGTCTAAGCAATTAAGGGTTAAGGACCTTGCTCAAGGGCCCAACAGTGGCAAGCTGGCAGTGGTGGGGCTTGAACTTACTCGTCCGGTGTTTTAACCGCTAGGCAACAACTGCCCTACACAGAAACTCTAGACAAAATAACCCTGGCCACTCGGTTGAAGAATCGAACCCAGGACTCTGAGACCCACTGTGCCACCGTGTCACCTTATGAGCAATTTACTTACTCATACACTCACTTTCTTAACCGCTTATCTAATCAGGGTAGCAGCTTTTCAATGGGCGCAAGGCACACAGTAACACCCTGGATGGGGCGCCAGTCCAACGCAGGGCAGACACACACACACACACACACACACACACACATACACACACCCATTCACCTATAGGGCAATTCAGTGTCTCCAATTAACCTGACAGCATGTTCTTGGACTGTGGAAGGAAACTGGAGCTCCCAGAGAAAACCCACGCAGACACGGGGAGAACATGCAAACTCCACACAGAAAGGACCCGGACCGCTCCACCTGAAAATCAAACCCAGGACCTTCTTTTTTTTAATGCATTTTCTCCCCATTTTCCTCCCGATTTAGCACAGTCAATTTTGTCTTCTGCTGCTACCAGAGATACCCGATTGCATCCGAGGAGAGAACGTCGCTGTACACGCCTCCTCCGACACGTGCACAGCCTTCCTCTTCTCGCCCCTGCTTTCTGCACAGGCGTCTCTCCCGCCAATCAGGGTCCTTACACAGCGTATGAATACCCACCCACACATAGTCCGGCCCCTACCCTGCAGATATGGCGGCCAATTAGTATCTGCTGCAGGCACAGCCAATTATGCCCTCTAGATGGCGCCCAGCCGACCGGAGGCAACTTGGTGTGCAAGTGGAATATCCCGCTGTGCCACCTGGGCGCCTAAACCCAGGACTTTCTTGCTGTGAGGCGACAGTGCTACCCACCGAGCCATATTATGAGCAATTTAGTCAAACAGGATTTTAAATCTCAGTTTGTGCTGCTAAAATCTCAATTTTAAAAGGACTTTTAAAAAAAAAAGATTCCTGTTTCTCAGAAAGTGTTGTTTCTTTTATGATTTTGCATTTATCTGATTTATTTTGACACCGGTTGAGGCGAATCCCGCTGTGATACTGTTATTATGTTATTTAGTTAGATCAGAGGGAAAAAATGCACTTATCTGAGACGGCCAAGTCTCTGAAGACATGCTGTGTATTCTCGAGCTTTAGTTTTCTTATAATACAGCTGACAAATATTTCTATTGTCTCGTATGTACTGATGTTAGTGCTGGTGTAGCATTTTAAAACAACACAAACGCAGTGTGATCAGCTGTCAGCTATTACATACTGTAAGTACACACATGCCTGTTCTTTCAGCTACATTGGCTTTATACACTGTATGAAAACACATTTTTATAAATGTTTAAAACCATAGGAATTAAAACAGAGCCCCCTGTTTTGAGTCTATAACAGTCTCCACATCTCTGGTAATGGTTTCCACAGGATTTTGGAGGTTGTACCCATTCAATAAAAAAGCAATTCTTAGGTTGGGTATCAATGTTGGACACGAAAGCCTGGCTCACAATCAGCAATCCAATTCATCCCAAAGGTATTAAATTGGGTTCTGTTAGAAGGTCAAAATGCTTTGTATAAAATGTCATTACAAAAATAAATAAATGCACCGACCAGGCATAACATTATGACCACTGACAGGTGAAGTGAATAACACTGATTATCTCTTCATCTTCACCTGTTAGTGGGTGGGATATGCAGCAAGCGAACATTTTATCCTCAAAGTTGATGTTAGAAGCAGGAAAAATGGGTGAGCGTGAGGATCTGAGCGAGTTTGACAAGGGCCAAATCGTGATGGCTAGACGACTGGGTCAGAGCATCTCCAAAACTGCAGCTCTTGTGGGGTGTTCCCGGTCTGCAGTGGTCAGTATCTATCAAAAGTGGTCCAAGGTAGGAACAGTGGTAAACCGGCGACAGGGTCATGGGCGGCCAAGGCTCATTGATGGACGTGGGGAGCGAAGGCTGTACTGTAGCTCAAACTGCTGAAGAAGTTAATGCTGGTTCTGATAGTAAGGTGTCAGAATACACAGTGCATCACAATTGCAGGGCTGTTTTGGCAGCAAAAAGGGGACCAACACAATATTAGGACGGTGGTCATAATGTTATGCCTGATTGGTGTAAATACAAATTGTTTTGTGTAGAATATGATTATTAATTACCACCATAAATAATGAAACCAGTTAGCGTTAGGTGTTATGGTGCAAGGGCACGGTGACCTGAAAAAGATGTAATTGAGGATGTAATGTACTCAGACTAAAGCAGCTCTCTGTATGTGGAAACATCATCCAAAATGGTCCAGAAATGCAGCTTCATGCTAGAGCATCATCTGTGAATGTAGTAATTTAAGTGGCTAAAGGATTTTTTTTTTGCCCCCCTCAAACTGAATGAAGATTATTATTACGTTAAAATTAATCTTCAGCTTGAAAAAACATTTCACCAGGTGTCTGCTCACTCGTTTCTTCTGCCATTAGATACAGGGGGTCGTTTTTATACAATTTTAAGCATTAATCTTTGATGAATATTGAGGAGGAGATGGAGTTAACTGCATGGAAAAGCTACAGGTGCTGGTATGAGCTCTTAATCCTTTTATCCTTACACCGAATGTTTCACTAGAGCTGTATTAGAGCTTTATTGGAGCTCTGTGTTACTGCTAGGAAGGACATGAGCTGAATGGTGGATTATACACAGATCAGCCATAACATTAAAACCACCTCCTTGTTTCTACACTCACTGTCCATTTCATTTTATCAGCTCCACTTACAAGCACTTTGTAGTTCTACAATTACTGACTGTAGTCCCTCTGTTTCTCGACATACTTTTTTAACCTGCTTTCACCTTGTTCTTCACTGGTCAGGACCCCCACAGGACCCCCACAGAGCAGGTATTATTTAGGTGGTGGATCATTCTCAGCACTGCAGTGACACTGACATGGTGGTGGTGTGTTAGTGTGTGTTGTGCTGGTATGAGTGGATCAGACACAGCAGCGCTGCTGGAGTTTTTAAACATCGTGTCCACTCACTGTCCACTCTATTAGACACTCCTACCTAGTTGGTCCACCTTGTAGATGTAAAGTCAGAGACGATCGCTCATCTATTGCTGCTGTTTGGGGCCAGTGATAGCTCAGTGGTTAAGTTACTGGACTAGTAAACAGAAGGTTGCCGGTTCAAGCCCCGCCACCACCAAGTTGCCACTGTTGGGGCCCTGAGCAAGGCCCTTAACCCTCAATTGCTCATCGTGTTCTGCTCATTGTGTAAGTCGCTTTGGATAAAAAGCGTCTGCTAAATGCTGAAAATGTAAATGTAAATGTAAATGTTTGAGTTGGTCATCTTCTAGACTATTAGTGGTCACAGGGCGCTGTTGGCTGGATATATTTTTGGTTGGTGGACTATACTCAGTCCAGCAGTGACAGTGAGGTGTTTAAAAACTCCATCAGCGCTGCCATTGTCACTGCAGTGCTGAGAATGATCCACCACCTAAATAATACCTGCTTTGTAGTGGTCCTGTGGGGGTCCTGACCATTGAAGAACAGCATGAAGGGGGGCTAACAAAGCATGCTGAGAAACAGATGGACTACAGTTAGTAATTGTAGAACTACAAAGTGCTTCTATATGGTAAGTGGAGTTGATAAAATGGACAGTGAGTGTAAAAACAAGGAGGTGGTTTTAATGTTATGGCTGATCAGTATATATATATATATATATATATATATATACAGTGTATCACAAAAGTGAGTACACCCCTCACATTTCTGCAGATATTTAAGTATATCTTTTCATGGGACAACACTGACAAAATGACACTTTGACACAATGAAAAGTAGTCTGTGTGCAGCTTATATAACAGTGTAAATTTATTCCTCCCTCAAAATAACTCAATATACAGCCATTAATGTCTAAACCACCGGCAACAAAAGTGAGTACACCCCTTAGTGAAAGTTCCTGAAGTGTCAATATTTTGTGTGGCCACCATTATTTCCCAGAACTGCCTTAACTCTCCTGGGCATGGAGTGTACCAGAGCTTCACAGGTTGCCACTGGAATGCTTTTCCACTCCTCCATGACGACATCACGGAGCTGGCGGATATTCGAGACTTTGCGCTCCTCCACCTTCCGCTTGAGGATGCCCCAAAGATGTTCTATTGGGTTTAGGTCTGGAGACATGCTTGGCCAGTCCATCACCTTTACCCTCAGCCTCTTCAATAAAGCAGTGGTCGTCTTAGAGGTGTGTTTGGGGTCATTATCATGCTGGAACACTGCCCTGCGACCCAGTTTCCGGAGGGTGGGGATCATGCTCTGCTTCAGTATTTCACAATACATATTGGAGTTCATGTGTCCCTCAATGAAATGTAACTCCCCAACACCTGCTGCACTCATGCAGCCCCAGACCATGGCATTCCCACCACCATGCTTGACTGTAGGCATGACACACTTATCTTTGTACTCCTCACCTGATTGCTGCCACACATGCTTGAGACCATCTGAACCAAACAAATTAATCTTGGTCTCATCAGACCATAGGACATGGTTCCAGTAATCCATGTCCTTTGTTGACATGTCTTCAGCAAACTGTTTGAGGGCTTTCTTGTGTAGAGACTTCAGAAGAAGCTTCCTTCTGGGGTGACAGCCATGCAGACCAATTTGATGTAGTGTGCGGCGTATGGTCTGAGCACTGACAGGCTGACCCCCCACCTTTTCAATCTCTGCAGCAATGCTGACAGCACTCCTGCGCCTATCTTTCAAAGACAGCAGTTGGATGTGACGCTGAGCACGTGCACTCAGCTTTTTTGGACGACCAACGCGAGGTCTGTTCTGAGTGGACCCTGCTCTTTTAAAACGCTGGATGATCTTGGCCACTGTGCTGCAGCTCAGTTTCAGGGTGTTGGCAATCTTCTTGTAGCCTTGGCCATCTTCATGTAGCGCAACAATTCGTCTTTTAAGATCCTCAGAGAGTTCTTTGCCATGAGGTGCCATGTTGGAACTTTCAGTGACCAGTATGAGAGAGTGTGAGAGCTGTACTACTAATTTGAACACACCTGCTCCCTATGCACACCTGAGACCTAGTAACACTAACAAATCACATGACATTTTGGAGGGAAAATGACAAGCAGTGCTCAATTTGGACATTTAGGGGTGTAGTCTCTTAGGGGTGTACTCACTTTTGTTGGCGGTGGTTTAGACATTAATGGCTGTATATTGAGTTATTTTGAGGGAAGAATAAATTTACACTGTTATATAAGCTGCACACAGACTACTTTTCATTGTGTCAAAGTGTCATTTTGTCAGTGTTGTCCCATGAAAAGATATACTTAAATATCTGCAGAAATGTGAGGGGTGTACTCACTTTTGTGATACACTGTATATATATATACACAGGCGGGCGACAGGCATGGTCTTCTGGAAATATTTTTAGGCAACGAACACCATACTTTCTGCAGAATGGTCCACGATTCTGTTGTATCCCGAGGTGTGTATGATCTCTGTGTTCCACAGCACTTTGCACAGCATCCCAGATGTGTTTGATACCGTTGGGATCTGATGAATGACTAAAGTGAAAATGGCAAACCCCAAAGTTTTGTGTCTCTGAATGCGTGTGGTGGTGCATTGTCTTGTTGGAAGAGGCCAAACCCATCAGAATGAATGCAGGCCATGAACTAGTGTACCTCATCAGAAAGGAGGCACACATAGTGTCCACCTGTCAGAGATGTTTGTAAATGTACCAGGGGTCCCAGCTAAACAAACCCCATACCATTATGGAGTCACCACCAGCTGCTACAGTCTCCTGTTGTACTGGTTTTTCTGGCACTTCAGTGTATATTTAATTTTTAGGTGTTACCACCAATCTATCCTTTTGCAGCTACTTGCCTGGTTTTCAACCAACTTATACACTGTCACATCACCCTACTGTTGTGTTCTCTTCACTGGCTTCCTGTAGCTCCCCGCAGTCAGTATAAAACACTGATGCTTGCCTACAAAGCCAAAAATGGACCAGCTCTAAACTACCTTGGAGAACTCCTCACACACCACTCTGTACCACGCAACTTCCAAGCAACTAGTCTTGCTAGCCTTGATCCTCCACTCAGAATTCGGGGAAGACGAGCATCAAGAATCTTTTCTGTACCAGCACCTAAGTGGTGAAGCAAACTTCCCCTGTCTGTCTGAACATCTGTCTGAACATCTAATGCCACACACTACACACTGCATGACTTTTCAAGTCGTCAGGTCGCTGTACAGTTCACACTACACGACTGGATCTCTTGTAATCGGGAGTCTTTCAAGTCGGTGTGTATTTCACACTACACGACTGATCGGCGATAGGGGGTTTCACACTACACCATCTATCACCAACTGGAATCACAGGCGAGCTTCTCTGGTCCTCTGGTCGTTTAGTTACGAAAACAATCGCGAGAAGTGACGAGGGGTTTAATGATACCACGTCCAAAAATGCACGTCAACAAGTAGCGAGCGATCAAAGTTTGTGTGCTGATGTGCAGTGTAAAATCAAGGAGGAAAAATAAATGAATCTGAGTGGATTTGGCTACGTGAAGAGCATGGATTGTTCTACAGTGAGTTGGAGGTTAATAAATATTGTTTGCAATGCAGCGTTGGTGTTTTGTAGAGAACGATCAGGTCAGAAATACTGTAAAACTTGAGTGTGTGCCGATATATTCTGATATAAACTATATTACGCCCCTGTCCCACCTTTTTACACTCCTCCCCTGCGTTTCCCTTCACACTGTATGTTGCGTTCTCATTGGCTGTTCGACATAGCACTTATATGCAACTCAGATTCATATATCTGACATGCTAGAAATCTCGCTTCGATCGGATCGAGTTGTTGAGTAGTTCACACATAGCGATTGAGAGCCGAGTTTCGATCGCCAAGCGAACACCGAATTGCTCCAGAGCTGGCAAATCTAGTACCGACCAGTCAGTCGAAAATCAGGGCAAAAATCGTGTAGTGTGAACTAGGCATAACTGTTATCAAAAGACAAATAAAACTTTAATCTCCTTTTTACTAAGTATTTAAGCTAAAAACTAACATGCACTTACTAATGCTCTTATTTGTTTCTTCTAATGCTGAAAATGTAAACGTAAAATCTTAAATTAACTTTACAAATTCCAGGACCACAAACTCATGAGGAAGGAAAAACTTTAGCCATCCTCCTCACAGACATAGAAAATAATGTCTGTGTAGACACCCGGCCAGCTGATAGCACCACTGAGATTGTAGAGACAGTAATAGTAATAAAAAAAGCAATACAAAGCAACCTTTTAATTATTTTCTACTTTTTTAACCTGCATGGTGATTGAAATCTGCAGCCGCCTGGTTCTTTATTCTTTATGTTATCTAGCTATAGAGCAAAACAACTTTTCACCGGGTCTGCACTTTTCCCACAATGCATCAAGCTGACCAAACAACAAACAAGCAAGCAAACTGTGTGCTCCTGTGTGTCTGAGATCATCTGTTGTGTACATTAAAAATGTCAAATGAAATTGTCCTCGGAAAAAGACCAAAACAAACAAAAAAAACATGACAATGTATTTTTACTAGGGCTGTCATGCGATTAAAATTGTTTATCGAGATTAATCTCGATTAAAGAACCAAATTAATCGAAATTGATCACTAACTAATAACTAAGCACAATTTGAACTGTTATGCACATTTTTATTGCAAGAACATGTTTACCAATAAAAACATTTAAAAACATAAAATTATTAAATCTAAATTAATTTTGGAAAGCCAGCCAATGCCTATATAGAGTTGTTAACAGCTACCCATCTTTCAGTCAGTTATTTAAAATGACAAGTCTGTTCACATTATCTGACAAAAGTCAGGATCTTTTCCTGTTCGTAACCCTGCCACTGAAAACAGGTGCTCATAATATGAACCATTTCTAGATGCAACACCAGTGGTGTAACTAGGAGCTCATGGGCCCCAGTGCAAGTACTCACTCAGAAGTTAGACTTCAGGTCCAAATTTCTGGCTCTGGTATTTTTAATGCAGTTTTAGTTATTTTAATTTTACTTAATGAAAATATTGTAATATAATAATAATGACCTGGCGAGTGCAGCCAATGGGGGGGACAGTGAGGTGAGTGGTTGAGTTCATGTCCTGGAGGACACCATAGGGACCCCTGTGCAACACGTATAACGTCATGTTGACCGACATCATTAACTATGTTAAAGCATTTATACAGTCCATTGTGATCCATTTAACACCAGTGTCCAAATTCCTCTGAAATAAAGTTAGACCGAGTCTGAGCTCATTTAGCCTGTAACTTGTATCCATGCGCACAGACGCCTGACGAGACAAATCCGTGCTCTGACAAAAGATGATATTAAAGTGTCAATTAATAACTGTAATTTTGATTACTCACGCTTTTTGAAAGTGATTATTTAAAAACCCTATATTTCACAATATGTAGCAGCAGCAGCTCGAGTAATTTGTAACTCACGACGCAAATTGGAAAAAGAGCCGTGTTATCATTACAGTATAAACACAATGTTGCTGTGTTAAAGCATAGCAAATTACCACAAAGTGGTATGTTTCAAGTGACACAAACAATAACAAATGTTTGATTAAAAATTTTAATCTCGATTCATTTTTTTTATCGCGATTAAAATTTTAATGCGTTAATCGCATTAATTAACGCAATTAATGACAGCCCTAATTTTTACTATTAACTGGATTTAAATTGTGTTTTCATGGCAGATGTTTGCAGATGTTTGCAGACATGGTGCTGCCTATAGTGGACACCAGTCACTGGCTCTTTTTTGCACAGCCATTATGTAAAGCAGTGTTAAGTTAAATAAAAGTAAGTCATCCAGAGCTAAAGTTTATTAAGGTTTTTTAATACGAATGTTGGACCTTCATTTGTTCTCTTGCTCTCAGGATCCCCGAGTGCCTCATTTAAAAGGTGACAGGCCCAGTAGCGCCACCGGTGGGATCAATTAAGGTAAGCTCAAATCCACTGCAAGGCCGTGAGCTTAAATTACTGTACTGAGAAGACCAATTTATGATCAGCGTTACATTGCCCAGAAAACCTTGTGGTTTTGTTCTGTGAACTCCTGGGTTTCAAAAAAACAACAGTTGACATTTCTTTGCTGAAATATTCCTAATTAGTTATAGCAAATTTTTTTAATCCAATTGGGAATCTAAGCATATGTCTTTACATTTTTCTGCATGGTAGACTCACAGGGACAGGTTTAGTTTTACTCTGACAATATTAAATAGCGGATTGTCTGCTGGGGGTTTATTTTGGCTTAAAGGTGGGTGGAAACAAAAAACTTATTTTTATACAGTAGTATTAATTGTCTAAGCTGAATTATGCCTCCTGGAGGTGAAGCAAAAGTTACTTCAACAATAATTACTACTTAAGGGCAGGAAAATGATTTCTTAATTTTTAAATACACAATGCTGTAGAAACGTTACACACGAGTGTCACCTTATCGGAGGCACAAAAACAGGTCTGCTGTTATTAATTAGCTTTTTTAAACATTTGTACAGAGCAGTTGTAGCCTAACGGTTAGGGTACTGGACTAGTAAGTTGCTGGTTCAAACCCCACCACTGTCAGGTTGCACTGTTGGGCCCTTGAGCAAGGCCCTTAACCGTAAGTCGCTTTGGGTAAAAGCGTCTGCTAAATGCTGTAAATGTAAACATGATTTTTGAACCACTGTCCCCCAGTTCAGCAAGCTTTACATTGTTCTGTGCTGAAAGGCTGCGGTATAAATAAATGACGCCCACTTTTTCAGTCTGGATTTATAGTGCTGATTTCAGACTTCTTTTTCACGGCGATGTAACACATGCGTCAATGTGGACAGTATTACATGTGTGAGCTTTACATCTCCATGCATGCAGGTGTCCATAAACTTTTCAAAAATTGTCTGTTTGATCAGCAACAAACCTTTCTCACTCACTCACTCACTCACTCTCCTAACCGCTTATCCAATTAGGGTTGTGGGGGGGCTGGAACCTATCCCAGCTTTTCAATGGGCGCAAGGCACACAGTAACACCCTGGACGGGGCACCAGTCCATCGCAGGGCACACACACATACCGGAAACCGGCGCTCCCAGAGGAAACCCACGCAGACACGGGGGAGAACATGCAAACTCTGCACAGAAAGGACCCGGACCGCCCCCCTGGGGATCAAACCTTGCTGTGAGGCGACAGTGCTACCCACCGAGCCACTGTGCCGCCCTAGCAACAAACCTTTAAACCTTTTTTAAGCTAGCTTTAAGTTGCACGTTCAGAGTGGAGGCTTGTTTCTTATGCTAAGTTCACACTACACAAATTTCAAGGTGGTCAGATCGCTGTACAGTTCACACTACACAACTGGATCTCTTGTAATCGGGAGTCTTTTAAGTCGTTGTGATTTTCACACCACACAATTGATCGGAAAATGTGCTTTCACAGACCTCGGTTTTTTCCAGAAATCACAGATTTTTAAAGAAACAATAACTCTTGTGTTGTCCACAAGTCATTTCTTGAGAGTTACGACTCTGGTGTAAACTACGTATTATAGAGCTGCTTGATTTTAGACAGTGTCACCCTGTCCCGATCGAGCAAGCTTTAAGGGCTTAAAATTTGCAGTTCACTAAAAGCCTTTCTTTTCAATTTCACTGTCATTTGCAACAAAGCTTTTAAAAAAAGTAAAGCAGAGTAAGAAACACTGTAAACAGTGTCACCCATATCCACGTATGTTTTTACTGAGCCGGGCAGTGTTACCTGTATCATTAACTGTGTCTCTGTTAGGAATTACACAATACCTACATTTACTGGTTTAATTGGTCCCTTAACGTTCAAGGTCCCTTAAAGTTCGTTGCTGATTACATGTCTATAGAAAAAAAAAAAAACTGCTGCAGACCCGTTTCTAAACCCATGAAAATGTTGAGCTCGCTGAATGCACAAGGTCACTGTGTTGTAGCAGCTGGTTATTCGTGACAGACCTGGTATTGGTGGTTTTTGGATTACTTTTGGCCATCTGAAGAAATTTCCTTATAGCAAAAATGGACTTTTTTAAAATTACGAGGATTCTTCAAAAAGTTTCTGCACTTTTTCAAACTCTATTTATTAAGAATTTCAAAAACAAATAACATCACTTTTCTACATCGTCACCTTCCGTTGCATTTTCCTAGCATCAAACCAACTTTTTAATGCCATCAGCAAAAAATGTGTTTGATTGAGCTCGTAGCCACTGATGCAGCACTGCTTTCACGTCATCATCACATGAAAATCTTCTTTCCCTTAAAGCTGCTTTGAGCATCCAAAAAGGTGGAAATCAGATGGTGCTAAATCCAGACTATAAGCTCTCTCAGACATGACCGATTACTCCTCCTCTCACCCTCACCGCTTCCAACCAAAATATAAAAGTGTGGAAACTTTTTGAAGATCCCTCGTATACTGATAACAAAATCAGTCTTTTATGTAGTGGAGTCACTCAGTAATGTGATCCGGTTCACTTGAGTCCCCCCCACCCATCCAATAAATAAAATAAATTACAACTGTAAGGATCCACAGACTCATTATTAGGTTGCAGATGTTTATTTAAAATTTTAATTTAAATACCACACACTAAACAACAAACAAACACAATTTAAACACAAATAAAAAGAAATGGAACAACATTGAAAAATGTGCAACTCAATTATAAGTTAATCAAATTTAAAATATGTTAAATGTAGAACAACAACCAAATAGAAACAAAGAATGAAAAATGTGCAAAAGGTATAAGTTGAATATATAAGGGAATTGAATAAAATACAAATACAGTAGACCCTTGACTTACAAATTTAATTGGTTCTGAAGGGCTGTTCTTAGAAGAAATTATGTAAACAGAATTAATCCGTGCCAGACCCCCCTTACCTAACCTTTCTAATGTCTTAAATGGTATTTTTTGTTATAAATACAAGTATATTTTCCCTTAAATCTTAAATTTTAGAACAGACATTCCTGTAATAAACAATAATGAACAACAATACACAGTAGTACTGTACATAAAAACACACACCACATTTCAGTACAGTACGTGTGCTGTACCATACACCATAATACATTTCCTTCTTTTATATAAAATTGATCTGCCAGAAACAACAATAACTCTCATATTTCTCTATTATTTGCTTCTTTATTTCAGTAGTGTTGTATTTTGTAGGTGTAATTCCACAAAAGAAAGAATACTTTACTCAGCCGACAACAAATGTAATAGATTTTTTTCATTTCTCAACACTGCTCTTTCTCTGCACCTTCTTTGGGGTCATTTTAATATTGAATTTTACAAAATATAAAGAAAAGACGTCACGTGTTTCGCAAATTTCGGTTTATAATCTGAAATTTGTTTGTACATTAAGTTGAAAAAGATTGTTCATAACCCAAAATATTCATATGGTAAACCGTTCGTAACTCAAGGGTCAACTGTATATAAATAGCAAATGCAGTGTGCCACTTAGAATATAGACTAAGAATTAAATATTTTAAATAGCTATATAAACAAAAACAACCAAGCAAGTAAAATGCATACAAAAATGTGCAAAAACTACACATAATTTATGCTTGATGCAGGTGCCTCCACCTACATGTTGGCATTTAAAAATACCAATTCACACACTTTGGATGTGCTGAGGCTGCTCCTCCTGTTAGTTATGATTTGCCCAGTTTTAGAAAAAACACACTCAGAAGGCACAGACGTGGCCACAATGCTCTTCATCACTGTGGACAAGTTTTTATAGAATTTACATTTTTATATAAGCTCGCCTACAAGCTCAGAGTAAAATGCGGTGCTATTCGGCCCTAAATCGACAGTACACTGTAGCTGATTACCACACTGACAAAGTACAGACTCAGTGCTCACAAGCTGGCCATCGAGACCGGACGCTACAAGAACTCCAGGCTCCCCACAGAACAAAGAGTGTGTACACAGTGCAACACCAAAACCACAGAGACTGAGCTGCACTTTTTAACTGAGTGTCCAAAATACACTTACATACGGGAGGTCTACTACTAAACATTTCAGAAACTTTATTCAGTATGAAGATTCGAATCATTAACTCGGGTGATTCAGGACCCGCCCAGCTCAGAATTTTAAGAGCACAGAGAAGCCACCAGCTGACCACTAGTCAATCAAATTACAAAAAAGAATTCAAGTGGCCATGCCACAAAGCTAAATTACATTATAGAAGTTTCTACATCAACACATTGCAATAAACCTATGAGAGATTTTTGAAAAATTAATGTTACACATAAATTTAATTAAAAAAAAAAAGTTGTGATAGTTGAGTCTGCAAGCCACTAGTCAAAATCACAAAACCTGGGCAGCTGCTTCAGTAGAGAGGATTCTAATAAGTCATCACACTCAGATTATTTAGACGCACTACTACCATGACAGAATCCCTCTGTGTACCGAAAATGGTTAAACCATCCCTGACAAGCCCAAATTTGCAAATAAATCACAATTGTACACCCTTGTACAAATAAAAAATCTGTGAAAACGTATAGGGTGGTACGGTGGTTAAGTGGGTAGCACTGTTGCCTCACAGCCAGAAGGTCCTGGGTTCGATCCCCAGGTGCGGAGGTCCGGGTCCTTTCTGTGCGAAGTTTGCAAGTTCTCCCCGTTTCTGTGTGGGTTTCCTCCCACAGTACAAAGACGTGCAGTGAGTTGAATTGGAGACACTGAATTGCCCTATAGGTGAATGCATGTGTGTGTGTGTGTGTGTGCCCTGCGATGGACTGGCAGCCTGTCCAGGGTGTTACTATGTGCCTTGCGCCCACTGAAAAGCTGGGATAGGCTCCAGCACCCCCCGCAACCCTGATTGGATAAGCAGTTAGGAAAGTGAGTGAGTGAAAATGTATTTACATTTGAAAAGAACTCCATTGGTTGCTTCACATTCGTCTGCAATATTTTTAATTTTTTGTGAGGAAAGTTGTGGCGCACTGAATGCTGGGATTGCCCTCACCACTCAGACGCTCCCTCGTTATTCAGTCAGATTATCACTTAGACTTAAGGCACCTCAGTAGGAGCATTTTAAGGTATCCAGAAATGTACACATGCCTTCTTCTCAGGAGCACGTAGGACTATGTAAAATGTGTCTATGTAGAGAGATCACTAGGTTTTCAGACAGACCCGATATATTGTAATATTTCACTTGGCTCTTTGTTTATCTGCGACATTTGGTCAGACTGGTTGGCCTGTTTTACGTCTCTGTATATTTGACAGCTCATTTGGTGTGAAGCGAGTTGTGCCAGTGCTGGAGGGGGGCATGTCCCCGGCCAGGCAGCCGGATGCCCCCCACAAAGTTTTCCAATCACAGTTTGTCTCTAAACTGAAAACAAGGAAACAAGCATGGCATGCTGGGAGGATTACGCTTACAACGCGCTATACACGGCTATTATGCTTTTTTAAAAATAGATGAACTGCAGAGGCCAGGAAAGTTCGTTCTGGTCAGCAAACGCGACCATTTGCACTCGGACTTCGGAGTTCATTTTTCCTACAGACTGTGAGGAAAGTTTAAAATCCGTGTTTAGCGCCGTAATAGAGCCGAGCTGAACACACTTCCCTACAGGTACTGCAATAGCATAGCAGGATTGCAGTGCTATATTTACCAGGTGTAAGAAGTTCACTGCTGCTTATTTTATCAGTCTGACCTCAGGCGTCCAAACGTGCTACTGTGTACTGACCTGAACAATAGCTCAGGTGTTAACTTACAGGGTCGTGTCATTCATAAAATACCTATAATACTGTATATAGCTAATAGTGTGTTTACACTTGAACATGACCTTGTAGGATATCACATTCCAAATCCATTAGTATTAATATGGATTCTTAAACCACATTTGCTGCAATTATAACATCCACATTTTTCTGGAAGGTCTTTTCGCAGGATTTTTGCCAATTCCGTCAAAAGATTATTAGTGAGGTCGGTCACTAATGTAGGATTAGAGGGTAAGATGCAGTTGATGTTCTTATACTTTGTGAGAGAAACGTCAAACAGTTCAAAAAAGAATATTTAGCAATTAAATATTTCAATTAATGTAGGTCCTTCATCATCTACAGTGCATTCATTCATTTATTAATTGTCTGTTTTACCACCACTTCGGCACAGCGGCTCAGTGGGTAGCACTGTCTCCTCAGAGCAAGAAGGTCCTGGGTTTGATCCCCAGGTGTTCCAGGTCCTTTCTGTGTGGAGTTTGCATGTTCTCCCCGTGTCTGTGTGGGTTTCCTCCGGGAGCTCTGGTTTCCTCCCACAGTACAAAGACATAGAAGTGAGGTGAATTGGAGACACAAAATTGTCCATGACTGTGTTTGATATTAAACTAGAACTTATGAATCTTGTGTAATCAGTAATTATCTGTCCTTTCATGAATGTAACCAAAGTGTGTAAAACATGAGGTTACAATCCTAATAATCAATAATAATAATAATAACTTCTACTTTATCCTGGTCAGGGTTGTAGTGGCTCTGTTGGGTCAATGTTCAAACATACAAAACACTACAGACAGGTTGCCAGCCCTGTCACACTCACTCAGACTCAAATGTAGCTTCATTGGCATGACAAAAAATGGATATTCGTATTACCAAAGCTTAGTTTCCTCACCCAGTTTACCGAATTGTTAAATTTGGGGGACCGAATTGGGACCAGATGTGATGGTATTTGGTACACTGGGTGAGAAAGTTCTTCAGTGGTCAGGACCACCACAGTGCAGGTATTATTTAGGTGGTTGATCATTCTCAGCACTGCAGTGACACTGACATGGTGGTGGTGTGTTAGTGTGTGTTGGTATGAGTGGATCAGACACAACAATGGTGCTGGAGTTTTTAAATACCGTGTCCACTCATTGGCCATTCTATTAGACCCTCCTACCTAGTTTGTCCACCTTGTAGATGACGATCGCTCATCTATTGCTGCTGTTTGAGTTGGTCATCTTCTACACCTATTCTCAGTCCAGCAGTGACAGTAAGATGTTTAAAAACTCCATCAGCACTGCTGTGTCTTATCCACTCATACCAGCACAACACACACTAACACACCACCACCATGTCAGTGTCACTGCAGTGCTGAGAATAATCCACCACCTAAATGGTAGAGGTCCTGTGGGGGTCCTGACCACTGAAGAACAGCATGAAAGGGGGCTAACAAAGCATGCAGAGAAACTGATAGACTACAGTCAGTAACTGTAGAACTACAAAGTGCTCCTATATGGTAAGTGGAGCTGATGAAATGGGCAGTGAGTGTAGGAACCAGGAGGTGGTTTAAATGTTATTTAGTGTATATACTGTATATATAACTAAATATTTATTAGTATTTCCTCCAAAGGCTTGGATTTGATGGGGAACTGAGGGTTTAAACACTACAGTATTGAAACACAGGTTGTAAGTTCAGTGTCTCTTTGTATCTGAACAAATTAATTTTTTCATACTGTTGATTTTTTTATGTGAAATCAAAGTACTTGATCAATTATAGAAACAATTAAAACTAGCAGTGCATTTGCTTCATCAGCCATCAGTGGATGATTCATTTCATTTTTGTGCTACACTTTCTTTGGACACTTTGCACATGAGTGTAGCAGGTTCAAAACCTCGCCCTCTTCAAAGCTCTCCTGGCAGCATGTGGCTCCGCGGATCATGATCACCTGTTCCCCGTTTGCACACTTCATGGGCAGAAGGTCGACTTTTCTCTGGCTTTGTGCATGCCAGATCTCCCTGTGCTCTCCAGACTGGCCGTTATCCTCCACTGGAGGCCTGGCACGTTCTGCAGAGGAGATGCCAAGCATTTGGATTCACGCGGTGGCAGACAGGCGGGCGAACAGAACCCACCCCTCGGTCCTTTAAAATCCAGTGCGGTGTGTGCCAGCACTTTCTATTTCCACCATGTGTGTGTGTGTGAGAGAGAGAGTTTTACCCTCTAAAATAAAAAGCTGCCTTGTCACATTGCCCATTAAAAAAAGCACTAAACCAATAAAACTGAATTGAATTGAATTGAACTTGGTAGGATGAGTGTGCACGTCAGTGAGGTTTAATATGCTTGCTAAGCCCTATCATAGCTTGGCTGCTCCTTGGCACCGTGGCTGATATTAGAAGTGACACTGATGAATTACCGTGTCCCCTGCCAACTTCTTCCTCTACATGGAGCCCCGATTTTATTAAAACCTCATCCTTCTGTGGAGCCTGAACACCCTCAACCTATACTTTACCACAGCCCAGGGGCTTATGGGAAATGTAGGCAGCGGGTAGAGATCAACAGGGAGGCTGTTTTCATAGATGGATGATGAGCTATTGTTCCTTTCTGCCCCTGTTTTAATCTGAGAAACAGCCCGTCCCCCGGTGCCTGCGTTGTTCCCGAGCTTATTGAGCTGAGCAAAAGGGCATTCTGGGGAGGCGTGAAGCCTGTCAGCCGCGTCTCGGCTGCACCAGCCTGCCAGCGCGCTTTATCACACTCGGTGGGCTCGAGACAAGACGTGTGAAGAGGGAGCCGAGAGTCATTTTGTGGCTGAGTAAGCGTGATTCTTCACTTTCAGCATGGCTGTGGGACGGAAGCTTTCCACTTCTGCTCTGATTGAGATGTGAATGCAGTATTTGGACAGAAAGTTTCTCCCTAAATGAATAAACCAGTAATCAAAACTGCAGTGACGCACGGTGTGATTGTGCAGCACTTTGACAGATAGATAAACCAATCATGCGAGCCAGAAATGCTTAATCAGTTGTTTTTTTTCCCCTCCCAACATTTAGCCGTGACAGCAAAAGTATTTTTTGCTGCATTGTTTATTAATCTCGGAGAGAAAAATCCTGTCAGTGACACATCTTAACTGTTTCATCTTTCTGCGTCTACCTCTGATGGATAGATACACTGAATTAATCATTCAAAAGTCGAAGCCTACAGCTAGATTATATTGCTTTCTTTATCTGCTGCTATAAAATTGACTTAGTCAAATTAAGCTGTACCTCTGTAGGACAGAACGTTCACATCAAAAGTTTATTCTGTTATTTTTCCACAGATTTTGATGCTTTCCTTCAAGAAGTATTGTGTGCTGTATTTCTAGGGCTTCTAGTGAAACAGAGAATGAACACATTCAGTCATTTATTCAGTTATTATTATTATTTAACTGTATAAATACGGTCAGGGTAACAAACCAGAAAATTGAAAAACAGAACAGATTTTTTTTAAACTGTATTTTAGTTGCAGAGGTAAAATACAGCACAAGTACTTTGTGTCTTTAAACTGGCCATTGGCGTATTCACCTCATACAGTAGACCCCGCTACTCTCTCTGTAGTCCAGTACTGTTCATGCCAGCAGTGAGCAGACAGATTACCCACCAAGCCTTGCTTCCTACAGATGGGGACAATTGTGTCCGAAAAACCGACCACTTTAAAACCAAAGTCTTTCTTTTGAGGCTAGAAAACGCTTTGTTGCTGCTACATTCTTGTCCATCCTAGATTTTGGTGATGTCATTTATATGCGTGCATCTTCCCAGGTGTTGCATTTGTTGGATTCTGTCTATCATGGGGCCTTACGTTTTATTACTAATCTTGGAGCTCTTACCTACCATTGTGTTCTGTATGCCCGTGTTGGATGGACTGCCTTATCCTCCCGCAGACTTTGCCACTGGTATACTCTTGTGTATAAGGCAATTTTGGGTTTGCTTCCCTCTTATCTCCTGTCATATATTGTTAAGAAATGCACAGGGGGTTATTTGCTGCGTTTGGAGGATTTCATTTTATTAACTATACGTACAGACAGACGGAACTTGGCAAAAAATCGTTTCAGTTTGCTGCTCCATCAGTCTGGAACCAACTACAGAATGGTTTGAATCTGAAGGAATTGGTCTCTTTGAATGTTTTTAGGACAGTACTAAAACATTATGTACAAGAGGCTTCAGGTTGTAAATGTTTTAATTCATAAGATTCTTCTTAGCTGTTTAGGGTGTTTTCTCTCTCTCTCTCTCTCTCTCTCTCTCTCTCTCTTCTTTATCTCGTCTTATTGTCTCTACGTATTATTGTTTATACTTATTTTGGTTTTAATTATCTGTGATGTGAAAATTGTTTATGTTTTATGTCTTAAATTTTTTGTGTGCTGCTGCCATTCTTGGCCAGGACTCTCTTGAAAAAGAGATTCTTATAATCTCAATGAGATCTTCCTGGTTAAATAAAGGTTAATAAATAATAAATAAATAAATAACTATGTCGCTGTACACAAGTACAATATGTGTGTGTGTGTGTGTGTATACATGTATATAAATTCTGCTTTGTTATGTAGATAAAAAGTAGGCCCTAAAATACGTTCTGTTTTAAGCACCAGTTGACTTTAAAGCTTATTCCAGTTACACACACACACACACACACACACACACAAACACAAATGAGTACAGTGAGTAAATCAGCTGACGTTCGCGATTTAATTCTAGTGTTATTTTACTTTGTCTAAATCAGAGGACAAGTACAAAGTGAAGTCTGACACTCGTATAGTCTGATAAATGTTGTGGTTACACGAGGAACTATAAAATAATTAAATTTAGATATAAATTTTTAACCCATTGCTGACCATTTAGCTTCTTCGTGTTGGGAAAATCAAGGACCCTTGACCCTTGGGTCTTGGTCGTGGTGTACTAGTAGAACTTTGCCAACTTTTGCAGTCAACAAAACACTTTGTGACTGTTCACAATTACACTGTACTTGCACAGAGGTAAAGTACACCAAGCCTCTACTGCTATGATCCAGGGTGATATTGGCCGGTCCGAGGGGGGTGGTCAACACAGCTTAACCATTGGGAGCTGCACTTGTTGAAATTCCATGCTGATAGACCTAACAGCTAACAGCTATATATATATATATATATATATATATATAGCACCCCTTGGGCAGCGTCCTGTGACCACTGATGAAGGTCTCGAAGATGACCAACTCAAACAGCAGCAATAGATGAGCGATTGTCTCTGACTTTACATCTGCAAGGTGGACCAACTAGGTAGGAGTGTCTAATAGAGTGGACAGTGAGTGGACACGGTATTTAAAAACTCCAGCAGCACTGCTGTGTCTGATCCACTCATACCAGCACAACACACACTAACACACCACCACCATATATATATATATATATATATATATATATATATATTCTGTAGATAAAAAGTAGGCCTTAAAATACATTCGGTTTCAACCTTTCAATTGTATTATATTTAAAGCTTACAGTACAGTGATGAGTAATTCTGCTGACAGTCTCGAATCCACCTCTTGTTATTTTACTATGTATAAAGCAGAGAACAAGTACAAAGTGAAGTCTGACAGTCTTACAGTCTGAAGAAAAAAGCCAACTTTAAAATGCATGGAAATAAATGTGGTGGTTACACTTCAAAATGTACAAAAAATACAGTGTATCACAAAAGTGAGTACACCCCTCACATTTCTGCAAATATTTTATTATATCTTTTCATGGGACAACACCATAGAAATAAAACTTCGATATAACTTAGAGTAGTCAGTGTACAACTTGTATAGCAGTGTAGATTCACTGTCTTCTGAAAATAACTCAACACACAGCCATTAATGTCTAAATGGCTGGCAACATAAGTGAGTACACCCCACAGTGAACATGTCCAAATTGTGCCCAAAGTGTCAATATTTTGTGTGACCACCATTATTATCCAGCACTGCCTTAACCCTCCTGGGCATGGAATTCACCAGAGCTGCACAGGTTGCTACTGGAATCCTCTTCCACTCCTCCATGATGACATCACGGAGCTAGTGGATGTTAGACACCTTGAACTCCTCCACCTTCCACTTGAGGATGCGCCACAGGTGCTCAATTGGGTTTAGTCCATCACCTTTACCTTCAGCTTCCTCAGCAAGGCAGTTGTCATCTTGGAGGTTGTGTTTGGGGTCGTTATCCTGTTGGAAAACTGCCATGAGGCCCAGTTTTCGAAGGGAGGGGATCATGCTCTGTTTCAGAATGTCACAGTACATGTTGGAATTCATGTTTCCCTCAATGAACTGCAGCTCCCCAGCGCCAGCAACACTCATGCAGCCCAAGACCATGATGCTACCACCACCATGCTTGACTGTAGGCAAGATGCAGTTGTCTTGGTACTTCTCACCAGGGCGCCGCCACACATGCTGGACACCATCTGAGCCAAACAAGTTTATCTTGGTCTCGTCAGACCACAGGGCATTCCAGTAATCCATGTTCTTGGACTGCTTGTCTTCAGCAAACTGTTTGCGGGCTTTCTTGTGCGTCAGCTTCCTTCTGGGATGACGACCATGCAGACCGAGTTGATGCAGTGTGCGGCGTATGGTCTGAGCACTGACAGGCTGACCTCCCATGTCTTCAACCTCTGCAGCAATGCTGGCAGCACTCATGTGTCTATTTTTTAAAGCCAACCTCTGGATATGACGCCGAACACGTGGACTCAACTTCTTTGGTCGACCCTGGCGAAGCCTGTTCCGAGAGGAACCTGTCCTGGAAAACCGCTGTATGACCTTGGCCACCATGCTGTAGCTCAGTTTCAGGGTGTTAGCAATCTTCTTATAGCCTAGGCCATCTTTGTGGAGAGCAACAATTCTATTTCTCACATCCTCAGAGAGTTCTTTGCCATGAGATGCCATGTTGAATATCCAGTTGCCAGTATGAGAGAATTGTACCCAAAACACCAAATTTAACAGCCCTGCTCCCCATTTACACCTGGGACCTTGACACATGACACCAGGGAGGGACAACGACACATTTGGGCACAATTTGGATATGTTCACTGTGGGGTGTACTCACTTATGTTGCCAGCTATTTAGACATTATTGGCTGTGTGTTGAGTTATTTTCAGAAGACAGTAAATCTACACTGCTATACAAGCTGAACACTGACTACTCTAAGTTATATCCAAGTTTCATGTCTATAGTGTTGTCCCATGAAAAGATATAATGAAATATTTGCAGAAATGTGAGGGGTGTACTCACTTTTGTGATACACTGTACATTTAAATTTTTAACTTCTTCATGTTGGGAGAATCAAGGACCCTTGGGAACATGATAATGATGTTGACTGATAAGAGGAATCGATACATAACAAGGAGACCAGCCCAAACCAGACTCAGCGTAACTCAAACTGTTACCGCACACTAAGAGAAAATGTATCCAAATTTTCAGATATCATCTCAAAACCAAAATCACATCTGCCATGAATTACCAGTTGGTAATACATATAACACTATTCATAGTCAAGCTTGACACCACTAAACTTGACATCACAGTGGAATTGGTCTGGCAAAGAGAAACCCATGTGTCAAAACTGAAAAGATATAGATATACTTTATTTGTAATATATACATATACAGGTGTACAGTACAATGAAATTCTTTTTCTGCATATCCCAGCTTGTTTGGAAGCTGGGGTCAGAGCGCAGGGTCAGCCATCGTACGGCGCTCCTGGAGCAGACAGGGTTAGGGGCCTTGCTCAAGGACCCAACAGTGGCTGCATAGCAGAGCCTGGATTTCAACCGGCAATCTTCCGGTTGACAGCCCAAAGCTCTACCCACTAGGCTACCACTGTCCCTACTGGCAGCTTAACACAGGAGCAGGGGAGCTTGTTTCTTGTACAGCAATTTCTAAGCATGTCATTGCAATGTAAAGTTCCAGCAGTTTCTACCTGTTTGAGGTGGTTACCGGCTTACACAGAGCCTTGACCTCAGCAACCCTTGGGATAAATTTGAACGTTAATTCCCAGGTTAGGCCTAATGCCCAACATTTGTGTCTTTTCTGTTTTGTCTAAATAGGCACAAATTCCCACATACACTGTAAAATCCTGTGGAAAGATATCCCAGAAGAATGATAGCTGTTTTGGTTGATGGTGGCTTAATAATGCCTACAGTTTGGGAATGGAATGTCCAGAAAGCCCATGTGTCCACATAGTTTTGGCCATATAGCCTAAAAAACTCAAGACAATAAAGAAATAAGAGCAAAGAGGTGGTGACGGGCCAGTTTAGTGTTAATAAATTGACAGGGCCAGTCACCAGAGAATTTACAATGCTAAAGGAGAAACCAGTGAATATGCCTTAGCTTTCCAGCTCACTACATATTACACCTACAGGAGCTTTTATGACAACCCATTCTATATCCAGCTATAACAGCTTCCACTCTGGGATGACTTTCTACAAGATTTTGGAGTGTGTCTCTGGGGAATTTTTGCCCATTCATCAAGAGGAGCACTTGTGTGGTCAATCAGTTGAGTTCTTCCATGCCAAATTCACCCAACCATGTCTTTATGGACCTTGCTTTGTACACTGGGGCACAGTCATATTGGAACAGAAAAGGGCCTTCCCTAAACTGTTCTGACAAAGTTTGAAGCATACAATTGTCCAAAATGGACTGTAACTAAGGGCCTAGATCAAATCTCTCAAAAATAACCCTATTGCATTATCCTTCCTCCACCAATGTTATCCTGGCATTCACCGAACCCAGACCTGACTATCAGTCTGTCAGGAAGATAAGCGTTGTTCATCATGCCACAGAAGATGTTTCCACTGCTTCAGAGTCCAGTTACCAGCCAACAAAACACATCAGACCAAACAAACAGTAATACACTAATGTAAAACAAACACACATTTTGCAAACACAAGTCTCTATTGTGTTTTTGCTGTGTTCTTTCTTGCTGCATATTTTTCCCCTTTGAAAGATAATTTCTTTTTGACATGCTGTCATTGCTTTTCGGCTCACTGCTGCATGTCCGTATTTTAACTTCAGAGGTGGCGAAAAGACACAAACTTCCTACTCATGTGAAGACAACAAATCAAGTCAAGTTCAGTTGTATGTTATTTTTCTTTAGCAAAAACTCTTAGTAAGAAAGCCGAGGGCCACAGGGACAAGGAAAAACCTTTAAATATTACAAGGAAGAAACCTTGAGAGGAACCGGACTCATCAGGAACCTCCATCCTTCTTGGGTGGTCTAGATCAATGGTCCCCAAACATCGGGCCGCGGACCGGTACCGGTTCTTGGGTCATTTATTACCGGGCCACACAGAAAGAATAAATAATTAGAGATTGATACATCAGCAATGAAAACACTGCTTTCATTTCCAACACATGGGTGTTTATCATCTCATATCACCCCCAGGTGGAAGCAGCGTCCCGTTGCAGCGAAAAAAGTTCATTTGTGAGGAGACCAAGTGATTTAGTGTTTCAGCTTTTATTTTGTCTCATTTTTCCTGCAAACACGTCTTAAGATGTGCAACAGTCGTCGATTTGGGTCGTCGATTTGGGGTAGTTGTAGCCTAGTGGTTAATGTGCTGGACTAGTAATCAGAAGATCACTGGTTCAAACACTGCCAGGTTGCTGCTGTTGGGCCCTTGAGCAAGGCTTTTAACCCTCAATTGCTCAGACTGTCCCAGTACTGTAAGTCGCTTTGGACAAAGGCGTCTGCTAAATGCTGTAAATGTAAAAATAAAAAGTATAAAGAAATTAAGAGTTCATTGTCTTTCATTTACATTTTCAGCATTTAGCAGACGCCAAAGTGACTTAACAGTTACAGGATACAGTCTAAGCAATTGAGGGTTAAGGGCCTTGCTCAAGGGCCCAACAGCAGCAACCTGGCAGTAGTGGGGCTTGAACCAGCAACCTTCTGATTACTAGTCCAGTACCTTAACAACTAGGCTACAGCTTGCCCTGTTCAGTCTTTCAGTTCAGTCTGTGGTCAAATCTTCCAGATTCTGTTGAAGATTCGTTACATAACTTGTATTTTTCCAACTTTGTGACAACAGTTTGTGGACAGCACTTTTATTTTTATAAAAAACCTTTCCAGAAATATGAAGGCTGTCATAGCTGCAACGAGGTGGGTACAATCCCCATGATTTTGGAATAGGATGTCCAACAAGCTCATGGTTTGGTTTTCACGTGCTTCTAGCCGTATTGTGTCCTGTAGAATAAAACCATCAGGATTAGCTCAGCTTTTTAAATCATTTAGGTGGGCGGCACGGTGGCTCGGTAGGTATCACCGTCACCTCACAGCAAGAAGGTCCTGGGTTCAATCCCCAGGTGGGGCGGTCCGGGTCCTTTCTGTGCGGAGTTTGCATGTTCTTTCCGTGTCCGCGTGGGTTTCCTCCGGGAGCTCCGGTTTCCTCCCACAGTCCAAAGATGTGCAAGTGAATTGGAGATACAAAATTGTCCAAGACTGTGCTTGATATAACCTTGTGTAATGAGTAACTACCGTTCCTGTCATGAATGTAACCAAAGTGTAAAACATGACGTTAAAATCAACAAACAAACATCATTTAGGCAAAATACTCTGATTTCTGTTGTTTTTCATGCTCATAAGACATAATTACAGAACAGTTCTACAGTTCTTCTTCATTGTGGTATTTCTTTGATATTGTTATTTCTTTAGAGAAAGCCTGAAGTCTTTCCATTACTGCCAGTTATTGCAGCACCAGTGTTGGAAGGGACTTGGATGTTGGTTGAAGTGTTTTTATTGCTTCCAGCAGCAAGTGTACCTGATCCCATCCAAATTGTTTTTTCCTGTGTTGTTTTGATTATTTGCCACCAAAGCAAACAAAAGAAAAGAAAGAACAATCAGGCTAAGAAAATATGATTTGTTTCTTAGCACGTCAAACGTATAGGAATTTCATTCTGAACGAGTGTGTGTGTGTGTGTGTGTGTGTGTGTGTGTGCATTTTTCATTTTTATCAGCGGACTAAGCAGACTGCAGCCGTAATGAATTATTTTCAAAGTACGTCATGTAAAGGCACAGATCTTTTGATCCAGACCCAGGTTTCAGAGTTCAGTATGTTTGGCCATGTGTGAAAACAGTTCTTGTTCTGGGTTCGCTCCCAGGTATCGAGGGTCTGGAGTTTGCTTTATTTATTTATTAGGATTTTAACGTCATGTTTTACACACTTTGGTCACATTCATGACAGGACAGGTAGTTACTGCTTACACAAGATTCATCAGTTCAAGTTTTTAATGTCATGGACAATGTCACATGTCACAATGTCAACTTTGTATCTCCAATTCACTTTACTTGCATGTTTTTGGACTGTGGGAAGAAAACCGGAGCTCCTGGAGGAAACCCATGCAGAAAGGGAGAACATGCAAACTCCACACAGAAAGGACCCAGATCGCTCCACCTGGGGATCGAACCCAGGACCTAGTTAGATAGATAGATAGATAGATAGATAGATAGATAGATAGATAGATAGATAGATAGATAGATACTAGATAGACAGACAGACAGATAGATAGACAGATAGACAGACAGACAGCCCCAATGGCAAGGCTGTTTCAGACATTAGCCAATGATGTCCATACTGATGTCCAAACAGTTGATAGCAACACTGAGATTCAAACCCCTGACTTCCTGGATCTCAGCGGTATTGGGCTAGAGCACTTTACCGCTGTGCCACCTAAGCATCCAGTTTAGTCCCCTAGTAACACTCCATATTTTGTTGAGTTTTAAAAGTGAGAATATGGTGACAGACAACAAGCTTTTACTAATTCTAGTGCAGACTTACTATATAATTGCTAAATTAATGTTTTTAAAAGATAAAAAAGTATAATAGAGTATGTGCCACTTTTGCACATTTAATTTAGCAAATCCAGTCAATAAAATCGTGCACTTACATTTCAAATAACTAGTATGATTAAATTCCTGAAGCTTCTGACATTTCTGTTTGATCTGCTTGGCCTTATCACTGCGATCCTTCTTTTTCAGTCGTCCCCTTTGCTCTCAATATTGCTGAGAGGCTAATTTTAGCTACTACTTATCGGTCCACATCATCTGTGCTTGCCAAGTGGAAATTAGCCTTGGATGCACACTCTGCTGGGGGTCAGATTGACTGGGGTTATGGCCCTCACTCTGATTTCTCTCTTATTTATGTTTACAGGAGCAGCAGAGGCGCCTCGGGTCTGCAGTGATGAGTCTGTCAGTGGTAGGCTGTGATGAGACTGAGTCAGCACACCAGCAGTACCTGCAGTAGACAGCTACTGTAGTAATAAACTAAAATTCATAATGGGAGACATACTGTATATACGAGTTATGTTTTAATTTGTATTTGTAGTTTATTAACAGAGTCTTAAAAGTATTAATTTACCAACAAAACCCTAACATTTCAACACGTATTAATCCTCATTGTTTTGTGTCTATTTCTTCTTGAAATTAAATTCTCATAGGTTAGCTATGAAGTTGTGGTTAAAACAAACCAATAAATAAACAAACTGTAGTCAAGTAGTATTTATTCAGAATCCACTTGTTAAAACCTCTTGTTTGGTGTTCTAGAGCACATGTGATTCAAGATTAACTTTATTGTCATTTCACTGTACACCAAGGTGTATAGAAAAAAACAAAATTATGTGCACTTATGTGCATTGGGTTCATGCTAAAACACTGCTGATTTAAAATAGAGAGTATATATAAAATAGTTATGAGAAAATATAAAATATGTAGAATTAAAATGGGTACATCAAAGTTAAATACACTGCCTGGCCAAAAAAAGGTCGCACACTAATATTTGGTTGGACCGCCTTTAGCTTTGATTACGGCACGCATTCATTGTGGCATCATTTCCACAAGCTTCTGCAATGTCACAACATTTATTTCTGTCCAGAATTGCATTAATTTTTCCCGAAGATCTTGTATTGATGATGGAGATTTGGACCACTGCGCAAAGTCTTCTCCAGCACATCCCAAAGATTCTCAGTGGGGTTCAGGCCTGGACTCTGTGGTGGCCAATCCATGTGTGAAAATGATGTCTCATGCTCCCTGAACCACTCTTTCACAATTTGAGCCCGATGAATCCTGGCATTGTTGTCTTGTCACGATCATTCAAGATTTTTTTCTGACCACATTCCTTCCTGAAGATGATGTTCCCCCACTGTCCTTCCACATTTTAATAATGTGTTGGACAGTTCTAAACCCGATTTTAGTAGTTTCAGCTTCTCCTTAGATGTTTTCTCTGCTTGATGCATGCCAATAATTTGACCCTTCTGAAACAGATTAACATCATTTCCATGACCACAGGATGTGTCTTTCCACATGGTTGTTTAACAAATGAGAAGCTACTCACTGCATCAGTTAGGGTTAAATAACTTGTTGCCAGCTGAAACATAATCACCCATGCAGTAATTATCCAATGGGAGGCTCTTACCTATTTGCTTAGTTAAATCCAGGTGGTGACCTTTTTTTTGGCCAGGCAGTGTTTAATAATATTCACATTCTGAAAATTGCATATAGTAGGTATAAAGTATTGCACATGCAGAAAAAAACCACAGTGATTACACATAATGATTATTATTGCACATTGCGTTATTGCATGTTAAGATCTTATAATACTACACAAATGATTTACCCTTAGATAAAATGTGCATCAGATTTGAGTTTTGTTCTGTTCTGTCTGTGGCAGTCGGGTAGAAACTACTTCTAAAACGGTCCGTTTCGCAGCGTAGACTACTGTACCTTTTGCCCAAGGGGTGAGTGGAGTCACTGATGACGCTCCTGACTTTCGACAGGAAGAGTTTTTTAGCCAGTTCTTCGATAGGTAGGAGTCTGACCCCTATGGTCTTTTCTGCTGCCCTAACCACTCTACTCAAGGCCTTTTTTTCTGAGCTGTTGCAATTCTCATACCAGAGAGAGATGCTGCTGGTTAAAACACTCTCTACTGTGCCTCTGTAGAAAGTGGTGAGGATGGGTGGACTGAGATGGGCCCTCCTCAATTGCCGTAGGAAATGCAGCCACTGGTGAGCCTTTTTGACCAGAGAGGAGGTGTGCAAGGACCAGGTCAGGTTGTCCGTAATGTGAACCTACGTGTGTAACTTGTGTAACGTGTGTGTACATCATGCAAAAATAAAAAAAAGTCATGACTTCAGTTTTAAAGCCACCCCAAACTATTTGAAATTCACAACTCTACAGTAAGAAGGATTGTTTACAAAAAGAGCCTTTAAGACAGTTAAAGATGAGAAAATCTTCCCAGGAGTGGCCATTCCAGCAAATTTAGCCCAAGGCACAAGGACCTTTTCCCCCCTATCCTGTATTTAGGGGTCACCACAGAGGATCTCGTTCACATACCAGAACAGCAGTGTAGCAGTTTTTACTCTAGATGTCCCTACCGATGAAACCCTGTTTAATGTTCAACATTAGGAAAAAGTCAGATCCGTGAGCTACAGGCCTCTGTAAGCACATTGAATGTTTATAAGATAAGATAACACAGTAGCATGTCTGGTAAAAAAAATAGCATAGTACAGATACCAATGACTGTATAATAATATTAATATGAACTGGACATGAAGCAGTATGATGTAACTCAACACAGTTCAGACGGCAGGAGATCAGTAGTGTTCCTGCAATAAGGAGACTCATTGTAGAGTCTTACTGCAGGGGGAAGAAAAGATCTCGCATGGCTCCACTGTAGTATAATGCATTGTCCATAATGGCAAGCAGCTTATTAAGAGTCTTTTTTTTGCCACAACCTCCAGAGTATCCAGTTTGTCTCCTACAACAGAGCCAGCCTTCTTAATCAGTTTGTCCGGTTTGTTTATATTAATGACAGAGCAATTAGAAAAAGACTGAACAAGATTTGCTTTCATAAGAGGATGGTTAGGAAAACACCCATGCTGGCTTTTTAGAGCTCTAATATTTGAACAGATGCTGGCTGAATGGGTGGTTGACACTAACCGGAGCTCTTGGCTGTGACTTATCATTAACAAAGATGATACAGCCTATCCAGCCTAGTTGTAGTAAAATGACTAAAAGGACTTGAATAAACTAAACTTTTAAAAGCTTTGGAAATGTTTTAAAACCACAGAAAATTAATTTAATACTAAATACATTGCAAAAACAGATTTTTGGTGATACGCGTGTGTTCTATTTAATGAGAGAGTTGAATTTATATTTTGATGATAAATAATAATAAAAAAAGCTGATTTTTCTATGTTTTAACAAGTGTTTCATGCTTGTACTGTACTACAAATTGATTCCACTGATATAAATTTAACATGTGAACATTCAAACAGAGGTATACCAGATCACAACGTAACCCTTAAAACTCTAAGAGAGCATTCACATGAGAAGCGTTTTTGCGCTTTGCTCACCGTGAGCCTCGGCGCAAATTACCACTTTGCTCAGCGCTTGGCTTGAGCAGTGCACTAGAACATCATCAAAGTGCGAATATGAGACAAATATGAGACGCATTTGTGTAAAATAACTGTCAAATCCACTCTGAAAGCTTTACATGTATCTGTGTTTATCTGGATTTTCCTCACTGTTTCACTTTTAAACTTGTGTTATAGCTCGGGGTGCTGAGAAATTGTGAGAATCAGCTTTTCTGAGAGTCTAAACTGCTTAACGTGATTTATTGTATTAAAAGAGCAACAGAGGAACACTAAACTTCTCTTAATTAGTACTGCTCATAAGTTCTCTCCACTAATTAAATTCCTCACTCGTTGTTTTCACGGCTGCGACCGAATCACAGCCGCGATGTTATTCGCGATAACACACTCCCTCTCGCGTTCTACTGCTTTTATACAACAGTTTTTACAAAATAAAGAAGGAAAATAAATCAAAAAAGCCCTTAATTTCATATTGAATATGCTTTAAAATGGACAATATCTTCAGCCAAAAAGTAGTTCCACAACAAATGAGTTGCTGCTATGCAACTGTAAAAATTCCCTACCCTGCCTTAACACAGTAGGCTAAAAAAGGCATATAGTTTAACACTACAAAGTAACGCTAGTTTGGAATAAAAATAATAAGAAAATATGAATAAGCGAAGATGAAAGGAAAAGGAGAAAAAGCTAAAAATAAAATTAATTAAGAATCTAAGAAGAAGATAGAATTTATTTATTATTAGAGTTATTGCGTTATTTGTATATGTTAATCTGCACACTTCCGTTCATTGTGCAGTTAGAAAAAAAAAAGGCTGCTCTGTAGGATATGCATTGGCATCAAACAGTCCGGCTCGCTTCGCCGGTGGCCTCTGTACTGTGTCTTCTGGCTTGTGTGCATGAAGCTTGTCGTTACTGGCAACGCGTCAGCGGAGTAATACAGTTGTGGTGTGTAAAGGCCGTGCTGTTATCACAAATATCAGCACAGTTTGAACGCTTCTCAACCAATCAGATTGTAAGGTCGGAACTAACTGTTGTATAAAGTACAATAAGTCACATTAAGCTTTGTTCACGTTAAGTGTTGTTTGTACTGCTTGAGTCTCTTTTACCGCATCATATCAAACAGTTCGTCTCATTGGAGGCGCTTTAAAAAGGTCAGAGCCAACTTTGAGTGCCACAGCAAGTGCAAAAATCATGAGCCCATCCCGACCAAAGTGCACATTCCATAGGAAACAACGGAACAGTCGGTGCAAAAGCGGTTTTGTCGCTTCTTAGGTGAATGCGCCCTAACACACATTTAGGCATTTTTTCAGTCATCATTATCAGATTTATAATTTAAGGACTGTTAAATGTTTAAAAACACTGAACAAAGATATTGTTTATTTATTTATTAGGATTCTAACGTCATGTTTTACACTTTGGTTACATTCATGACAGGACAGTTAGTTACTCATTACACAAGATTCATCAGTTCAAGTTTAATATCAAACACAGTCATGGACAATTTTGTATCTTCAATTCATGTCACTTGCACGTCTTTGGACTGTAGGAGGAAACCGGAGCACCCGGAGGGAACCCACACGGACACGGGGAGAACATGCAAACTCCACAAAGAAAGGTCACGGACCGTTCCACCTGGGGATCAAACCCAGGACCTTCTTGCTGTGAGGCGACAGTGCCACCCACTGAGTCACTGTGCTGCCCAAACAAAGATACTGGATTATTAGAGTAAAATCCTTGTTGCTTCATGGCTACATTGCACAATAATCTATCAGCATGTAACAGAGCTGAACGGTTTGGATTGATCCCAAACGACTCTATGTAAGCCATTATATAAATGCAATACATACGGTATGAAATAAAGATTTTTACATCCTGCATAGTGCACAGTATGTCAAACAGTCATTAAGAAATCAGGTTGTGCTTTTAACAATTTTATCACATATGCTGTCATTGAGAAAGTGTGAACTGCCTGCCAGCTGTTCTTCACAGCAGCTTCAACTGCTCAGGATGTAAAATCACTCCCGGCTGACAAGCGACGCCACATCTCACTTGATTCTATCTGTTAGTGAGCCGATATTCATCTCATTCTGAATAATTCAAATTTCAGAAAATTAGAGGATAGCACTAACCCTAAAATTTTACAGCAGCAATAATTTGCTTCAGCAGTTTAATAGATAGTGTGTTTGGTTAACGGGTGTGTTTCAGTAAATGAGAAAATGAACGAGCCGACGACAGCACGTCAGCCAAGATCAGACGGAAACAATACACAAGTAATGAGCTGCTGTGGTAAATTGCTTCTCTCAGCTGTACATCACACTCACATTTCACCCCAATGCACCCAGGACACACGCTGACTGGATCAAACCACGTTCGGAGGTGGTCAGGGATGGATCTAGACAAAAATGTCACATTTATGTGTAGACAGAATGCATTTTCTGTATTTGCAGACTAACACATAGGTGCAAATGCACATGCTGAAGAGCTGTATGATGGGTAAAAATATAAACACGAAAACAAAGCATGGGAGGGAATAAAATCAAATCATTTGCATCAAGAATTAAATGATATTATTAAGACCTATAATTGAGCGCTCAGGTGGTGCAGCAGTAAAATTCGGGGTTCGAATCTTAGTGGTGTCATCCGCCTGTAGGGCGTCTACACAGACATGAATAATTATGTCAGGGGGGTGGCAGATCAGTTCAGCGTTTGGGAGGTGCCGTTGTTAGTGCCCTCTCAATGCCTGGACCCAAGCCTGGTTAAAAATGAGGAGGGTTGCATTACAAAGGGCATCTGTGATAAAAACTGTCAGATCAGGTATACAGACTTTGATTCTTTGTGCTGATTGCTAAATACAGGGGTAGTCAGAAATAAAGGTAGGGTAAGGATATAGGTAAGGTAGGGATTTCTGCATTTTCTCCCCTTTTTCTCCTGATTTAGCGTAGTCAGTCTGTCTTCCGCTGCTGGGGATCCCTGATTGTATTCAAGGAGGGTATGTTACTGCTCACGCTACCTCCAACCCTAGCGGAACCCTTCTTTTCACCTGTGCATTCTGCACAGGCACCTCTATCTGCTAACCAGTGTTCTTACACATCGTGATTTTGAACTGAACTGCACCACTGCTGTTTTTTTTTTTTGTTTATATTCATTTTATTGCTCTCAAGTAGGAATTCCCACAAACTGCTTATTCCAGACATAGAATGTATACCATTATTATTAAGTTATTTGCATAATTTAGCTGCTTTTTGCACATGTTTACACTCACGGCTCTAAGTAGATCAACTGTGTAGTATAAAATCAATCTATTGTAATATCAGTGTTTTAAATCCTTAAGTGTCCCTCCAGCAGTCTAACAATTTCTTTATTAGAATTTCTTATTCAAATCACGGCATTTTATATTGATACAAAAGGGACACAAAGTAAACGCTTGATTGAAGCTCATATATACGTATATATATACAGTGTATCACAAAAGTGAGTACACCCCTCACATTTCTGCAAATATTTAAGTATATCTTTTCATGGGACAACACTATAGACATGAAACTTGGATATAACTTAGAATAGTCAGTGTACAACTTGTATAGCAGTGTAGATTTACTGTCTTCTGAAAATAACTCAACACACAGCCATTAATGTCTAAATGGCTGGCAACATAAGTGAGTACACCCCACAGTGAACATGTCCAAATTGTGCCCAAAGTGTCAATATTTTGTGTGACCACCATTATTATCCAGCACTGCCTTAACCCTCCTGGGCATGGAATTCACCAGAGCTGCACAGGTTGCTACTGGAATCCTCTTCCACTCCTCCATGATGACATCCCGGAGCTGGTGGATGTTAGACACCTTGAACTCCTCCACCTTCCACTTGAGGATGCTCAATTGGGTTTAGTCCATCACCTTTACCTTCAGCTTCCTCAGCAAGGCAGTTGTCATCTTATAGGTTGTGTTTGGGGTCGTTATCCTGTTGGAAAACTGCCATGAGGCCCAGTTTTCGAAGGGAGGGGATCATGCTCTGTTTCAGAATGTCACAGTACATGTTGGAATTCATGTTTCCCTCAATGAACTGCAGCTCCCCAGTGCCAGCAACACTCATGCAGCCCAAGACCATGATGCTACCACCACCATGCTTGACTGTAGGCAAGATACAGTTGTCTTGGTACTTCTCACCAGGGCGCCGCCACACATGCTGGACACCATCTGAGCCAAACAAGTTTATCTTGGTCTCGTCAGACCACAGGGCATTCCAGTAATCCATGTTCTTGGACTGCTTGTCTTCAGCAAACTGTTTGCGGGCTTTCTTGTGCGTCAGCTTCCTTCTGGGATGACGACCATGCAGACCGAGTTGATGCAGTGTGCGGCGTATGGTCTGAGCACTGACAGGCTGACCTCCCACGTCTTCAACCTCTGCAGCAATGCTGGCAGCACTCATGTGTCTATTTTTTAAAGCCAACCTCTGGAAATGACGCTGAACACGTGGACTCAACTTCTTTGGTTGACCCGAGTGGAACCTGTCCTGGAAAACCGCTGTATGACCTTGGCCACCTTGCTGTAGCTCAGTTTCAGGGTGTTAGCAATCTTCTTATAGCCCAGGCCATCTTTGTGGAGAGCAACAATTCTATTTCTCACATCCTCAGAGAGTTCTTTGCCATGAGGTGCCATGTTGAATATCCAGTGGCCAGTATGAGAGAATTGTACCCAAAACACCAAATTTAACAGCCCTGCTCCCCATTTACACCTGACACCTTGACACATGACACCAGGGAGGGACAACGACACATTTGGGCACAATTTGGACATGTTCACTGTGGGGTGTACTCACTTATGTTGCCAGCTATTTAGACATTAATGGCTGTGTGTTGAGTTATTTTCAGAAGACAGTAAATCTACACTGCTATACAAGTTGTACACTGACTACTCTAAGTTATATTCAAGTTTCATGTCTATAGTGTTGTCCCATGAAAAGATATAATAAAATATTTGCAGAAACGTGAGGGGTGTACTCACTTTTGCGATACACTGTATATATATAAAAATTCTTTTGGCATTTACAAAGTGAACTTTAATTACAATGCTAAAATATTTGGTGTGGAGTAAAATAAAGCTCAAAATATGCCACAGTTCTAAGAATTAATCCAAGGTAAAGTTTAAAAGGCCACAATGACATTAAAGTTATATTTTTAAACAGCAGATAATAATCTTGTGTAAAAATTCTATTATTACATGTTGTGGATTTTTAACAAAACTCAAAAATGCACTAATATACACCAATAACATTATGACCTAATATTGTGTTGGTCCTTCTTTTGCTGTCAAAACAGCCCTGACCCATCGAGGCATGGACTCCACTAGACCCCTGCAGGTGTGCTGTGGTATCTGTCACCAAGATGTTAGCAGCAGATTCTTTAACTCCTGTAAGTCGTGATGTGCATCTCCATGGATCAGACTTGTTTGGATGAGCCTTGGCCGCCCATGACCCTGTCGCCGGTTTACCACTGTACCTTCCTTGGACCACTTTTGATAGATACTGACCACTGCAGACCGGTAACACCCCACAAGAGCTGCAGTTTTGGAGATGCTCTGACCCAGTCGTCTAGCCATCACAATGGTCCTTGTCAAACTCGCTCAAATCCTTACGCTTGATCTTTTTTCCTGCTTCTAACATCAACTTTGAGGATAAAATGTTCACTTGCTGCCTAATATATCCCACCCACTAACAGGTGCCGTGATGAAGAGATAATCAGTGTTATTCACTTCACCTGTCAGTGGTCATAATGTTATGCCTAGTTGGTGTAATAATAATAATAATAATAATAATAATAATAATAAAAACTACTTATTCTTTTTAAGTAAGGACATAAGCTGTGTTTATTCAGTCTGATACATCACAGTGTGTTTATTACATAAAGCTTGAATGTTGGAAAATGTTGGATAGGAACCTGCATGCCGCCTCAGTCTCACCAGCAGTGATATGGTGCAAATGTGCTGTTGTTGGTGCTGCTACAGCTTAATGTGATGAGTATGCATTGCTTATTGAGTTGAAAGACTTAAAAGCTGGAGGAGCATTTTCTCCCAAAATAATACCTACAGGAGCATATGAAAAAAAAAGATAAGAGATATAAAGCCACTTTTTATCTATTTATTTATGCATTTTCTCCCGATTTTAGCGTCGTCAATCTGTCTTCCACTGCTGGGGATCCTTGATTGCATTCGAGGAGGGTATGTTGCTGCTCACATCTCCTCCGACACGTGCGCAGTCCTAGCGGACCCCTTCTTTACGCCCATGCATTCTGCACAGGCGCCTCTATCCGCTAACCAAGGTCCTTACACAGTGTTTTAAGACCCCACCCACATAGTCCGGTCATCCCGCCCCCCTAGCAGACACGGTGGCCAATCAGTGTCTGCTGCAGGCACTGCCAATTATGCCCGCTAGATGGCGCCCAGACGACCAGTGGCAATGCCAAGTTTCGAACCGAGGAGCTCAGAATCTGGGCGCTGGTGTGCTAGAGAAATACCCCGCTGTGCCACCTGGGCGCCTTTAATTTAATTGTATTGTAATTGTATAGACAAGTTCATATGTGGATCAGCTTTGTGCACGAAGAGCCACACCCTGATCGCATTATCCTTTGACTCTGTGCAGGTGTCATTAACCAGCCAGCAGAGGTCGTAATTGCATCAGTTTTGAGAAAGTCCCTATCTGGCTCCTTACCCTGTATGAACAACAAGCCAATCGTTGTTCGTGTAGGTAACATCCTACAAAATACACAAAGTCAACCAATAGAGGCAGAATTTAGGTTCATCTTAATCCTTAACCGACAGGAACTGTGGTGTCAGTATTTGAAGCGTTAAGTCTGACTTCATAATAAATCAGTATTCATTTTATTTGTGAGTTTTTCAGAGATGAAACGGTGTGGCAGTGCAGCAGTCTGGCTGGCCAGACTTATTCAGCCTTACTTTGTTATCCATATTGATGCCCACAGAACCCACAGCACCCACAATGCTGTATAACAGCAGGAAGCCATGCTGAACATTGAATCACCCTGCTTTATCAAAACTTTACATTTTAAACTTATTTAAAAAAAAAGCAATTCATTTAAAACAGATGGTCTGTTATTTATGTTTTGTTGTATCTAAGCGGCGCATGTCACTGAGATGGAGATAATCAGCTCTTCAAATTCATGTTTATTTTTAATACATGGGAAATTTTTTTGACATTTCTCTGCTTTTTATCCTATTCTGGTCAGTTCTAATTCTGCAGTTCAGTCCACCCCCACACAGACTGAGGTGAGCCAGAGACTAGCACCTGCCCTCTCTGACAAGAGTGTAGTTGCAGCCTGTGGTGGATTCTCACAGGGAGCCTTGAACTGTACATGTACGCCTAATGTGAGACCTCCACCATACGTGCTGCTGCCTTGACCAGACAGTAGAGGTCACACCCCAGGCAGTTAAGTCAGACCCCACCTGACCTTCTTTCCCACAGACATGACAAATAGTGAGGCTGGTATGTATGCCTGAGATGTAGACCACTGCACCACCAAGTCTTAGGCCACACAATTTTAAAGCTCATTTAATATTTATTTATTTTTGTTTATGCCTTTTCTCCCGACGTTTTAGCATATCCAATTACCCAATTGCGTTATGCTTCCTCTCTCCTGATGCCGATAACCGCCCTGATTGAGGAGAGCGAGACTGACACACGCCCCCTCCGACACATGTGCAGTAGCCGACTACATCTTTTCACCCGCACGAGACGAGTTCATATGCGGATCAGCTTTGTGTACAGAGAGACACACCCTGATCAATGCATTATCCCTCGACTCTGTAGGTGCCATCGATCAGCCAGCAGAGGTCGTAATTGCACCAGTTATGAGAAAGCCCCTATTCGGCTCCCACCCAGTCGTTGTTCATGTAGCCGCCCAGCCCAGCCAGATGGCAGAGCCGACAAGTTCGAAATGTCAGCTCTAGTGCGCTAGCATGTTTTACCGCTGCACCACCTGAGCGCCTTAAAGCTCATTTAATATTGGCAATAAATAAATACATTGATAAAAAAATCTCTCTTACTGCATGTCTTTGGACTGTGGGAGGAAACCGGGAAGAACATGCAAACTCCACTCAGAAAGGACCTGGACTGCCCAACCTGGGGATCAAACCCAGGACCTTGTTTGAGCCAAACATTAAACTGGCCTGTGACTATACAGTCCCATACACAAAAGGCTTCGATTAACTGTGGGTTGTTACCCATTTACTTCATTACCAGTTTTATAATGATACAGTTTGAGCCACAGTAGCCTTCCTGTCGGTCAATACCACATGTCTGCTGGCATTGGCGATTTGGGGCTTGTCCCACCACAGCATCCCTTGCTGTTCATGAGATACACTATATGGCTAGAAGTATGTGGACACCTCTTAGGTCTTTTAGCCACACTCTTTGTTCTACTGACAAAAAATTATTTTTATTCTTTCAACCATGTGGTAACCATGTTTTTCAACCATGTTGTAGGACAATTGTAGCCTAACAGTTAAGGTACTGAACTAGAAAGCAGAAGGTTGCTGGTTCAAACCCCACCACTGTCAGGTTGCCACTGTTGGGCCCTTGAGCAAGGGTCTTAACCCTGAGTTGCTTAGATTGTATACTGTCACAGTACTGTAAGTCACTTTGGTTGAAAGCGTCTGCTAAATGCTGAAAATATAAATGGTAACAGTTGAGAAAGGCCTTTCCCTGCTGTATTTTGTGAGACTGTACTTCAGTAAAGTCTACAGAACATGAGAGTGCAGAAATGACACTGCTGTTTGAAAGTCTTTTGTATCATTCATTTATACACGGGAAATAAGTGTCAATCCAGCTCACATGCTGCTGCCACTCAAAACTGTTAATTAAATCTGTTAATGAAATATGTGGTTAGTAGTGGAATGTTGGGGGTCTCAATTCACTTGGCAAGTTATCAGTACTTAGGAGTGAATTAGAGAGACTGAACACCAGCTTTTGCGGGTTGTTTGTGATTAAGTGGTCAGGCACTGGACACTTCAAGTTGTTGAATGGACACACATTGCTGTTCTCAGGCAAAGAGAGCTACAAACTTTATGAAGTTGCTGTCTGGGTTCACAGAAATGTTGCTACATGCCCAACATCCTACAACCCAGAGAGTAGCTGAGTCATATCAACTACATTTGCCACAAAGCCTAAAGACAACTGCTGAAGACACTTACCATATAGAAGCACTTTGTAGTTCTACAATTACTGACTGTAGTCCATTTGTTTCTCTACATACCTTTTTAGCCTGCTTTCACTCTGTTCCTCAATGGTCAGGACACTCACAGGACCACTACAGAGCAGGTATTATTTAGGTGGTGGATGATTCTCAGCACTGCAGTGACACTGACATTGTGGTGGTGTGTTAGTGTGTGTTGTGCTGGTATGAGTGGATCAGACACAGCAATGCTGATGGAGTTTGAAAATGCCGTGTCCACTCACTGTCCACTCTATTAGACCCTCCAACCTAGTTGGATGTAAACTCAGAGACGATCGCTCATCTATTGCTGCTGTTTAAGTTGGTCATCTTCTAGACCTTCATCAGTGGTTACAGGATGCTGCCCACAGAGCGCTGTTGGCTGGATATTTTTGGTTGGTGGACTATTCTCAGCCCAGCAGTGACAGTGACATTTGCCACAAAGCCTAAAGACAACTGCTGAAGACAACTGCAGATGTAGACAATTCTACAAAGAGATTCTACAAATTCTGCTCCCATGCTGAACCTGCTTGTGATCAGCAGTGATTCAATCCTTGGAAAATATGATTCTGGTGTGAGAAACCATAGGGGTCCAACACTGGTGGATTTCTGTCCTGAAAATAGGTTAATAATTTAGACAAATGAATCAGTGCAGATTGTGATTGTTAACAATGAAGCTCAGATTTATCAAAAGAAAGCAAATCAGGAATCCACTGATTTGACCAGAAATTACCAGTTCAAGCAGCAGTACTAAGAGGAGGTTGATAAATAGACACATTTGACAGAAGCTACCGAGACTTGTGGCAGCAACTGAAGAATGTCATAGTAAAAGCTACTAAGGAAACAGTACAGACAATATAAATGCAAAGAGTGTATCTTCAGTGACACTTTTGAGTGGAACAGAAAGAAGTGTGAAGCAAAAACAAGTCCCACAATGAATACAGAAAACTTCATGAAGTACTTTAGAAAACATGAAGTGCAGAAGATATTCAGAAGAGAACACGTTCAACTGGATTTATTGTGCAGTAAGCTGGAAGAAAAAGAAAGGCAACAGAAGACCTCTGTTTCAGATGATGAAGAAGCTTACCAAACCATCCCAGCTTTGACCTACAGCCATGAAGGATAAAAATGGGAAGAAACCTGTCAAACTAATGAAGGTATGTCTAAGATGATAAGACTACCATGATGAATTGTACACTGGTGAAGCGGAGAACATACAAATTGATGTTCAAAAAAGTAATCACCACCACTGAGGGAAGAGATCAAGTGTGCCATGCTAGAACTGCCCAAGAAAAAGGTACCTGGTCCAGATGACATAGCAGTTGAATTGTAAATAGAGAGATGACCCTGAATGAGCTGCATACGGTCTGCAGGAAAGTGTGGGAGACTGGAAGACAAGAAGAATGGAGACAATCAGTCTTCATTTCACTCTCTAAGAAAGGTGACTTGCTCCAATACAGTAACTATAGTAGGACCTGCACCTACCCGGGTATGGATATACACCGATCAACCATAACATTATAACCACCTCCTTGTTTCTACACTCACTGTCCATTTTATCTCCTCCACTTACCATATAGAAGCACTTTGTAGTTCTACAATTATTGACTGTAGTCCATCTCTTTCTCTGCATGCTTTGTTAGCCGCCTTTCATGCTGTTCAGGACTCTCCCAGGACCACCACAGAGCAGGTATTATTTAGGTGGTGGCTCATTCTCAGCACATTCTCAGCTCATTCTTAGCTCATTCTCAGTGTGTGTTGTGCTGGTATGAGTGGATCAGACACAGCAGTGCTGCTGGAGTTTTTAAACACCTCACTGTAACTGCTGGACTGAGAATAGTCCACCAACCAAAAACGTCCAGCCAACAGCGACCCGTGGCCACTGATGAATGTCTAGAAGATGACCAACTCAAACAGCAGCAATGGATAAGCAATCATCTTTGACTTTACATCTACAAGGAGGACCGAGGAGTGTCTAATAGAGTGGACAGTGAGTAGACATGGTATTTAAAAACTCCAGCAGCGCTGCTGTGTCTGATCCACTCATACCAGCACAACACACACTAACACACCACCACCATGTCAGTGTCACTGCAGTGCTGAGAATGATCCACCACCTAAATAATACCTGCTCTGTGGGGTCCTGTGGGGGTCCTGACCATTGAAGAACAGCATGAAAGGGGGCTAACACAGCATGCAGAGAAACAGATGGACTACAGTAAGTAATTATACGTAGAACAACAAAGTGCTCCTATATGGTCAGTGGAGCTGATATAATGGACAGTGAGTGTAGAAACAAGGAGGTAGTTTTAATGTTATGGCTGATCGGTATAAGTGTGCACAGGAAAGTCAAAATGAAAAGCAGAAATAAAGTATTCTAAAGCGAAATTAACCAAGGACAGAGTGCACGTTCACAAACATATGGTGCAAACCCCAAAGTGTATTAAGTCTACTTCCCCCCTATTTTCAAAAAACATACACACAGCAGCAAGAAATCAACATACAGTATACAACTGCTTAGTCCTTTGGCTTCAGCAAATAAAGTCCTTTAGCTAATGTTTCAAACAAGGAACAATCTCACCTGTTTTGTAAGGTGATGGGCCAGATCTTCTAGGAATATGGAGATCATAGGTGGTGTGGAGAGTTCTGGTGAAGGGATAATCCAGTGGAAGGTGAAGCTTTTGAGCAGAAAGTTCTTCTGTAGTGGAAAGTTCAGCAGAATCACTTGTAAGGTAATCATTACACCAACAGTAGACTGATGGGTGATATAAGTTAAAAGTTTCCTGGTAAAGGAGACCCTTGAGGCTGAAGGTGGAAAGGCAAGCAGTAATCCAGCACATGCATACACCATAAAAATTTTCATGTGACCATGATGGTTACAATAGGACCATTGCACTGGTCTCACATGCTAGCAAGATCCTGCTGCAGGTACTACAAATCAGAACAGAACAGATAGCCCAAGAGCAAGCTGGATTTAGGCTGAGAAGAGCCATGTAGGATCAGATCACAAATCTCCGGATCAACAGGGAGGAAGGAACCAGAAACCCATGCTTTAATTTTTCCCTCGTCCCCGGTCCAACTACTGATGAATCTGTATAGCCAATGACATGATGCTCTCAGGACAGCCAGTCACATATCAGCATGATTCAGGGTAAGACTGGGGGTCCAACAAGCATGCAGTGTCTCAAGTGATAAGACAGGTGCTACAAGAATTTGTTTGAGGATGGGTCACATCACCAGAGTAACTACAGGAGCTGGTGTTGTTGATACATGCAGCAAAAATGAAAGTAATGATGAACACTGAAGAAGTGCTAGAGACCATGGTGGAAGGTAAGACATTATATAGACATACAGTGTATCACAAAAGTGAGTACACCCCTCACATTTCTGCAAATATTTCATTATATCTTTTCATGGAAAAACACTATAGACATGAAACTTGGATATAACTTAGAGTAGTCAGTGTACAACTTGTATAGCAGTGTAGATTTACTGTCTTCTGAAAATAACTCAAAACACAGCCATTAATGTCTAAATGGCTGGCAACATAAGTGAGTACACCCCACAGTGAACATGTCCAAATTGTGCCCAAAGTGTCAATATTTTGTGTGACCACCATTATTATCCAGCACTGCCTTAACCCTCCTGGGCATGAAATTCACCAGAGCTGCACAGGTCGCTACTGGAATCCTCTTCCACTTCTCCATGATGACATCACGGAGCTGGTGGATGTTAGACACCTTGAACTCCTCCACCTTCCACTTGAGGATGCGCCACAGGTGCTCAATTGGGTTTAGTCCATCACCTTTACCTTCAGCTTCCTCAGCAAGGCAGTTGTCATCTTGGAGGTTGTGTTCGGGGTCGTTATCCTGTTGGAAAACTGCCATGAGGCCCAGTTTTCGAAGGGAGGGGATCATGCTCTGTTTCAGAATGTCACAGTACATGTTGGAATTTATGTTTCCCTCAATGAACTGCAGCTCCCCAGTGCCAGCAACACTCATGCAGCCCAAGACCATGATGCTACCACCACCATGCTTGGCTGTAGGCAAGATACAGTTGTCTTGGTACTTCTCACCAGGGCACCGCCACACATGCTGGACACCATCTGAGCCAAACAAGTTTATCTTGGTCTCGTCAGACCACAGGGCATTCCAGTAATCCATGTTCTTGGACTGCTTGTCTTCAGCAAACTGTTTTCGGGCTTTCTTGTGCGTCAGCTTCCTTCTGGGATGACGACCATGCAGACCGAGTTGATGCAGTGTGCGGCGTATGGTCTGAGCACTGACAGGCTGACCTCCCACGTCTTCAACCTCTGCAGCAATGCTGGCAGCACTCATGTGTCTATTTTTTAAAGCCAACCTCTGGATATGACGCCGAACACGTGGACTCAACTTCTTTGGTCGACCCTGGCGAAGCCTGTTCCGAGTGGAACCTGTCCTGGAAAACCGCTGTATGACCTTGGCCACCATGCTGTAGCTCAGTTTCAGGGTGTTAGCAATCTTCTTATAGCCCAGGCCATCTTTGTGGAGAGCAACAATTCTATTTCTCACATCCTCAGAGAGTTCTTTGCCATGAGGTGCCATGTTGAATATCCAGTGGCCAGTATGAGAGAATTGTACCCAAAACACCAAATTTAACAGCCCTGCTCCCCATTTACACCTGGGACCTTGACACATGACACCAGGGAGGGACAACGACACATTTGGGCACAATTTGGACATGTTCACTGTGGGGTGTACTCACTTATGTTGCCAGCCATTTAGACATTAATGGCTGTGTGTTGAGTTATTTTCAGAAGACAGTAAATCTACACTGCTATACAAGTTGTACACTGACTACTCTAAGTTATATCCAAGTTTTATTTCTATAGTGTTGTCCCATGAAAAGATATAATGAAATATTTGCAGAAATGTGAGGGGTGTACTCACTTTTGTGATACACTGTATACTGTATATAGACAAAGGCGCAGAGCTTGGGGGTTCATGATCTTGTTTCCTGCTCGCTCTCCTTTTAGTTATGCTGTAATAATTAGGGGTGGCGGAGTCTAAAGCTACTCTCTGCAAAACTGACGTTTTACTTTTAACGATTTCACATTGTAACTACTGTACATCTGATGGAAACCTGTTCACCCTCTCGAGGTTAAAGACTGAAAGTCGAGACTGCAGTGCCAACAATGCTGCTCCTGCTACATGGGATGGAGACCTGGCATGGTGTGTTTGCACCAAAAATGTCCAGAATTTACGACAAACTTTATCACAGACTGGACTGAACAATGAAAAACTCTAATTCTTCTTATTATTATTTATTTATTTTTTTGCTAGTTATAACTTTCAGTTAATTTAATTTTGTGTTTGTATGAATTGTGTAAATCCTATTTATTTAAAGTATCTTCCAGGCCACCCAAAAAGGATGGAGGTCCCTGCTGAGTCTGGTTCCTCTCAAGGTTTTTCTTGCCACTGTTGCCCTCGGCTTGCTCAATAGGGGTTTTTGGTCTGTTGGTCCTGGATTATGTAAAGTTGCTTTGAGACGATGTTCATTGTAAAAAGCACTATATATATTCGATGCCAAAATTGACAAGGACATTATAGGATATGGAAAACAAGTACCAAGATGCGATTGATGAAAGCATTCCTCTGACCAGTATCCACATATAGATGTGAAGTCTGGACACTGAAGAAAGTGGAAGAAAGATGCATTTTGAGATCAACTGCATCAGAAAACTACTGAAATCTCATGGAGGAAGATGATGACCACTGAGCAAGTTTATAAGGTGGCCAGAACAGAAAAGTAGCCACTGATTCACATTAGGTGTGTAATTAGGCACCCACATGACCCCATTGAAAGTTGTGTTATGACAGGACTTGTGAAAAGACTAAGAATAACCTGGATTGACATCATTATGATGTAGATTGCATTATCAGAGACGAGTCTGTTACAAGCGACATGAGACAGAGGGCATCGGAGAAAGCAGAATTACATTCTTGTTTGTTTGTCTGCCCTTCCTGCTAGTTAACACTGTAACCCTTGACCTGCTTATACAAAGTATGATGGAGGCCTTGTAATTGCCACAGCAACAGCAGAGCTTATTTGGTTACACGAAACTCCCTTGCTCTTTCTGCTGCCATTAAAGTACGCCATTACAGCTCTTGCCAGATCGTTATTTAGTTTATTGAAACATATCTGTCAAGCTCTGCAGGAGAGAAGAAACAGACCTGGGTAAACAACAGCTTGTATGCACTTTCACCACTGATAGATGAGCTGCTCTATTCCTCATTCCCAATAATTACCTTCCACTGTGTTCTCCTGCCTTAATGGCGAGTCGATGTTATTGACAGTACAGACTTACAGGAACTGTCTTACCACCTATTCAATTATGCTAAGTTTGCCAGTGCTGCTAAGAATTAGAACTAAAAGAGAGCAGGTTTGTTGAGGGAGTTAAATGAAGATGGTTTTGGTGGAACTTCTGTTGTAATTATTGATGTTATTGTAAAGAACGTTATTAGAAAGTTAAAGGATTCTAGATTTAGACATTGTTGGTAGGCATGGTTGTTCTGGTAGAAACATTTTAGTGTAGGTACGTTAGTTTGGGGAGTATTTGGTGAGAGGGTTTAGTGGCATGATTTAGCAGGTCTGGAGGTAAGGAAGTTTGATTTGCTTGGTTTTAGAAAGAATTCAGTGTGTGGTTTTAATAAGGCGGCACTGTCGCCTCACAGCAAGAAGGTCCTGGGTTCGATCCCCAGGCGGGGCAGTCCGGGTTCTTTCTGTGTGGAGTTTGCATGTTCTCTCCGTGTCTGCGTGGGTTTCCTCCGGGAGCTCCGGTTTCCAAAAACATGCAGTCAGGTTAATTGGAGACACTGAATTGCCATTTAGGTGAATGGATGTGTGTATGTGTGTGTGTATGTGTGTCTGCCCTGCGATGGACTGGCCAGGGTGTTACTGTGTGCCTTGCGCCAGTTGAAAAGCTGGGATAGGCTCCAGCACCCCCCATGACCCTGATTGGATAAGAAAGTGAGTGAGTGTGTGGTTTTAATAAATAAGGTGTCCATGTCTTGTTTTTGGCTGATCGGGCTGATTTTGGTGAGTCTTGTGGTAGTGAAGAGATTTGTTGAGGGAGTTTAAATTTAAGTCAGTTAGTTTTGGTAAGGTAGTTTGATTTAGTTAAACTGAAAAGTTTCCAGACACATATAGGAGCATGTACACACACTGTCCACTTTATTATGAATGCAGTACTAATGCTGATAGAACCCTGTTTGCTTTTAAACAGCCCTGATTTTTTTAGTGCTTTTTACAGTAGACATTGTCTCAAGGTACCCTTACAGAATCCAGGTCCGACAGACCAAAAGCCCCTGTTGAGCAAGCCAAGGGTGACAGTGGCAAGGAAAAACTCCCTTACAATTACAGAAAGAAACCATGAGAGGAACCAGACTTAGCAGGGACCTCCATCCTCCTTGAGTGGGTTTAAATATTATGTATTCCACAAAGTGTTGGATATATTTCTTTGACAATTTAGTCCATGTTGACCTGATGCATTAAGAAAGTTGCTGTAAGTTTCTGGTTTGTCAGCCTTACTTACTTTACATTTACGTTACTGTACATTTATGGCAGGGTTTGACAGGTTTGGCCTCTTTAAGAGACTTTGGTAAGTCTGGCTTTTGTGAGAAGGCTTGTTGATTGGTTTTATTGCGGGAGTTTGATATAAGTTGAGTCGGTGAGTCTGATATTTTGTATTCTTGGCCAGTCTGCTTTCTATGTGATAGTTTGGTGAGTCTGTTTTTTAAGCGAGTCGTTGGTGAGAAGGTTTAGATATCAAGGTTTTGTTGAGGTAGTTCATCTCATCCACCTGGTTTCACTAGGATGTAATAGAGATGCTCTGGCAGGTTTTTCAAGCTGTCAGGTTTTGCCAGGCTCTCGGCAGGCCAGCTTGGATCAGTATATCACTGAGACCTGCTGGATGGTGAGCTGAAGTGTGCTTGAGGTTTAAAGAGCTCTGGATGTCACTCAGAGTAGTAAACACAATTTAATTTATACAAGTAAAAAACTTCTGCTCCCCCTTTGTGCTTATTAAAACTATGCCCTCCTGTTTTACTGTTCATTCTCTCTTCACTTTCATTTGATTAATTCATTAATTAGTTTTATTTATTTATTATTTTTGGTTAATGCACTGGCCTACAAGAAACAATATACAGTATATATATATATATGTTTCAGTTACTGTAACTGTACTATTGTCCTTTATTAATTTTTACAGTTTGTTTTTAGATAACTGGACCCCATAAGACATGCATTTGCACTTATGTAAAGTAAACTAAATGATTTGTATCATTTGTACTTATATTTAGACATATTTAGACATTCTCAAACTATAGTGTGTGAAATATTTTAATAAATAATGAAATATAGTAAAACCACCAGGTTCTGTAAACAAAACATTTATCTAAACTAATTAAAACTTGTATTATTGGGACAGTGGTAGCCTAGTAGATAGAGCTTTAAGCTATCAATTGAAAGGTTGAGAGTTTGAATCCTGGCTCTGCCATGCTGCCACTGTTGGGCCCTTGAGCAAAGCCCTTAACCCTGTCTGCTTCAGGGGTGCCATACAATGGCTAACCCTGTGCTCTGATGAAATAATTTCATTGTACTCTACACCTGTGGATGGATGGATGGATGGATGGATGGATGGATGGATGGATGGATGGATGGATGGATGGATGGATGGATGGATGGATGGATGGATGGATGGATGGATGGATAGATAGATAGATAGATAGATAGATAGATAGATAGATAGATAGATAGATAGATAGATAGATAGATAGATAGATAGATAGATAGATAAATGCATGGATGGATGGATGGATGGATGGATGGATAGATGGATAGATAGATAGATAATTTGTTACATACATACAACATGGGTGTGAATGGTTTGTGATTATCCAGTTAAGCTTTGTGAGCATTCTTAACTCTGCTACCTGCTGAACTGAGTCCTGTTCGGACCCAACTATGGAGCTGGCTTTCTTGATAAGTTTGTTAATTCTGTTCGTGTCTGTTGTTCGAGCACTCTCACCCCAGCAAACCACTCCAAAGAAAAGAGCACTGGTCACCACAGACTGATAGAAGGTGCACAAAAGTTAAAACATCTTAGCCTAGAAGTACAGTTTGCTCTGCCACTTTTTGTACACAGTCTCCATGTGTCTGGATTTAGCAGCTGAACTTCAAGGTACCTGTAGCTGGGTACAAGTTTAACCTCTGTTCCCTGAATGTTAACTGGCTCTGGATCTTTCCTCTTCCTTCTGAAGTCCACCACCATCTCTTTAGTTTTTGAGATGTTGAGTTGTAAGTGGTTGTTGTTACACCAATCCACAAAGTCCTTGACCGTGCCCCTGTATTCCTGCTCACATCCTGCCTTAATACAAGGGAGGTATATGTATATATGACAAATAAAGGCATTCTATTCTATTCTGTTCTGTTCTGTTCTGGTTAAATATGTTAGAAATCTCCAGTCAGCCAAATAAAAGATGCAACTAAATAAACTACTGCTAACAACACTGAAAAAACAAGCCAAATTATTTATAGTTGTATGCAAAGCTTGGGCCCCTAGTTGATCTTTGAAGGGAAAAGCAGTTGCAGCAAACTATTGTAGAAGATCATATTTTACTTGTTTACACTCAGGTACCTTATAATTATTTCAAAAAATTGTGATTGTCTGCAGATGTCTGGACACCCTACCGAGTCAGAACTTGAGCATGGCAGATATCACAGCTTGTAAACTATTTTTGTTGCCGTCTAGGAGTCTTTCTATTCTTGTATTTTGCTCATAATTCTGAAATTTACTTGCGCTGGCTTTGTATTTACAGCAGATTTTGAATGATTTTATTTGTCATCTGTGCAATGATTTTGTACCACTGGCTGCAACCCAACCATAAAGTATAATAAGAAACCATCATCATATTAAACGTCATCATGTTGACTTTTAGGGCGGCACAGTGGCTCGGTGGGTAGCACTGTCACCTCACAGCAAGAAGGTGGGTTCGATTTCCAGGTGGAGCGGTCCGAGTATTTTCTGTCTGGAGTTTGCATTTTCTCCCCGTTTTGGTGTGGGTTTCCTCCAGGGGCTTCGATTTCCTCCCACAGTACAAAGACGTGCAAGTGAGGTGAACTGGAGATACACAATTGTTCATGACTGTGTTTGACATTAAAGACTTCAACTGATGAAGTCATGAGTGTAACCAAAGTGTGTTAAACATGACATTAAAAAACCTATTAAATAAATGTTGACTTTTAAGATGAAGTGCAGGACAGGTAAGGTTACCTTGTAATACTGTACATTTATTTTACTGTCATATAGTGGGGTTTGCTTTGCCCTTTCCTCCAGACATTGCCTTGAGTTCTGCAGTGTCACCTAACTGGAATTTCTTAATGACTTTTAAAACAGTGCATGTGGAGAGTGGTTGGTATGTTCTTACATGTTATTTTTTTTACTTCCTCACACTTAAAAATCAACATAAATAGGTAATTAGGTGAATGATGCCCTTTATAGAACTGAGCATCTACTATGTAACTACATGAATAAAGTTGATGCTCTTGTTGCAGAAGCTGGGATTCTGTTGACATTTACTGGAACCTCAGGTACAAAATAAAGTATAGCTGTTGTGTCAGTATTTTCATGCAGTTACACCTCGCTTGCAGCTGAAGGTAAAAATGCTCCTGCAGTGTTGTGGAATATATTGAGGAAATGATGGAAAACCACAACAGCACAAAATACAAGAGTAAATAAAACACTATAGAATATGTACATTAAATATGAGAAAGCAACATTTTGCCCTGGGTTTGCACAATAGCCAACTATCCACTCGCCTAACACAAATAAAATGAGGACTAATGCCTAGTCCACACTACACAATTTTTGCCCTGATTTTCGCGCGCCAACAGGTTGCCGCTAGATGTGGCAGCTCGGAAGCATTTTGGCTTTTGGCTCGGGGATCGAAATTCAGCTCTTGGTCGCTATGTGTGAACTGTTCAACGACTCAATCCGAACGGCTCGCTGACTGAAGAAAAATATCTAGCATGTTAAATATCTGAACCAGTCGCCGACTCAAAATCCTGTAGTGTGAAAGGCGTTGTGAGCAGGTTGCGAGTGGCAGCGAGTGCTATGTGGAACTACAGCCAATGAGAATGCAGTATACGGGGTGAGGGGAAACCCGGGGGAGGAGTGTAAAAACGTGGGACAGGGGCATACTATAGTTTCTGTCAGAATACATCGGCACACACACACAAGCTTTACAGTATTTGTGACTTATCATCCACGATGAACCATAACACCAACGCTGCATTGCAAACAATATTTATTAACCTGCAACATGTTGTTCCTACTTGTTTTACACTAAATATCAGCGCACAAACAACTTTGATCGCTCGCTTCTTGTTGACGTGCATTTTTGGACATTTTTGGGTATCATTAAACCTCTCATTACTTCTCGCGTGTGTTTTCGTGACAAAACGTGGTTTGGGAGACCAGACAGACTCACCTGAGATTCCTCTTGATGATAGATGGTGTAGTGTGTGACCCCCTATCGCCGATCAGTCGTGTAGTGTGAAAACCACAACGACTTAAAAGACTCCCGATTACAAGAGATCCAGTTGTGTAGTGTGAACTGTACAGCGACCTGAACACCTGAAAAGTCGTGTAGTGTGTAGTGTTTACTCAACCCAGAACATACCAGTTCTTCTTTGCATGGGGAGACACTCATAACCACAAAAGATAACTAAAGAAATCAACACAGATTTCAAAGTCACTTGTTCAAGATGGTTACTGGAAGCACAAGAAGCTAAAATCCCCTCAATCCTACATGAGTTTACTGAGCATGTCTAAACCTGCCCAGGCATTATTTAGGGACACCTAAAACCAGTTTGGACCTTTTCTCAGACCAGGAAGGTGAAATGAAGCCCATGTAAGTGTTCTGGATTATATAAAGTTCGAAACATGAAGTTTGAGAAGAACGAACTGTGCCTGCTGCTGTTATCATGATTTAAAGCCCAGTAGCTTTAACACGTCAACTGTAAAATGTCAGATTATTCACCACGCTAGCAAAGTAAGTGGAATTGCAATGGGAGTGAGCACATGGCAGCGCTAGCTGGTATTATAGTGAAAGAAAGTGTAGAAACTAATGTAAAACTTGTAGAGTGGGGACAGAACAGGACTGAAATAAAGGGGGGTTTAACTAAAATAATTCGTTGTTTGTTTCTTTATACATGCTTAAATTGCTCTTTTATTTATGTGATTAATTAAAAACAAACTATCATCTGCAGTGCAGTATGGATTACAGGTAACCTTCAATGTGTGTAATTTGTGTGTGATATACCGGCATTCACACAGTACCTATCCAGTAAACTGCCGATAAATGCCCTGGTATCCTCATGTAAAATGGGGCTTTAATAACTTCATTCAGTCACTTTCTGACCATGGTACATTCACCTTCAAATAGAATAAATATATACAAGTATCGTTTTGACAACTTTTGTTCTAATGGCACCATTATGTCTGATCTAATGGCAAAGCTGCATTATGCAGGTCATTAAATGCACCTCATCAGATAATCAAAGTACTCAGGGGAATGTCCAAGCCATTTACTGTATATCTCCACTGTTATTATCTTTACAGCAACAAATTAAATAAAATCAAAGCAACGATATGTATTATGTATGTGGTCAGTTTGCGTGAAATGTTGTTATAGAAATAATGTTGTTATAGAAATAAGAAGTTACCATGATAGAACTTTACACCGATGCGTCTTTTGCTTAACAGCATGTAATTGACACGTTGAATGGAACCAGCACCATGTCTGGCCAAATAAACTGGCAATGTACAGCACCTGGGTAATACCATCCATACAGTGAAACATGGTGGTGTCAGCAGCATGTACATAGTGCAGAAAGTTAATTGTGTATTTAGTTTGTATGTATGGGTACTTGGGGAATGCCCATTTCCTGTTCCTGAATGACTTTGCCCTTGTTCACTTGACCCAATTTTCAATGGTCAGGACTCTGCCAGCACCACTACAGAGCAGGTATTATATGGGTGGTGGATCATTCTCAGCACTGCAGTGACACTGACATAGTGATAGTGGTGGTGTGTTAGTGTGTGTTGTCCTGGTATTAATGGATCAAACAGCAGTGCTGATGGAGTTTTTAAACACCTCACTGTCACTGCCTGACCGAGAATAGTCCACCAACCAAAAACATCCAACCAACAGCGCCCCGTGGGCAGCGTCCTGTGACCACTGATGAAGGTCTAGAAGATGACCAACTCAAACAGCAGCAATAGATGAGTGATCGTCTCTGACTTTACATCTACAAGGTGGACCAACTAGGTAGGAGTGTCTAATAGAGTGGACAGTGAGTGGACACTATATTTAAAAACTCCAGCAGTGCTGCTGTGTCTGGCCCACTCATACCAGCACAACACACACTAACACACCACCACCATGTCAGTGTCACTGCAGTGCTTAGAATGATCCACCACCTAAATAATACCCTGTGGGGGACCTGACCATTGAAGAACAGGGTGAAAGCAGACTAAAAAAGCATGCAGAGAAATAGATGGACTACAGTCAGTAATTGTAGAACTACAAAGAGCTTCTATTTGGTAATTGGAGCTGATAAAATGGACAGTAAGTGTAGAAACAAGGAGGTGGTTTTAATGTAATGGCTGATCGGTATATATATATACAGTGTATCACAAAAGTGAGTACACCCCTCACATTTCTGCAGATATTTAAGTATATATTTTCATGGGACAACACTGACAAAATGACACTTTGACACAATGAAAAGTAGTCTGTGTGCAGCTTATATAACAGTGTAAATTTATTCTTCCTTCAAAATAACTCAATATACAGCCATTAATGTCTAAACCACCGGCAACAAAAGTGAGTACACCCCTTAGTGAAAGTTCCTGAAGTGTCAATATTTTGTGTGGCCACCATTATTTCCCAAAACTGCCTTAACTCTCCTGGGCATGGAGTTTACCAGAGCTTCACAGGTTGCCACTGGAATGCTTTTCCACTCCTCCATGACGACATCACGGAGCTGGCGGATATTCGAGACTTTGCGCTCCTCCACCTTCCGCTTGAGGATGCCTCAAAGATGTTCTATTGGGTTTAGGTCTGGAGACATGCTTGGCCAGTCCATCACCTTTACCCTCAGCCTCTTCAATAAAGCAGTGGTCGTCTTAGAGGTGTGTTTGGGGTCATTATCATGCTGGAACACTGCCCTGCGACCCAGTTACCGGAGGAAGGGGATCATGCTCTGCTTCAGTATTTCACAGTACATATTGGAGTTCATGTGTCCCTCAATGAAATGTAACTCCCCAACACCTGCTGCACTCATGCAGCCCCAGACCATGGCATTCCCACCACCATGCTTGACTGTAGGCATGACACACTTATCTTTGTACTCCTCACCTGATTGCCACCACACATGCTTGAGACCATCTGAACCAAACAAATTAATCTTGGTCTCATCAGACCATAGGACATGGTTCCAGGAATCCATGTCCTTTGTTGACATGTCTTCAGCAAACTGTTTGCGGGCTTTCTTGTGTAGAGACGTCAGAAGAGGCTTCCTTCTGGGGTGACAGCCATGCAGACCAATTTGATGTAGTGTGCAGCGTATGGTCTGAGCACTGACAGGCTGACCCCCCACCTTTTCAATCTCTGCAGCAATGCTGACAGCACTCCTGCGCCTATCTTTCAAAGACAGCAGTTGGATGTGACGCTAAGCACGTGCACTCAGCTTCTTTGGACGACCAACGCGAGGTCTGTTCTGAGTGGACCCTGCTCTTTTAAAACGCTGGATGATCTTGGCCACTGTGCTGCAGCTCAGTTTCAGGGTGTTGGCAATCTTCTTGTAGCCTTGGCCATCTTCATGTAGCGCAACAATTCGTCTTTTAAGATCCTCAGAGAGTTCTTTGCCATGAGGTGCCATGTTGGAACTTTCAGTGACCAGTATGAGAGAGTGTGAGAGCTGTACTACTAAATTGAACACACCTGCTCCCTATGCACACCTGAGACCTAGTAACACTAACGAGTCACATGACATTTTGGAGGGAAAATGACAAGCAGTGCTCAATTTGGACATTTAGGGGTGTAGTCTCTTAGGGGTGTACTCACTTTTGTTGCCGGTGGTTTAGACATTAATGGCTGTATATTGAGTTATTTTGAGGGAAGAATAAATTTACACTGTTATATAAGCTGCACACAGACTACTTTTCATTGTGTCAAAGTGTCATTTTGTCAGTGTTGTCCCATGAAAAGATATACTTAAATATCTGCAGAAATGTGAGGGGTGTACTCACTTTTGTGATACACTGTATGTACTTATACTTGTTACCGAATACTACTTGAAATGTTAAGTCTTAAGGTTTTGAACATTATATTGATAAAAGGTGACTGGGGCGGTATGGTGGCACTTTTGCCTGAAAGCAAGAAGGTCCTGGGTTCGATTCCCAGTTGGAGTGGTCCAGGTCCTTTCTGTATGGAGTTTGCATGTTCTACTCCAGTAGCTCCAGTTTCCTCCCACAGTCCAAAGACATGCAAGTGAGGTGGACTGGAGAAACTCAATACTAGCAATTCAGAGTTAGGGGCTTACTCAAGGGTTCAACAGAGGCACTTTCAAAGTGGTGAGATTTGAACAAGCAACCTTCTGATCACTAGTCCAGTTCCTTAACCGCGGAGCTACCACTGCCCAATACCACTGGTACAAAAAACTTTACAGACTCGTATAATGGGGTGAACATTACCAGTCAGTGATCATGATCTATGTTGCCTACTTGTAAGTTCTGCTTAGTCAGACGGGTGAGATTAATGAACGTCTCTGCTGGGTATAAAGAAGCACTTTAAGTCAACCAATATAAAGTGCTAGACAAGAGTTTACAAGCTGTAAAATTGCAAGTGGCTGTAGTTAATTTAAACCTTTTCTTTAATGCATACATTATATTACTAGAGTTGCTTTATTGTATCTGTGTAATATTGCCAAAGAAAAAAAGTCCTTTATTTTAATGATGCTGAAAAACTCATCCATGCGTTTATAACTTCTCACTGAATGCTCTGATAGATCCATAAACAAGCTCCAGTTGGTTCAAAATGCAGCAGCTTGAGTGCTGCTAGAACAAAGTACTTTTCTTACTACATGACCTGGCTAAACAAGTCTTATGTGCAAAGCAGATCCGCAGTGGCGACTTCTAAAATGAGAGAAGCTGAAACAAAAGAAAAAGTCCTCAAGGCCAACCTAGGAGGTCCCTGTTGAGTCTGGTTCCTCTTAAGGTTTCATCTTTGTAATATTTAAGGATTTTGTCCTTGCTACTGTTGCCCTCGGCCTGCACATTAGGGTTCCTTAGTTCCCAAAATCTGTACAATTGCTTTGAGACAATGTCTAATGTAAAAATATACACTGATCAGCCATAACATTAAAACCACCTCCTTGTTTCTACACTCACTGTCCATTTTATCAGCTCCACCTACCATATAGAAGCACTTTGTAGTTCTACAATTACTGACTGTAGTCCATCTGTTTCTCTGCATACTTCTTTGGCCTGCTTTCACCCTGTTCTTCAATGGTCAGGACCGCTACAGGACTGCCACAGAGCAGGTATAATTTAGGTGGTGGATCATTCTCCGCACTGCAGTGACACTGACATGGTGGTGGTGTGTTAGTGTGTGTTGTGCTGGTATGAGTGGATCAGACACAGCAGCGCTGCTGCAGTTTTTAAATACCGTGTCCACTCACTGTCCACTCAGACACTCCTACCTAGTTGGTCCACCTTGTAGATGTAAAGTCAGAGACGATCGCTCATCTATTGCTGCTGTTTAAGTTGGTCATCTTCTAGACCTACATCAGTGCTCACAGGACGCTGCCCACGGGGTGCTGTTGGCTGGATATCCATCAGGGACAGTGGGGTGTTTGAAAACTGCAGCAGCGCTGCTGTGTCTTATCCACTTATACCAGCACAACACGCACTAACACACCACCACCATGTCAGTGTCACTGCAGTGCTGAGAATGACCCACCACCCAAATAATACCTGCTCTGTGGTGGTCCTGTGGGGGTCCTGACCATTGAAGAACAGCATGAAAGGGGGCTAACAAAGCATGCAGAGAAACAGATGGACTACAGTCAGTAATTGTAGAACTACAAAGTGGTCCTGTATGGTAAGTGGAGCTGATTAAATGGACAGTGAGTGTAGAAACAAGGAGGTGACCCTAATTGGATAAGCGGTGGAAAGTGGAAAGTGGAGGTTCACATAGAATATAGATTTTAGGGAGGATGCAAAAAACTAAATAAAAAAATGCAATACCTTATTACACGATGGGCACCATTAAAGTTAAAATGCATCAAACAGGAAGGAAAGGTTTCCATGAATAAATAATAACACATAGAGTTACTTGGCCTGTCTGCAGCATACTGATTTAAAGTCTGGTGCCACACTCAGAATGCTTTTTATTCTGGCAAAGTTTAAATGTGGTACAGATTAAAACATTTAAATACACATTTTAAGTATATTTATGTATTTTTTGTATATATTTTGTACAACCCCAAATCTGAAAATGTTGGGGCAGCATGGACAGTGCAAATAATAATAAATAAATAAAAAACACACAAAAATACATTTACTTTGACTTTTATGTCATTGCAGACAGGATGAACCTGAGATATTTCATGTTTGGTCAATTACCTTTACCAAGGGCACTGACACCACCCATCACAGACCCTGGCTTCTGGACTTGTTCCTGATAACAGTATGGATGGTCCTTTTCGTCTTTGGTCCGGAGCACACAGTGTCTATTTTTTTCCAAAAAAAGACCTGGAATGCTGATTCATCTGACCACAATACACGTTTCCACTGTGTGATGGTCCATCCTAGATGCCTCAGAGCCCCGAGAAGTCGACGCCGCTTCTGGACATGGTTAACATAAGGCTTCTTTTTTGCACAGTAAAGTTTTTAGTGGCATTTGAGCAGTAACTCTGTATTGTAGTGCTTGACAAAGGTTTGCCAAAGTAATCCCTCACCCATGTGATTATATCAGCTATTGTTGAGTGATGGTTCTTGATGCAGTGCCGTCTGAGGGATGGAAGATCACAAGCGTTCAGCTTAAGCTTGAGCCTTTGGCCTTCATGCACTGAAATTCCTCCCGATTCCTTAAATAGTTTAATGATATTATGCACTGTAGAGGGAGAAATATGCAAATCCCTTCCAATATTTCTTTAAGGTTCATTGTTTTTAAACATATCAAACATTTTCTCACACATTTGTTGATAAACTGGATCCTCTGATTATCTTTACTCATCAGAGACTCAGCCTTTCCTGGATGCTGCTTTTGTCCCAAACCATGATTACAATCACCTGTTCACATCACCTGTTTGGAATCACATAATTTAGTTTTTTCACCTTATTACTAGCCCTAAATTGCCCTCGTCCCAACTTTTTTTGGAATGTGTTGCAGGTCTGAAATGCAGGAATAGATGTTTATTAATAAATGAAATAAAGTTGACCAGACAAAACATGAAATATCTCAGGTTCATCCTGTCTGCAATAAAATAAAAGTCAAAGTAAATGTAAGGAACACTGTGTTTTTATTTTATTTGCATTTTTTATACTGTCCCAACTTTTTCTGATTTGGGGTTGTAGATTATTTTTTTATCTTTATGGTCTTTTTTTATTCCAGTATATTTGCACTTTGGTGCAGCATTGTTTTACCACGTCCCATATTTAATTTGTGCAAAGATTTTGCCCAGTTAATCCCTGCCTTAAGTTTTCCCCAGAAGTCTCGTAAGAGAATTAATTAGGATTTATTTTTCCCCTCTTGCTATTCATTCCTTTCTGTTTTATTCCTTTTTGAGTTTCTTTTGGGTAAGAAAAAAAGTCTCTGCCAGTGCACCAGGCTCACCTACTGTACCGCAGAGCTCAGTGTTCAGACTCCACTAATTATTTTCCTTTCTGAAAAAAGCAAGAGCCAGAAAAGAGAGAAATGACAGAGGGGAGGAGAACACAAGTAAGAGAGGAGAGAGAGCAGAAGAAGGTAGAGAGGGAAACGCGAGAGTCGGCGCAGTGTATTCAGACTGCCTCACTGACGAGAGAGAGATTGATGGATAGAGCGGCAGAGTGTACATAACACCAATTCTCCTCCACCTCATCTCCTAATTCTCTTCATCGTTCTTCCCTCCGTCGTCCCTCTTCCCTCGCTCCCGGACCCCTCCCTTCCCCTTCAGCCCCTCTGTGCATCCATTTTCCTGCACACCTCACTCTCCATGCCGGCAGAGAGAATATTCTGAGTGGACCTCTTCTCTGTGGGATTGGTGCAGTGAAGATCCTGGGAAATCTGGACGGCACCGGCGCACCGTTGGGATCGTTGGGAATTGCGAGATGGCAGGGATAGGGTCAGACAGTCTGGCACGAGGAGCCACGGCAGCCGGTGAGTCACCTACTCACTAATCTTCCTCTTTTATCGAATGTCCTTCGTTTATTCTGTGTCTCACACACACCCACACACTCTTGTACTCTGTGTTCGCTTCTCTTGCTCCACGACTCGTTCTAGGTCTCTCGACTCTTTCTTCTCTTGCCGTGCTTGTTCTCACTCTCGGCGTTTTTGCTCCGAGTGCTGTTTGCAGATGATTTACTTTCCCACTTTGTTGCTCAAGTCTGTGTGTACTCAGTGTGTGCAGGATGATATTGAAATTTACATGGACTGCACTGGTCCAGCTCTCAGAGGGCAAACACTGCAGTTTCCAAATGCTTTCGAGTCCCACATGCGTCACAGACGCTTCAAAGGTGAATAGAATTGTGGGAGCTGTATCTGTTCAACCTTAAGTTTTATTTAGTATGGTTTCTACATGGAAGCTGAAATCACTGGTGCTGGAGCTTGTTCATGAAACGACTTGACCCGAAAGTGGAGTAAACACGACCTACATGTTTATCTACGTATATCTGAGAGGGGAACTGGTGTGGTGGTGCTCATGGTGAATGTTTAATGATGTTGGGGTGGATGTAAAATCTAGTGACCATACAAACACAGAGTGTAGTTTAAAGTCTGAAACCTCTGGTAAAATTTGCAGATTAATTTCATGCATTTTTTAAATGCTAATTATATAATCAGCAAAGCAGTTTGAAATGTTAAGTCTTAAGATGTACATACATTTCAGTTTGGCACGGTGGCTCGGTGGGTAGCACTGTCGCCTCACAGCAAGAAGGTCTTGGGTTTGATCCCCAGGCGGGGCTCCAAAAACATGCAGTCAGGTTAATTGGAGACACTGAATTGCCCTATAATTGAATGGGTGGGTGTGTGTGTGTGTGTGTGTGTGTGCGCACGCGCCCTGCGATGGACTGGCGTCCCGTCCAGGGTGTTACTGTGTGCCTTGCGCCCATTAAAAAGCTGGGATAGGCTCCAGCACCCCCGTGACCCTAATTGGATAAGCGGATAAGAAAATGAATGAATGAATGGGAATGGCACGGTGGCTCTGTGGGTAGCACTGTCGCCTCACAACAAGAAGGTCTTGGGTTCAATCTCCATGTGGAGCAGTCCAGGTCCTTTCTGTGTAGTTTGCATGTTCTCCCTGTGTCTGTGGGATTTCTCCAGGAGCTCTTGTTTCCTCCCACAGTCCAAAGACATGCAAGTGAGGTTAATTGGAGATACAAAATTGTCCATTATAGACTTGAACTGATGAACGTTGTGTAACCTTGGTGGGCAGTGATAGCTTAGTGGTTAAGGTACTGGACTATTAATCAGAAGGTTAGTGGTTAAAGCCCAACCACTGTCAAGGTGCCACTGTTGGGCCCGTGAGCAACCCTCAATTGCTCAAAATCATGTTTAGTCATACTTGTAGTCTGCTAAATGCCGAAAATGTAAATGTGTAAGGAGTAACTATCTGTCCTGTCATGAATGTAATCAAAATGTGTAAAACACGACGTTAAAATCCTATTAAATAAATAAAAAGTGACAATGCAGATGTATTAAACAAGCTTTCAGTCCATATGTGCAAAGACATCTGAGCTTGTGCTTCAATGGAAAGGATAAGATCTGACCTTTTGTTTGAAGGAAGTGGCATGGTCAGTCTCATAAAAAGTACTTACTTAAAATTCATTCATTCATTTACTGTCTTTTTTTACCAATGTTTCATCCTACTCAGGGTCACAGTAGGGTTTAATTCACTGGACAAAAGGTTAGAAACACCCTGGACAGGGCGCCAGTCCATTACAGGGCAAACACACACACACACACACACAACCACTCGCACACATTTACCCTTGGGGCCAATTTTAGTATCCCCAATTACACTCACTTAATGTCTTTGTAATGTGGGAGGAAACCGGAGCTCCTGGAGGAAACCCCTGCAGACACAGGGAGAACATGCAAACTCCACACAGAAGGGACCCTGACTCCAGCTGGGAATCGATCCCAGGACCTTCTTGCTGTCAGGTGACAGTGCTACCCACCCAATTGTTATGCTGATTAAATACTAATTAGCCAAAACATTAGGACCACCCATATAATATGCTCTCGAAACAGCTCTGACCATATCTGCTGAGACATGGATTGCACAAGACTATCGATTCTTCAAGTTCTTGAACTGTTAGTTTGCGAAGTGGATCATTCTACTGTGTGTTCTGGTGCCATCTCTTTTCAAAATAAACATGGCACCCATGTCCAGCCGTTCACATAACCTTGGAGAAAATTGGATGTCTGACCAGTCGACTTTCTTCCATTATCTGACGTCCAGTTCTGATGCCTGCATGATTATTGTAGGTGCTTTTGATGGTGGACAGGAGCTAGTCTGCTATGCAGCTCCATACACAGAAGGGTCTGATGCACTGTGTTTAAAGACACATTCACCTCATCACCAGGATTAAAATGATCTGGAATTTGAGCCACTGTAGCTCTTCTGTTGGTCAATACCAGACACCATATCCTTCATGTCCTCTGGTATGAAGAGTCCTTGACGTTTACCAACCTGTCCACAGAATGTGGCTTGTCCCTTGTCTGTACTCGGCTTGGCTGAAATACTAAGCAATGTGAAGACGGAAGTCTAATCCATTTGTGTAAAGCACTGCGAATGCTTTGACATTTTGTTTTCAGTATTATGATACCTGAAAAAAGACATTGACCTGATTGTCTTAAAATTGACCTGTCCACTTTAAAATGATGGACAGTCACATAGTTCAAAGGTTAAAATAGCATATAGCATCAAAACAGTAAAATATATCTGTGGGCAAGACAAGGGCTGTTAGTGGTTTATTTTGTTGATTTGGGTTGCACCTGAGCTCTTGTATGTTTTATGTATGGGGGGGGGGGGGGGGGGGAATGCCAACATGACCTGCATGTTTACTTAAAAGACTTAACAGTACAGTAGTACCTTGAAACTCAACTTCATTTGGTTCTGGGAGTTTTAAAGACGTTGATTTTCAAGGTATTTTTTTCCCATAAGGATGTTTGGGAAACCTGTTAATGTGTTCCATGGTCCCGTGGATCTGCATATATTTTAGGCTCATGTAAAATAATTGGGTTGTTTTTGACATTTATACACTGAAAATAACACAAATATAATATAAAAACACTGAAATAAAAAGCTGATTTTTACAATTTTCAGAACCTCGAGCTGTAAAACAAGTTTAAAAGTGAAACAGTGAGGAAAATCCAGATAAACACAGATACATGTGGAGCTTTCAGACAGGATTTGATGATTATTCCACACAAATGCAAATTCGGCTCATATTCACACTTTTATGACATTTTACTGCACCGCTCAAGCCGAACGCTGAACAATGTAGCTGTTCATTGTTAATTTAAAATTAAATAAATAAATTTTTAAAAAACAAACTGGACACGTTGAGTTTAAGGGTACAAAGGGCATTGGGTTTAAAGATTTTGAGTTTAGGGGACGTTGAGTTACAAAGTACCACTGTATTCAGACCCCAGACTTTTTTGCATTATATTGTGTTGTGGACTTTATTCAGAATGGCAATCATTTTCATTTTAATCTACATCAGAGGTATCCAAACTTTTCTTGTTGGGGTCCAGATTAAGTAAAAAATGCAAACACAGCCAACAGACTCTTTTGTAATTAAACAAATGATTATTATACTTCTTTAAATTAAACATACCCACTTCCCTCTGAACTGCAGCGCATCTAAAATCTTCTGCGTTCAGGTATAGTTTTCATTTCATTAAAGCCTTCGCTTTTATCCAAAAACTCAGGAACGTTAATGTAGGTGTAACATTAATGTTTTGAGTCGGGGGAAAGAAGAATAGTAGAGTTTTAGATTTGTTTTATGTGAGAGCGACACCTAGAGTTCAAGCAGTTCAAGCAATTTAAAAAAAAATAAAAACTGCTTAATAGTGGGACAACCAAGTTTCAATAAACTTAAATTTTATTTTATATTTAAATTTTATGTCACTTTATTTCGCAAACCGTTTCAAAAATGGTAACAGGCCGTAGTATGGACACCCCTGATCTATCTGTTATCATCTGTGGGAATGTTATTAAAGATTGTGCTAATTATCTTTTCTTTTTTATTTCTTAAAATGTTGTACACACATGATCAGACCCTTTGCTTTAGCAAAAATAAATAGCTCTCAGGTGCATTCTGTTTGCTTTAATACTATTATTTAATACTATTATTATCTAATACTGTTATTTTTTTAATGCATTTTCTCCCTTTTTCTCCTGATTTTTAGCGCGTCCAATTTTTTACCCAATTGCGTTACGCTTCCTCTCTACTGGTGCTGACCCCCGCCCCGATTGAGGAGAGCAAGACTGTCACATGCCCCCTCTGACACGTGTGCAGTAGCCGACTGCATCTTATTACCTGCATGAGGCGAGTTCATATGTGGATCAGCTTTGTGCTATCCGGCTTATCCTACCCTATGAACAGCAAGCCAATTGTTGTTCATGTAGCCGCCAAGCCCAGCTGGGTGACAGAGCTGAGTTCTGAACCGACAAGTTCGAAATGTCAGCTCTGGTGTGCTAGCGTGTTTTACCGCTTCGCCACCTGAGTGGCCTTAATACTTCTTTATGTCTAGAATTTAGTTGTAGTTTACCTGTTGTAATTTGTATTGACTGGATATAGGTTAGAAAGGTACAGACCTGGGTCAAGATAAAAAACAAACATTGAAGTCCAACAAACTACCTTTGAATCTTAACAATCAAATTGTAACAAGGCATACATCAAGGCCAGAATATTAAACAATTTCTAAGACTATTAGTGTTTCCATAGTCTTGCACAGCTTTGGTGGATCTGCCATGAAGAACGGGATAAACTGCCTAAATCCAGATGTGGAAAGCTTGAAGTGGCATTTTCAAGAAGACTTGCACCTGTAATTGTTGCCAAAAGGGCTTCAACATTGTATTTAATGAAGGGTCTGAATACTTTAGTAAATAGTAGTATACAGTTGTTAATCTTTCTTTTATTTAAAAAAAAAAATACTGTAGGTTAAATGGACAATACAGTATAATCGTTAAAAATCAAATCCACGACACAAAGCATTTAAAGAGTCAGGGAGGTCTAAATACTTTCCAAATCAAACCGAACTGTACATGTAGAATTAATCACAGTTCCTATATATTTATGTTTGGCACTGACTGACTTGCTAGATTACCTAGTGCGATATATAAAGCACATGTGTCAAACTCGAGGCCCGCAAGCCAAATCCGGCTTAAAAGACGTTTGATTGTCTTAAAATACAGTGTAAAATCGTACATAAACTGCATCTCCCACAATGCATGCCGATTTTGTGACCCGCAAAGTGACCGCATCCCACCACTAGATGGCAGTGTTTCCACATCAGCGTTTAACTGAGATGGTTTTCCAACAAGTGATGTTGAGAAAAATTTACAAATAATCCCAAAATGTACAAGAAGAGAAAATTACAGCAGAAGGAGGAAATTTAGTGAAAGATGGAAAGTGAAAACAAGATTGTGCTTCAAGAAAAACCGGTACGTCTCTTGTGTTATGAGGCCGTGTCTGTGGTAAAGGAGTACAATATAAATGTAGATATACATTATAAATATACATTATAAATATACAATATAAATTTGGCATTTTGACATCAAACACAGAATTTAGCCTCCAAGAAAAACAACAAATTGTCCAAGACCTTAAAGACAGACTGCAATCACAGCAGGTACGTTACAATCGGCCCTTTGAGGGCCACCATAATGCAGATGTGGCCCTCGGTGAAATGAATTTCACACCCCTGATATAAAGTATAGACGCTTTAACTGTTGTACCCTTTATAGTGCACATAAAAACACAACAATTAAATGCAATTTATGGACTCCATAAGACATCTGACTGCATTTTGGGACTGGACAGACTGTTTTGGGTCATTAGTGTAAACTGTACAGGTATTTTAATGAATCATTTACTGTATAAATGTTTTTATTTCAATAATGAGCCCTATTATGCAGCACTACAGAAAAATTGTGCTTTTGGAGCCATTTACTTTATTTTGCAGCAGTGAGCTCTTTCAGTAATAGTGGCCGCGTCCTAATGGACCTCGCATTAATGTAACAAATAAACCTGGTAATGAAACGACGGCCTGCACAGCCTGGTGTTGTTGTTAATGAGTTTGCACCACTGTTGTAACTCTGACACGTCAGTCCATGCTGTCTGTGGTAATTTGAGAAAATTGAATAAACGCTTTATCCAGTATGAATTATCTCATCTGTGATTAATTACAGCAAACCTAGCAAAACTGAAGCATGCTTATTGCTACAGCCAAATCTCTAAGTGCTTCTTAGAGCCTCTCAAAGTGAGCTTTTTTTTTTCTAGAGCAGCCTTGGGTTCATACACTGATCAGCCATAACATTAAAACCACCTCCTGGTTTCTACACTCACTGTCCATTTTATCAGCTCCATTTACCATATAGAAGCACTTTGTAGTTCTACAATTACTGACTGTAGTCCATATGTTTCTCTGCATGCTTTGTTAGCCCCATTTCATGCTGTTCTTTAATGGTCAGGACCCCCACAGGACCACCACAGAGCAGGTATTATTTAGGTGGTGGATCATTCTCAGCACTGCAGTGACACTGACATGGTGGTGGTGTGTTAGTGTGTGTTGTGCTGGTTTGAGTGGATCAGACACAGCAAACTGGAGTTTTTAAACACCGTGTCCACTCACTGTCCACTCTATTAGACACTCCTACCTAGTTGGTCCACCTTGTAGATATAAGGTCAGAGACGATCGCTCATCTATTGCTGCTGTTTGAGTTGGTCATCTTCTAGACCTTCATCAGTGGTCACAGGACGCTGCCCATGGGGCGCTGTTGGCTGGATATTTTAGGTTGGTGGACTATTCTCAGTCCAGCAAGGACAGTGAGGTGTTTAAAAACTCCATCAACATTGCTGTGTCTGATCCACTCATACCAGCACAACACACACTAACACACCACCACCATGTCAGTGTCACTGCAGTGCTGAGAATGACCCACCACCCAAATAATACCTGACCTGGGGGTCCTGACCATTGAAGAACAGCATGAGAGGGGGCTAAAAAGTATGTAGAGAAACAGATGGACTACAGTCAGTAATTGTAGAACTACAAAGTGCTTCTGAGTGGAGCTGATAAAATGGACAGTGAGTGTAGAAACAAGGAGGTGGTTTTAATGTTATCGCTGATCGGTGTATGTATATGTTATTTTTTTAAGCAGTAGAGAGCAAGGCAGCTCACTACGTTTTCAGACAGACACATAATAAATGATTGACTATAATCTCACTACTGGAAAATTTAATTCAATTCAAAGTTCAGATGTTAGATTCTATCCAAAATCTTTTTTTACTTTATAAAAATGTTAAAACCTCAAACTCAGGTCTGGAGAAAGCATGCACAGGCATCTATCCATCTTAAACAGTGCTAAAGCCATCAGACTTTAAAGATTTATTTGAAGATACGTACATACTAAAATTACAGTTCCTCTCTGTACTTATTAAACGTGGTGTCTTATTTTTGTCGTCGACTTCCCACATTTCTTTCTGCACCAGTTGTGGATTGTTGTCACTAGCTGAAATGCCACAGCGTGACGCCTGGTTCAGGCAGGAGTAAACGATAATGATCACCTTTTACCGTGTGCTTTTACATGATTGGCCGTGTTCGAGTGCGGAGTGGCAGACTAGCGGAAGACTCGCTGACAGCCGAGCGTTTTCCAGCAGCATTTGTTCTTTGCTTGTTGACAGAATGAAAGACACGAGCCTCTTGACGGTAATCTGCTTGCACAGGGAGCCGACACACAGATAACCTTACATTTTTTGCTCGGAATACTATGCTAGAATAAACATTACTCCATCGGGGTCAAACGATGGAAAATTAGGGTCACACGGCACCTGCAGCAGCTACATGCTCTGAAGTGTCTTTATCTTTAAACACTGCTGTGTTTACTGATTATGAAAAAGCTGCAAGTGTTTTTTTTAATGCTTTTTCTCCCCTTTAGCGAGTCCAATTGCCCGATTGCGTCATGCTTCCTCTCCACTAATGCCGATCTCTGCTCTGATTGAGGAGAACGAAGCTAACCCACGCCCCCTCCGACACGTGGGCAGCATGCCGTATGCATCTTATCACCTACGCTTTGACGAGTGCAGTGCAGCTTAGCATTGTGTACGGAGAGACACACCCTGAGAGCACTCTTTTCTCATCTCTGTGCAGGTGCCATCAATCAGCCAGCCAGCAGAGGTTGTAATTGCACCAGTCATGGGAGAGAGACCCCATCCGGCTTAGTCCCGCTCATACCTGAACAACAGGCCAATCGTTGTTCATGTGGCCGCTCAGCCTTAGTCGGCAGGCAGAGCTGAGATTCGATACGATGTATTCGAGATCCCAGCTCTGATTCCAGCGTGTGTTTTTACTGCTGCCCACCTGAGCGACCCAAGCTGCGAGTGTTTTAAGTGCTCCCTAAAGAGTAGGTTTTTTTTGTTACTGAACCAGTAAACTTCTAGTTCTAGGATTAACATTTTTACTTGATCCAAGTACAGCGAGTTCACGTCTTGTTAACAGCCACTTTAGATAATGGGACACTGTGTCAACTGGAAATGTGTTGTTATTGAATCAGGGCTCACGTTGCCTGTGGAGGTGTTAAGATGAATTGTGATCCTGATTGAGAGAAAAGGACGAGGAGAAAGACAAGCGTCTCGCATCTCGCCTTCTCATTTCCCTATAGTTAAATAGATCTCGTACAGGAGGAGAAAATGAATTTAGGAGGAATAAAAATGAAAATCTTTATAGAATCTGGCAGCAGTAATGGAGTGTTTTCATGAAGAGAATGTGGAACGGATGTGTATGGGCAGCAGAGGCGTTATATGGAGCTGCACTTGCAGATATGGACCTCTCTCCCACCGAGCTGAATTGGGAAAACTACTGGGCTGTCTGGTCAAAAAACAAACAATGTTAAAATATCTTATTACATGAATAAGCAAAGGTTTTTTCTTGCCTTCTAGCTATTTTATTTTGCCTATAAGGTGTAAACTGATGGTATACGACCAAATCTTTGTGGAAACCACTCACAACTTCTTTTAGCAACAAACATTCCAAACCAGGCATAACGTTATGACCACTGACGGGTGAACTGCACTGCACTGGAGCAATGGAAGAAGGTGGCCTGATCTAAAGAATCATGTTTTTTTTTACATCACGTGGATGGCCGGGTGCCTGTGCATCACTTACCTGGGGAACACACGGCACCAGGATGCACTATAATAAGAAGGCAAGCCGGCGAAGTCAGTGTCTGCTGGGAAACCTTGGGTCCTGCCATCCATGTGGATGTTACTTTGACACGTACCACCTATCTAAGCATTGTTGCAGACCATGTACACTATTTCAAGGAAACGGTTTTCCTTAATGGCTGTAGCCTCTTTCTGCAGGATAATGCGCCTTGCCACAAAGCAAAAATGCTTCAGGAATGGTTTGAGGAGCACAACAACCAGTTTGAGGTGTTGACTTGGCTTCCAAATTCCCCAGATCTCAATCCAATCGAGCATCTGTGGGATGTGCTGGACAAACAAGTCTGACCTACATCACAACTTACAGGAGTTAAAGGATCTGCTGATAATGTTTTGGCACAGATACCACAGCACAACTTCAGGGGTCCATGCCTTGACTGGTCAGGGCTGTTTTGGCAGCAAAAGGGGGGACCAACACTATATTAGTCATAATCTTATGCCTGATAGGTGTATGTGTAAAATTAATTATATATAACAAATGATATAATTCCAACTTTGTGGCAGCTCATTCCTGTTTCATTATGACTGACGCTTGCATGGTCTTTAGCTGTATAAAGCAAACATGGTTATGCTGAGATTTAGCAAGGAAACGGTCTCTCGATGTGGTTCGGTTTGCAATTTAGTTAAATTAGCAGTTTAGCTAAACGTAACGTCTAATTTCTAAATTCATTCTGGCTTTACAAGCTTTCGTAATTACTTTTTAGGCACCCTATATTGGATTTTGGGACAACGGTTAGGTCATATGTGTTAATAATAATAATAATAATAATAAGTTACACTTATATAGCGCCTTTCACAAAACCCAAGGTCACTTTACATACAAAAGTAACAATCACACAGAAATAGCAGAAGATGAAGTGAGAAAATGTTGAGAAATAAAGGTGAGTCTTCAGGAGAGCTTTAAATTCAGAGAGAAAGGAAGTGGAACATAGAGAGGAAGGAAGAGAGTTATATAAAGAAGGGGCAGCAACACTAAAAGAACGACCGCCCATAGTACTCAGCCTCAACCTGGGAACAACCAGGAGACCAGCATCTGATGACCTTAAATTCTGGGATGGAGTGTAGCACTTAAGAGGGTCCGACAAATAAACAGGACCTAAACCATGAAATGACTTAAATGTGAGCAGCAAAATGTTATATTGTATATACTTATTAATGGGCAGCCAATGAAGCTGCTCAAGGACGGGGTGATGTGATCAGATTTCTTTGTATGAGTAGGAATCAGAGCAGCAGAACTTTTAACTATTTGTAGGGGGTGCAGTGACTTGGAGGGAAGTCCATAGAGCAGAGAGGTGCAATAGTCCAGCCGAGAAGTCACAAAAGCGTGGACCAGTGTCTCAGCTGCCCTGGAGGACATTAGAGGGCAAATACAAGCATTATTATGGAGATGGAATGAAAGCAGACCTGGATAGAGATTTTATGTATGGTTCGAGAGGAGAATCAAATAGGACACCAGGATTGCATACAGTGACTGAAGATTTGACATTGATGTCATTTATAGAAAGAACCAAGTTAGAAAGAGAGGAGACAACAGACTTTGTGCCAGTGAACAGAAACTCAGTTTTGTGTGCATTCAGAAGTAGAAAGTTTGCTCGAAGCCAGTTCAGCTCAGCTCGTGGAGACACCTAGTTAGGGGAATGGGTGGAAAAGCATCAGAGGGTTTAAAGCTGAGATAAACCTGGGTGTCATCAATGAAAGTGTAGCAATGAAAATGCAATCCGTAATGACGAAAAATATTGCCAAGGGGGAGAATGTATATGATAAATAGGAGCGGTCCAAGGACAGAACCCTGAGGGACACCATGTCCGATACATGATTCATGAAACAAATAAAATGACGCCTATCAGTTAGATATGATTTCAACCAGGACTTATGTCTTAAGAGCTTTACTTGTCACAGTTTTAATGGAATATCTTTCTTGTTCAGTTCAGTTTCTTGCTCCTCTATTTAAGGGGTCACCACAGCGGATCTGGTCTGCATACCAGACCTGGCACAATTTTTTTATGCCCATTATGATACAGCCCTCCTGTTTTAATCTGGGTTTGGGACCAGCATTATGAGAATACTGACAAGTGTACCTCTCAATGACTAGGCTGTTTCGGCCACCCCCATTCCCATCGTCCATGCAGACGCTCAACCGACACATAGCATAGCTGAGATTCAGTTGCACCACACAATCCCCCTTAGCAGTTTTCATGGATGAAGCAGAAAAAAAAAACTGTTTAGGCAGTTGTAATGACAGTTGTAGCCTAGCGGTTAAGGTACTGGACTAGTAATCGAAAGGTCACTGGTTTAAGCCCCACTACTGTCAGGTTCCACTGTTGGGCCCTTGAGCAAGGCCTCAACCCTTAATTGCTTAGAAAGTATACTGTCACAGTACTGTAAGGCAAAGTCCTGACTTGAAGCAGACAGAGTTTTTAAAGACTTCATTGTCCCTGCTGGACTGAGAATAGTCCACCAACCAAAAATATCCAGCCAACAGCGCCCCGTGGGCCTGTGAGCCTGTGACCACTGATGAAGGTCTAGAAGATGACCAACTCAAACAGCAGCAATAGATGAGCGATCGTCTCTGACTTTACATCTACAAAGTGGACCAACTAGGTAGGAATGTCTAATAGAGTGGACAGTGAGTGGGCATGGTGTTTAAAAACTCCAGCAGCACTGCTGTGTCTGATCCACTCATACCAGCACAACACACACTAACACACCACCACCATGTCAGTGTCACTGCAGTGCTGAGAATGATCCACCACCTAAATAATACCTGCTCTGTGGGGGTCCTGACCATTGAAGAACAGGGTGAAGGCAGGCTAAAACAGTATGTAGAGAAACAGATGGACTACAGTCAGTAATTGTAGAACTACAAAGTGCTTCAATATGGTAAGTGAAGCTGATAAAATGGACAGTGAGTGTAGAAATAAGGAGGTGGTTTTAATGTTATGGCTGATCGGTGAGTATACTCTACAATAGTAGGACAAATTCGAACTATATTGTAGTGTACAGGACAATATATTGTGTATAAACAGTATATATACTGTACAAACGTGTGTAATATTATCCTTAGTACATAGATTGATCATTTAAAAGCGGCCTTTTGTGTTTACTTGTGATATCTCTATGTTATATTAAAATTTGATAGAATATCTGAAACATTTAAGTGTGCCAAATTAGCAAAAAATAGGAGAAATCAGGTGAGGGGGCAAATACTTTTTCACAGCAGTGTAAACACAGCTGCATAGGTCACGTCTTTACTTGCAGATCACTCAGCGCTGTTAGTAAGGTCACTTTATAGACCTCTTAACAATGTGAATTCACAGTCGTAATCCAGACACAGGTGGCCATAATCTTACCTCAGGGAGTCATGATGGAGGTAATGATTAGGTGTGTGTGTGTGTGTGTTTACTGTGCCAAGTAATTTCTCACAATTTATTCCTGACCCAGAAGGCTCTCTTTGGGGATGTAGTCGTTACAGGTGGAATTTCACTCTGTCCCCACTGATCCATCTTGTTTTAAGCCGTTCTTCCTGCTTTGTTTTCTATTGAAAATCAGAAAGAATCGGCCGCTAATCATCAGATTTTTTCCCTCTAAGAGAGCCCACTTGGCAACACCTACACAGTATGTCAGGTTTGTTTCAGTAATGATGCTGGAACGTGGCATGTTTAGAGTCCTCACTGCTGTACTTCACTGCTGTAGGCATCAGGGGATCATGTGAAGTAGCTTCGTACCTACAGCCTGTTCTGCTATGCGTTAAGCTGGTTGAAGTGGCTTATATAAATTTTTAAATTAACAGTGCAGCTCAGAGCTGTATTTTTTGCAGGCGCACGCATAATTTAATGGTATAATACAAGTTTGATTTGATCTAATCCATTTTCTCTCAGTTGCTTTTTTTCATGGTTGAAAGTAAACGTGCCTGTCATGGGTAGAGAGTGGTGAAACAGGGGGAATGATATCTACGAGTACATTTTTAGCATTTGCCAGACGCGTTTATTTAAAGTGACTTACAGTACTGTGACGGTATATTGTCTAAGCAATTGAGGGTTAAGGATCTTGCTTGAGGGCCCAACAGTGGCAACCTGGCAGTGGTGGGGCATAAACCGATGACCTTTTGATTACTACTCCAGCTCCTTAACCACTAGGCTACAACTGCCCTGTTGTAACAAGTATTTTTTTAATTCAGGCCATCAGTAAGGCATCTAATGAACGTGCCACACAATCAAATAAAAGCTCATTTAAAAAAATGTTAAATGTGCATGATTGGATCACTTAAAGCAAGAAGGTCCTGGGTTCGATCCCCAGGTGGAGCGGCCCAGGTTCTTTCTGTGTGGAGTTTGCATGTTCTCCCCATGTCTGTATGGGCTTCATCCAGAAGCTCCGATTACCTCTCACAGTACAAAGATGAATTGGAGATACAAAATTGTCCATGACTATGTTTGACATTAAACTTGAACTGATGAACCTTGTATAAGGGGTAACTGCCTGTCCTGTCATGAATGTACCAAAGTGTGTAAAACATGACGTTAAAATCCTAATAAAATGAAATTAAATGTGTATGATTGGTGACTTTGGGTATATAATGCATGTACTTTATAGGGTATTATACAACAGTTAGTTCCGACCTTACAATCTGATTGGTTGAGAAGCATTGTAACCGTGCTGATATTCGTGATAACAGCACGGTCTTTTCACACCACAATGGTATTACTCCGCTGGCGCGTTGCCATTAACGACAAGCTTCATGCACACAAATGCGCACGCAGTCGACACAGACTTTTTTCCTGATCGCGTTTTAGATCCATTATCTGATATACTGTACAATCTAGCGCACTGTGTAGTGAACATGAATCAATTGTCTAATTCACTATCTAGTGCACTTTGTAGGGAACATAAATCCATGATCTGATACACAATCTAGTGCACTATGTAGGGAACATTAATGTGTTTGTAACGCGAACAGTTAGCTTAATAGCCCAGTTAGCAGCTCCTAAAAGTTCTGTTATCACCCATGGTGTGTGCGAGAGGTTTTTTATTTCTTTTTTTTTCCCTTCGGAGGTTCTTGCCTTCTTTTTCTTGTTGTTCTTGCCTCCCTGAAATGAGTTTTTGCAACTTGGGATGTTTGCTTTGTAGTGTTAAACTTTATATTCGTTGTGGAACTACTTTTTGGCGGAAGGTATTGTCAATATTAAAGCATATTTAATATGAAATTCAGGGCTTCTTTGATTTATTTTCTTTCTTTATTTTGTAAAAACTGTTGTATAAAAGCAATAGAACACTTGAGGTCGTGTGTTATCGCGAATAACATCACGGCTGTGATGATTTACGGCGACCGAATCACTGATGTTATTCGTGATAACACACTCCCTCTCGTCTTCTATTGCTTAAATAACTTGATGTGTATAAGTATATAAGTACAACTTTAAATCAGAAAAGGTTGACAGTATGGAACATGCAAATAATGTGCTGGGGGGTGCTGAAGTCTATACCAGCCCTCAATGGGCACAAGGCACACAGAAACACCATGGACAGAGTGCCAATCCTTTACAGGGGAGACACACACACACACACCTAAGGCAATTTTTAGTATCTCTAGTTAAGCTAACTGCATGCCTTTGTATTGTGGGAGGAAACCAGAGTTCCCAGAGGAAACCCATGTGGACACAGGGAAAACATGCAAACTCCACACAGAAAGGACTTGCGTGGGAATCGAACCCAGGACCTTATTGCTGTGTGTGAGTGAGTGAATTTATTCCAATATTGTGCAGCCTTAATACCCAATGAGCCATCGTGCCACCCTCAACTGTATACGAATTTGCCAATTATTTAACATTACTTCATTATTCTCTCCCACTTTTTTAGTGATCACGAGAACATAGCAGTCGGTTATTGAGAGTGATGGAGAACTGAGCTCAGAAAAACAATCTGAACTCTGTAACTTCACACTGACAAAATCCATAACATCTGGTACTCATGGACTCCCTCCCTCCTGCACTCTCCTACACTTCATAAACTTCTCCTGCATCCTCGGGGTCTCTGAGGGAACAGAACGTGACACTCTCCATCAGCTCAGTGCAATCAGCTGGATCTGTTATCACTCATGCTATTGTCAAGAGTGTGGAGAGACGCATTACTTAAACCTGATGTGTTAGAGTGATGAGATGAGATTAACGAGGGCTGGTTGACTTTGACATACACAAATGTATTTCAAATAATTGTCCAATTCAATAATGTTATTATTTATAATATTAGGATTTTAATGTCATGTTTTACACATTTACATTCATAACAGGACAGGTAGTTACTGGTTACACAAGATTAAGATTAAGATCAAGTTTAACATCAAACACAGTCATGGACAATTTTGTATCTCCAATTCACCTCACTTGCACATATTTGTACTGTGGGAGGAAACCGGAGCACCCGGAGGAAACCCACACAGACAGCCACACACTTTGGAGGGCTGATGTGGCTGATAGACCTTTTGATTTCAGAATTAGAATAACCCTACATATTCATTATCAGAGTGTTATAACATCTGTTCAGCAGACTTTGCGGCCAACCTTAATGATTAATACAGCTTGCCAGACTGCGGCCATTTAATAATACAAACCCCATTTCCAAAAATGTTGAGACATTTAGTAAAATGCAATAAAGATCTATGAATATTTCACTTCTATGAGCTTTTGTTTAACTGGCAAAAGTACAAAGAAATTAATTTTAATGGATAATCAACATGATTGTGTTTTGTAGAAATAAGTTAATTTAAAATTTGATGGCTGCAAGTTGAAACAAAAGCAAAAAAAAAGAACAAAAAATGAATAAAGGGCCAGCTCTAGCCTAGTGGTTAAGGTACTGGACCAGTGATCATAGGGTTGCTGGTTCAAGCCCCACCACTGCCAGGTTGCTGCTGTTGGGCCCTTGAGCAAGGCCCTTAAGCCTTAATTGCTCAGACTGTAAACTGTAACTGTAATGTAAGTCGCTTTGAATGTAAATGTAAATGAATAACAAATTCAACTTATAGTGATTTGAAACATTACACATTAAGCAGGTAAAGGTTTCATTGGGTATAAAATGTCGATCCACCAAAGGATCTTTGCAAGCAACAATGGGTTGCGACTCACCACACTTTTCTTCTTTTCAGAATTGTCAAAAAGATTATTTAAGATCTTTCACCATCTACTGTAAATGATATTGTGAAAAGAAACAGGGAATCCTGAGAAATCTCAGTCTGCTAATGGCAGGGCCAGAAACCAATGTACATGTCCTTCGAGCCCTAAAATGGAATTGCATGAGAAACCTTTGTGAATCACTCAGTTGATGCAAAATAAATCAAGATATACACTAGGTGCAGTTTTTATTCTAACTTGTTTTTGGTGAGCCTGTGCCTACTGTAGCTTGAGATTCCGTTTTTGACAAGAGAAAAACCCACTGTTGTAGCCCATCAACCTTAAAGTACTTTTCTGCTCACCTCAGTTGAGTGTTTTTAAGTTAGCTAACCAGTCTGGTCATTCTCTTCCTTTCTTATCAACAGTATAATTTTGCCCACATTACTGCCACTCACTGGATGTTTTTCTGGGTTTTTTTCACCATTTTGTTCAAACTCTAGAGAGTATTATACATGAAAATCATATTCATAAGTAGTTTCTGATACTTCACTGTTTGGCACAAACAGCAATGCTGTGGACAAAGTCAGATTTAAGTTCAGTCAGTTTTTGTTTATTATTTATTTATTTATTAGGATTTTAATGTCATGTTTTACACACTTTGGTTCCATTCATGACAGAATGGTGGTTACAGGTTACACAAGATTCATTAGTTCAAGTGTTTAATGTCAACCACAGTCATGGACAATTTTGTATCTTCAATTTGCCTCACTTGCACGTGTTTGGAATGTGGGAGGAAACCCACACAGACATGGGGAGAACATGCAAACTCCGTCTTAGTTTTAATGTTAGATTTAAAGCTCTTAAACTGAGTCTAAAGTGTTTATGTACTAAACTACTACTACATTACTGTCTAATTAGATAAGAACATAAATAAGCAGCTGTACAGGTGTTGCAAAATAGTGGACAGTTGAGCCTGTGACTTTAAAGCCTGTGTATTCTGCTGTGATCAGGGTTGCTTGATTTGTGAACCAAATCATCCCCAAAACAGGACAATTAATTAGTGGACAACCTGTTTGAAAACTGTTCTGTTTTTGTGTTCCTTAATTATATGAAAGTGTCTTTATTTATTTAATCACATTTTTGCAAATCATTTAAAGTCGGATAAAAGCAGGTAATCCAATTACATGGAAGAGCAGGAACCACTTCTAGTAACAGCTGATTACACCTAGTTTCAGATTTGTGTCTTAACTTTTCTTTAATTACATTGTATATTTAATATGGAGCAATTTTACTGTTTAACCCTTTTTGTTAGCTGATCCTGAATTATTTCCATATCTGCAAGGGAGGTCATCACAGTTTGTGTGTTTTGTATTTAGCTTTTTTGGAACCGTCTTTTGAGCCTTAAACTGGAGATTTACAATTGTAATTGTAAACAATTGCTTAGAATAGCTGGGCACCTTAACTACATACATTGGTTAGGTGGACTCAACCGGACAATCACCTACAACAGTGGTCCCCAACCACCGGGCCACAGACCCGGGCCGGTCTATGAGTCACTTATTACTGGGCTGCACTAAAATAATAAATAATTAGAGATCGCTACAAAAGCAATTACATTTTCAATACTATTTGGGTGTTATTGTCTCCAATCACCACTAGGTGGGAGCAGCGGCTCGTTGCAGTGAAAAAAGCTCAAGATTCACTCAGATTTTTCATTCTATAGTTCTTCTATTTGAAATTCCCGGTCTGTAAAAATATATTTTTTATAATTAAATTTCATATCTTATATGAAACCGGTCCGTGGTGCAAAAAAGGTTGGGGACCGCTGCCCTACAACACATCCTTAGTGTTAGCTATCTAGTTCAGGCAACTTTTTTTCATGCAACCCACATTTTGTCCATGATTTTTACCGTGACCCAGGCAACACAAACAATGCATCAAAACAAAGCAAAGTAATAATGGTGGCAATCTGGTTCCACTGTGGTTTACAAGGTGTAACATAAAGCCTCCACAATGGGGTGTTCATGTACAGGTACATTTGGGGCCTGTTAAAATTTGTTTATTGAATTATTATTATTTTTCTGTGCAACCCATTTTTTTGGCTCCCAACCCACTTAAGGGTTACGACCCAGGGTTTGAAAAACTCTGATCTAGTTAATATGTTGATCTGTTAAAGACGTACTTGTTTTCCTGAATGACCTTTGCTGTTCTTCTGTTTAATGTGTTCATGTTGTTTTTGGTTGAAGAGCGTCCTTAAGCAAGGGAAATGCACTATATAAATAAAAGTGATGATAAAAACAGTGTTTGTGGCCTAATTGCATCTGAATCCGAGTGCCAGAACGTCGAGCCCTCAATCTGTGTTAGGTACCTTTGTGCTTTGGACCATTGTGGGACATGACTGGTGGCAGATGGTGCGTGCAGAGAGCATTCACTTAGGTGTCTGTCAAGGAAGCTACTCGTGGCGATGGATGTGCCAGCCGTGTTGCTGTGATGTTTGGCTGCCATTGGAGAAATGCATCAGCGTCGGTTTGCATAAACTAAAACGCCTGTCATCATCAATCTCTCCGCAATTGGAACATTAATGTCTGATGCTTTAGACAGTTGATACAGATGTTTGTTACAGACTGGCTTTTTTTTTACTCTCCTGTCACTGGATTCCAGGATTATTAGCATTTAGACTTACTGAGACGTCTAACGGTGTGTCAACTTTTCAAACTGTTGTGTCTATAAGAGGTAAAGTTCAAAGTGAAGTTCAGCAGGTGAAAATGTTATCCAGTGTCTCTTTAATAAGAGGCTTCTGTTTGAAGTAAATGTCTATTGTGAGTCTTTAAATGATTCCTTTTTTCTCTTGTTTTCCCCCTCTAGCCTGTCCGTCTCACCCGGGCTTCATTCTTGTCCCAAGAATCCCACACTTGGAGTTTTGCGTGGGTAAGTCAGACTGTTCTAGTGTCTTAGTACTCAGTCAAATTACACTGTCAATTTTGCTACATACACTACACAGCTGAGAGTATGTGGACATCCCTTCTACCGATTGAGTTTAGGTCTTTCAGCCAAACCCATTGCTAACAGGTGCATAAAATAAAATCTGTAAATTAATAATGTGCTTCTAACTGTGTTTAAGTTTTATGTTCAAGCATGACTCTGGCCCTGTGCACAAAGGGCCATAAACACATGATATTACTCCAGTAGTCTTGCACAGACACCTCACTGCAACCCCATTAAACACCTTTGAGGTGAATTAAAACATTAAGCATTTAACACTTGTTAACAAGTTTAATTCCCCAATATTGCATTGTTATCCTCTACCTCATGCATGCACTATGCTGACCACAAAGCGCTGCAGACTAGCACTTGTCCTCTTCTGTACGGCGCCCCTGGAGCAGAGAGGGTCAGAGAGGGTAAAGAGCCTTCAAACTCAACATCAACCCTTCAGTTGATAGCCCAAAGCCCTACCTACTAGGCTACCACTGTCCCTATATACATACACCGATCAGCCATAACATTAAAACCACCTCCTTGTTTCTACACTCACTGTCCATTTTATCAGCTTCACTTACCATATAGAAGCACTTTGTAGTTCTACAATTACTGACTGTAGTCCATCTGTTTCTCTGCATGCTTTGTTAGCCCCCTTTTATGCTGTTCTTTAATGATCAGGACCCCCACAGGACCACCACAGAGCAGGTATTATTTAGGTGGTGGATCATTCTCAGCACTGCAGTGACACTGACATGGTGGTGGTGTGTTAGTGTGTGTTGTGCTGGTATGAGTGGATCAGACACAGCAGCGCTGCTGGAGTTTTTAAACACCTCACTGTCCCTGACTGAGAATAGTCCACCAACCAAAATATATCCAGCCAACAGCACCCCGTGGGCACTAATGAAGGTCTAGAAGATGACCAACTCAAACAGCAGCAATAGATGAGCGATCGTCTCTGACTTTACATCTACAAGGTGAACCAACTAGGTAGGAGTGTCTAATAGAGTGGGTAGTGAGTGGACACGGTATTTAAAAACTCCAGCAGCAGTTTGCTGTGTCTGATCCACTCATACCAGCACAACACACACTACTAACACACCACCACCATGTCAGTGTCACTGCAGTGCTGTAGTGGTCCTGTGTGGGTCCTGACCATTGAAGAACAGGGTGAAAGCAGGTTAAAAAAGCATGTAGAGAAACAGATGGACTACAGTCAGTAATTGTAGAACTACAAAGTGTTTCTATATGGTAAGTGGAGCTGATAAAATGGACAGTGAGAGTAGAAACGAGGTGGTTTTAATGTTATGGCTGATCGGTGTATATTGTCCCTATAATATAAAGAGAATCACAATACATGCAGGGGCTAGCATAATATACCATTATAGGGTCAGTGGTAGCTCAGGGATTAACTACCGGACTAGTAAATGAAAGGTTGTTGTTTTGTCAGGTTGCTACTGCTGGCCCTTGAACAAAATCCTTAATTCTCAGTTTGATTGCATTAGGTCAAAATTGCAAGTTGATTTGTATAAAATCTGAAAAATGGCATAAATGTAAAAAATATAGACTGCTGTTTCACTTGAGCACATGGTATTTTCGCTTTGGTTATGGTATTAAATTAATGTAGAAACATTTTACTTGTATTTTAGACAATATTTTGGAATTATGAGAACTCTTACTACAGCTCAGGTTATCTGCCAAAAATGGCTTGTTAATGACCAGAAAACCTCTAGTGCCAAATTTTACCAACTTGTTTGAGGTGAAATCACTCTTGATAAGGAGAAACATTTAAAAAAGTCACCAAAAACTAATATTTAGACGCCTTATGCCTAGTTCACACTACATGACTATTGCCCTGATTTTCGCTTGCTGACTGGTCACCGCTAGATTTGTCGGCTCGGGAGCAATTCGCTGTTCGCTTGGCGATCGAAACTCGGCTCTCAATCGCTGTGTGTGAACTACTCAACAACTCGATCCAGCGGCTCGGTGACTGAAAATAAATATCTAGCTTGCTAGATATCTGGATATGAGTCAGCCGACTGGCAATGTCGAACAGCCAATGAGAACACATGATACGGGGTGAGGGGAAACGCAGGGGAGAAGTTGTAAAAAGGTGGGACAGGGGCATAATATAGTTTCTATCAGAATACATCAGCACACACAAGTTTTACAGTATTTCTGACCTTATTGTTCTCTACAAAACATAATTCCCACTCTGCATTGCAAAAAATATTTATTAACCTCCAACTCACTATAGAACAATCCATGCTGGTCACGTAGCCAAATCCACTCAGATTCATTTATTTTTTCTCCTTGATTTTACGCTGCACATCAGCGCACAAACTTTGATCGCTCGCTACTTGTTGACACGCATTTTTGGACGTGGTATCATTTAACCCCTCGTCACTTCTCGTGTTTGTTTTCATGACAAAACGTAGTTTGGGAGACCAGAGAAGCTCACCTGCGATTCCAGTTGGTGATAGATGGTGTAGTGTGAAACCCCCTATCACCGACCGATCAGTCGTGTAGTGTGAAAACCACACCGACCTGAAAGACTCCCGATTACAAGAGATCCAGTCGTGTAGTGTGAACTGTACAGCGACTTGATGACTTGGAAAGTCATGTAACTTGGCATTACTAAGTGACAGTTCCAACTAATTTAACAAAACTATCTACTGTAGTTACCTGAACTGCTGGTGCTCTAAAAACTAGACAAACCACAGATTATCCAACAAGATCACTGGAAATAAAGCCATACCTAAAAATTCATTCTCCATGATGACATTTTCTTCAGACTGGTCATCAATTCTGAGCTTTTTTAGATTCTGAATGCCTGCAGCCCATTTCCAGCATATAAATGTTTAATGATTAGTTATGTTTGGTGAACTTTAGGGTCACAGGCACATCACATGTCTGACTTATGCCAGGAACCTGTGATTTCCTTTAGATAAACTATAAATACTATATATGTATTAAACTACATATTGCCAAAAGTATGTGGACCCCCGTCCAAATGATTCAGTTTAGGTGTTTCAGTAACATCAATTGTTAGCAGTTGTGTAAATGTCAGTAGGATAAATCATATCGTAAGCTTTGTGGCAACAGTTTGGGTCTCCTGACTTCTGTGCACAAAGACAAAGCTAGGCGAGTGTTCTCTCAAGGATCTTTACTGGCCTTCACAAAGCACTGACCTTGGGTTTGTACGGACTTCTTGCAATAAAAACACCCTTCTCCAGTCAAGTCTAAAATTTATCTTGGTTTAAAAACAATCGATAATAAACAACACATTTAGTACAGCAGAATAAGAATGCATGCACTACATTTAACGTAAGATTTTTGCTGACCCATAGCTCATTTATAAATGAATGCTGTATGCTGCAAACATACACACACAATCCTTGTATAACATCAACTCAAGATGCTTCAATCACCTTTACTTCATAGCTTTGATATTTAAAGTAAATCAAATCAAACATTTCCACATTACGTTGACCTCTAATGATGGCTGATTACATTTTAATTGAAACGGCATCTTGCTGATCAATTGAAATGGCCAGAGCAGCAGAATGAGTACACAGATCTATAGAAACCCACACAGAGAATATAAGGTCAGCCATAATGAAGACACTGGCTCTGTAATTGCAGTTCAGCGCTTAAAGGACTTGCTTTCTGTCGTTCTCAGGTCTTTGTGCTTATAGGTTTGTATAGTTAAGGTAATGAAGATTTAATGACCTGGCAGTAATAATAATGGCACAGAGAGGCCTTGTTGTGACAAGGAAATTGTTTATATGAAACACAACAATAAAGTAAAGCCACAGTCACTGGATAACTGTCTAAGAGTAATATTGTAGAAATCAACATCATGAGTCTTTTTTGATTTAGAGTGATATAACTTTCTTATTCCTGCAATGAAGTGGGTGCTGCTTAATTGGGCAACGCATCATTTTAATCAAGGGCAATAAGATTATTTTTATATAAAGGGTGTGGACTCAACTTTGGATGACACATTTGTTCTTGAAAGCTGCTCTAAAATATATCTATAATATATAATATTTATAATATAAAAATAATATAAAAATATTTATAATATAAAATAAAAATAACCTACACATAAACTGCACACAGAATAGCCATCTAATCTCTGCAATCATCAAAATCAAGGATTGTAAAATTGATAGATATACAGTGAGGTAAAACTACCGTATTTAATTACTTTTAAGTATCTAATTATTTAATTAATTTTTAGTATTTAACTATTTAATAAATTTTTTGTATTTAACTATTTTATTAATTTTTAGTATTTAACTATTTAATTAATTTTTAGTATTTAACTATTTAATTTTAAGTATTTAACTATTTAATTAATGTTTAATATTTAACTGATTAATTAATTTCAGGTATTTAAGAATTTAATTAATTTTTTAGTATTTAAATATTTTATTATTTATTTTTTTAAGTATTTAACTATTTAATGCATTTTAATTATTTAAATATTTAACTAATTAATTATAAGTATTTAACTATTTAAATAATTTTAAGTATTTAACTATTTAATTAATTTTTAGTATTTAATTTTAAGTATTTAACTATTTAATAAATGTTATTTATTTAAGTATTTAATTAGTTTAAATATTTAATTATTTTTAAGTATTTAACTAATTAGATAATTTTAAGTATTTAACTATTTTCCTTATTTAATTAATTTTAAGTATTTCAATATTTAATTAATTTAAGTTATTTAATTAATTGAAAGTATTTGTGAATTTAAGTATTTAACTATTTAATTACTTTTAAGTATTTAAGTATTTAACTCATTTTAAGTATTTAACTATTTAATTATTTTAAGTATTTAACTTTTTTATATAACCGCCCGCAGTATGTTCACTTCAAAACTACAGTTTTCTTTTGACTTTGTACTTGACTTTGTGCTCAGAAATATGAACAAAACGAATGTATTCATAAGCATAAACAAAGATTAGTTGAAAAATAATACTGGCACAATATTAAAATCAATATATGTGCACAGTGTAGACCCACCGCCAGCACTGTAAACATCTCTGTCAGCAAAACTTGTTCAATAATTCACAAGTAGAAAATACACACCTGGGTAAAATATTGGACCAAACCCAAGAATTAATTTTAACGGTCCTAACAACAAATCAGCCAGAAAATAATCAAGAACTAAGAAAATAAACTCCTGAGAGCTGTGCCATAGTTACCTCATCTTTGCTCGCTGCTGCAGTGAACTGTCCCCTTGTAAACAAAGTTAAATTCATGCAAAGTATCTAACACATGTCTGGGTGTTCACTTTTTAGCCCAGGGGTGAAAATGGAAATATAAATCAGCCCGTGTCAGGTGCACGATGCAAGATCATAACATCCTTCTAGACTGTTGATAATGGAGGTAATAGAGAAGCCATCAGTCACTCAAAAAGCATTGCAGGATGATCTTAAGACAGCAGGAACACCAGTAACATAGTAAACAATAATCAAACTGCAAGAATAAAAATTCTTAGTGACCCGTTGCATCTCATTTTTTTAGTTGACCTAATTTAAATGATCTAAGATGCATAATTTAAGTTCTGCTGACAACCATAGAATTTAGGACCAACTAAAAAAAATAAGTTGTGTCAATGAAATTCATCAAATACATCTTGTTGGTCCAACAATATATTTTCAATTATGTCAACTACATTTGTTTAGTCCAGTTAATTAATAATTAGTATCAAAGTACATGTAAAATATACTGAATAAGTGAACACTGCAGAGCAAATGTAAATTCTTAACAAATACATTTTATTTGCATGTATCATATAAACAATACATTTTTTTTAAACATTCAGCATTCACAAGCATCAAACAAATTACGTTATTAAGTTATACATGTTATAGTGTGTAATTGAAACTATTTATATTAGAAGATGTAGGTAGAGCCTAAATGTAGTTTTTAAGGTGCAAGGGCAACTACAAATTACAAGTCAACTTAGCACCTAAATGTAATTGCTAATTTTTAAGGTGGAATAAAAACCAGTTTCGATGGTTTGGTGTCTTGAAGGCATTAGTGTAGTGGGGCAAGTTGTCCATTACTACATCTTCTTCAATTACAACTGCAACATTGACTGCACTGGACAGTGATCTTGATAAAACAGCACTCTCCTTCACCACTTCACGAATCCACGTTTTCATGTTTTTTGTGGTCCTGTAATGCTACTGTATCCTCTGGAACACATAATAATATCAGAGCCCCATTTATGTGTAAGAAATTGCAAATTAACACAAGCACTGACATGTTAATAAAATGACTGCGGTCAAGCCAGCCTCCACTTTGAAATGCTCAGTCAAATCAGCCCCCACGTTGTTTCGAAGGATGTGCATATACAGTGCCTTGCAAAAGTATTCAGCCCCCTTGAACTTTTCAACCTTTTGCCACATTTCAGGCTTTAAACATAAAGATATGAAATTGTAATTTTTTGTGAAGAATCAACAACAAGCGGGACACAATCGTGAAGTGGAACGAAATTTATTGGATATTTTAAACTTTTTTTAGAAATAAAAAACTGAAAAGTGGGGCGTGCAATATTATTCAGCCCCCTTGCGTTAATACTTTGTAGCGCCACCTTTTGCTGCGATTACAGCTGCAAGTCGCTTGGGGTATGTCTCTATTAGTTTTGCACATCGAGATACTGAAATTTTTGCCCATTCTTCCTTGCAAAACAGTTCGAGCTCAGTGAGGTTGGATGGAGAGCGTTTGTGAACAGCAGTTTTCAGCTCTTTCCACAGATTCTCGATGGGATTCAGGTCTGGACTTTGACTTGGCCATTCTAACACCTGGATACGTTTATTTGTGAACCATTCCATTGTAGATTTTGCTTTATGTTTTGGATCATTGTCTTGTTGGAAGATAAATCACCGTCCCAGTCTCAGGTCTTTTGCAGACTGCAACAGGTTTTCTTCCAGAATGGTCCTGTATTTGGCTCCATCCATCTTCCCATCAATTTTAACCATCTTCCCTGTCCCTGCTGAAGAAAAGCAGGCCCAAACCATGATGCTGCCACCACCATGTTTGACAGTGGGGATGGTGTGTTCAGGGTGATGAGCTGTGTTGCTTTTATGCCAAACATAACGTTTTGCGTTGTGGCCAAAAAGTTCGATTTTGGTTTCATCTGACCAGAGCACCTTCTTCCACATGTTTGGTGTGTCTCCCAGGTGACTTTTTATAGATATCTTTGAGAAATGGCTTTCTTCTTGCCACTCTTCCATAAAGGCCAGATTTGTGCAGTGTACGACTGATTGTTGTCCTATGGACAGATTCTCCCACCTCAGCTGTAGATCTCTGCAGTTCATTCAGAGTGATCATGGGCCTCTTGGCTGCATCTCTGATCAGTCTTCTCCTTGTTTGAGCTGAAAGTTTAGAGGGACGGCCGGGTCTTGGTAGATTTGCAGTGGTCTGATACTCCTTCCATGTCAATATGATCGCTTGCACAGTGCTCCTTGAGATGTTTAAAGCTTGGGAAATCTTTTTGTATCCAAATTCGGCTTTAAACTTCTCCACAACAGTATCTCGGACATGCCTGGTGTGTTCCTTGGTCTTCATGATGCTCTCTGCGCTTTAAACAGAACTCTGAGACTATCACAGAGCAGGTGCATTTATACGGAGACTTGATTACACACAGGTGGATTCTATTTATCACCATCAGTCATTTAGGTCAACATTGGATCATTCAGAGATCCTCACTGAACTTCTGGAGTGAGTTTGCTGCACTGAAAGTAAAGGGGCTGAATAATATTGCACGCCCCACTTTTCAGGTTTTTATTTCTAAAAAAAGTTTAAAATATCCAATAAATTTCGTTCCACTTCACAATTGTGTCGCACTTGTTATTGATTCTTCACAAAAAATTACAATTTCATATCTTTATGTTTAAAGCCTGAAATGTGGCAAAAGGTTGAAAAGTTCAAGGGGGCTGAATACTTTTGCAAGGCACTGTACTAAACATTACAGTAATAGTGTCTGGTAAAACTGATAAAAATAAAAGTCACCTGAACATGACTACATCAGTTATAAATATAGAAATATATCAGTTAAAATATATATAAATGTATCAGTTAAAATATATAAATATATCAGTTAAAATACAGAAATATATCAGTTAAAAATATATTAATGTATCAGTTAAAAAAATATATACATATATAAGTTAAAAATGAAAAAAACAAAAAAAACCATTTCTTCCTGCAAACTGTATTAGGGATACAATTTCAAGCTTTGAAAAAAAGAGTTGGTAATAACCTGATAAGGCCTTTATTTTAAAATGATACATCAGAATTTCTTGATATTAACTGAGTGACATCTACAGATGGTGTACTATCATTATGAAGTGGAATTGTTTTGTGGAAACTAGAGAATTCTTTTTAATAACAGTCTAGAGTTAAAATAATGGAAATTTGACAATATAAAAGGCCTTTATTTAAAAATGATACATCAGAATTGCTTGATATTAACTGAGTGACATCAACAGATGGTGTACTATCATTATGAAGTGGAATTGTTTTGTGGAAACTACACTGTAAAAAGTGTACTCTAGTAGTAGTTGAATTAATGTAGAATTTTGAATGGGTCTAATTGAGCTTTTTGCTTTACTGATAGCAGTGTAATTTTGTGGATTAAATCAACTTAAAAAATACACTTTGTTCCTCTAACTCGCTTTTCTAGTTCCATTAAAAGCACTTCAATTAAGTTTCCCTTGTGCGTCTGACGTCATGCCGTCAATGCGTGTACGTTCTTTCCAGAGTTTTCCACCTGCAGTCCAGCAGCCGTTTTCTCTCGCTTCTCAGAAAAAGGTAAGTCTAATACTAGCTATAAAAATATATATTTTTTGTTAAATAGTGTGTTAGATGTTAGATATAAAAGTATACACGTGGATTGGGTATTAAAGTTTTAGACCAGCTATCCCGTAGTCATTAATCATCGATTAAATTTTGCTGTTTTGTGAAACAATCTGCTGTAGCCAATTAATAGTTGGCCAGTAGCTGTTAAAATAGTTATTAACCAACTGTTAACCAAGTTATTCCGTTATTATTAACAGTTTTTACTTTAGTTCTATAGCGAATATGCGGGAGGGACTTTCGTTGTTTAATCCCATTACTAAAAGCGGTGTATTTATATTGAGGTGAGTAAGTTTTACATTAGCTTGCCGCCACTTTAGTTAGGGAGTCCGCACGCGCAATTTTGTTTGCACCACTTTCAGTTTGGGTGGTGGATCATTCTCAGCACTTTAGGGACCTTAATGTGGTGGTGTGTTTTAGTGTGTTGAGCTGGTATGACTGGATCAGAAACATTAGTGCTGCTGGAGTTTTTAAACCCCTCAGTTTCACTGCTGAACTGAGAATTTGTCTACCAACCAAAAATATCTTTTCAACAGCATCCTGTGATGAATAATGATGTGCTTGAGGGTGACTAACACAAACTGTGCAGCAACAGATTAGCTACTGTCTCTGACTTTACATCTTCAAGGTGGACCAACTAGGAAGGAGTGTAACAGAGTGGATAGTGAGTGGACACAGTATTTAAAAACTCCAGCAGCGCTGCTGTGTCTGATCCACTCATACCAGCACAACACACACTAACACACCACCACCATGTCAGTGTCACTGCAGTGCTGAGAAAGGGGTCCTGACCATTGAAGAATAGTGTGAAATGGTGTTAAAGTATGCAGAGAAAGAGACACTACAGTCTGATATTGTTTAGCCTATGAGCTATTTTGGTGATTAGCGTGCTAGTGAACTTGTTCATAAAGGTACAGTAAATTTCTGTACAGTTCTTTACCTATTTCACAGCTATTGCATAACATAAGTAATGCTAGTTTTTATCATTTTGTGTACTTTAGAATTCTGGTGCAGGTGACGTTCAGAGGGACCTTGAGCAGCTCACCATTGCAGTGTTTCTCATTCGGAGGGAGGGAGAAGGTATCCAGGAGCCACCTGAAGACACTGGCATAGTCATTGAGGGAGTGGAGGTACCTCACTTGCACGTCTTTGGACTGTGGGAGGAAACCGGAGCACCCAGAGTAAATCCATGCAGGCACAGGGAGAACATGCAAACTCCACACAGAAAAGACCCAGACCACCTGGGATTCGAACCCAGGATTTTCTTGCTGTGAGCTGACAGTATTACCCCACTTAGCCACTGTGCTGCCACCAAGAATTTACTGTGTTGTTACTATGCTTGTTGTAAGTTACATCTGTTAATTACAAATTAGAGCTGGACCCATTTTGTTTGAGCAGCATACAACGCTACAAATATTTGCTGCTGATTGAAATAAAGCACTTGAACTCACAAAATGGTATTCGGGACAGTCCTACCATAAATATTAATTTATGCAGGTAACATCACTGATGACAATTTAGGAGAAATGCCATAGCATGTATAATCTTTACATATAATGCATTTGGGTAAAACGGTGGCTAAGTGGGCAGCACTGTCGCCTCACAGCAAGAAAGTCCTGGATTTGATTTCCAGGTGAAGTGGTCCGTTTCCATTCTGTGTGGAGTTTGCATGTTCTCCCCGTGTCTGCGTGGGTTTACTCCGGGAGCTCCGGTTTCCTCCCACAGTACAAAGACGTGCAAGTGAGGTAAATTGGAGATACAAAATTGTCCATAACTGTTCGATAGAACCTTGTGAACTGATGAATTTTGTGTAATGAGTAACTACAGTTCCTGTCATGAATGGAACCAAAGTGCACTTGTGTTGTGTAATTGTAAAACTTTTTGACTTAAGTTCAGGTTGACTTTAAATTTAAGTTGTATTAATTCAAACTATTAAATTGAAAACAATAAAAAAAATTACATTGATCTGACTAAAAAAAATTGTGTTAATCTAACTTTCAAACTTAATTAAAAAAAAACTTAATTAATTTATGTGTTACCAATTGAAGTAATTTTTTTTAAGTTGGTCCAAAAATTCTCTTTTTACAGTGTAGAGAATTCTTTTTAATAACAGTCTAGAGTTAAAATAATGGAAATTTGACAATATATAAGGCCTTTATTTAAAAATGATACATCAGAATTGCTTGATATTAACTGAATGACATCTACAGATGGTGTACTATCATTATGAAGTGGAATTGTTTTGTGGAAAGTAGATTTCTTTTAATAACAATAAAAATTAAAGAGCTAAGATTAAATTTTAGTTGACTTTCAATTTAAAGTATAATCATAATGTCAGGTTATTAGCAACTCTTTTTTTTAAAGCTTGAAATTGTATCCCAAATACAATTAACTGATATATTTACATATTTTTTAACTGATACATTTATATATTTTTAACTGATATATTTATATATTTTTAACTTATATATTTATATAATTTTAACTGATATATTTATATATTTTTTAACTGGTATATTTATTTATTTTTAGATGATATATTCATATTTTTAATTGATATATTTATATATATATACAGTATATATATATATATATATATATATATATATATATATATATATATATATATATACAGTGTATCACAAAAGTGAGTACACCCCTCACATTTCTGCAAATATTTTATTATATATTTTCATGGGACAACACTATAGACATGAAACTTGGATATAACTTAGAGTAGTCAGTGTACAACTTGTATAGCAGTGTAGATTTACTGTCTTCTGAAAATAACTCAACACACAGCCATTAATGTCTAAATGGCTGGCAACATAAGTGAGTACACCCCACAGTGAACATGTCCAAATTGTTCCCAAAGTGTAAATATTTTGTGTGACCACCATTATTATCACTGCTTTAACCCTCCTGGGCATGGAATTCACCAGAGCTGCACAGGTTGCTACTGGAATTCTCTTCCACTCCTCCATGATGACATCACGGAGCTGGTGGATGTTAGACACCTTGAACTCTTCCACCTTACACTTGAGGATGCGCCACAGGTGCTCAATTGGGTTTAGTCCATCACCTTTACCTTCAGCTTCCTCAGCAAGGCAGTTGTCATCTTGGAGGTTGTGTTTGGGGTCGTTATCCTGTTGGAAACTGCCATGAGGCCCAGTTTTCGAAGGGAGGGGATCATGCTCTGTTTCAGAATGTCACAGTACATGTTGGAATTCATGTTTCCCTCAATGAACCGCAGCTCCCCAGTGCCAACAACACTCATGCAGCCCAAGACCATGATGCTACCACCACTATGCTTGACTGTAGGCAAGATACAGTTGTCTTGGTACTTCTCACCAGGGCGCCGCCACACATGCTGGACACCATCTGAGCCAAACAAGTTTATCTTGGTCTCGTCAGACCACAGGGCATTCCAGTAATCCATGTTCTTGGACTGCTTGTTTTCAGCAAACTGTTTGCGGGCTTTCTTGTGCGTCAGCTTCCTTCTGGGATGACGACCATGCAGACCGAGTTGATGCAGTGTGCGACGTATGGTCTGAGCACCGACAGGCTGACCTCCCACGTCTTCAACCTCTGCAGCAATGCTGGCAGCACTCATGTGTCTATTTTTTAAAGCCAACCTCTGGATATGACGCCAAACACGTGGACTCAACTTCTTTGGTCGACCCTGGCGAAGCCTGTTCCAAGTGGAACCTGTCCTGGAAAACCGCTGTATGACCTTGGCCACCATGCTGTAGCTCAGTTTCAGGGTGTTAGCAATCTTCTTAAAGCCCAGGCCATCTTTGTGGAGAGCAACAATTCTATTTCTCACATCCTCAGAGAGTTCTTTGCCATGAGGTGCCATGTCGAATATCCAATGGCCAGTATGAGAGAATTGTACCCAAAACACCAAATTTAACAGCCCTGCTCCCCATTTACACCTGGGACCTTGACACATGACACCAGGGAGGGACAACGACACATTTGGGCACAATTTGGACATGTTCACTGTGGGGTGTACTCACTTATGTTGCCAGCTGTTTAGACATTAATGGCTGTGTGTTGAGTTATTTTCAGAAGACAGTAAATCTACACTGCTATACAAGCTGTACACTGACTACTCTAAGTTATATCCAAGTTTCATGTCTATAGTGTTGTCCCATGAAAAGATATAATGAAATATTTGCAGAAATGTGAGGGGTGTACTCACTTTTGTGATACACTGTATATACAGTGTATCACAAAAGTGAGTACACCCCTCATTTACTGTCTTCTGAAAATAACTCAACACACAGCCATTAATGTCTAAATGGCTGGCAACATAAGTGAGTACACCCCACAGTGAACATGTTCAAATTGTGCCCAAAGTGTCAATATTTTGTGTGACCACCATTATTATCCAGCACTGCCTTAACCCTCCTGGGCATGGAATTCACCAGAGCTGCACAGGTTGCTATTGGAATCCTCTTCCACTCCTCCATGATGACATCACGGAGCTGGTGGATGTTAGACACCTTGAACTCCTCCACCTTCCAATTGAGGATGCGCCACAGGTGCTCAATTGGGTTTAGTTCATCACCTTTACCTTCAGCTTCCTCAGCAAGGCAGTTGTCATCTTGGAGGTTGTGTTTGGGGTCATTATCCTGTTGGAAAACTGCCATGAGGCCCAGTTTTCGAATGGAGGGGATCATGCTCTGTTTCAGAATGTCACAGTACATGTTGGAATTCATGTTTCCCTCAATGAACTGCAGCTCCCCAGTGCCAGAAACACTCATGCAGCCCAAGACCATGATGCTACCACCACCATGCTTGACTGTCTTGGTACTTCTCACCAGGGCGCCGCCACACATGCTGGACACCATCTGAGCCAAACAAGTTTATCTTGGTCTCGTCAGACCACAGGGCATTCCAGTAATCCATGTTCTTGGACTGCTTGTCTTCAGCAAACTGTTTGCGGGCTTTCTTGTGCGTCAGCTTCCTTCTGGGATGACGACCATGCAGACCGAGTTGATGCAGTGTGCGGCGTATGGTCTGAGCACTGACAGGCTGACCTCCCACGTCTTCAACCTCTGCAGCAATGCTGGCAGCACTCATGTCTATTTTTTAAAGCCAACCTCTGGATATGACGCCGAACACGTGGACTCAACTTCTTTGGTCGACCCTGGCGAAGCCTGTTCCGAGTGGAACCTGTCCTGGAAAACCGCTGTATGACCTTGGCCACCATGCTGTAGCTCAGTTTCAGGGTGTTAGCAATCTTCTTATAGCCCAGGCCATCTTTGTGGAGAGCAACAATTCTATTTCTCACATCCTCAGAGAGTTCTTTGCCATGAGGTGCCATGTTGAATATCCAGTGGCCAGTATGAGAGAATTGTACCCAAAACACCAAATTTAACAGCCCTGCTCCCCATTTACACCTGCGACCTTGACACATGACACCAGGGAGGGACAACGACACATATGGGCACAATTTGGACATGTTCACTGTGGGGTGTACTCACTTATGTTGCCAGCTATTTAGACATTAATGGCTGTGTGTTGAGTTATTTTCAAAAGACAGTAAATCTACACTGCTATACAAGTTGTACACTGACTACTCTAAGTTATATCCAAGTTTCATGTCTATAGTGTTGTCCCATGAAAAGATATAATGAAATATTTGCAGAAATGTGAGGGGTGTACTCACTTTTGTGATACACTGTATATATATTAACTGATATATTCATATTTTTATGTGCTATTTTTATATATATTTTAACTGATATATTCATATTTTTTAAGTGATATTTATATGTATATTTGTAACCGATATATTTTTATATTTTTAACTGATATATTTATATATTTTTAACTGATATTTTTATAACTGATGTAGTCACGTTCAGGTTGTCTGACTTTTTTTTTATCAGTTTTACCAGACGCACATACTTAGAAACAACGTGGGGGCTGATTTGACTGAGCATCTGGCTTGACTGCAGTATAAAATGGTACTTGTAGTACGTTGGTCAGCACGTAAAAATCAAACTTAAGTAAGAAAGGTTTGCTTAGATTCCCCAGAGATTAACAACGCTTACTCAAATTAAATGAATTAATTAATGCTTTTTACTTACATAATGTGCTGCGTTTAGAATTTCTCCACTCGTTTCAACAACTAAAAATATCTATACACCACGGTTTGTTAACAACGTTTATAAAAGCGAAGTCACCGTTTCACACACGTATGTGGATGCAGAAGCATCTGACAGCAGCATCCAGTTGCTTTAACGTTATTTACAATGCAGTAACTCAACAGGCTTCCAAAATATTTTAGTAAAATGCAGAGTAACGATCCAAGAGTCGGATCGCTAACAGTGTAAGAGTCGGTTCCTTAATAGACACGGCTAGTGGTGGAAAGATTCGGTAACTTTATCACTAGTTTGATACAGTGTTTTATCACAGCTTAACATACTCTGTCTATAGTTATTTAATATTCAGACCAAAGTAAAAGAGGTAGTGGTGGCATGTGGAGTTACGTTTAAAAACATTAAAATGATGGAAACGTCCTCTGTGCAGCTTTCAGTTCAGTTTCAGTTTGTGAATAAGATGTAATGATGTTAAGATACTGTTTGTTTGAAATCTCCTCGTTAATATAAAACGGTTGTTTGAAAGTCCTCTTCTCTCCATAAAAACTGGCACAAAGACGTCCCTCTGGAGCGCATGCGCAGAAGTTTCCTCATTCCCACTGTTGCTCACCCAAATCAGTTTTTTTCATTGGACTTGAAATGTTGAGTGAAAACGGTTGTACTCGTTTACTGAACCTAACATTTTAAGTTGAAGAGTAAAACTACTACAGCTGACGGCACAACACATTTTTTGTTTTTGGACCAACTATTTCCATAATTCATGTGGTGCCAACATTTATTTTTACATTCTCAGAACATAACCAAACAAGGATTTTTTACAGTGCTGTGACAGTGCACTGATGGTCATTGTTCATTGACCATTGTCTGAAACTTCGGATAGAGTCTCATCGGTTTTACCAGCCTGGTTGGGCACTCAGTAAAGGTCATATAGAGATCTACCTCATTGCTGCTTCAGGAGCTGCTTGGTCCTGCTGTTTGGTTAAAGGTGCCTGCAAGAGAGGCATAAAAAAACTTTGTTATAGTGCTTTATACACCGATCAGCAATAACATTAAAACCACCTCCTTGTTTCTACACTCACTGTCCATTTTATCAGCTCCACTTGCCATATAGAAGCACTTTGTAGTTTTACAATTACTGACTGTAGTCTATCTATTTCTCTGCATGCTTTGTCAGCCCCCTTTCTTGCTGTTAAGGACTCTCCCAGAACCACTACAGAGCAGGTATTATTTAGGTGGTGGATGATTCCCAGCACTGCAGTGACACTGACATGGTGGTAGTGTGTTAGTGTGTGTTGTGCTGGTATGAGTGGATAAGACACAGCTGTGCTGCTGGAGTTTTTAAACACCTCACTGTCACTGCTGGGCTGAGAATAGTCCACCAACCAAAAATATCTAGCCAGCAGCGTCCTGTGACCACTGATGAAGGTCTAGAAGATGACCAACTCAAACAGCAGCAATAGATGAGCAATCGTCTCTGACTTTACATCTACAAGGTGGACCAACTAGGTAGGAGTGTCTAATAGAGTGGACAGTGAGTGGACATGGTATTTAAAAACTCCAGCAGTGCTGCTGTCTCTGATCAACTCATACCAGCACAACACACACTAACACACCACCACCATGTCAGTGTCACTGCAGTGCTGAGAATGCTCCACCACCCAAATAATACCTGCTCTGTGGGGGTCCTGACCATTGAAGAACAGGGTAAAAGGAGGTTAAAAAAAGTATGTAGAGAAACAGATGGACTACAGTCAGTAATTGTAGAACATTGGACATTGAGTGTAGAAACAATGAGGTGGTTTTAATGTTATGGCTGATCATTGTATATAAAACAGTGAAGTAAGGAGATGGAACCATCATGATGTTGTTCTACTTCTTTGCAAATGGTGCTGGAGCATCAAACTTTATTGATGGAACCATGAATGGTACGATGTTCCAGGACATTTTATTGAAAAATTTTATCCAAGAGACTAAATTCAAATACTATAAGAAAATAACATTTTCCAAAAATCTGAAACTACTCAGCAGTCTTTAAAAATAGAAGAGGTTGGTGCTTGCCTGGCCTCACCGATCTCTTGGCTTGATCTCATTATAAATGTAATACTTTTTTGACTATATTTATAAGCACAGAGTGTGTGTAAAGGTGGATTTTTGCACTAGTAGTATATTAAATAACAATAAAATACTTTCCTTCACTGCATTTACCAATTACAATGAACCCGATATGAAAATTCTCTATCATTCTCCTTGCAGGTGAAGCGATGCTGTTCCTGGAGATGTACAATAGAGAGTGCAGCACATCGCACTGTCTGATAAGAGTGCAGAATATTAACATGCTCATTCAGGATATAGCCAGGGCTGGTTTATAGGCACTATTTGGCCAAAAATATGTGGACAATTGAACATGAGCTTGTTGGGCATTCTATTCCAAACCATAAGCATTATTATGGAGATATAATATAACCTTATATGTTGAGAAAAGGCTCAAAGACAACAAAATAGAAACTTTACAGGTAAAGGATACCAATTTGACACAAATAATTGCACTTTTAGTTAAATTTACCGGTACTAAACAGTAGTGGTGTGCGATACTGCAAAATTTGGTATTGATCCGATACCAAGTAAATACAGGGCCAGTATCGCTGATATCGATACTTTTTAATAATTAAGGTAGATGCATCTTCAAATTGCAAAATCTGAATGAATTTTCATGATATATAAGAGTATTATTGTAATACATATTTTTTTGTAAGTAGCTGCTGTCAGTAGGGTTGTAAATAAATTCAGTTCAATTTCTTGTTTCTGGTGCTTTACTTTCTCACAATGTTACCATCATGGCGTGTCACCACCAAGCGGCTAATGCATAGTTGTGTTTGCTGGGTGAATGCATTTGTACATTTTTAATAGCGACCGAATACATGTGTCCTTGTTCATTTAAAATAAAAAATCGATGGTATTCTGTTTATATTTATAAGCACACAGTCAAAAGAAAAGAGCTCTCATTCACCAAAACAAGGAATAACAGCCTCTCTACGCATGCTCCGATTGATGTGCGTAAGGTGCGTCCGTACTTCATGTACAGATAGTTTACACTATTATTTCCATAAAATTGACCCTATTTCTGTATCTGCAAAGCAAAGTATTCAAAAGCTTACAATCTTCCAATGCCTACCAACGTACTGATGTCTGTTAGGATTTTAACAACATAACAGCCAGTGGTTTATAGTAACGAAGTAATAATACTTTGTTACAGTACTTAAGTAGTTTTTTGAAGTATTTGTACTTTACTGGAGTATAAAAATGTTCTGCAAATTTCACTTTTAATCCACTACATTTTCTAAAGAAATTGTGTACTTTTACTCCGTTACATTCGCTGTATGTAAATTCGTTACTCGTTACTACAAAATGAAGTTAAATGATGTTAGATGTGTGATGCTGGTTTGGTGAATCTGCCCTTGTAAGTTAGACGGTGGTTAAACACATTAATGCGCATGTGCAAACGTTCTCTAAAAGCTATCGGAGTTTTCTAAAAGTGCGTCGTTCACCCAAAGACACGCAAATGTGGGCATTCAGAAGCTCCAACACACTGATGTAAGTTAACAATGATTAACAAAGTAAAGCTGCAGCATCAGCGGTTTTTTTATATTATTAGCATTAACATTGTTCAGATATCTACCTCCCATTTTTACCGATTACATTCGAACCACAAATAAAACGTTTCACTAAATTTGTTTGGAATTCATTGAGTGCAAAACTCATGAAGACACGTCCATTATTTTTAAAAACTCACCTACGGACAAATATTTCCTCAGAGAACTTCTGTATTAGACCAGAGGAGAGATTCATGGTGCTGAGGAACATGCAGCACGTCTTTAACCCTGTAATCATCTCAACAAGAACTCAACTTATCCAACTTATTATTCATGATTTTTCTTCTGTTGGCTTCAAGTTAGAAATGGTGTTTTCTTAAAGTAAGAATACCAATATTTTTTTTAGTTTAACACATGCCATTCAGTGAGTAGATACAGCCCAAAAAAGATTATTTAAATACAGCTTATTTTACTCAAATATTTTTATTTGAATTAATGGTTGAACAGATCATTAAAGGGATAAAAGTGCCACACGTTTTGTTAAACTCTCTTGAGTTTTGCTTTAAATTAATTATGCCAAAATTATTTTTTTGTTATTGAAATATACTACCCAAATAAAAAAAATGGGACAGTATAGAAAATGCAAATAAAATAGATGCAGTGTTTTTTACATTTACATCGACTCACATTCTAAAAACATTGGAACAGGAACATTTAGGGCTAGTAATAAGTTAAAAAAACAACTAAATAATGACGTGATTTCAAACAGGTGATGTCAACAGTTGATTATGATCATGAATTGGCACAAATCATGTTCAGATGAATGGAAGAAAGCAGGTTAATTGTTAAGGTGGTTTACAGGCTTAAAAGAACAATCTTTATATTTAAAATGAGCGCTTCCATTTATACTAACAGCATTTACTTTTACTTCTACTTTTAATACTTAAGTACATTTAATATCAAATTACTTTTTATACTTAAGTACATTAAACATCAGATACTTTTAGACTTTTACTCAAGTAATATTCTAAAAGGTGACTTTTACTTCTATCAAAGTAAATTTCTGGTAAGATACTTGTACTTGTACTCAAGTATGGCTTTCCGGTACTTTATACACCACTGATAACACCGTGACTGTACCACAGGCAGAGCAGGAGGGGAGGAGTCAGGTGTGCATGTAAGATGTGAGAGGAGCGAGTCTGTACAGACATGGTCTTTACTTTCTAATGAAACGGGAGAAACGTGCTGAATGTAGCGGAGAAAAAGTGAAACTAAAGTATCTATCCCATCACACTAGTATAGATCCGATACCAATACCAACGTTGGTATTGATAATATTGATATTTGGATCGAACCACCACTACTAAACAGTCACATTATTATGACCACATGAAGGAAGTCACGTTTCGTGAGCTGGCTTGGTGGGTATATAAGGTGTGCAATAGGCTGTCTGTACATACACCGACCAGATATAACAGGTTAAGTGAATAACACTGATTATCTCATCACGGCACCTCTTAGTGGGTGAAATACAAGATCACAGTCAATGGCCCTCGCTCTGGAGCTCCATGCAAGATCTCACCTCGTGGGGTAAGAATGATTCTGAGAAAGGTGAGGTCAGCCCAGAATTACACGGGAGGAGCTTGTCAATGATCTCAAGGGAGCTGGGAGCACAGTCACCAAGAAAACCATTAGTAACACACTTGGATTGAGATCCTGCAGTGCCCGCAAAGTCCCTTTGCTCAAGAAGGCTCATGTACAGGCCCGTCTGAAGTTTGCCAATGAACACCTGAATGATTCAGAGAAAGCTTGGGAGAATGTGATATGGTCAGATGAGACCAAAATTGAGCTCTTTGGCATCAACTCCACTCCCCGTGTTTGGAGGCAGAGAAATGCCCGGTGGGGATGGTGTTCTTGGGGTCATATCCAGCATTTCTCTGCTCCCAGTTCCCTTGAGATCATTGACGAGCTCCTCCCATGTAATTCTGGACTGACCTCACCTTTCTCAGAATCATTCTTACCCCACCAGGTGAGATCTTGCATGGAGCTCCAGAGCAAGGGTGATTGACTGTGATCTTGTATTTCTTCCATTTTCGAATTATCGCACCAACAGTGGTCTCTTTCTCACCAAGCTTCTTGCTGATGGTCTTGTAGCCCATTCCAGCCTTGTGCAGGTCTACAATCTTGTCCCTGACGTACTTTGATAGCTCTTTGGTCTTGCCCATGGTGGTTGAGAGATTTGAACGGAAGAAACTGATTCTGTGACAGGAGTCTTTTATACAGGGACAGGACTAATTTGTGTGCCTCATGGGCACATAACCGGTCTGTGGGGGTCAGAATTCTTGCTGGTTGGTAGGGGATCAAATACTTATTTCCCTTAATTAAATACAAATTAATTTATATTAATTATTATTTTTCTTGATAATCTGTCTCTCTCTGTTAAAATAAACCTTCCATAAAAATTATAGACTGTTCAAGTCTTTGTAAGGGGGTAAACTTACAAAATCAGCAGGGGATCAAATACTTATTTTCCTCACTGTATGTGTATATATATACAGTATATGTGTGTGTGTGTGTATATACGTATATACTGATAACATTCAAAAGCCTTCTGTTTTCTACACTCATTGTCCATTTTATCAGCTCCACTTACCACATAGAAGCACTTTGTAGTTCTACAATTACTGACTATAGTCCATCTGCTTCTCTACATACCTTTTTAACTTGCTTTCATGCTGTTCTCCAATGGTTAGGACCCCCAAAGGACCACTACAGAGCAGGTATTATTTAGGTGGTGGATCATTCTCAGCACTGCAGTGACACTGACATGGTGGTGGTGTGTTAGTGTGTGTTGTGCTGGTATGAGTGGATAAGACACAGCAGCGTTGCTGGAGTTTTTAAATACCGTGTCCACTCACTGACCACTCTATTAGACACTTCTACCTAGTTGGTCCACCTTGTAGATGTAAAGTCAGAGACGATCGCTCATCTATTGCTTCTTTTTGAGTCGGTCATCTTCTAGACCTTCATCAGTGGTCACAGGACGCTGCCCACGGGGCGCTGTTGGCTGGATATTTTTGGTTGCTGGACTATTCTCAGTCCAGCAGTGACAGTGAGGTGTTTAAAAACTCCATCAACGCTGCTGTGTCTGATCCACTCATACCAGCACAACACACACTAACGCACCACCACCATGTCAGTGTCACTGCAGTGCTGAGAATGATCCACCACCTAAATAATATCTGCTCTGTGGTGGTCCTGTGGGGGGTCCTGACAATTGAAGAACAGCATGAAAGGGGGCTAACAAAGCATGTAGAGAAACAGATGGACTACAGTCAGTAATTGTAGAACTACAAAGTGCTTCTATATGGCAAGTGGAGCTGATAAAATGTACAGGTGTCTATACAGTATAACAGGTGTATAAAATTGATTGAATAAAATAAATTGTGCTTCCAACTTCAAACTGTGGCAACAATTTACAATTTAATTTTGTTCCGCACGCCTCATGATCAAGCTTATAATCAGTTGCCCACATACTTTTGCCAATGCAGTGTATCATAATTTTCACTCAGCTATAAATTATACATTATGAAAGTCATAATTTTCACTCGGCTGTAAATTATACGTTATAATAGAGATGGAAGAAGCTGTGCAGTCAGTGGAGAGGATGTTGTTAATCTGTTGTACTGAAGGAGGCAGATTTGATGGGAGGTGGGCAAGTATGCAAAATGGATTTCTAATATACAAATGTGGTAAATTTGTGAGGCCTGCACAGTCCAAGGTAATTCTTAGATTGAACATTTTCTTTAACAAAAAAATAGTGACTCAAAGCTAAATAGCTAACCGGACCAAGGTGGAGTAATTTTTTACCAATACTACTTTTAATGTTTTATGTGGCCCATTTGTTTGTTTGTTTATTAGGATTTTAACGTCATGTTTTTACACTTTGGTTACATTCACGACAGGAACGGTAGTTACTCATTACACAAGATTCATCAGTTCACAAGGTTATATCAAACACAGTCATGGACAATTTAGTATCTTCAATTCACCTCACTTGCACGTCTTTCCTCTGGAGCACCCGGAGGAAACCCACACAGACACGGGGAGAACATGCAAACTCCACACAGAAAGGACCCAAACCGCCCCACCTGGGGGTCGAACCCAGAAACTTCTTGCTGTGAGGCGACAGTGCTACCCATTAAGCCACCATGCCACCCCTTATGTGGCCCATATCACTGCAAATATACAAATGTGACCAGGGGGTTGGTGGGTAGGGGGGTTGTGGACTTCATGTGAATCCCAGTAGTTGTAAAATGAAATGTTTAGCAACTGACCATCTGTGAGCATTTCAGTTTTTACTTTTTCATTTTAAGTGAGTAATTGTGGATTGATGGGTAAAAATGGCAGCTAAATAAAGTCTGTAAAAAGTCCAGGGGTCTGAATACTTTTCTATGTATCATGGGCTGCAAATCTTCAACAGGCCACAGGTTTTAATACCCAGGTTTAAATGAACAGGCTGTTCCAATAAAATGCATTAACACAGTGGTACCTTGTAACTCGACATCCCCTAAACTCGAAACCTTTGAAAGTCAACGCCCCGCATCCTTAAACCCGACATATGTGTGACTGTCGCTTTGCTCAGTGCTCGACTTGAGCGGTGCGGTAAAACATAATCAAAGTGCAGATATAAGACGAATCTGCATTTGTATGGAATAACCATCAAATCCAGTCTAAAAGCTTCATGTATCTGTGTTTATCTAGATTTTCCTCACTGTTTCACTTTTAAACTTGTGTTACAGCTCGAGGTTCTGAGAAATTGTAGGAATCAGATTTTCCGAGAGCCCAAAATGCTTATCGTTAAAAAAGCTTAATGTAAACACTAAACTTCTCTTCATTATTACTGATCATACGTTCTCTCCACTAAGGAAATTCCTAGCTCATTGTTTTAGTACAATAAGTCACTTTAAGTTTTGTGCACTGGTAAACTCCATAGGAAATAACTGCACAGCGGTGCAAAAGCAGTTTTGTCACTTCTCATGTGAATGTGCCTTTACTGAACGGAATTTGGTATTCCAATATCAAACATCTCCACGATTAAGAAGCATAAGGAAACAATAAAGAAGTAAAGCTAAAGTGCAGGTTTTATTGTATTTAAATGTTTTTGTCAATTATATTTCAGTGTTTTTATATTATATTTATGTTATTTTCAGTGTATAAGTGTCACAAACAACCCTGTTATGTTACATTAGCCTAAAATATATGCAGTTCCACAGGACCATGGAATGCATTAACAGGTTTCCCAAACATCCTTATGGGAAAAATATCTTGAAACTCAACACCTATTAAACTCAGCGCCACTCCCAGAACCAATTGACGTCACGTTTCAAGGTACCACTGTACCATCATTAGCAGGAATCCTCTCAGTCTTAAACAGATCATTTCTTATTTTTAATATTAACCTGAGGTAACCTCTTTAAAAAACCCACAGTCTTAGCAATGAGTTTTTTATTTGATGCAGCAAAATCCAGGACCTGACCCCTCGAACTGCTTCATTTATTCACTTAGTAATGCATGCATAGTGCAGCAGGTCAAGACGTGAAAGATCTCCGAAGCTAAACGTTTCATTTTAGTGCTGCTCAGTATCGGCCTGATGTGGTCTGCTCTTGAACTCGGAGCAGATTTGTCTGTCAGGAACCCTGAAATGTCAGACGCTCAGTGGGCGAAGGCATCTATTGTGGTTAGCATTGTTGCTAAGTAACTGCAGAAATAATTTCTAATGTAATTATTTTTCTCTTATCATTTTGTTCATGCAAATCACAGTCTGTATGGCAGATATTCAGTTTAGTGGGGGGGCGGGGTGATTTTAAAAATGCATGGATTCAATAAAACAAACACAGATTACATGCTAATTAGCACAAAGCTAACAAACTACGACTAATTGTTCAACTGATTTATTCACCACAGAACATGAATGGATGGAGATAGTTGTAGACTACAGAACCAATATGGCTACTGAGGGGTCCGTCTCTAACCTGTTATTATGATCTAACTGCAGCAAAATGCTCATTACACACTACAGCAAACATTCCTGGTTAACTAGTTGGTGCTCTGTAGTGGTTCACTGATAGACACAATAAGTTTGTAGACGCACCTTCTGAAGGCCAATACTATTTTAGCATGTAGGTATTTATAAGCATAAACAACGATATGTTAAAAATAACACAATTCAGGTATAATCAGCTAGCACACCAGCACCGAGATTCGGAACTCCTAGGTTTGAATCATGGCTCTGCTACTGTTTGGCCAGACCTTGGTTGCCCAGGGCGCCTGCACAGAAGTGGAGGAGCACAGAGATCGGGACGTGGCTTTCCGTGCACAAATTCACCAAAATGTGGGTGAATAGTAAGGGATTGGTAAAACTGCATGCACATCGGAGGGAGTGTGTGTCAGTCAAGACACCATTGGGGTCCCCAGCAGCAGACTGACTACGCTAAAATTGGAAGAAAAAGAGGCACAATTCATAGGGGGGTATTTTTGCAATTTAGCTTTGAGATATACACCGATCAGCCATAAAATTAAAACCACCTCCTTGTTTCTACACTCCCTGCCCATTTTATCAGCTTCACTTACCATATAGAAGCACTTTGAAGTCTACAATTACTGACTGTAGTCCATCTGTTTCTCTACATACTTTTTTAGTCTGCTTTCACCCTGTTCTTTAATGATCAGGACCACCACAGAGCAGGTATTATTTAGGTGGTGGATCATTCTCAGCACTGCAGTGACACTGTGATGTGGTGGTATGTTAGTGTGTGTTGTGCTGGTATGAGTGGATCAGACACAGCAGCCCTGATGGAGTTTTTAAATACCGTGTCCACTCACTGTCCACTCCATTAGACACTCCTACTTAGTTGGTCCACCTTGTAGATATAAAGTCAGAGACGATCGCTCATCTATTGCTGCTGTTTGAGTTGGTCATCTTCTAGACCTTCATCAGTGATCACAGGACGCTGGCCATGGGATGCTGTTGGCTGGATATATTTTTGGTTGGTGGACTATTCTCAGTCCAGCAGGGACAGTGAAGTGTTTAAAAACTCCATCAGCGCTGCTGTGTCTGATAAACTCATACCAGCACAACACACACTAACACACCACCACCATGTCAGTGTCACTGCAGTGCTGAGAATTATCCACCACCCAAATAATACCTGCTCTGTAGTGGTCCTGGGAGAGTCCTGACCATTGAAGAACAGCATGAAAGGGGGCTAACAAAGCATGTAGAGAAACAGATGGACTACAGTCAGTAACTGTAGAGCTACAAAGTGCTTCTATATGGTAAGTGAAGCTGATAAAATTGACAGTGAGTGTAGAAACAAGGAGGTGGTTTTAATGTTATGGCTGATCAGTATATATTTATACTTGAGCACACTTTAAAACTATAAAACCAATTGTATTGAAAGGGATGTTTAAGGTGTTTGCTGTGACTATAATTTTTTCCAGTTTGGTGTTGCTTACTAGTTTTGAGAGAACTTTAGAAAGCCCCATCACCTTGACCATGACTTATAATTATTGTGTGAAACCTTCAATATTAATGGAATCTTTTAGTATAAAACCAAGTGAAATTTGCAAAAAAGGGTTTTTATTTGAGCATCTGACATTTTAGGGTTCCTGAAAGACAAATCTGCTCCGAGTTCAAGAACAGACCACATCAGGCCGATACTGAGCAGCACTAAAATGAAACGTTTAGCTTCGGAGATCTTTCACGTCTTGACCTGCTGCACTATGCATGCATTACTAAGTGAATAAATGAAGCAGTTCGAGGGGTCAGGTCCTGGATTTTGCATCAAATAAAAACTCATTGCTAAGACTGTAGGTTCCTCAAAGAAGTTACCTCAGGTTAATATTAAAAATATGAAATTATCTGATTTATAACTTGTGTGAAAACTTCACTATTAATGGCATCTTTTAGTATAAAACCAAGTAAAATTTGCAAAAAGTTTTTTTTTTTTTGAAGCATTAATATTAAGAGCTTAATTCATTGAGAACCTGGGTGGCCTGAGATCTGAGGTGGGGTGATGCTGGAGCCTATCATTACTTTTCAATGGGCGCAAGGCACACAGGGGCCAGTCGATCGCAGGGCAGACACACACACACATACACCCATTAACCTGACTGCATGTTAACACCGCACAGAAAAGACCCGGACCGCCCCGCCTGGGGATTGAACCCAGGACCTTTTTGCTGTGAGGCGACAGTGCTACCCACCGAGCCACCATGCCGCCCCAAAGTTGATTTATTTTATGTTATTTTTCCACAGTTTGAGCTATTGTGATGTGTAATATAGAATCTGTATTGATCCAGAACCTTCTCTTCATGAATCTATAAACCACTATTTTAATAGGAATTTCCTATGAGACATTTTACACAAATGTTCTTTTCATATAATGACACTCGTAAATACTTTAAATTGGCCTGTTTAATTTTATTGCTAATTGTTAGCGTGAGTGATGCTCTCACGCTTGTGAGATTCAGTCTGATCACTTAGAGAAACAGCTGAACGTTTTGGTAATTAGTGGATCCGAAGTTAACCGAATTAATCCAGGCTTTAATTAGAGAAGCTCTATATCTTCCACTTCTATACCGTTACATCGTTCTTTTGTCTATAGAAGTGTCGTCTCCAAGGATTCAGATTTCTTAATGAAACACGAATGGATTTTGAAAAAGAGTTGCACACTGCAGGGCACAAATATATCTAAAGAAACATCCCAACTGCTGAGTACTAAACCTGACGGCCTAAATTCAGCTTTTTGCTTTTAAAGTTTATAGATAACAGAACTACAGTGAATGTCCTGACAGGTTCAAGATTTCAGTGATTTTTGCAACTGTGAGAGCTGGTTACATTTCATCCAAGAAAAAAGTGCATGGAACAGTTGTCTCCTGCAAAGGTCAGAAAATGAAACGTAAAATATTATCTTATACTGGTGATATGTGTCTGAAGGGGCAAATCTAATCCAAATACCACTGGAAAAAAGAGGTCTATCATGAATGAGAAGCTTCTAGAGCAGCAGTTCTAAACCTTTTTTCTCTTAGACCCCATGTGTTAAAAAAAATTATCTGGGACCCCTTGACATGGGTTATGATATTATTATCATGAGAAAATTGATAAATTTGTGATGAAGGTATATTATCTTGGTGTTTTCTGATTTTGATTGACGTTGTGGGTTTACCTTCGTAGTCGCCATCTGCTGACCTTTGCACTTTTGTGGTGGGCAAATCAAATATGTGTCCATTCTCACAGACCCAATGTAGGCTATAGGCAGTCTAAAATAGGTCTATATTACATCACAAGAAATCTCCCATGTACCAATAGCATATTGATTTTCCCATATTACCACAAGTGATTGGTTTTTACTTCTTTTTAACTCTCAGTTAAATGCAACGGGACACCGCTCTAGGCTCACTGAGGCCCCCGAGGTGGCTTCGGCCCTCTGGTTGAGAACCACTGTTCTAGAGCATGAGTAATATTGCTTACGGTTGAGCGAGATTTACAGCTTCATTGGCTTAGATTACTGCAGATTCTTACCCCACATGTGTTTATGTGATCAGCAACCATTAGTTAAGATTTAATGTACCAACATCTAATCGTGTGGCACGGTGGCTCGGTGGGTAGCACTGTTGCCTCACAGCAAGAAGGTCCTGGGTTTGATTACCAGGTGGAGCAGACGGGTCCTTTCTGTGTAAAGTTTGCATGTTCTCACCGTGTCAAGTTGTCCATGACTGTGTTTGATATTAAAGATGAACTGATGAATCTTGTGTAATGAGTAACTACCGTTCCTGTCATGAATGTAACCAAAGTGTAAAACATGACGTTAAAATCCTAATAAATAAATAAACCAACACCTAATCATTCAAACCAATGTTTTTACTAAGAAGAATTTTGAAGGCCATGCTACTAAGTGAGAATAAATGAAACGAACCATGCTTTATGCCAAGGACACACTGATGCAGCCTTCTCCAAACTATATAAGTATAATTAATATAGTATAATAGTATAAGTATATCAGGTGTTTGTTATAATATAATTAAGTTGTCCACATTTGACCAGATTTTGGACATCTAATGATTTACCCTTTACCTAGCACTATTTCAGATCCCTTTGTGCAGAGCTGTGCCCAATCAAAATGAGAAAATGTGAATGTAGACAGGGCTGCAACAGTCTTTAGAAAAATCATGTGACTTGTTTCCTTGTTAGATTTTCCTCTCTAACTTGCAGAGCAATTAGCAAAATGTTCCTCACAGCAAGGTAACTGGCAACATTCGGTGTTAAACATCGTTGCTAATAGCTCTGCAGCAGAAAGCTTGTCATGTCGTGCAGTTAAAGACACATTTGGGTATTTCATTGTATTAAAATGATTTAAACAGCGCTGATCTAAATGCAGCTCTAATGGCAGCTCAATGGTGCAGAAGATTCAGGTGACACTGCTGTTTTAAACCGATGTTACCTGCAACTTTAACCCTACATTCACACCAACAGTAGTTTCTCATCTCATATACAACTTGCTGTTTAATTATTACGAGAGATCTTCAAAAAGTTTCAGTACTTTTATATTCTGGTTATAAGCGGTGAGGGTGGGAGGAGGAGTAATCGGTCATGTCTGAGAGAATGAGAGACGCTTATAGTCCGGATTTAGCTCCATCTGATTTCTACCTTTTTGGATGCTCAGAGAAGCTTTAAGGGAAGAAGATTTTCAAGGGATGATGATGTGAAAGCAGCGGCTGCATCAGTGGCTACGCGCTCAACCAAAAACATTTTTTGCTGACGGCATTAAAAAGCTTGTACGACGCTGGAAAAATGCATCTGAAGGTGACTGTGTAGAAAAGTGATGCGTTTTAAAAAGTGCTTTTTAAAGAACCCTCATACGTATATGTAAGTGTTGCATGCTGTTTTTTTACTATTTTATTTATGGATTTTCTACCAATTTCAGCATAGCCAATTCGTTTTTTGTTGCTAGGGCCCTTTCTTATTCGTCCATACTTCGATGTGTCGCACGAGGCCAGTCTTGCTCATGAAGAGTCACACACTGATCTCTGCGTTCCTTTTGTTTACTTCTGTACAAGAATTGTCTAGACCCCATTCCTACAACTCTCCAATTGTTTACATTATTATTATTATTATTATTATTTTTGCTAGTTTTATCTTTTAGTTCAATTTAATTGTGTGTATATTCAAATTATTCTCCAGGCCACACAAGGAGTATGGGGGTCCCTGCTGAGTCTGGTTCCTCTCAAGGTTTCTTCCTGTAATTTTAAGGGAGTTTTTCCTTGCCACTGTCAACGTCCGCTTGCTCAACAGGGGTTTTTGGTCTGTTGGTCCTGGATTCTGTAAAGTTGCTTTGAGACAATGTTTACTGTAAAAAGCTCTATACAAATACATTTGACTTGATTTGACTAGAGAAATGTCCTGCTGTGCTTCCTCCGGCTAGTTCAATGGTCAAGGTACCAACCGCCTTTGTTGGCCCTTTGAGCAAGCCACTTAACCCTCAATTGCTTGTGGATTAAGGTGTCTGCTAAAGTGCTGTAAATGTATAAATACATACATTTGACCCTTCTTTTAACCCAGCTATTCATTACTGACTGTGCATTTACTAATCACAGACGTCCAGATTTCAAACTGTTATAGAGATATTTTTTCCAAGCGTCTGGTTTTTTTTCGTTTTATGTGCTAAAATATATGAGAAACTATATAAATACCAACAAGATAAACCTCTATAAGTACCGCCACATCACGTCTAGACTGCACAAACTGTGCTCAACTTTGTCGTGTAGCTAAACTCGTCCACTTCCTGTCATTAACACCTCTTGCTGTACATTGCAGAGATGTTCACAAGTCACAAAATACGAGTCCGAATCAAGTCACGAGTCTTTAGGCTAGAGTCTGAGTCAAGTCACGAGTCAATATAATATACACAAAACTGTAGCGTAGAAATAAACAATCTGTACGTTCAGATAAAAACAACAACAGATTAGCGACTGTATTTTGCCGTTTTACTTGGTGCCTTTACTTTCCTAGTCATTGTGCAAATGAATGTAATTTCCGTAACAAGAAGATTAAAAGTTAAAAAAGTTAAAAGCTTCAACTGATACGTTTTGTTTTCATTGCAAATTACGGCACAGCGGCCAAAATCCCAAACACAGCAAAAAAATCTATAATACTGCTTACCTTAGCTTATGTTGTTCCAGATGCTATTAAATTTATAACCGCGTGTCCCATTAGGAATATAATCCGTTATTTTGTAAATGTGCTTATAATTAAAAACCTCCAAACTCTTTAAAAAGCCAATCAAGCGTTTCATTGACACATTATCTGTGTGACGCTGCAAACTGAATAAATGCAAATAACAGCATTTCTTACTGAAAATGACAATTGGAAGGTCTGATTGGTTCAGAAAGCGGTTCTTACAATCATTAGCATCAATTCTGTAGGAGTGTTCCATTCACATTGTCTGTTACTGTGAAGTGCACTATGTAGGGTATTCCACCATCTTAGGTAGGGAGCGACGCTTCATCACTACCCCGGAAGCTGTCTGGAACTTTTACCCATTGCATGCGTTGCGGGTTAAGATGACCGGAGCGTTATTAGAGAGCAGAAAATGGTACGATCAGAATGATGTCGCATCATATATACAGTATATGGTAACCTGGCAGTGGTGGGGCTTGAACCAGTGACCTTTTGCTTGTTAGTCCAGTACCTTATCTGCTAGGCTACAACTGCCCATAATTATATGCATACATACAGTAAAGGAAAGAACTAGGGTTATATTTACATTTCCGGCATTTACAGTACTGTGACAGTATACTGTCTAAGCAATTGAGGGTTAAGGGCCTTGCTCAAGGGCCCAACAGTAGTAACCTGGCAGTGGCGGGGCTTGAACCAGTGACCTTTTGCTTGCTAGTTCAGTACTTTAACCACTAGTCTTCAAATGACGAATAAAGTTATTGTGATTAACTTTATTCTAAAATCATTGTCCATCACTTAGACCACTGCTGGCACTTTATCACAGAGCACCAGAAGCCCAGCGTCTACACAATGCTGATCAAAACTGCATCAGATCCCACATGTGCAATTTATTATGCATCATAGCTTTTTGATGACCGTTTTGAAATTTGGCTTTCAAAAAACATCTGTGTGTGCTGCTTCATTTTGCATGCAGGGGATTCCTGTCTCAATTTGCAACAATTAAGAACAAAGAAGGACGTCTTTATAACAATGGCTGGTTGTTGTGAGAGAAATTGATTGCCCCCTTTGTAATTTCCTCTTAATTAAACAATACATGAAATAAACCAAAGAGAATAAAGTACTGCAAACACAACACATTTAAGAAACAATAATTATTTGATGAGACAAGTTATCCAACCACTCTTTGTGAAAATGTAATTACTCCCTCAGAAACTGCTTGTACCAGCTTTAGCAGCAATAACAGCAACTAAATACTTTCAATTATTTAATATAAATGAATCTTTCAGATAGCTATAGGGGAATTAAATTTAAATTCTATGTATTTCTTCAAGTTTCCCCTATTCTACCGATCTAGTCATTTTAATTACCCAGTTATATCTGCTGCAGACCTTGATCCTGACTGATGAAAGGCTGTACCAAACACGCACCCCATCAGATACATGTGCAGTTGCCAACCGCTTCTTTTCACCTGCCCAAAACGGGTATACGCACAGCGCTTTTCCACCGAAAGAACTCTGGTTCTTGAACCGGTTCTGTTCTGGTTTCTTCGAACCTTGGTGTTTCCAAATTTATTGCTCGTTATTTTAGTACAATAAGTCATGTTACGCTTTATTTTTCACGTCAAGCGTTGTTCGGGTCACTGTTACCACGTCATATCACACAATTCATCTCTTTTAAGGCACTTTGAAAATATCAGCAGCAAACTGGATCAAAATTCAATCAAGTGAACTTTAAAAGATGGAAGTACAGCGTCAAGCTCCATACGAGACACCAGCACAAACGGTTTTGCAGCTTCTCATGTGAAAGCACTCAAACCTCTACACTGTGACACGCCCACAGATGATGTCACGGTTCGCGCTGAAAAACCAAGTATTCTGTGGTGCCACATTAGAACGCTAGTGCTCTGTCTGGAAGCTCTTTTTTTTCGGTCTGCGAACCAGAACCGTTCCACGTCGGTGGAAAAGGGGTAACAGGGATCAGTATCACGTACAGAGTCATGCTCTGATCTTGATTATTCTCCAGGCCAGCAGAGGTCACAATTGCAGCAGTAATGAGGAATCACTTTGGCCTGCACACCCTCCCTCAGACACAGTCATGTCAGTGTAGGGATGGCCGATTCAAACCCAAGAGCTCAAGATCTCAGCAGGGGTGATGTTTTTTTTGTGACCTCCTGGATGAGTTGTTGAGGTGTTGTTGGCCACTCAAGGGAAGATTTACCACTGTGCTGAGTTTTCTCCATTTGTGGATAATGGCTCTTACTGTGATTTGCTGGAGTCCAAGAGCTTTTAGTAGCTAAGAGGTACTAGCCATAACATTAAAACCACCTCCTTGTTTCTACACTCACTGTCCATTTTATCAGCTCCACTTACCATATAGGAGCCCTTTGTAGTTCTACAATTACTGACTGTAGTCCATCTATTTCTCTGCATGCTTTGTTAGCCCCCTTTTATGCTGTTCTTCAATGGTCAGGACCCCCACAGGACCACCACAGAGCAGGTATTATTTGGGTGGTGGATCATTCTAAGCACTGCAGTGACACTGACATGGTGGTGGTGTGTTAGTGTGTGTTGTGCTGGTATGAGTGGATAAGACACAGCAGCGCTGCTGGAGTTTTTAAACACCTCACTGTCACTGCTGGACTGAGAATAGTCCACCAACCAAAAATATCCAGCCAACAGCGCCCCGTGGGCAGCGTCCTGTGACCACTGATGAAGGTCTAAAAGATGACCGACTCAAACAGCAGCAATAGATGAGCAATCGTCTCTGACTTTACATCTACAAGGTGGACCAACTAGGTAGGAGTGTCTACTGTGTCTGATCCACTCATACCAGCACAACACACACTAACACAACACCACCATGTCAGTGTCACTGCAGTGCTGAGAATGATCCACCACCCAAATAATACCTGCTCTGTGGTGGTCCTGTGAGGGTTATTTTTTACAGCACCGTATCTTGGGATGCTGTGTGCTGTGATAGCTCTTGGATCCTCACATGTTTTTGTCCATTTTTTAAAGCTTCAGCTGTTATTGTTTTTCTGACAGTTCTTGTTGGGTGCTGCTTTTTATAGCCCAGAACGTGACTGAATAGAGCGTGGGTGCTTTTTCATAGCTATTTTTCCCCAAAATCGTGCTGCATTAATGTTAGCTCATATTCATTCATGGACTCTGTGTAGAAATGGACTGTGAGTAGAGAAGGACATAAAGCTACTGACTTCAGCATGCTGGTGTTTATAGTACCTAATGAATCATGATGAATTTGCTTCAGTGCAAATCTATCCGTAGGCAAGTGGTAGTACATCAATATAATGTGTAGTGCATCTTAAAACAGCAGTAGTTAGCCATGGGTAGTTTCTAATCTCTGGATTTTATCCATTGCTCTCCTGTGCAGAATAGAAATACACCGATCACTTTACATCTAAAAGTTGACCGACTCAAACAGCAGCAATAGATGAGCGATCGTCTCTGACTTTACATCTACAAGGTAGACCAACTAGGTAGGAGTGTCTAATAGAGTGGACAGTGAGTGGACACGGTGTTTAAAAACTCCAGCAGCGTTGCTGTGTCTTATCCAGTCATACCAGCACAACACACACTAACACACCACCACCATGTCAGTGTCACTGCAGTGCTGAGAATGATCCACCACCCAAATAATACCTGCTCTGTGGGGGTCCTGACCATTGAGGAACAGCATGAAAGGGGGCTAACTGACTACAGTAATTGTAGAACTACGAAGTGCTTCTATATGGTAAGTGGAGCTGATAAAATGGACAGTGAGTGTAGAAACAAGGAGGTGGTTTTAATGTTATGGCTGATCGGTGTATAACTCATTTTTAAAGGCCGAGACGAATGCAAAACACCGTCAGTTATAGCAATATAAATGTAAAGCGCAGAGAGCGGCCCTCCGTGGCTTGAGACGGGAAGGGTGTCAAAAATGTCCCATGAGTGCCAAAAAATGAGGTGGAAGGTGGTTGTTTTTGCTTGACAAATGCAGTAGAGACACAGGTGCTGTATGAGAGTGGATGCAAATAGTGTTGTCAAATGAATTGAAGTGCTAATCCAATTATTCCAATGAATAATAATCAGCCAAGGAGCAGATCACTTTCCCATAGCAACCTCTGGGCTCCTTGTTATTTCTTCAGTGGGATTTAAAATCATATTAAGGCCAGTAAGTCTCATTGTCATAAACTAATAACAGAACAAATCTGTCCGCTTTATATTCCAGTCATAAAAAATAAACAGTAAAGCGTAATTGCAGCCCCGTGAATCTACGAGCCTCATTGTTCTCAGTGTTATGCTAATTGTTATTCACCTTCTGCATAATTGTGTTTAATTGCATTGGCACAGCGGTCCTGCAGGTGCTAAAATGCCAACTCATGCTATTGATGAATAAAATTCACCCCCTGCATGGCATTATTTATTGACATTGAAATAATAGCATGTGATCTCAAACACGCCGATTTTTTCAAAGTTCTTTAAAGTGTCAAATTAAAATAAAAGTTTGGTCTTGCTAACCTATTAAGTTGAAAGGTTTTTTTTGCAGATAATTAGGACTCACACAGATAATTAGCACTGGATGCTTTTATAATTAGCACTAAAGAATAATTTTATTAGATTTTTACACTATTTTTGTTCCATTGTAACACTAAATGGGCCATGACCAAACAAGAGGGGGCGGACACACACGCAGAGACGTATTAGATAATATTTAATAATAACAAAAATACACAGAACAAACTCAAACAAGACAAACTTACACGACCTATGCTAAATGCTAAAGCTAAACATGAAACAGGAACCTAAACCCTAAGCTAAGCTAATAACATGGAACAAGACAGAACTAAACAGAACTAAAGCTAACAGACAAAAGCTAAACAGGCTAACCAGACTAAACACAGCTAAACAGGGCTAACACGGCTAACAAACAAAACAAACAAACCAGCAAACGGATACGGACACAGTCAAGCAAACAGACACGGACACAGTCTGACACAGTCTGACACAGTCAGGCAAACGGACACTGACACAGTCTGACACAGTCAGGCAAACGGACACTGACACAGTCTGACACAGTCAGGTAAACGGACACTGACACAGTCTGACACAGTCAGGTAAACGGACACTGACACAGTCAGGCAAACGGACACTGACACAGTCTGACACAGTAAGGCAAACGGACACTGACACAGTCTGACACAGTCAGGTAAACGGACACTGACACAGTCTGACACAGTCAGGCAAACGGACACTGACACAGTCTGACACAGTCAGGCAAACGAACACTGACACAGTCTGACACAGTCAGGTAAACGGACACTGACACAGTCTGACAAACGGACACTGACACAGTCTGACACAGTCAGGCAAACGGACACTGACAGTCTGACACAGTCAGGCAAACGGACACTGACACAGTCAGGCAAACGGACACTGACACAGTCAGGCAAACGGACACTGACACAGTCAGGCAAACGGACACTGACAGTCTGACACAGTCAGGCAAACGAACACTGACACAGTCTGACAAACGGACACTGACACAGTCTGACACAGTCAGGCAAACGGACACTGACAGTCTGACACAGTCAGGCAAACGGACACTGACACAGTCAGGCAAACGGACACGGACACAGTCTGACACAGTCAGACAAACACTGACACAGTCTGACACAGTCAGGCAAACGGACACTGACACAGTCTGACACAGTCAGACAAACGGACACTGACACAGTCAGGCAAACGAACACTGACACAGTCTGACACAGTCAGACAAACGGACACTGACACAGTCAGGCAAACGGACACTGACACAGTCTGACAAATGAACACACACACCGTCAGGCAAACGGACACTGACACAGTCCGACACAGTCAGGCAAACGGACACTGACACAGTCAGCCAAACGGACACTGACACAGTCTGACACAGTCAGGCAAACGGACACTGACACAGTTAGGCAAACGGACACTGACACAGTCCGACACAGTCAGGCAAACGGACACTGACACAGTCAGCCAAACGGACACTGACACAGTCAGCCAAACGGACACTGACACAGTCAGGCAAACGGACACTGACACAGTCAGGCAAACGGACACTGACACAGTCAGGCAAACGGACACTGACACAGTCAGCCAAACGGACACTGACACAGCCTTACACAGTCCGGCAAACGGACACTGACACAGTCAGCCAAACGGACACTGACACAGTCAGGCAAACGGACACTGACACAGTCAGGCAAACGGACACTGACACAGTCCGACACAGTCAGGCAAAAGGACACTGACACAGTCAGGCAAACGGACACTGACACAGTCAGGCAAACGGACACTGACACAGTCAGGCAAACGGACACTGACACAGTCAGCCAAACGGACACTGACACAGTCAGGCAAACGGACACTGACACAGTCAGGCAAACGGACACTGACACAGTCAGGCAAACGGACACTGACACAGTCAGGCAAACGGACACTGACACAGTCAGGCAAACGGACACTGACACAGTCAGGCAAACGGACACTGACACAGTCCGACACAGTCAGGCAAAAGGACACTGACACAGTCAGGCAAACGGACACTGACACAGTCAGGCAAACGGACACTGACACAGTCAGGCAAACGGACACTGACACAGTCAGGCAAACGGACACTGACACAGTCTGACACAGTCAGGCAAACGGACACTGACACAGTCAGGCAAAATACAAATACAAATGTTCAGAAGCAAAATGATCTCAAACAAGACAAACTAACATGACCTATGCTAAATGCTAAAGCTAAACATGAAACAGGAACCTAAACCCTAAGCTAAGCTAATAACATGGAACGAGACAGAACTAGACAGGGCTAAACAGAACTAAACCGAACTAAACAGAACTAAAGCTAACAGAGAAAGGCTAACAAACAAAGGCTAAACAGGCTGACCAGACGAAACAGAGCTAAACAGGCTAAACAAACTAAAAGAGACTCAACAGGACTAAACAGAGCAAACAGGGATTACAAACAATACAAACTAAACAAACAAGTCAAACAAGCAAATGGACAGAGTCAAGCAAACTCCAAATACAAACAGAGTTCAGAAGCATAATAGTCTCCCACTGACTGTTCCCCAGCTCTCTCTTAAATACCCTCAGATGAGGGGCAGCTGGGGCTAATTAGCAGAGGGGACCAATCATGAAAATGGCGTTGGCTGGAGACTGAGAGCTCTCATAGCGCTTTTCCACCAGAAGAACTCTTGTTCTGTTCTGGTTTCTTCGAACCTTGATGTTTTGTAGAGAACCGACCCGCGTTTCCACCAGTTTTTGGGAACCAAACCTGCGTCATCAACGGTGGGCGTTACATAAAGAAAGTAAAGAGTAGTATCATGATGGCGGAGCGTATAGATTACCTGCGAGCATTTGTGCTGCTGTTACAGATGTTCGATATTATACAAAAAGCATCAATCAGCTGTTGGTGATAAGAAGACGTAGACGTGTTTGTCGCAGTTGTTGTTTTCTTTAGTTTACTGATATAAGAAGTGCAAAACGACAAAAAAAACAAAGCTTTGTCAGAAATCGCATACTTACAGAGTACGTACGAGATTCGAGGAAGTACACGTCCGCCATCTTACCGACGTCAAGTGATGACGTGAGGATTTGATGCGTAATATCACCATAGTTACAGACCGCGTTCTCATTACATAGCGGACCGAAAGTGTGCATCGTTTGCATACTCAAACATGGCTGCCCAAGAAGTAGGTCATCCGGGTACTTCTCGCATACCTTTTTATGTATACTAATTTATGAATACTACTCTTGCGTACTGCTTTCGCGTACTATTGAGTATGGAAGTATGCGATTTCGGACGCAGCTCAAGTATTCTGTGGTGCCAGATTAGAACGCAAGTTCGCTGTCTGGAACCTGAACCACGGAACCGGTTCAAAATCAAGTTCGGGAACCGGAACCGCGTCGGTGGAAAAGGGGTATCAGAGAGAGGGGTGTGGCACATAGACGCACAGGAGCTCCTGCAAGAGCACACAGAGGCTGGATCCATGACATCCATTACACGACTGAAGGTCTGCCACTTTAGTTTGATGTGACGTTTTTAGTTCGTATACGTACGTGTTTATGTGTGTGAGGTTCTGTTACTCATGCTGTACATTTGCGGTCACAGTATCTGATGTAACTGACTGTAATGATGGGAAAACAGCAGGAATTTCTCGTTTGCTGTCAATTCTCAGAGCCCTTTTCATATTTCTCCCCTCGGGTCCTGTTGGGAATCATTTGTGAGGCTTCAGATAATACAGAGGCAGATATTTTTATGATCATTGTGCAGGCAGAGAAGTTAGGCATGGCATCATGACCAGTGGCACGTGTGTTGACCTGCTGCTGAGTCCGCTGGACGTATCTGCCAAGACTTTGGATAGCGTGGCGCTATCTGCTATGAATTGTGTGTGTCTACATACTTTTTTAACCTGCTTTCACCCTGTTCTTCAATGGTCAGGACCCCCACAGGACCACTACAGAGCAGGTATTATTTAGGTGGTGGATCATTCCCAGCACTGCAGTGACACTGACATGGTGGTGGTATGTTAGTGTGTGTTGTGCTGGTATGAGTGGATCAGACACAGCAGCGCTGCTGGAGTTTTTACATACTGTGTCCACTCACTGTCCACTCTATTAGACACTCTTACCTAGTTGGTCCACCTTGTAGAAGTCAGAGACGATCGCTCATCTATTGCTGCTGTTTGAGTCGGTCATCCTCTAGACCTTCATCAGTGGTCACAGGACGCTGCCCATGGGGCACTGTTGGCTGGATGTTTTTGGTTGGTGTACTATTCTCAGTCCAGCAGTGACAGTGAGGTGTTTAAAAACTCCATCAGCGCTGCTATGTCTTATCCACTCATACCAGCACAACACACACTAACACACCACCACCATGTCAGTGTCACTGCAGTGCTGAGAATGATCCACCATCCAAGTAATACCTGCTCTGTGGGGGTCCTGACCATTAAAGAACAGCATGAAAGGGGGCTAACAAAGCATGCAGAGAAACAGATGGACTACAGTCAGTAATTGTAGAACTACAAAGTGCTTTTATATGGTAAGTGGAGCTGATAAAATGTTATGGCTGATCGGTGTATATTGCATCTTTCTCAAACTTAAGGTCATTTTATAAGTTAAGCTCATCAGTCACACAGTGACAGCCAATCCCAGACATGGTGAGCTTATGTGACCGAAAGTGAGCATGAAGCACCCAATTGTAAGTGTGCACCCATTTTAACAATAAGGCTAGACTCAACCAAATTTTAGTCTTATTTCTGTGCTTTAGTGATGCTCACATCATATCAAAGGTCCTACTGTCACACCTTTCTACCTGCCGGACTGCTGATGGTCACAGGCATTTGAAGTAACTGCAGACTAACATGACATTACAATGAAACTTGAGTGAGTGTGATGACAGAAATATTTTTCATCCACACTGATCAGCCATAACATTAAAACCACCTCCTTGTTTCTACACTCACTGTCCATTTTATCAGCTTCACTTACCATATAGAAGCACTATGTAGTTCTACAATTACTGACTGTAGTCCATCTGTTTCTCTGCATGCTTTGTTAGCCCCCTTTCATGCTGGTCAGGACTCTCCCAGTACCACTACAGAGCAGGTATTATTTAGGTGGTTCATTCTCAGCACTGCAGTGACACTGACATGGTGGTGGTGTGTTAGTGTGTGTTGTGCTGGTATGAGTGGATTAGACACAGCAGCGCTGATGGAGTTGTTAAACACCTCACTGTCACTGCCGCAAGTCAGATAAAATCTCCCGGAATCTAAAACGAGCGGCCAAGAGCGCACACACACACACACACACACACACACAAACGCGCACGCAGGCGACACAGACTTTATTCCCCGATCGCGTATTAAATCCATTATCTGATATACAATCTAGCGCAGTGTGTAGGGAACATAAATCAATTGTCTAATATACTGTCTAGTGCACTATGTAGGGAACACAAATCCGTTATTTGATATGCAATTTAGTGCACTATGTAGGGAACATAATTAATTATGTAATACACTGTCTAGTGCACTATGTAAGGAACACAAATCATCATCTAGTTATACTTTCTAGTGCACTATGTAGTGAACATGAATGCGTTATCTAATACACTATCTAGTGCACTATGTAGGGAACATAAATCCGTGATCTGATATACAATCTAGTGCACTATGTAGGGAACATAAATCCGTGATCTGATATACAATCTAGTGCACTATGTAAGGAACATAAATCCGTGATCTGATATACAATCTAGTGCACTGTGTAGGGAACATAAACCAATTGTCTAATTCACTATCTAGTGCACTACGTAGGGAACATAAATTAATATCTAAAATACTATCTAGTGCACTATGTAGGGAACATAAATCCGTTATCTGATATACAATTTACTGCACTAAGTAGGGAACCTAAATCCGTTAACTAATACGCTACCTAAAGCATTATGTAGGAAACATAAGTCTATTATCTAGTACACTATCTAGTGCACTAAGTAAGGAACATAAATTCTTTTCTAATATACAATCTAGTGCACTATGTAGGGAACATAAATCTATTATCTTTCACACTATCTAGTGCACTATGTAGTACACATCAATGTGTTTGTGACGCGAACAGTTAGCTTAGTAGCTCAGTTAGTCAGTTTCCTAAAAGTTCTGTTATCACCCATATCCTTTGGTGTGTGCGAGAGGTTTTTTATCTTTTTTTTTATTTGGTCGAGGTCCGGGTCCGGGTGTACCTCCCTGAAATGAGTTTTTGCAACTTGGGATGTCTGTGACAGTGAGTGTAGAAACAAGGAGGTGGTATTAATGTAACATGCAGAATACGTGCCAACATCAAAAGTGAAAGATCCATTGCATTGATTTAATGTTGCTCAACCTTTTAACAGAAAAAAATATATGTAGGATTGCATTTCAAAAGAATGAAATGCTGAATTTGTGTCAGAATTTAATACAAATGAGTTTGAAATGCAATCAGCTCGGAGCTGTACTACATTTCACTGTGTGGTGTTCTGAGGGGGCTCGGGTGGTGAAGCAGTAAACTACGCTAGTTGTCACTTATCCAGCCTGTATGTGCTCCTGGAGTGCCCCTAAGTGCCACGCCCCTCTCTCCAGGAGCACGTTTGTAATGTTTGTTTTTAGTGCTAAGCCAACACCCCGTCTTTGTGATTGGTCTCCGGGTAATTATTCACAGCTGCACCTCATCCGAGGTAATAAGCTAAGGGCATTTAAGCATGCAGCGGTGGATCGGAGATTGGAGGCTATTTTGATTTGGTTTGTCAGGTTTTCTTGCTTGCTGATGGTTTGTTAAGTTTTGTCAGTTTTGTCTCACGCTCTTGTTCATGTTTAGAAGTGTTGTAGTTTTGTTCATGTTCTTTGTTAGCTTAGCTTAGAGTTTAGGATTTTTTAGGTTTATGTTTATGGTGTTTAGCATTAGCATTTAGATTAGCAATTAGCTTAGTTCATGTGTGTTTAGCTTAGCAGGTAGCTTAGCAGTTAGCATAGTTTGTGGACCTTTGTCTTGTGTTGTCTGTTGTTGTTATTATTAAATCTTTGTACAACATCTCTGCATGAATGTCCGCCGCCTCTCTAGTCAAGTCTAGCCCAAAATCGTTACTAGTACACTGGAGCTTATATCTCAAAGTCGTGAGTTTACATCTCCGCTCTGGTATCGGCAGTGCCTATACAGATGTTGATTGGCTCGTGTGCAGGGTGGGATGGTCGAAAGAAAACCTCAAAAACTGATGCAATTACGACCTCTACTGGCTGATTGATAGAGCATGCACAGAGACAGGGGATAATGGAGATCAGTGCATGACTCTGTGTACACGAAACTGGCCACAGTGAGGTACTGCACATGTGACATGATGTCACGGCCTTTCTACGTTAGCAGTAGTGGCCTGCATCAGAGGAGGTAAGATACAATTGAGGCAGTTGGATAAGACTAGATTCGAGAGGAAATTGGAAAGGGCGCTGCAAAATAGACCAGTTAAAAAACCTATAAAGATATAAAATTGTTTATCATACATATATTTCATATTTATGTAGGGAAAATTGTTCTTCAGAGGGCACAATTTAGTGAAGTGCCCAGTGTTACTAAGCAAAACCTATCTAAGGCAGTTGTAGCCTAGTGGTTAAGGTACTGGACTAGTAATCAAAAGATCGCTGGTTCAAGCCCCACCACTGCCAGGTTTCTGCTGTTGGGCCCTTGAGCAAGGCCCTTAACCCTCAATTGCTTAGACCAGCATGTCCTAACCTTTTTTGCACCACGGACCGGTTTCATATAAGATATCATTTCACGGACCGGCGGGGCTTTTTTGGCTGCAACGAGACCTAGGGGTGACAATAACCTAGGGGGACAGTGGTAGCCTAATGGGTAGAGCTTTGGGCTATCAACCGGAAGATTGGCGGTTCAAATCCAGGCTCTGCTAAGCATCCACTGTTGGGTCCTTGAGCAAGGCCCTTAACCCTCTCTGCTCCAGGGGCGCCGTAATGTGGCTGACCCTGCGCTCTGACCCCAGCTTCCAAACAAGCTGGGATATGCGAATAAAGAATTTCATTGTACTGTACATCTGTACATTCTTCTTCTTCTTCTTCTATAAAACCTGAAATAGAAGCAGTAAAAACAGCTTTTTTAGTGATCTCTAATTATTCATTCTCTCTGTTCGGCCTAGTAAATAAAGTAAGTAGACTTTATAATGTCTCAGTACTGTAAGTCGCTTTGGAAAAAGGCAGCAGTCCCATACAGGTCATTTTGAGAGGAACATCCCCTTTCCCCCTAGTCTCCAGCTTTAACACATGCCCTGTTGTACTTGGAGCTGAGGCCAACCTAAGTGCTGCTAGATGTCGATGTTTGACTTTAAAATGTAACCTCAGGTTCGTCACCTCTCATGTTTCTCTGCACCGCCAGACACTGATACCCTGCGATCCAGGTTGTAGGTCACATCCTCATTCTAGCTGGTGGTTTTAGTTTTTAAGTGCTCCTCTCCAGAGCTCCACTTCTTTAAACAAATAAAAAGATGTGTCCATCACCCAGTGTATTGTACTCACTATCCACTTCAGCCCTTTGAAAATGCACTTTTCCCCCCAGAATGCACTCTGGAGCTAGTTTATTCTTCGTGCACTTTATTTCCCTGCTACATTTTGTATTTTTAGAATAGCCGCTCTCGGCTTTGGTTCCGGGAAGTATTAAAGTTCCACTTTCAGCTTTATTTCTTGTGTAAATATTTTCTTAAATTACTTTCATGCTGCCCAGGGAAAGAACATTAAATATCCTGCAGTACATCTGAATAACTACAGTTTCGGGCTTTCACTGTAAAACAGCTAAAACATCACACTTTTAGAAATGAAGGTGCTGGTACATTTTGTTCCCCGAGTTATACTTAAATGCCTTACATGTACACTTAAAGGTACAACAATGGACCTATACTGATCAGTCATAACATTAAAACCACCTCATTGTTTCTACACTCACTGTCCATTTTATCAGCTCCACTTTTACCAACAAATACTGTAGAAGCACTTTGTAGTTCTACAATTACTGACTGTAGTCCATCTGTTTCTCTACATGAATTTTTAGCCTGCTTTCACCCTGTTCTTCAATGGTCAGGACCCCCACAGGACCACCACAGAGTAGGTATTATTTAGGTGGTGGATCATTCTCAGCTATGCAGTGACACTGACATGGTGGTGGTGTGTTAGTGTGTGTTGTGCTGGTATGAGTGGATCAGACACAGCAGAGCGCTGCTGGAGTTTTTAAATACCCTGTCCACTCACTGTCCACTCTATTAGACACTCCTACCTAGCTGGTCCACCTTGTAGATGTAAAGTCAGAGACGATCGCTCATCTATTGCTGCTGTTTGAGTTGGTCATCTTCTAGACCTTCATCAGTGGTCACAGGACGCTGCCCACGGGGCGCTGTTGGCTGGATATATTTTTGGTTGGTGGACTATTCTCAGTCCAGCAGTGACTGTGAGGTGTTTAAAAACTCCATCAGCACTGCTGTGTCTGATCCACTCATACCAGCACAACACACACTAACACACCACCACCATGTCAGTGTCACTGCAGTGCTGAGAATGATCCACCACCTAAATAATACCTGCTCTGTGGTGGTCCTGTGGGGGTCCTGACCATTAAAGAACAGGGTGAAATGGGGCTAACAAAGCATGCAGAGAAACAGATGGACTACAGTCAGTAATTGTAGAACTACAAAGTGCTTCTATATGGTAAGTGGAGCTGATAAAATGGACAGTAAGTGTAGAAACAAGGAGGTGGTTTTAATGTTGGCTGATCAGTGTATATCTTAATAGTGTATTTATAATTTGGTTTAAACACATTCATACATTTGTTGGAAAATTAGGCTATTAACGCTTTATCCTGGTCAGGGTCGCAGTTGGTCAATTTTCTTCCAGGATCACTGGGCACAATGCAGTGTAGAGCGCCAATCCATTACAGGGCGTCTGCATGTGGATGCCGACCGACCAACAGCACCGCTAGAGACCCGAACCCTGCATCCCTGCAGTACTGACCTAGTGCAGTCCTACAGCTGCACCACTTGAGCACCCATATTTTATAAAGTAATTTTGGAAAAAGCAAAATTACATCATGGTGTCTTTTTAATCATCAATCCAGCCTCTCAATTCCCTCCACTAACCCATTTTCTCTCCCATTCATTACTGGCTAAATGACCAAATTAATCAACTACTCCAGACCTGACATGAAGAATTAAAGCTTCTGAGCTGTTACCCACAGGAATAACTTTAAAAATAACAAAGAACAGATGCCTTAAACTGGCCAGAGACGAGCACAGAACCCAGCTGAGTAGGTCCTGTGTTTAACCTACTTTCTAGCTAAACAGTATTTATGTTGCATGTTGTTAAATAAACTGATTCTGAGGTGCATCCTGGGTAGCAAGTTAGTGCAGACTTGTTGCAAATATGTTTGAAATAATGTTAAGAAACGATTCAACTAAATTCAACACTGTAGTCTTATCATCTTTACTCACCCACTGTCTCAACCGCTTATCCAGTCAGGGTCGGGCAGGGTACTGGAACCTATCCCAGCTTTTTAATGGGCGCAAGGCACACAGTAACACCCTGGACGTGGCGCCAGTCCATCGCAGGGCAGACACAAACACACACACACACCCCCATTCACCTATAGGGCAATTCAGTGTCTCCAGTTAACCTGACTGCATGTTTTTGGATTGTGGGAGTAAACCCACACAGACACGGGGAGAACATGCAAACTCCGCACAGAAAGGACCCGGACCGCCCCGCCTGGGGATCGAACCCAGGATCTTCTTGCTTTTAGGTGACAGTGCTATCCACTTAGCCACCATACCGCCCTCCTACCATCTTGTTAAGGCTACTGAAAGCAGTGCAAAGGAGTCTGGGACATGTAGTCAGTGAAACATTGTAGTGTCTATAATAAAACAGTGAAGTTTTTATAATACATTTACATTTTCGGCATTTAGCAAGCGCTTTTATCCAAAGCGACTTACAGTACTGTGACAGTATATTGTTTAAGCAATTGAGGGTTAAGGGCCTTGCTCAAGGGCCCAACAGTGACAACCTGGCAGTGGTGGGGCTTGAACCAGCGACCTTTTGATTACTAGTTCAGTACCTTAACCGCTAGGCTACAACTGACCTATGCCCAAACCACTTCCACAAAATGTCATTATTGTATTTTTGCATGTCATTTATTTAGTCAGAGGGTGCACATATACTTCAGAGTGTGACCATGGCTTTTTTATTTATGCATTATTTATGCATCTTCCTTTTTCTCACAATTTAGCATAGCCAATTAGTCTTCCACTGCTGGAAACCTCTATCGAGTCTGAGGAGGGTAAATTTGCCTGCCCCACACCCCCTCCGACAGGTGCGCAGTCCCTTGACCCCTTCTAATTCGCCCATACTTTGGTGGATTCACACATGAGGCCAGATATTGCGCATGGAGAGTTAAGGCCTCCGCATACTTCCTGCAAAACTAAGTTCGTGAGCGTTGCACAAAGCCAAATGCGCCTTCTCGAGCTTACAAGCTGGCATACTTCCAGCGGTTTCATTTTGCCAGGCGCGTCTGCTCCACAGCTGCAGGTGACGCTGTGACATTTATGATGTTAAGTTCCATTGAAAAATGATGGCTGCGTCCGAAATCACATACTTAAACAGTATGTACTAAATTAGAGGCAGTGTGCGCTGCTCGACCGATACAGAACAGTACGCAAGTGTGTTGTGTTTGCATACACAAAAATGGCTGCCCAAGTAGTAGATTATTTGCGTACTTTTCGCGTAGTGTTTAATGAATACTACGTATTCCGACACACTACCCGCTCCTGCATACTGTTGCAAAAGTATGTGATTTCGGACGCAGCCGATGATCACAGTTGAGATGCTCCTCAAAATCGTCCATGTTTGTTGTCATGGCACGCGTCTTTTTTTTACCGACCAATCACAGGTGTTGTCACGGAGTGTCGTCGCCCGTGGAGTTCACCCAGCTACGATGTGCGTGACAAGGCGAGCGAAGCCTCTGCACGACGTCCGTGGTTGTTCGCTTTCTCCACAATTACGTCACATTGGTCGCCGAAGCCAGGCAAACGTCGTCTCCGCATAAAGTATGCTGAGGCCTTTACGCACTTCTGTACAGGTGCCTCGGTTTGCTAACCAAGGTCCTTACACAGCCTTTGAAGACCCCACTTGCTTTAACCTTTTTCCACCCAGCAGACTGGTGGGCATTTTTGTCTGCTGCAGGCACTGAGAACTGCCTGCTAGGGGGCGCCCAGCTGACCAGTAGCAGAACTCGGGGAGTTCAGAATTCCTGCGCTGGTGCGGGATGATTGAAACCAAAAATGTGCACTTTAAATAAATATGGTTTTTAGCCAAAAAATTAATTAATTAAAATAGGGTAAAAATGTCAACATTGTCTTGAGTTCCATTTATTTTTGTCTCCTAGTTTACTAACTGGGTGCACAGTTTATCTGTAGTGATTTCAGCTTATTTCCTTATTTCCTAGTTTATTTACTAGTCCATGTTTCTAAGTGCTCCCTCACGCTTGTGAACCAGACAGAACACATTTGGCCCTATGCTACCTGTTTCCTGGTACCTACCTGCTACCTGTAGTTGTTATTCTGCAACAGGGGTTTCAGGGGTGGCACAGTGGGTAGCACTGTTGCTTCACAGCAATAAAGGATTGGGTTTGATTCCCTGGCCTGGTCCTTTCTGTGTGGAGTTCACATGTTCTCTCTGTGTCCAACAACATGCAGTAAATTTGAGTCAACTACCTTTTGCCCAGTGAATCAGACACAGTGACCAGGATGAAGTGGTAGTAAATCAAACAATGAATGAATGAATGACTGTTGGTTTTATCTTCTGTTTGGACATGAAGCCCAACAGACAACTACACGTTGCCCAGATTAGTTCCATTGATGTATTGATTTAAAGCAAATAAAACTTTAACAGAAGAACCTTGGAATCAAACGCTGTGAAATTTACCCACCACCTGATTTCATTATACATGAAACACAGTCTGGATAGAAGACACTCTGGGTCTGTCTGAAAACCTAGTGATCTCTCTACATAGACGGCATTTTACATCATCCTATACACGCTTCAGAGAAGAAGCCTGTCTGAAGTCTTAGATGACTTAAAATGAATCCCAGGATTCAGTGCGGCACAACTTTTCTTACAAAAAAACCTCAATTTAACGGACGTCCATTTAACGGATTTCAAATTTAATGGACAAAATCTGGAAAACTAAATGTCCGGTCTGATTGTTTAAAATTCCTGCGAGAAGTGTACCAAGACCAGTACAATTTACATGAGTGAGAGGCTTTATTTTGTCGGGAGGCTCTCTTTGTTCTTACCTTTTTCTCTGTGTTTTATGCTTCATTTTTGCAAGTTCTAGTGCTTAGTTCTGCACCACTAGTGCTCCAGACTCAGAATAATAGAAACTCCACTATACAAATAGAGTCCCCACTGTACGATCCACCAAGAACCTTGGAATCAAACGCTGTAAAATTTACCCACCACCTGCTTTCATTGTACATTAAACACAGTCTGGATTGAAAACACTCTGGGTCTGTCTGAAAACCTAGCGATCTCTCTACATAGACAGCATTTTACGCCATCCTACACACGCTTCAAAGAATGACTCAAAATGCAGGGCAGGGACAGCTGATGAAATAATCGCTGTCCAACTAGAGCGTCTACATTATCTGCCTTTTAAAGTTCGGTCAGTTTAAATCATCTCTACTTAGGAAGCTGCCCAGGTAGGCAGTGGGCAGCAAGGCAGCTCACTAGGTTTTCAGACCCTATAAGACTTTCCACAGACCTGTAGCCCTGCATCATTAAAGACAGCAACTCATCTGACCATAGTTTTCAGGTCATACCAGTGACTAAGGATTTACCCCACTGCAAATGTCTATATACATCTAGACAAACATCTGGGCAGCTGTGGTATAAATGTTTATGGCGGTCAGTTTACTCCACACAGCTGTCAGATTTAACTGTTTACAGAAACAGAAAGTTCTACCCTGTTTGGAATGAGTTCCTACAAGTGATATTCGGCAGGAAGACCAGGATGGCCTCCGGCTGTCCATACCTGTCAATTTGGTTGCTGACCTGTAGAATCTGATGCTGACGTGTTAACCTGTTCATTGTGAATGACCAGCAAATTCTCACAGATCTTTCAATGCCATCACAAATGGTCGCTGTGCTTACACAGAGAAACTGTATACATACACATGAACATCTGTAACTCCACACAACAGTGACAGGAGACAAAAAATAAATACATTCAGGTTCTTATGTTGCTTATTGCTGGATGGCACTTATTTAACCTGTTTCCCCACCGTCTTGCTGCTCTATAAAATGTACAACCCCAAATCAGAAAAAGCTGGGACAGCATGGAAAATGCAAATAATAAAAAAAACACAGAGTTTCTTACATTTACTTTGACTTTTATTTGATTGCAGACAGGATGAACCTGAGATATTTCATGTTTTATCTGCTCAACTTAATTTCATTTATTAATAAACATCTATTCCTGCAATTCAAGTCTGCAACACATTCCAAAAAAAGTTGGGACGGTAAAGCATTTACCACTTTGTAATGTTGCCGTTCCTTTCCACCACACTTCCACCACGTTTTGGCACCGATGAGACCAAGTGATTTAGTGTTTCAGCTTTTATTTTGTCTCGTTCTTCCTGCAAACACGTCTTAAGATGTGCAACAGTATGGGGGGTCGTCATTGTCGCATTTTCCGTTTCAAAATTCTCCACACATTCTCTATTGGGGACAGTTCAGGACTGCAGGCAGGCCAGTCCAGTACCCGTACTCTCTTCTTGCACAGCCATGCCTTTGTAACGTGTGCAGCAGGTGGTTTTGCATCGTCTTGTTGAAAAATGCTGGACGTCCCTGGAAAAGACGACGTCTTGAGGGCAGCACATGTTGCTCCAAGATCTCAATGTACTTTTCTGCATTAATGCTGCCATCTGCATTAATGCTGTTTTTGTACCAAACCATGATTACAATCACCTGTTTGGAATCACATAATTATTTCGTTTTTTCACCTCATTACTAGCCCTAAATTGCCCCCGTCCCAACTTTTTTTGGAACGTGTTGCCGGCCTGAAATGCAGGAATCTTGGGTTCAAACCATCTGCAATCAAATAAAAGTCAAAGTAAATGTAAGGAACACTGCACTTTTATTTTCTTTGCATTTCCATAATGTCCCAGCTTTTTCTGATTTGGGGTTGTAATTCTCTAAAAAAAAGAAAAATGAAATCAGGACAGGATGAAGACCTTTAAATGAGCCAGTATAGTAACTTCTTCTGCATGGAACTGGATACAGCAAAGCTTTTTTTCTTGCACCCAAAGCTGGAATGATGCTGAACAAACGTCATTTAGAAATTGGCAAATGTTCCAAAAACGTTGTGCAATTTGAAGGTAATGAATTGTGAATAATTACCTCATTTTTCAACCCGAGGAAAACGCTTATTAAGCCTTAATGCCTGGAAGCAGTAAATCTGGATAAATCCTTTCCACACGGGTACCCCAGTGAAAGTGGCAGTAGCACTTCTGACTGCCTCAGTTTACTACAGTCAGGTAATCATGCACATTACACTCATGTCCTATTCATATAAGGCTGTAGCATATTTCCAATTACGCACTCTCACACAAGCTTGTATTCATGCTGACGGTTCTCTCATTTTTCATTATAAACCTTCTTGAGTTAATAAAAGCAAGCATCTCTTTTTGATTCCCATCTCCTTGTTGCTTGTTCTGTTAGGAAGGGCTTGGACGACTATTTCATCAGCTGCAGATGCTGTGAATATCATGTTCTCTCAACAGTGTGTTTACATATTGGGTAGATGAGCTATTGTTTGACACAGATAGATGTGGCAGACGGTAGCAGATTAGATTTACTGTACAATGGACTGTTTCTTAGCAGCATGAGTGACGTACATTAAAACGCTGTTTACTAATCAGTGCTTTGTATTATTAGAAACAGTGGCATGATGTGAGGACTCCATCGTACAGAGCTCTGTCAAACTGTTGGACAGCGGTAGCCTAGTGTGTAGAGCTTTGGGCTATTAATCGAAAGATTGTAAGTTCAAATCCAGGCCATTAATCCTGTCTGCTCCAGGGGCCATACAAAGGCTTCCAAACAAGCTGGAATATGCCAAAAAAAGGGGAATTTCATTGTACTGTACACGTGTACACTGATCAGCCATTACATTAAAACCACCTCCTTGTTTCTACACACATTGTCCATTTTATCATCTCCACTTACCATATAGAAGGACTTTGTAGTTCTACAATTACTGACTGTAGTCCATCTGTTTCTCTGGTATGAGTGGATCAGACACAGCAGCGCTGCTGGAGTTTTTAAACACCTCACTGTCACTGCTGGACCAAAAATATCCAGCCAACAGCGCCCCATGGGCAGCATCCTGTGACCACTGACGAAGGTCTAGAAGTTGACCAACTCAAACAGCAGCAATAGATGAGCGATCGTCTCTGACTTTACATCTACAAGGTGGACCAACTAGGTAGGAGTGTCTAATAGAGTGGACAGTGAGTGGACACGGTATTTAAAAACACACACTAACACGCCACCACCATGTCAGCGTCACTGCAGTGCTGAGAATGATCCACCACCCAAATAATACCTGCTCTGTGGTGGTCCTGTGGGGGTCCTGACCATTTAAAAACATTGCCATTGCCGCACAGTAATAAGGAAATATGGGTAGTGCACTAAATTACCTGCTATTTAGTACAGGTGTATGTGGTTTAAGACAGAACCAAAACACTAGATGTTTATCTTCTGTTTGCTCTATTTGCATCTGTATTCTATTTTTAATGAATTGAGAACAGTTATCCAATACTGTAACTCCAATACGGTCAGTAAATTAGCTTTGTATTCTATTTGCACGCTAGGTCATTGATGTATCATTGCTAACGTGTTGCTACTAAAAAATGTTGTTACCATTGAACTGACACTTTATAGGCGAGCCTAGATTAGATTTTGTAAAATAAAGTTCTTTCTCACAGAGGACGATTTATGAACGCTTCTAGCTATTAAAAGGGTGAGCTCAGCAACCTGAAAGTTCTACACAAATGTACAATGTCATTTGGTTTGCAGAGTAATAGAACAACTACAAATTCTTTCTCGTTTTCAGGAAATTGCAGAGTTTATTGCAGAAGCCATGGCTTTAGGGCTTGCTGAGGTTTGGAGTTCTTTTCAGAAATCTTTTTTCTGCTAAATGGATCAGTGTGAACAGACAAATATGAAGCCTGCAGATAAATAAAACACATAAGGCTGCAGTCGCAATAGGGACATTTTTCTAGCCACATTCATTTCACTAAAAATATGTGTGGTTAATGGTTTTATTATAGACTTTGAGGGCAAAGTGTCTGGCCGTTTAGTTGACCTTTACCTTTGGTGAACTTGATTACTTTAACTTGCTTTTAGGGCTGGGCGATATGACTAAAAAACCCATATCTCGATATGCTTTTGAGAAGTAACGATATCTGATACGATACTTAACAAAGTACAATGGCAGACCACTCAAAAAATTTCAATATTCAATTATGCTTTGCTATCATTGCAAAATGAAAGCGCACGGTAAACAGCAGCACCATGTCCCAGATCAACCACACTGCAGCATAAAATCATAACCGCTGCTTACCTAAGCTTCTCTTCTTCAAATTAAGACCAAATCTACAGTATATCCGTGTGTTGTTCCATTAAGGATAAAATCCACTTTTTTTGTTAATGTTTTCCTTCATGTTTCCAGATTGTTTCCAGAATACATAAATCCATATCCAATCCATATCACGTATACCTCTACAACCAATAGAGAGTTTTTCATTCCCAGATCACCCGAATGAATCACATTGGAGAAATAAAAAAAATAAAAAAATAGCATATCTTGCTTTGGATTAGAGGTACAACTAAAATATCGCCCAGAATCTGAATTCGGAAGCTCTGATTGGTTTATACAGCTGTTTATCAAGGCCTGAACTATGACTGATTTACTAAAACACATGCGCACTGATTCATGGACTTGTTTACGCACAGCACCATCATGAAACAGAGTGAGCAAAACGAATGAATCCTTACCATAGATAAGAGCACAGCTCCCTGATATGATTCCAATAAATAACTCGTTTGAAAAGAGTCGTTCTCTGACTTGTTTTTATCGCTCATGCGCGAAACCTGTGTATCCTAGGCATACATGATATAACGAATATGGTCATTTTTAGTATCGTGTAAAAAGTAATATTGAATATAACGGTATTTGCGATATATCGCCCAGCCCTACTTGCTTTGTCTATCATTAGCACTAAAACAGGACGGGTCGCTCTCAAGTGCAAGTTGTTTAACCCAAATAGAATAATTTTGTGGATAAAAAGCCACTAACAAAAAAGGGGAGAGCTGCAAGTAAATAATGTGAACAAAATAACAGAAATTAACCAATGAAAAGCACAAAAAATCCATAGCGCGCAACAGAAAAAGTGGACAAAACAGGGATAGTGTCACAATAACCAGTTCAGTCCTGCTGGGCCTGGCAGTGTGTGGACAGCACCCCAACCTTATCAACTCACTCAGCCTGTGCATAATGTGAATTTATGGTGACGTCCCGCTCCGGTCTGGCTGCCTCTGGGACAATCCGCTCTTCCATGACGGTTCCCTCGTAAGTTTCCAGAAAGAAATAAGTCTGCTGGCATCGCACGACAGAGCAAAACCTGACCAGATCAAGCCCGGTAAAACTTAAGTAAAGTAAAGTAAATTAGTGCGTATGTGGTGCAGGTGACTTGCCAATTAAGATAAACTGACATGTCAATCATCTGCACCATGCCAACTCTGCTTGCCAAAATAACATCGCAGAAGGACACGACTTTACTACTCTACTTCTGCAGCTGAGCCAGGTTACAAGCACAATAGATTTTTTAATATATTTTATTATAAATCTTAAAAACTACATAAACACAAATCAAGATTAATATATATATACATACACACACATACACACACACACACACACACACACACACACACATATACTGTATATACAGTATATATACGGTATATATATATATACAGTGTGTCACAAAAGTGAGTACACCCCTCACATTTCTGCAAATATTTCATTATATCTTTTCATGGGACAACACTATAGACATGAAACTTGGATATAACTTAGAGTAGTCAGTGTACAGCTTGTATAGCAGTGTAGATTTACTGTCTTCTGAAAATAACTCAACACACAGCCATTAATGTCTAAATAGCTGGCAACATAAGTGAGTACACCCCACAGTGAACATGTCCAAATTGTGCCCAAATGTGTCGTTGTCCCTCCCTGGTGTCATGTGTCAAGGTCCCAGGTGTAAATGGGGAGCAGGGCTGTTAAATTTGGTGTTTTGGGTACAATTCTCTCATACTGGCCACTGGATTTTCAACATGGCACCTCATGGCAAAGAACTCTCTGAGGATGTGAGAAATAGAATTGTTGCTCTCCACAAAGATGGCCTGGGCTATAAGAAGATTGCTAACACCCTGAAACTGAGCTACAGCATGGTGGCCAAGGTCATACAGCGGTTTTCCAGGACAGGTTCCACTCGGAACAGGCTTCGCCAGGGTCGACCGAAGAAGTTGAGTCCACGTGTTCGGCGTCATATCCAGAGGTTGGCTTTAAAAAATAGACACATGAGTGCTGCCAGCATTGCTGCAGAGGTTGAAGACGTGGGAGGTCAGCCTGTCAGTGCTCAGACCATACGCCGCACACTGCATCAACTCGGTCTGCATGGTCGTCATTTCAGAAGGAAGCTGACGCACAAGAAAGCCAGCAAACAGTTTGCTGAAAACAAGCAGTCCAAGAACATGGATTACTGGAATGCCCTGTGGTCTGACGAGACCAAGATAAACTTGTTTGGCTCAGATGGTGTCCAGCATGTGTGGCGGCGCCCTGGTGAGAAGTACCAAGACAACTGTATCTTGCCTACAGTCAAGCATGGTGGTGGTAGCATCATGGTCTTGGGCTGCATGAGTGTTGCTGGCACTGGGGAGCTGCAGTTCATTGAGGGAAACATGAATTCCAACATGTACTGTGACATTCTGAAACAGAGCATGATCCCCTCCCTTCGAAAACTGGGCCTCATGGCAGTTTTCCAACAGGATAACGACCCCAAACACAACCTCCAAGATGACAACTGCCTTGCTGAGGAAGCTGAAGGTAAAGGTGATGGACTAAACCCAATTGAGCACCTGTGGCGCATCCTCAAGTGGAAGGTGGAGGAGTTCAAGGTGTCTAACATCCACCAGCTCCGTGATGTCATCATGGAGGAGTGGAAGAGGATTCCAGTAGCAACCTGTGCAGCTCTGGTGAATTCCATGCCCAGGAGGGTTAAGGCAGTGCTGGATAATAATGGTGGTCACACAAAATATTGACACTTTGGGCACAATTTGGACATGTTCACTGTGGGGTGTACTCACTTATGTTGCCAGCCATTTAGACATTAATGGCTGTGTGTTGAGTTATTTTCAGAAGACAGTAAATCTACACTGCTATACAAGTTGTACACTGACTACTCTAAGTTATATCCAAGTTTCATGTCTATAGTGTTGTCCCATGAAAAGATATAATAAAATATTTGCAGAAATGTGAGGGGTGTACTCACTTTTGTGATACACTGTATATATATATATATATATATATATATATACAAATCAGCCGTAACATTAAAACCACCTCTTTGTTTCTACACTCACTGTCCATTTTATCAGCTCCACTTACCATATAGAAGCACTTTGTAGTTCTACAATTACTGACTGTAGTCCATCTGTTTCTCTGCATGCTTTGTTAGCCCCTTTTTATGCTGTTCTTTAATGGTCAGGACTCTCCCAGGACCACCACAGAGCAGGTATTATTTGGGTGGTGGATCATTCTCAGCACTGCAGTGACACTGACATGGTGGTGGTGTGTTAGTGTGTGTTGTGCTGGTATGAGTGGATCAGACACAGCAGTGCTGATAGAGTTTTTAAACACCTCACTGTCCCTGCTGGACTGACAATAGTCCACCAACCAAAGATATCTAGCCAACAGCGCCCCGTGGGCAGCGTCCTGTGACCACTGATGAAGGTCTAGAAGATGACCAACTCAAACAGCAGCAATAGATGAGCGATTATCTCTGACTTTACATCTACAAGGTGGACCAACTAGGTAGGAGTGTCTAATAGAGTGGACAGTGAGTGGACACAGCGCTGCTGTGTCTGATCCACTCATACCAGCACAACACACACTAACACACCACCACCATGTCAGTGTCACTGCAGTGCTGATAATGATCCACCACCTAAATAATACCTGCTCTGTAGTGGTCCTGTGGGGGTCCTGACCATTGAAGAACAGGGTGAAAGGGGGTAACAAAGCATGCAGAGAAACAGATGGACTACAGTCAGTAATTGTAGAACTACAAAGTGCTTCTATATGGTAAGTGGAGCTGATAAAATGGACAGTGAGTGTAGAAACAAGGAGGTGGTTTTAATGTTATGGTTGATCAGTGTGTATATATACATACAATTTTTGTCAGTTACCTGTGAGTGGTGTGACACCAGTCTGTGACGCCTCTATTGCTGGAGCAGAATTAGTTCGTGGAGAACTATAGCTCATATGAGACACACATGCTACCATTTTAAAGCATACAATCTCTACTTTTCAATCTTTTACTTTTTTTATTCATTTATTTTTACTTTTCGTTTCTATTTCGGCTGCTCTTGTATTGAGGGGTCACCACTGTGGATCTTGTCTGCATACCAGATCTTGTCTTGGCAATCTAATTCTATCAGGGCTTGAGAGAGAACTGACAACTGGCTGTTCTGGCCAAAAACCTTTTATTGCTGCTTAGGTCAATTATTTATTAATGTTATTCTGTCAAGTTTATATAATTTATGTATTTAAGTGTTAATGGTAAACGGTCAGCCTTTCTACAGATACAATTGGCCATGTCTGAAGAAGGCAAAAGGCTGAATTGGTAATCACCTCAGTGCTGCTGCTGCAACAACAACTACTGTCAGGTCAATACTCCTACATGAGTGCTAGAGGAAAGTATGTGCTAGGCTGCATCCTTCTCAACAATCATGGATGTCGAGGAATTGAACATTGACAGGACTGACAGACTGACATCGAACAATTCAGTGTGTATGCAGGGTGCACTGGGCTTTTTAAAATCAGTGTTGTACAAAACCTGCTGTATAGAGCAGATTAGCGTGTGTATTAATTAGCGCTGAAAGCTTCTTCTAGCTGCTCTATTGGCAGCTTTGAGTTCTCTTTTGCATTTTACATGAGTGATTGCAGAAAGCGTGCAAACAGATTATTACTTACATAGGGCCTGGTATTAAAATGTTTAAGACCCTGAGGTTAATAATGGTGCAACAGTGCTTGATGGGTAATTAACATAAATAGGGGGACTTGAAAACTCAATTATTTGAAGGAAAGCCGCCTCTCCAGCTAATAGATGAAACCAAATCATGAACTAGATTAAACAGTCAGACGGGAATTCTCAGAAATAAATTCATTTGAAATCTGTCGTGGTGGCTCGGTGGGTAGCACTGTCACCTCACAGCAAGAAGATCCTGGGTTTGATCCCCAGGTAAAGTGGTCTGGGTCCTTTCTGTGTGGAGTTTGCATGTTCTCCCAGTGTCTGCGTGGGTTTCCTCCGGGTGTCCAAACAAGTCCAAAGACGTGCAGTCAGGTTAATTGGAGATACAACATTGTCCATGACTGTGTTTGATAGTGAACTGATTAATCTTGTGTTACCAGTAACTACCGTTTCTGTCATGAATGTAACCAAAGAACATGACGTTAAAATCCTAATAAATAAATAATAAATATCCTATAAATCTAAAGACAACCTATCATTGTTTTTTTCCATAGTCACATGAATGTACAACCTCATTCCCCTATCCTTTTTATTTAAAAAACCCAGCTCTTCTCTATCACATTGTCATTCAGCATCCATTAAACAACACACGACTACTTTTAACATAAGTGTATGAAGGTGGTTGTTTATTAGCTAGCTTATGTCTGTACTAAATGACATCACAAGTGCCACCACACGTTTTCAGGTGAAGTGTTCAGTAAAGAGGCGATGAAGGTCTTTAAGGGAAGGTTCGTTTTACTACTTGTTTGCTGGTACAGAGAAGATCCTTGATCCCTGTCTTCCTCGAGTTCTGGGTGGAGGATCAATAAAAGCAAGACTAGAGGCTTGAAGGTTGTGTGGTACAGAACATGGTTTGAGGCTGGTCCATTTTGGGTTTGTAGGTGAGACTCAGTGTTTTAAACTGAATGTGGGCATCCACAGGAAGCCGGTGAAGAGAACAGTGCAGCAGTGGGGTGATGTGGCAGTGTTTGGGTTGATTGAACACCAGAAAGGCAGCTGCATTTAGAATCAGTTTTAGGGGTTTAATAGTGGACATGAAAGCACCTGCCAAGAAGGTTTTAGGTTTCATATATATATATATGTATATATATAACATATACAGTATATACATACATACATATACATATATACAAGTGTCACCACAAAGCAAAAATACAATCCAACACTTAGACCTTTCTTCAAAACATAACTTAATGTCTTACATGAGCCAGGTGAAAGATCTAGTATTACTAAAGCATCTCTAGAGAACAGGTTAACCTCTCAGTCGAACGGCTTGTTTAGCCTCTGAGCAGCTCACATCTTCACCCCTGATCCACCCCCCACTAAGCAACATGAGTTTCACTTATTGTGGCAACCCAGTCTTCCTGTTGACCCTAGTCAGTGTGTACAAAAGGGGGCAGTAAATGCTGTCTTTGAACACTCTCTATCTGCTCAATGAAGTTACGTGGAGAGAGAGAGAGTGTAGACGTCTTCAAATGTTTTAAATTTTACATTACATTTACTTTTGTCCAGAGCGACTTACAGAAGTGCTTCCTCAGTAAATATTTCCTCTCAGTATACATCTTCTTGCTCTAGTTGAAGTAATAGAACAAAAGTATAGGTAGAAATGGTTTTCTCTAATAATTAGATTCAGATTAGATTAGATTCAACTTTATCGTCATTGTGCAGAGTACAAGTACTGAGCCAATAAAATTCAGAACAATTATTATAGAATATTAGCTGAAGTGCTTAATAAAGAGATGATGAAGGTCTTTAATTGTCTTTTAAAGACAGCGAGAGACTCAGATGTTCAAACAGACAGGGAAGGTTCATTTTACCACTTGGGAGCGAGACTAGTGACTCGATGTTGTGTGGTACACACCAGATTTGATGAGTTCTCTAAGGTAGATTGCAGCTGGTCCATTTTGGCTTTGTAGGCGAGCATCAGTGTTTTAAACTGAATGTGTGCAGCTACAGGAAGCCAGTGAAGAGAAGGTGGCAGTGGGGTGATGTGGCAGTTTTTAGGTTGATTGAAAACTTTTGAATCAGTTGCAGGGGTTTAATAGTGGACATGGGAGCACCTGTCAAGAAGGTTTTGGGTTTCAGCCCTGACCATCCAAGACTGGAAACTATTGTGTAGAAGAGGAGACTAGGTGACTGAAAATTGGTAGTAATTTAAATAGAGTTAATGGGGTAAAAAGCTACTTAATGGCATTTTAATTGAACTTTTGCCCCCAATTTACAACCAGTGGATCATATATTTATCTAAGAGCATGTCAGGTGAACTATAGCTCATATTGAGACACGTATGCTACTATTTTAAAGCTTACAATCTCTACTTTTCAAGATAATGTAATGGCATGAATAATGGTATGACTATTATGATAGTATTATATGTTATAATATTGTTTTTCTAGTTTGGCTGCCCTCGTATTGAGGGGGCACCACAGCGGATCTTATCCACATACCACACTTGGCAATCTACTTCTGTCTGGGCTTAAGAGAGCACTGACAAGTACACTTCCCAATGGCTAGGCTGTTCTGGCCAACAACAAATTCAGGGGCGGCATGTGCTCCTCACAGCAAGAAAGTCCTGGGTTCGATTTGCAGGTAGGGTGGTCTGGGTCCTTTCTGTTTGCATGTTCTCCCCATGTCTGCATGGGTTTCCACCAGGAGCTCCAGTTTCTCCTACAGTCCAAAAACATGCAACTGAGGTGAATTGGAGATACACAATTGTCCATGACTGTGTTTGATATTAAAAACTTAAACTGATAAATCTTGTGTAACCAGTAACTATCTGTCCTGTCATGAATGTAACCAAAGTGTGTAAAACATGACGTTATAATCCTAATAAATAAATAGTCAAATTCATATCATGTATTTAAGTTTATTTATTTTTTATTAGTCAAACATTTTGCCACAACATCTTGACTAACTCTTCAACCACCACCTTTAAGTTTAAAATCAAATGTTGAGGTGAATACTAGCATTCGTTTACATCCTACATGGAGGAAATGGAATCGCTTTATACTTTAAAAGGCTGAGTTTGTTAAGCTGCTGTAGAAAATTGATGTTAGATACCTGTCTGACTGCTGCAGAGCCATGAACGCTTGCTCGGTTAGCACTGAGTCGGAAATTACCCCGCTGTGAATGGCGTATCCTCCTCACCTCAATGCTCCTTTTCTTCTCACATGTCTGACTGGCTGACATGTCAGCATACAAGGCAGAGTGAGGACCATTAAAGAACTTTTTTTGGGCTATACTTGTTCTGTATAGCCAAAGATACATGGACATGTGTCTGTGGTAGTTTGTGCTCATTCAGACAAAGGAGCATTTGTAATGTTGGGTAAGTTATACCAGACGGCCTTGGCATCCTAATTCATTCCATACAGGAAAACAATAAACTAGTTTATGCAAGTTGCCCATTATTTGTGTTTTATTTTAATTACGTTAATCCAGCTCTCTGTCCTCTGGTACTGTTATGAATAAGCTACTTTTATGTTAAACTGGTTGTAAATATGTATGCCTAAACATCCTGTAAATAAAGAAAACAGCTATTAACAGCTTTGGGAGGGGGGCACAGTGGTTCAGTTGGTAGCACTGTTTCCTCAGCAAGAAGCTCTTTTGTTCGATCCCCAGGTGGGGCGGTCCGGGTCCTTTCTATGTGGAGTTTGCACGTTCTCCCTGTGTCTGCGTGGGTTTCCTGCAGGAGCTCCAGTTTCCTCCCACAGTACAAACACGTGCAAGTGAGGTGAACTGGAGATACAGAATTGTCCATGACTGTGTTTGACGTTAAAACTTGTGAACTGATGCCGCTCAGGTGGCGCAGCGGTAAAAACACACGCTGAACACCGGAACTGGGATCTCGAATTCATCGTATCGAATCTCAGCTCTGCCTGCCGGCTGGGCTGAGCAGCCACATGAACAAATATTGTCCTGTTGTTCAGATAGGGGTGGGATATTGAAAGCCGGATAGGGACTCTCTCATGACTGATGCAATTACGACCTCTGCTGGCTGCTTGATGGCGCCTGCACAGAGATGAGAAAAGAGTGCTGTCAGGGTGTGTCTCTCCGTACACAGTGCTAATCTGCATTGCACTCGTCAAAGTGTAGGTGACAAGATGCATACGGATGCTGCCCACGTGTCGGAGGGGGCATGGGTTAGCTTTGGAAAGGTTCAGAAATTGATATTGGAATAGTGGAATAACCCCAATTTTTAATCAGAGTCAGTGACTTTATGACACTCCTGGTGCAGAAATTTAAGCAGCTCGGCTTTGATTGATGACTTGTGACCATCCTTTGTCCTCTTGATCACATTCCAGAGGTTTTTACTGGGATTCAGTTATGGAAATTATGCTCACCTTGACATGACATTCGAATCCCAGCTCTGCCATGCAGCCTCTGTTGGGCCCTTGAGCAAGGCCCCTAACCCTCTCTGCTCCAGGGGTGCTGTACAGTGGCTGACCCATGCGCTCTGACCCCAGCTTCCAAACTAGCTGGGTTATGCAAAGAAATAATTTATCTGGTGGTTCTGTGTTCACACCTTGATTGACTGCTGGCGTTGAGTCCTACAGCCAAAAACAATCATCTGAGTTGGAGAACATGGTCTAAACATAAGGAATGAAGTTTAACCTTGTACGTGACTTAATTTATGTGTCCTTCACAAAGAGAAATGCCAGATTTCAGCTTTGCTAAAGCAATCCTCCACCACTCCACAAAGTTGAATCAGTTCATCTGGACACAAGTTTGTTGTATAGATACGTTTCGTCACTCAATCCGAATGACTTCTTCAGTCTGAGCTGGTGTTGAATACCCCAACCTTATATGCAGTTGATTTGCATAATGACCGATCACCGCCCATTGCATAACAATGGAACTGGTGATCAGGTCTATATGAAATTCACAATGACCATTAATTACAATGGCCATGTGTGTCTTTCACACATGATTGGGGTAATGCTCCAATGACGGCGTTGTATGATGGTGAGATTGTATGATGGTGAGATGATTTACCCCAATCATGTGTGAAAGATACACATGGCCATTGTAATTAATGTTATTATGGTATTCAACACCAGCTCAGACTGAAGAAGTCATTCGGATTGAGTGACGAAACGTATCTTTACAACAAACTTGTGTCCAGATGAACTGATTCAACTTTGTGGATTTGTGTACCTGGATTATTGAGCATGCATCAACACAATCCTCCACCACATTTCACTGTGGTTGTGAGACACAGTGGCTTGTAGGTCTCTCCAGGTATCCCTCTGACCATTTGACAATCAGATGTTGGTCCAAGCATTACTGGTGTACTCTGTGGTCCACTCATTATGGTCTTTTGTAAACCTCAGCCTGGCTTTTCCTCTCCGGTCATTGATGAGCTATTTTCTAGCTTTGCATGACTTCAGCCACTGGAAGCCTGTCCTCAAACTGTCCTCATGGAAGTCTGTCCTCACTGTGTATTTCACCTCAGCTGTCATTTGTCGTTCTTTTTTGTGAGTCACTTTGTCATTCTACGATGTTGAATGACATTTGAATTAGTTGGCGGTCATCCCGGTCAGCGGAGAGTTGTTTTCGCCCTCTGCTGGTTTGTAGCTTTGTTGTCCCCAGTGTCTGCTGCTCGACCTTGTTTTTATGAAACGCCTTCTGGATTTACATGGCTGCTGAACATGTAAAGATACTAATTAAAAAGAATTGGAGTGCTCCCTTTTTCAGAGCTGTATATTTTATTGTTCGATACTGAAATTTAATAAATATAAAATAAATAAATAAATAAAACCTTCTTGATGAAAACCACAAAATTAGAAGAATAAACCTTTATATTAAATGATGATGTAAAAGACGCTACTTAATGCATCCATAATTGATTCCAGTCTTTGGTGATGTGCAATTAGAAGCTTTTTTATATTTATTTATGAATTTCTCCCATTTTTCTCCCGATTTAGCGTAGTCAATTTTGTCTTCCACTGCTGGGGATCCCTGATTGCATTCGAGGAGGGTATATTTCCTGCTCATGCCTCCGCCAACCTGTGTGTAGTCCTAGCGCACCCTTTCTTATTCACCCATGCTTCTGCACAGGAGCCTCTATCTGCTAATCAGGGTCCTTGATTTGACTTACACAGCGTTTGAAGACCACACCCACATAGTCCGGTCATCCTGCCCAAGCAGAAACAGTGGCCAATTAGTGTCTGCTAGAGGCACTGTCAATTATGCCTGCTAGATTGCCGACAGGTGGTAATGCCGAGTTTCGAACCGAGGAGTTCAAAATATCTTGCTGTGCCACCTGGGCGCCTATAAGCCATTTTTTTAATATTCATTTATTATTTTTCTTTTTTTCTTTTTTATTATTATTATTTATTTTTTATATTTAATCATATTTGTATGTATATATATATTTTTTTATTTTTTTATCTTTTTTTTGCATTACATTATATTTAAATTTTTATTTTATTTAGTTTGCACTACATTGAAGTGTTTTTGTGTGACGCTTGTGATGTTTGTCAATTGCTGCTTGTAACGCAATTTCCCTTCGTCGATCAATAAAGTAATCAGTCAATCAATCAACTATATTGGTGGTACATTGGCTGGCACTTTTTAACCACCAATCTACACTTAATCGCCCATAATGACAAAGTAAAAACATGTTTTTAGAGTTTTAACTGTCCAACTGTCACACTGAAAGAGCTCCTGTGCAGAGATGGGAGAACATGTTGTACAGACAGCAATCTCAGCAGTACACAGGTTTTTGGCAGAGTGGCAATTTTGAAGCCACTGTTGAGTAAAAGGCATCTGATGGCATGTAAACGACTCTGGCAACATGAGGAAAAGATTTTCTCTTCTGACAAGACAAAAAAGAAACCATTTGGGCAGAACATTAAGCATTTTATCTAAGAAAAACAGGTACTGCATATCACCTGACATACCATCACTACAGTAAAACATGGTGGTAGAAGCATCGTGCTGTAGAGTTGCTTCTCAGACGCAGGAATGGGGAGACTGGTAGAAATTGAGTGACTGACGAATTCAGCCAAATATAGTAAAACCTTTATATTTAAATATAGTATAACCCATTTTTTTACCAGTGACTCAAAGCATATAGTCAAAACAACACTGGAGTGGCTTTGGAGCAAGTTTTCTTGTCCTTAAATGTCCTTAAGTGGCCCAGCCAAAGCTAGACTTAAACCCTATCAAACATCTGTCTAGAGACCTGAGGATGGAAGCTCACCATCTAATCTGACATTCCCTGAATTCAGGAGTGCGAAGCTTGCAGAGACGTATCAAATTCACCCTGATTGGGGACTGAGCTCAGCATGCGCCTGTGACTTGTGTAGTGCGCGCCGCTCAATGACCTGATTTCTCCAGCCGCTGATCAGCCGTCCAGGCTCTGATCTTTCCCTGTATGTTTTAAATTCTCTGTGGTCGGTCATGTCTTTTTCAGTTCCTGATGATTAGCTGCAAGCCCAACGATTAGAAACAGCCAATGGTAAAGCAGAAAATTAATTAATAAATAAATGTATTAAAGAAGTATGAACAGCCCATTAGAGTGCCTGTATTTTTCCAAACCTTTTTGCATTTTTTGTAACATGCTGTGTCAGTTTTTGTACTTGGACACTGTCAGTACTTGTAGTATTTGTACTACAGTTTGACTACCAATGTGTCAGTGCACTAGATGCATTTCAGTATGTCTGCTGCAGTATTTAGAACATGAACCTGTAGTTATTTATAATGTATGTAGAATTTATGTTGTATGGCCACACACACCTGACCATGACTGTGAGAACAGTGGTAGCCTAGTGGGTAGAGCCTTGGACTATCAATTGCAAGGTTGACATTTACATTTGCAGCATTTAGAAGAAGCTTTTTTCCCAAAGCAGCTTACGATACTGTGACAGTATTCAGTATAAGCAATTGAGGGTTAAGGGCCTTGCTCAAGGGCCCAACAGTGGCAACCTGGCAGTGGTGGGGCTTGAACCTGCAACCTTCAGAATACTAGTCCAGTACCTTAACCACTAGGCTACAACTGCCTTGTGAGAGTTCGGTTGAGAGTTCGAATTACAGCTCTGCCATGTGGCCACTGTTGGGCCCTTGAGTAAGACCCTTAACCCTCTGGGCTCCAGGGGCGCCATACGATGGCTGACCCTGCACTCTGACCTCAGCATATAAAGGCATTATTCTTTTTCTATGAGCTTGTCGGACATTTATTTTATTGACCTGTTAGCAATGGGTGTGGTTCAAACACTTTGTCATTAATTTGTTGGGGTGTCCACATATATTTGGCCATATAGTGTATATTTGAGGGTTTTCTGTCATTCATGTAAGCAAACCTCTGATTTCTTATGGCCTAAACACATGGACCTTCTTCTAAAGGGCATCATCATTAAATCTGAGGCCAAAGCATCAGATAATAGCTTAAAATGCGCCCATAAATAACAAGACAAAGATACTTCATTTATGTATGAACTAATTCTAAGTAATACAATCCCAACATTTGTGTTTTTAATCTATTTATACATTTAATTACCTGATTCATGTTATGACCTATACTGCTGTAATCCTCCACTCCTGATATTAAGAGAGCCATGAGGGAACTGATGAACCTTGTGTAATGAGTATTTACCGTTCCTATCATGAATGTAAGTGTAAAACATGATTTTGAAATCCTAATAAACAAACAAACTTCATGAACAGCTTTTGGCACCCCAGCTTGTGTCACATGACTCAATGGTGATCCCTGATTGGCCGGATTTCTATTGTTTTCTGACTAGTTGGATGTAGTTACTATATATTTCCTTTGTAAAATAGACACTTCAAGAGAACATTATGCAACTATCACATGTTAAGTAGACAGGGCAGGACCTAGTAACTACAAATATGGTCTAAACTCAATTTTGAAAAAAATTTTTGATACTAGGTTTTGCCATTGGAGGCAAGAAATAACCTCCCCTGAATGATCCACAGCCTCAGCTTAAATGCCTTGAGCGGTGGATCATTAGCTTCATTGACCAATCATCATGAGGGGTGTCGGCTAGCCACTATAAACAAATCCACAGCTGCATCCGAAATCGCATACGTCCATACTGAACAGTACGCAAAAGCAGTACGCAAGAGCGAAAAGTACCCGGATAACCTACTTCATGGGCATTTATGAGTATGCAAATGATGCACACTTGCGGTCCGCTAATGTATCCCATAATTCAACTGAAAAGCAGAGAGTCGGCTGTTTACAAGTGTAAAAGTAAGTAAGACAAAAATTAAAAATTTTATTACTGTATTACTGTACAGTTATTACTGTTAATTACTGTTAATTACTGTTAACCCTGAGTAATGTTATTAGTAGCTTTGTGGAGAGTCACAGAGTTAATTTTGTCTGTTTTTTAAATTGTTATAACTGCTGCGATGTAACGTCAGGCATCACGTGACGTTGGTAAGATGGCGAACGTAGTACGTCTGAAGCTGCATACTTGTGTACTGAAAAACTTACTGCTCTACCGGCTGAGCAGTGCGCACTGCCTCGAATCTGGAACGTACTGTTTAAGTATGCGATTTCGGACGCAGCCCACTTCCAACATGTGCTCCTCCTGGAGAAAGGGGCGTGGCACATAAACATAATGCACAGAGAGGCTGGATTTGTGACAGTGACACGAATAAGCCTTATTTACTTGTTTACCATGCCTTCATATAATAATTCTAATGTAATGAGCCAGTGTTTGCTACCGTAAGTATTTGCATGCTTTTTACATTTACATAAAATCTGCACTTTATTACTATTATTTAAAACTTGCCTAAAGCAATTGTCTTTACTTGGCATTGTTTACTGTTAATAAAGTAACTCAGATTCTGTCTGGAGGTTTAATCTGGTTTGTAATGAAAAGAAGGAGAAAATTCCGAGGCGACCTTGTGTTTGGTTCTTGTTTATTGTGTGGAGAGAGGTTGTGTGGTGAAGGTTAAATATCTCCTGCTGATTTTCCCTTTGGTTTACTGTTCTGTAATTTCATTTGGCGTGCAGTTTTATCTATTTTATTATAAATGTTAAAAATGTCTGAGTGAGCAGCGATAAAAGAATGAGAGAGAGAGAGAGAGAGAGAGAGAGAGAGAGAGAGAGAGAGAAGGAAAGGAAATGTGATTTTGAAAGCATATCATAGACCGACCTTTCCTGCTTGAGGAAATTGGGGAAGGATTTGACTTTCTAAAACCTTTTCTGAGATACGAGAGAGATGGAAAACTGGACAGCTTACAAGTGGAGGTTTTTAGACTCGGTCATGTGATTTCCGTCGTCTCTGGGAGAGGGCTCAACATACAGATTCCAGGCCCTAAAAACAGAGATGTCGACCTTCTTCTAAAGGGCAGCATCATTAAATCTGCAGCTTGCTGGAGGCCAAGGCAGCAGATAATAGCCTAAAAATGTGCCCATAAATAAAAAGACAAATGTGCTTTACTTATGCGTAAACTAATTCTAAGTAATACAATCCAAACCTTTATGTTTTTTTCTATTCTGTTTATACATTTTTTCTCAAATTACCCAATTCGGCGGCACAGTGGCTCGGTGCATAGCACTGCCGCCTCACAGCAAAAAGGTCCTGGGTTCGATCCCCAGGTGGGGCAGTCCGGGTCCTTTCTGTGCAAAGTTTGCATGTTCTCCCCATGTCTGTGTGTGTTTTCTCCGGGAGCTCCTGCTGCAGCCTAGTGGTTAAGGTACTGGACCAGTAATCAGAAGGTTGCCGGTTCAAGCCCCACCACTACCAGGTTGCCACTGTTGGGCCCTTGAGCAAGGCCCTTAACCCTCAATTGCTTAGATTGTATCGCTTTGGATAAAAGCCGAAAATATATATGTAAATGAGCTCCGGTTTCCTCCCACAGTCCCAAAAACTGTGGATGTAGGTGAATGGGTGTGTGTGTGTGTGTGTGTGTGTATGTGTGTCTGCCCTGCGATGCACTGGCAGCCCATCCAGGGTGTTACTGTGTGCCTTGTGCCCATTGAAAAGCTGGGATAGGCTCCATATCCCCATTCTCCCCATTTCATTGTGCAGGTTTCTTTGATTAACAAGTAGAGGTCATAACTGAACCAGTTCTGAATAATCCCCACCCACAGTCCCACCCTACAGACAAGCTGATCATTGTCTGTATAGCTACACGGCCTGCCGGTAGTATATTTACATTTTTAATATTTAGCAGATGCTTTTCTTATCCAAAGCAACATGCGTTATACCGTCTAAGCAATTAAGGGTTAAGGGCCTTGCTCAAGGGCCCAACAGTAGCAACCTGGCAGTGGTGGGGTTTAAACCAGCAGCCTTCTGTTTACTAGTCCAGTACCTACAACTAACAGAGCTGAGATTTAAACTCATGAGTTTGAAATGTCAGCTTTGGTGTGCTGGTGTGTTTTTACCGCTGCGCTACTCGAGCTCCTCAGCCTTTGTGGGGTTTTTTGTTTATTAATTTTTATTAATTTAGTGTTTAATTAATTTCTTTTGCAATAAGGCAGCATATTGGCATGGCGTGGTGCACATTACCAAGGCCCTGGGGATCTGGGTTTTAATCCACTGATCACTATAAGGGGTTCAAAAGGCTTAAAATGGTTTAAAGGGCTTCTTATTAGCTTCTAAAACAGAGGTGTAAAACTCGATCACAGAGAGGGCCAAAAAAATGGGACTGTGTCAAGGGCCAAACAGGGTCAACATTTATTTAACAGGATGAACAGGATATTGGATAAAGTGCAAAAGGAAACATATTTAGGTAGGTTACATGAGGATGAATGTGCAATAGAGTGGGGGAAAGGTGAAGCTTTCTTGGTGTTGCGATGCATTCTGGGATTTGTAGTATCAATGGCATGCATCCTATATACTGTTAGGCCAAATATAATTGTACCTCGGGCCAGATGGCTGACCCATCACACCCTGGTTACTCCCTTTTCCAATGGTTTGCATCTAAGCCGAGACCAAGAGTAAAAGCTAAAAAGTCTCGGGCCAACTGCCACCTCCACTGCTTGTTTTCCCAGGCCGTTTAGAATGCATTGCCTTCTAGTGGCCAGTGTCTCTGGGTGGCGCTGGGGCCTTCATGACACTGACTGGGTATGAATGGGTTTGTAAGGATGAATGAATGACCACTACAAGTCTACTGCAGGTTCTAGTGCTCAGTTCCAGCAGTTCCACCCCTGGCTGGGATCACTGTGGACATTGGTGTGAGTGTAGCATGATGGCTCATGTGTTCATTTCACCCTCCCTTTTCTTCCTGTATGAGTTGTGTGTTCAGTAACCTCTTGCTCTGTATAATGAACCTCTCTCTCTTTCTCTCTCTCAGCATGTAGAGAGCTGACCCCAGAGTTCAAGGACAGGAAGCCCAATGCGCTGGTTCAGGTGGCTGTGCTGGATGCTCATGAGCATGGTATCATCGCCTACGCCCGCACAGAGGTGGTGGAGGTTAGTTCATACCCACACACATTAATAATCGCTGCTCTCTTACCCCCCTGCTTCAACATCATTGTAGTACAAGTACTGAGGTGCAATAAGTTTCTACAAATTTGCAATAATACTGTTATTTTGTACATGTAAAATACCTCTACTGTAGGAAATGTGAAACCTATAGCACAGAAACACTTTTTACATCTAGCAGGCATAATTGGCAGTGCCTGCAGGGAGGGATGACCAGAATATATGGGCAGGGTCTTCAAACGCTGTGTAAGGACCATGACTGGCGGATAAAGTCGCCTGTGCAGAGTGCATGAGTGGAAAAGGGTTCTGTTAAAGGGCTGCACGCGGGTCTGAGGAGGCGTGAGCAGCAATATACCCTCCTTAACTGCAAGAAATCGGGGATCCCCCAGCAGCGGAAGATGAATTGACTAAATTGGGAGAAAAATGGGAGAATAACGCATAATATATATATTTAAGCAATAGAACACGAGAGGGAGTATGTTATCGCGAATAACATCACGGCTGTGATTCGGTCGCAGGCACGAGCCGAAGGCGAGTGCCGTAGATCATCACAGCCGTGATGTTATTCGCGATAACACACAACCTCAAGTGTAAAGAAAATAAAGAAAGAAAATAAATCAAAGAAGCCCTGAATTTCATAATAAATATGCTTTAATATTGACAATACCTTCCGCCAAAAAGTAGTTCCACAATGAATATAAAGTTTAACACTACAAAGCAAACATCCCAAGTTGCAAAAACTCATTTTAGGGAGGTAAGAACAACAAGAAGAAAAAGGCAAGAACCTCCGAAGGGAAAAAAGGAAATAAAAAACCTCTCGCACACACCAAAGGATTATGGATGATAACAGAACTCTTAGAAGCTGCTAACTGGACTGTTCGCGTCACAAACACATTTAAAGTATTAAAGCAATAAGCAACGAGAGGCCGTGCATTACTGTTATGATTTTAGCACGGGGAAAGAAGTTTTAGGCACTCCGCTTCGCGTCGTGCCAAAAACGTCATCCCCGTGCTAAAATCACAGTAATGCACGGCCTCTCGTTGCTTATTGCTTTAATACAGTTGTACTACTTCTGTAATTGTGTTGGTGGTTGACGTTTATGTTGAGTGTATTACTGCACTGTTTTGGTGAAGAACTACTCATCTGAGGTGCGCTGCTCCTGCGTGCAGAAATGCGTCCGCAAAAAAATTGCCGGCAAAGCGGTGGTGGGGGGGCCAGAGGGGTGGCCGAAGATTACTTTATGGTGGCCATGGCAACCACTGGCCACCACCTGGCTCCGCCCCTGCCAAGAAGAAAGCAAAAATATATTTTCACTAAGGAAAATGACAAAAATAGTAACACACAGTAACTTGGATAAGTAACTTTAATCTGATTACTGGATTGGAAATAGTAACGCGTTAGATTACTCGTTACTGAAAAATGTGGTCAGATTAGAGTAACGCGTTACTAAGTAACGCGTTACAGACCATCAGTGTACATAGTGCACTAGATTGTGTATCAGATCGCGGATTTATGTTCCCTACATAGTGCACTAGATTGTGTCTCAGATCGCGGATTTATGTTCCCTACATAGTGCACTAGATTGTGTATCAGATCACGGATTTAAAACGAGATCGGGAAAAAAGTCTGTGCCCTGTGTGCGCGTTTGTGTGCATGAAGCTTGTCGTAACTTGCAACGCGTCAGCGGAGTAATACAGTTGTGGTGTGAAAAGGCCGTGCTGTTATCACGAATATCAGCACAGTTAGAACGCTTCTCAACCAATCAGATTGTAAGGTCGGAACTACCTGTTGTATAAATATATATATACAGTATATAATCACAGATTTCATAGACTTTAACAGAAAAGTGCCACATGTCACTGCAGTCATTAAATAACACTCATAAATTGAATTATAGAATAAATATAAGGTACAATACACAGCACAGCTACCTTAACGGTTGAATGTAAATCTAGAACATTTGTCTAGAACAATTTCTGTCTCAAAGATGACAATACTCGTCCGTGTTTTGACTCACCCCCCCCCCCCCCCGACCTGTCCACAGAATTGGTTTTCAAACTCAGTTAACCTAGAAACCCACCACCACATGTTATAATAATCACTGTAAAAGCTAAACAAAATGAACACACATAGGAAGCTTAACGCAATGCCAAAACTAAGGCGATGCTAAACTAAGCTAGTGCTATGCTAACCACTAAAGTGGAGGACAAGAGAAGAACTATACTACCAACACCAACTATATATATATATATATTTATATACACACCAATCAGCCATAACATTACAACCACCTCCTTGTTTCTACACTCACTGTCCATTTTATTCAGATAGAAGTACTTTGTAGTTCTACAATTACTGACTGTAGTCCATCTGTTTCTCTACATACTTTTTTAACCTGCTTTCACCCTGTTCTTCAATGATCAGGACCACCACAGGACCACCACAGAGCAGGTATTATTTGGGTGGTGGATCATTCTCAGCACTGCAGTGACACTGACATGGTGGTGGTGTGTTAGTGTGTGTTGTACTGGTATGAGTGGATCAGACACAGCAGGGCTGCTGGAGTTTTTAAATACCGTGTCCACTCACTGTCCACTCTATTAGACACTCCTACCTAGTTGGTCCACCTTGTATATGTAAAGTCAGAGACGATCGCTCATCTATTGCTGCTGTTTGAGTCGGTCATCTTCTAGACCTTCATCAGTGGTCACAGGACACTACCCACGGGGTGCTGTTGGCTGGATATTTTTGGTTGGTGGATGATTCTCAGTCCAGCAGTGACTGAGGTGTTTAAAAACTCCATCAGCATTGCTGTGTCTGATCCACTCATACCAGCACAACACACACTAACACACCACCACCATGTCAGTGTCACTGCAGTGCTAAGAATAATACCTGCTCTGTAGTTGTCCTGTAGGGGTACTGACCATTGAAGAACAGAGAAATAGATGTTCTTCTACAGTCAGTAATTGTAAAACTACAAAGTGCTTCTATATGGTAAGTGAAACTGATAAAATGGACAGTGAGTGTAGAAACAAGGCTGTGGTTTTAATGTTATGGCTCATCAGTGTATACTATATTTATGTACCAACTATATTACCAACTAAGGAAACTGTCGTGTTATCTGATGTTTTTATTTTTTTATTATTAATTTCTTTTTTTTGAGAGTTTGACAGTTAAGACCCATGGTTATGATGGGTATTTGTCTTGCCCCAAGGCAGTTGTAGCCTGATGGTTAAGGTAATTGAAAGGCCTCTGGTTTCTGACAGGTTGCTACTGTTGGGCCCTTGAGCAAGGCCCTTAACCCTCAATTGCTTGAACAGTATACTGTCACAGCACTGTAAATCACTTTGGGGAACTAGAGAGCGTCTGCTACATGATGAAAATGTAAATGTGTATTGTTTATACAGCCCACAAGTGATTTCCTTGCAGCATCACACCCACCTTCTCTGGCCTATACAGTGGAACTATGCTGTTACTAGTGAACTCCGTAGATATACTATTAAGTTACAAAAAAGTTTTTTCTTAATGGGGCCTGTTTCAATCACTGGCATTCCCTTTGGCTTATAAAAGACTATGTTCACACCCACCACTATCCCAGAATCCTGCCAGACTTTAAATCTCTCCAGACTACACACACATCATCGTACCCTCCAACCTCCTCTACTCTGTAGCCCTCTGTAATCTCTGTGGGCTTTTAGCTCGAGCAAAATGACTTTTATGCCCTTGTGTAAAACATTCAGCACTTAATGTATAAAGCAGCCGCTTAAAACCCAGACTGTATAAAGTGTTTAATTTCACTCTGTGTGGAGAGTGTGTGAGAGTATTAATACATCAAACCAGATGGAGAGTCTCATTCATATAAACTCACATTATATTAGTCCACACACACATACACACACACACTGTCCAGAAAAAAGAACACAGGAGGTACATATGTACTTTTAATTGGAAAAATGTCAAACACACTACTAATACACAGCCAACGCTCTCCAGCATGGACTAACTCACAGTCAACATTCCTATTCATCCCAAAGTTATTCAGTAAGGCTGAGATCAGGGTTCTTCTCCATACCAATCTACAATTAAGATGGGTGTCCAAATACATTTGGCTACATGCTGTATGCTTAAAGAAACAGTGGTGTTACATTTGAAATATTTCATTTAAAACAGAACATTCAAAAGTGTACTGAGGAAGTGTACTACAACCCCAAATCAGAAAAAGTTGGGACAGCATGAAAAATGCAAATAATAAAAAAACACAGAGTTTTTTACATTTACTTTGACTTTTATTTGATTGCAGACAGGATGAACCTGAGATATTTCATGTTTTATCTGCTCAACTCCATTTCATTTATTAATAAACATCCATTCCTGCATTTCAGGTCTGCAACACATTCCAAAAAAAGTTGGGATGGTAAAGCATTTACTGCTTTGTAATGTTGCCATTTTTTGGCACCGAGGAGACCAAGTGATTTAGTGTTTCAGCTTTTATTTTGTCTCATTCTTCCTGCAAACACGTCTTAAGATGTGCAACAGTACGTGGTCGTTGTTGTCGCATTTTTCCTTTCAAAATTCTCTATTGGGGACAGGTCGGGACTGCAGGCAGGCCAGTCCAGTACCCGTACTCTCTTCTTCCACAGCCACGCCTTTGTAATGTGTGCAGCATGTGGTTTTGCATCGTCTTGTTGAAAAATGCTGGACGTCCCTGGAAAAGATGAAGGCAGCACATGTTGCTCCAAGATCTAAATGTACTTTTCTGCATTAATGCTGCATCACAGAAGTGTAGATGACCTTTACCATGACAGACCCTGGCTTTTGGGCTTGTTGCTGATAACAGTCTGGATGGTCCTTTTTGTCTTTGGTCTGGAGCACACGGCCTTCATTTTTTCCAAAAAAGACCTGGAATGCTGATTTATCTGACCACAATGCACGTTTCCACTGTGTGATGGTCCATCCTAGATGCCTCTGAGCCCAGAGAAGTCGATGGTGCTTCTGGACATGGTTAACAAAAGGCTTCTTTTTTGCACAGTAAGGTTGTAAGTATCATTTGTGCATGTAACTCTGAATTGTAGTGCCTGACAAAGGTTTGCCAAAGTAATCCCTCACCCATGTGGTTATATCAGCTATTGTTGAGTGATGGTTCTTGATGCAGTGCCATCTGAGGGATGGAAGATCACGTGCGTTCAGCTTAAGCTTGCGCCTTTGGCCTTTATGCACTGAAATTCCTCTTGATTCCTTGAATAGTTTAATGATATTATGCACTGTAGAGGGAGAAATATGCAAATCCCTTCCAATATTTCTTTGAGGTTCATTGTTTTTAAACATTTCAATCATTTTCTCACACATTTGTTGATAAACTGGATCCTCTGATCATCTTTACTCATCAGAGACTCAGCCTTTCCTGGATGCTGCTTTTGTCCCAAACCATGATTACAATCACCTGTTCACATCACCTGTTTAAAATCGCATCATTATTTAGTTTTTTCACCTTATTACTAGCCCTAAATTGCCCCCGTCCCAACTTTTTTTGGAATGTGTTGCAGGTCTAAAATGCAGGAATGGATGTTTATTAACAAATGAAATGGAGTTGAGCAGATAAAACATGAAATATCTCAGGTTCATCCTGTCTGCAATCAAATAAAAGTCAAAGTAAATGTAAGGAACACTGTGTTTTTATTTTATTTGCATTTTCCATACTGTCCCAACTTTTTCTGATTTGGGGTTGTAATTAGGTGTGACATAAAGGCAATAACGGAGGAAATCCTAAACGTTTTATTGATTTGTTTTGATAAACTCAATGTTTATTTTAATCTAAACATTGTAGTTTGGTATTTGCTATTTGGACAGCTAGCTAAAAAGCTTTTACCATGCTAGCAGTGATTCTTATAGCCATCTGAACAACCACAATATAAAAAAAAATACATGTGGTTTTCCACAGCTTTACTCCAGGTGCCACACGGTAAGCTATCACCGCCCACTCGATCTGCATATTTGTGTTTCGGCCGCGATGGCGACACTCGCCAGGGTTCTATTAGGTGCCAACAGCTGGTCCCCTTTGCCCCATCAGGAAATCCGAAACACCGGTGCATGCACACACAGTTCCACAGGCCTGTTACACACCCCCCTCATCCCTCCTCTCTCGTTTTTCCTCCCTCCTTCCTTTCTCCTTCCTCCCCTCTTCCACCGCATGGGCCGTCTGTCCCAGCACAAAGAGAACCCTATTCCCCTCAAATGAGATCTGCTGAAGGAAGGAGAGAAACTGCTCTTCTAAAGTCTGACAAACTAAGCCGTGTGTGTGTGTGCAGCGTGAACGTATGATAAACGCTAATGCTAAATTGCGCAGCCACTCCAGCATGGTGCGGTTCAGACGCCCTGATTGGCTTAGCTCTGCAGTTTGAGGTAATGTGTTAGCGTATTTTGCACCGTATGAAGAGTGATTAGTAGTGCGGCGGCTCTCTCTGGAGTGGATGCTCAGTGGACATGGCTTTGTGTTTGAGGAGGTCTAAGAGGAGGGTAGGTAACTTTAAGTACTAAGTTGTTTATTTATTTATTTATTAGGATTTTAACGTCATGTTTTACACTTTGGTTACATTCATGACAGGACAAGTAGTTACTCATTACACAAGATTCATCAGTTCAAGTTTAATGTCAAACACAGTCATGGACAATTTAGTATCTCCAATTCACCTCATTTGCACGTCTTTGGACTGTGTGGGAGGAAACCGGAGCTCCCGGAGGAAACCCACACTGACAAAAGGAGAACATGCAAACTTCATACAGAAAGGACCCGGACCGCCCCACCTGGGGATCGAACCCAGGACCTTTTTGCTGTGAGGCGACAGTGCTACCCACTTAGCCAAGTGCTTGAGTTACATTTACATTTTCAGCATTTAGCAGACGCCTTTTATCCAAAGCGACTTACAGTACAATTACAGTATACAGTCTGAGTGCTTGAGAGTTAAGGGCCTTGCTCAAGGGCCCAATAGCAGCAACCTGGCAGTGGTGGGGCTTGAACCAGTGACCTTCTGATTACTAGTCCAGTACCCTAACCACTAGGCTACGGAGTTCACTTTGCTCTGCAGAAATGTGAGTGACAAATTATAAGCCTTTAAAAAAATCAATGCTACATTTCAGCTCGTTCTGTTTAGTTTTTCTCTGAGCTCGCTACATTTTTTTGCCAATTATCAATCACACTAATTGGGGATTGGGAAAACATTTCAGCGGCGCACTGATTGGTTATTAAGAACTCAGTCATTCCTGTTCTTTATTAAACATAATTAAATCAATCATGTGTGAATCCTGTTGATTACAGTATCGTCTCTAGTATAAATGATCTTGAATAGTGCTTCAGACGTCAGCTTTTGATTACGGCAGGATATAACGAGGAGAGGAGCTAATTTCTTTGCTAATTTGCTCTACATGACGTTTAATAGATTTTCTCGAAAGGTGGGTATTGCACAAAAACATACACTGATCAGCCATAACATTAGAACCACCTCCTTGTTTCTACACTCACTGTCCATTTTATCAGCTTCACTTACCATATAGAAGCACTTTATAGTTCTACAATTACTGACTGTAGTCCATCTGTTTCTCTGCATGCTTTGTTAGCCCCCTTTTATGCTGTTCTTCAATGGTCAGGACTCTGCCAGCACCACTACAGAGCAGGTATTATTCAGGTGGTGGATCATTCTCAGCACTGCAGTGACACTGACATGGTGGTGGTGTGTTAGTGTGTGTTGTGCTGGTATGAGTGGATCAGACACAGCAATGCTGATAGAGTTTTTAAAGACCTCACTGTCACTGCTGGACTGAGAATAGTCCACCAACCAAAAATATCCAGCCAACAGCGCCCCGTGGGCAGCGTCCTGTGACCACTGATGAAGGTCTAGAAGATGACCGACTTAAACAGCAGCAATAGATGAGCGATCGTCTCTGACTTTACATCTACAAGGTGGACCAACTAGGTAGGAGTGTCTAATAGAGTGGACAGTGAGTGGACACTGTATTTAAAAACTCCAGCAGCAGTTTGCTGTGTCTGACCCACTCATACCAGCACAACACACACTAACACACCACCACCATGTCAGTGTCACTGCAGTGCTGAGAATGATCCACCACCTAAATAATACCTGCTCTGTGGTGGTCCTGTGGGGGTCCTGATCATTGAAGAACAGCATGAAAGGGGGCTAACAAAGCATGCAGAGAGACAGATGGACTACAGTCAGTAATTGTAAAACTACAAAGTGCTTCTATACTGTAAGTGTAGCTGATAAAATGGACAGTGAGTGTAGAAACAAGGAGGTGGTTTTAATGTTATGGCTGATCAGTGAAAGTCCCGGGGAACTTTAGAAGGTCTGGGTTCGATTCCTAGGTGGAGCGCTCCGGGTCCTTTCTGTGTGGAGTAGGCATGTTCTTTTTGTGTCTGTGTGGGTTTCCTCAGGGTGCTCCGGTTTCCTCCCACTGGTAAGTTGGAGATACAAAATTGTCCATGACTGTTTGACAATAAACTTGAACTGATGAATCTTGTGTAACCAGTAACTACCTGTCCTGTCATGAATGTAAACAAAGTGCGTAAAATAATTTGCCTCTTGGTGGGACCCAGTTAGTTCATCTGTAAGTATGGGTTGCCAGTGCTGTTCTGCTGGACCCACCACAACCTGAAAAAGAATAAAGCAAGTTGTGAACATGATAGAAGGAAGGATTTATAACACATATAGTGTGTAATATAGCAATTTATAATGTTTATAATGTGTAGATACACCAGTGGGATTTTCCCACGTAATTGTTTAGTATAGACGAGTGGTGCAGACTGGAATGCGAGTGCAGCTGCTGCGTAACTTCTACATTCAGTACACACAGCGCACACAGTGTGTGTGTTTGTGTGTGTGCACGGCAGATCATTGCCATTTGTCAGATTTCCCACTGGAGGTCTGAGTCTAACAGCTGGTTCCTGCTTTCAGGACTCTGTACTGAGATGTCTGTGACAGTCACACTTCCCTCTCACTTACATTTCCTCCACCAGGAGGATCCCAGGGATTCAGAACCAATCAGAGAGCAGGAGTTTCAGAATTAGGATACAAGTTTAACAACATTCGCTGTTATATTTGATTGATTTTACTGATTTAGACACACGTATTAACAAGTTTGTTAATTTATTTAATTACCTAAGTCTTTAGTAAACACTGATTTATCTGTCCAATTAAATTCTATATCGGCAGCATTATCACTAACATCCCTAAATCTTCTGAGGTTACCTAGTAAAAAATGGCTACTTAAATTCCCCATAGGTGTAAACGAGTAGATTTGACAGTAAGCAGTGTCCTGTGCAGAGTTGGTACCTTGTGTGGGATGTTTTGCTGCCTTGCGGTTTCTGGTTGGCTCTGGGCCCACTGTGACCCTGACTACGATGAATTGATTTGTAAAGGACATAAAAACTCACACATGTGCAGTTTGGCTGGGATCTGATGAGTGCAAAAGAACATATCATGTTTACATAATTGTCATATTCATTAAACTATTCAATGACCCCTCCTGCACTAAATATACTGTCACTGTCATCCTAGAAGAGACCACACATTACAAACTTAGTTGTCACTAGAGATATCTTTTTATTTATTTATTGAGCTCTTGAAGTCATTTTTCAGGTCAACTTTTCCTGGGTTTCCTTTTTAATGGCTCTCACTGTATTTAGGTGGAGTCCTAGAGCCTTAGAAGTGGCTTTGTCCCACAAACCCGAACCCTTAACCCTAACTTGGAATTTGGAATGCTCTTAACTCGTCACTAACATTCTGAATTACCTGAGGGATGGTTCTATGGTTTTGTGAAGAACTGTAGTAATAATAATAATTATAATAAGGGTGGCACGGTGGCTCAGTGGGTAGCACTGGGTCGCCCCACAGCAAGAAGGTCCTGGGTTAAATCCCAAGGCGGGGCGGTCCGGGTCCTTTCTGTGCAGAGTTTGCATGTTAAGATAAGACAAGATAGCCTTTTATTATCCCACAGGGAAAAATTAGTGTAGTGTAGTGTTACAGCAGCTTTCAAGAATATAAAAATAGAAATTTACACGTATGTACACATATATTAAAGAGTAAGAATATGTAAAAAATTACAAAAATTTAAACAATATTTATGAAGGAAGTTAACCAAATATTGAACAGTTATTAAAATGTATTGCACAAAGTGCAGCAGGTATAGTAGGTATTGCACATATTTTAAAAAGTAATTGCACAGAGAATATTAAAAACCATGTGAATTATTGTGATGGTGATTATCTACGTTTGGGGCGGTGCTGGTTGTATAGCCTGACAGCAGAAGGAAGAAAGTTGCTGCGGTATCTCTCCTTTGAGCAACGTGGGTGGAGAAGCCTGTCGCTAAAGGAGCTGCCCAGTGCAGCCACAGTTTCATGCAGAGGGTGATCAGTGTTTTGGACACACCGAGTCCAGGGTGCAGCCCAGGACAGAACTCGCCTTTCTAATCAGTTTGTCCAGTTTCTTCCTGTCTGCTGCTGTCATGCTGCTGCCCCAGCAGATAACACCATAGAAAATGGCTGATGCCACCAACGGATCATAAAAAGAGTTGAGAAGGGCCCCCTGTATTCCAAAAGAACGGAGCCTTCTCAACAAATAGAGTCGGCTTTGGCCCTTCTTGTACAAGGCCTGTGTATTATCCGACCAGTCCAGTTTATTGTTAAGGTGAATACCCAGGTACCTATAGGAGTTAACAATCTCGATATTCCGTCCCTGGATGCTCACCGGTTTCAGTGGATGTGGTTTAGACCTTCGAAAGTCCACCACCAGCTCTTTTGATCTGGTGTTGATCTCGAGGTAATTCTGTCCACACCAGTCTACAAAGTTCTTGGTGAGTTCCTTATACTCACTGTCGTCTCCATCCAGGATGTAGCCAACAACAGCCGAGTCATCGGAGAACTTCTGAAGAGCCAGTGATAGCTCAGTTGTTAAGGTACTGGACTAGTAAACAGAAGGTTGCCGGTTCAAGCCCCGCCACCACCTAGTTGCCACTGTTGGGTCCATGAGCAAGGCCCTTAACCCTGAAGTGAAGTGGAATGGGGCTGGGTGTAGAAGGTGGAGGTGAGAAGCATTGAACTGTGGTGGGTGAAGGTTGCAGTGAAGATGAACAAAGGAGTTGAGAGTTAGGTGTTAATAGCCCAGGGGGGGCAAGGGCCTGATCAAATCTGTTGAAGAATGTGTTAAGGTCGTTTGCCCACTGTAGGTCTCCTACTGACTGTCTGTTGGATTCCCGAGCTAACCGAGCTATGTTCTCCCCGTGTCTGCGTGGGTTTCCTCCGGAGCTCCGGTTTCCTCCCACAGTCCAAAAACATGCAGTCAGGTTAATTGGAGACACTGAATTGCCCTATAGGTGTATGTGTGTCTGCCCTGTGATGGACTGTTTAGTCATTTACAGAATTTTTTAAACAGAAACGGCAATCCCAGTCTCTACGTAGCCACGGGTAGTTTTCCCTGTCTCAGCGAGTGAAAAAGGAGAACTGACCACGAGCAGAATTCATGTGTGTCTTTTATCAGTTATCCCTTACTTGGTTCAGGGAAGAGCGGAATTTATTATGATATACGGAGATGTTTTTCACAATCTGCAATTGCCTCTAGTGGCCTTGATAGTTAAGCAATCACCACGTACCAAAAACAATGGTTGTGGAACATTGTGTGCGTTCAGCACGTACAGCTACTATCTTTTGTCACTCTCTGTCACGGTCAATCAGAGCCTAAAAGTAGAAGGTATTATTTCAATTTCCCAACAACTATAATTTTAATTTCTTAACAATTCACTATTATTTCAATTTCCTAACAGCGCCCCATCCAGGGTTTTACTGTGTGCCTTGCGCCCTTTGAAAAGCTGGGATAGGCTCCAGCACCCCCCCCCCCCCCTTCCCGTGACCCTAATTGGATAAACGGTTAAGAAAGTGAGAAAGTGAGTGCGTAATAATAATAATAATAATTGTTTATTTAGTACAATTTTAACGTCATGTTTTACACTTTGGTTACATTCATGACAGGAACGGTAGTTACTCATTACACAAGATTAATCAGTTCACAAGTTTATATCGAACACAGTCATGGACAATTTTTTATCTGTAATTCACCTCACTTGCACGTGTTTGTACTGTGGGAGGAAACCGGAGCTTCTGGTGGAAACCCACACAGACATGGGGAGAACATGCAAAGTATCTGGACTGCACCAGCTGGGAATAGAACACAAGACCTTCTTGCTGTGAGGTGACAGTGCTCCCCACCGAGCCACCCAATATTATTAATAATAATAACAATAATAATAATAACATTAATCAGGCAGCACGGTAGCTTGGTGGGTAGCACTGTCACCTCACACCAAGAAGGTCCTGGATTTGATTCGCAAGTGGGGCGGTTCGGGTCCTTTCTATATGAAGTTAGCATGTTCTCCCTGTGTCTTCTCCTCCTACAGTACGAAGTCATGCAGTCAGGCTAGTTGGGGCTACCAAAAATTGTTCTTAGGTATGTGTGTGTGTGTGTGTGTGTGTGTGTTTGCCCTGTGATGGACTGGCAACCTGTCAAGGGTGTTTCCTACCTTTCGCCCAGTGAACTCACAGAGACCCTGAATTAGATAAAGCGATTGAATAAAAGAATTATTATTATTATTGTTATTATTATTATTATTATTATTAATTATTGTTATTGTTATTATTATTATTAATTATTATTATTATTATTAATTATTATTGTTATTATTATTATTAATTATTGTTATTGTTATTATTATTATTATTATTATTGTTATTATTGTTATTATTGTTATTGTTATTATTATTATTTACATTTTCGGCATTTAGCAGACACTTTTTTTATCCAACTTACAGTACTGTGACAGAATATTATCTCAGCAATTGAGGGTTAAGGACCTTGCTCAAGGGCCCAACAGTGGCAAGCTGGCAGTGGTGAGGCTTGAACCAGCGACCTTTTGATTACTAGTCCAGTACCTTAACCGGTAGGCTACAACTGTCCCTATTATTATTATTATTATTATTATTATTAATATTATTGCTGTTGTTGCTCAGAAGACACAGTGGTAAATTATACTGCCCACTATTACCTGGTTCTAATTCCAAGCAGTGCTCTGTGCCTAATTCAAATAAAAAAAAAAAAACATATTTAAAGCATAGAGACTGTAACACAGTTCACCATAACTTTAGAACTGTCAGTAATAAAATAAAATCTAGTATATAATAACGTGTGTCAGTCTGAGAAGAGACTCAGCACTGGTAAATGTCAGGCACTTAGTAATGGCCGGGTATTAGATATTCAGTGGCGCATCAGTCAATCTCAACGCAGAGTCTTTAGCTCCTTCTTTTTAAAGTAGACTGATTTTAATAGGTCTGCTGCTTCTTTAGTGTTATACGCTTAAATTTATAGTCATATTAAAGTTAAAATTGTTGTAACATCCCAGGCTGCTCTAATAAACACCAGTTTAACAAGCTGACATAAAACATAGTAGCCTAAAGGCTGTATAACACCCCTACTAATCAAGTTTAGGTGTTTCAGCCGCACTAGTTGCTAACATATATAAAATCAGTTGTAAAATTAAGGAACGCCCTTTTTCTTTTCAGTATGTTTGTATGCCTGTGCATAAAGCAAAGTTTATTAAACATTCAGTTAACATGTATAGTCATTTTTACAATGGATATTGTCTCAAAGCAACTTTTAAGATTCCAGGACTTTATAAAACATGATTTAAATGTTTTTTTAATGTGGAGAAACTCTGTGGCCCATCAGAGCCCAAACCTCAACACCATTAAACACTTTCTTGGGATGAATTGGAATGGTGATTGCATTTCAGGCCCTTTAATTCAACATCAGTGCCTGACTACACAAATGCTCTTTGGACTAAAGGATCAGAAACTCAAACAGTCACTCAAATCTCGGCAGTATACGGTCTAAGCAATTGAGGGTAAAGGGTCTTGCTCAAGGGCCTAACAGTAGCAACCTGGTAGTGGAAGGGCTTGAACTGGTAACCTTCTGATTACTAGTTTACCTAGAATTGGAATGGTGATTGCATTTCAGGCCCTATAATTCAACATCAGTGTCTGACCACACAAATTCTCTTTTGACTAAAGGTGCAGAAACTAACAGTAACTCCAGAATCTCCTGAAAAGCCTTTACAAAAGAGTGGAGACTCTTCAAGACTGCAAAAGCATGGGGTTGGGACTTAATAGCGTGTCCAACAAGCTTATGATCAGGTGTCCACATACAGGCTATATAATGTCTGTTCGAAAACCTAGTGAGTTGACTTGCTGCCTAATACCTATCTGATCAGCTGCCTCAGTAGAGAGGATTATATTAAAACATTAAACTCATAAGGCAGATTATTTAGACGCAATACTAAGACACGATTACAGTGATTACGTCACCACAGTTTCTGCTTACTAACATCTCCCTCCATGTACTGAAAATGGTTAAATTGTAGCTGACGAGCCTGAATTTACAAATAAATGACGTGTGCACCTATATACAAACTAAAAATCAATAGGAATTTATTTACATTTGAAAATAACTCTGTTTGTTCCACATTCGTCCAGCATATTTGTCATTTTTGTAAGAAAAGTTGTGCCGCACTGAATGCTGGGATTGCCTTCACCGCTAAGGAAACATCGGACGCTCCCTCGTTATTCAGTCAGATTATCGCTTAGTAATAAGGCACCTCAGTAGGAGCATTTTAAGGTATCCAAGAATTTAGACATGAGCATAGACTGCGTAAACTGCGTCCTGAGAAATCACAGACCTATAGTGTATGTTGAGTTGCCAACAGTCTGTTAGGTGCACCTAGAAAAACAGTTTTAAGGTCTTTGAATCATGTACCTTTAAAGTTATGGGTTTTACTGAATCAAGATTTGATTTATTTTGAGGTTTTTAACCTCATTGTTAGTCATTTAGCTTTGACATACGCATTTTGCTTCCTCTACTGCTGTTGACCTTTACTCCTGACCAAGGAGAGAGTGACTAACACATGCCCCCTCAGACACGTTGCTATTCTAATTATGCATTTTTCTCTTTTCTTATAATTGCATGGTAAATTCGTCTTAAATCGGTGAATTCTCGCCACGCCCTGATCCCCGGACTCCTTCACTTCCTGTACAGGCGCCTTGGACTATTAACCAGTGCCCTTGCACAGCATTGAAAATCCCACCTCTTTTTTTCAGTCCAGACTTTTCCCACCCGGCAGACTTAATGGCCAATTCTGTCTGCTACAGGCACTGCCAATTATGCCCGTTGCGCTACTTGGGCGCCTGTCGACCGCTTCTTATCACCTGCATGAGGCAGGTTTATATGGGGATCCGTATTGCGCATGGATATTCACACACTGATCTCCATTATCCCTCGTGTCTGTGCAGCGCCATCAAACATCCAGCAGAGGTCATAATTGCAGCGTGGACCCACCCGTGGACGAGCCAGTCAATGTATGTAAAGACGGTCCTGCCTTCATTTTCCATTTTAGCGCTATTACCTAAGCACCTTGTAAAGCTTCAGCAAGCCTCATTGTAACAGCAATGAAATATTTATTAGTGTTTTTCTTGCCAGCAGCGGCGCCTTTTGTGTATTTTTATAAGAATGAATATATAAGTGGTTTTTTTTTTCATCTGCCAGGCTTAATTTCTGCACTCAGTTCAGCCCTCATTAGCCCAGTCTTATTTCTGCCCAAGCTATCAGTGCTGCTTGCACTATTTACTGCCATTGCTTTTTTTCTTTAAGTAAAGCAAGCTGACAGAATGGCAAACTATTAAACAAACAAACAAAAAAAAACAGATTCCACGCCTCAGTGAGTCTGGCGATATAAGACATGACTGTAAACGAGGGGTGAATAGGTGCGCTGTGCTAAATTCACAGTGTCGTTGAGGATAAAAGAGTGGGAGTGAGCATTTGTTGCTGAGCCAGGCAGTGAGTCAAACTAATCGCTGTCTCACCGCTACAGAAATGTGTACGCAGTGTAAAGCGCTGGTGGTAAGAGGAGGAGAAATGATGCTCTCTGTAAAGTCTGGGTTGAAATATGTCTGTCGTCATCCCAGCCCAAAGAAAAGCTGGAAAATTGGGTGATTTGGAGATCCATAAAAGCGGAGAAGACGGAGAAGATGGATTTGGGGTAAATCTTGCTGTGGTGACACAAAATGCCAGGCTGGGTGTGTGAAGCAGAGCATTTATTCAGAGTCGAGTCTGGCTTAACTCTTGTGTGGTGTTTGGGTCTGTGGGACATGTTTTCAATGTTTACCAAAAGAAAAATGGATTAAAAAAGATATTTATTATTATTTTAACCTGCAGACTCTTTGCCTTTGGCTCATTTTGTGTGAAGAACATATAAAATAACACATTTTTAATGAGTTCACACTGTACACCCCTCCCTCCTACACATTTATATTACACATGTGGTGTATAAAAGTGTGTCCCTTTACAGAGATGTTCACAAGTCACAAAATACGAGTCCGAGTCAAGTCACGAGTCTTCAGGCTAGAGTCCGAGTCAAGTCACGAGTCTTTAGGCTAGAGTCCGAGTCAAGTCACGAGTCTTTAGGCTGGAGTCCGAGTCAAGTCATGAGTCTTTAGGCTAGAGTCCGAGTCAAGTCATGAGTCTTTAGGCTAGAGTCCGAGGCAAGTCACGAGTCAATATAATCTACACAAAACATATATTGGAAATGTAGTGTAGAAATAAACAAATAATCTGTAAATTAAAATTAAAATCAACAACAGATTAGCGACTGTATTTTGCCGTTTTACTTCGTGTCTTTACTTTCCTACTCAGTGCAAATGAATGTAATTTCGGTAACAAGAAGGTACCAGTTAAAAGCTTCAACTGACGTTTTGTTTTCATTGCAAATTACGGCACAGCAGCCAAAATCCCAAACACAGCAAAAACAATCCATAATACTGCTTACCTTAGCTTATGTTGTTTCAGATGCTATTACATTTATAAGTGTGTCCCCCATTAGGAATATAATAGCTCATTAGAAAGCCAATCAACCGTTTTATTGACACATCATCTGTGTGACGCAAACTGAATAAATGCAAATACCAGCATTTCTTACTAAAAATTACAATCAGAAGGTCTGTTTGGTTCAGAAAGTAGTTCTTACAATCATTAGCATAAATTCTGTAGGCACGTTCCATTCACATTGTCTGTTATTGTGAAGTGCACTACGTAGGGTATTCCACCATTTTAGGTGGGGAGTGACGCTTCATCACTACGCGGAAGCTGTCTGGAACATTTACCCATTGTGTGCGTTGTGGGTTAAGACGGCCGGAGCGTTATTAGAGAGCAGAAAATGACACGATCAGAATGATGTTGCATCATATATATATACAGTATATATACAGTGTATCACAAAAGTGAGTACACCCCTCACATTTCTGCAAATATTTTATTATATCTTTTCATGGGACAACACTATAGAAATAAAACTTGGATATAACTTAGAGTAGTCAGTGTACAACTTGTATAGCAGTGTAGATTTACTGTCTTCTGAAAATAACTCAACACACAGCCATTAATGTCTAAATGGCTGGCAACATAAGTGAGTACACCCCACAGTGAACATGTCCAAATTGTGCCCAAAGTGTCAATATTTTGTGTGACCACCATTATTATCCAGCACTGCCTAAACCCTCCTGGGCATGGAATTCACCAGAGCTGCACAGGTTGCTACTGGAATCCTCTTCCACTCCTCCATGATGACATCACGGAGCTGGTGGATGTTAGACAACTTGAACTCCTCCACCTTCCACTTGAGGATGCGCCACAGGTGCTCAATTGGGTTTAGTCCATCACCTTTACCTTCAGCTTCCTCAGCAAGGCAGTTGTCATCTTGGAGGTTGTGTTTGGGGTCGTCATCCTGTTGGAAAACTGCCATGAGGCCCAGTTTTCGAAGGGAGGGGATCATGCTCTGTTTCAGAATGTCACAGTACATGTTGGAATTCATGTTTCCCTCAATGAACTGCAGCTCCCCAGTGCCAGCAACACTCATGCAGCCCAAGACCATGATGCTACCACCACCATGCTTGACTGTAGGCAAGATACAGTTGTCTTGGTACTTTTCACCAGGGCGCCGGCTCACATGCTGGACACCATCTGAGCCTAACAAGTTTATCTTGGTCTCGTCAGACCACAGGGCATTCCAGTAATCCATGTTCTTGGACTGCTTGTTTTCAGCAAACTGTTTGCGGGCTTTCTTGTGCGTCAGCTTCCTTCTGGGATGACGACCATGCAGACCGAGTTGATGCAGTGTGCGGCGTATGGTCTGAGCACTGACAGGCTGACCACCCACGTCTTCAACCTCTGCAGCCATGCTGGCAGCACTCATGTGTCTATTTTTTAAAGCCAACCTCTGGATATGACGCCGAACACGTGGACTCAACTTCTTTGGTCGACCCTGGCGAAGCCTATTCCGAGTGGAACCTGTCCTGGAAAACCGCTGTATGACCTTGGCCACCATGCTGTAGCTCAGTTTCAGGGTGTTAGCAATCTTCTTATAGCCCAGGCCATCTTTGTGGAGAGCAACAATTCTATTTCTCACATCCTCAGAGAGTTCTTTGCCATGAGGTGCCATGTTGAATATCCAGTGGCCAGTATGAGAGAATTGTACCCAAAACACCAAATTTAACAGCCCTGCTCCCCATTTACACCTGGGACCTTGACACATGACACCAGGGAGGGACAACGACACATTTGGGCACAATTTGGACATGTTCACTGTGGGGTGTACTCACTTATGTTGCCAGCTATTTAGACATTAATGGCTGTGTGTTGAGTTATTTTCAGAAGACAGTAAATCTACACTGCTAAACAAGCTGTACACTGACTACTCTAAGTTATATCCAAGTTTCATGTCTATAGTGTTGTCCCATGAAAAGATATAATGAAATATTTGCAGAAATGTGAGGGGTGTACTCACTTTTGTGATACACTGTATATATACAGTATATATATATAATTGTCACACGTAACTAATGTTGCTGACTTTTGTTGTCCACCAGTCACTTTTTGCAAGTCACGAGTCATTTGAAACGAGTCTGAGTCGAGTCTGAAGTCGCTGTGTGTGCGACTTACGTGCGACTTGGACTCGAGTCCCCATCTCTGCTGTGAGTGTGTGTGTCTCTGTGTGTGTGAGAGAGAGAGACAGACCCAGTGCCAGACAGAGAGAAACAGACAGAGACACACAGAAAGAGAGAGAAACAGAGAGACAGGCAGAGAGACAGAGAGGGAAACAGACAAACAAAAAGACAGACAGTTAGATAAAAACACACAGATAGGCAAAGACAGAGAGAGAAACAGACAGACAGAAAAAAACAGACAGGCAGAGACAGACAGGAAGGCAGGCAGTCAGAAAGAGAGACAGACATACTGATACAGACAGAGAGACAGACAGAGAGGGAAACAGACAGAGAGACAGACAGACACAGCATACATGCATCAAATGACTATGCAACACACACACAGTAAAGCTGACCCTCATGTGTTGTATAGGCGAGCATGTGTAGACTGATATAGATTCTGTATCTGTTCAGGCCGCTGTTTCTTATACTGATAAATGTTTTACATTTTTTAAGGTTGTTTCATTTCGATTTGTTTAAAGTAAATATGTTTTTCCAGATCTCTGTGAAGCTGGCCCCCCATGTGGTCAGAAATGGAATATAAATATTATTATTAGTTTGTGCTGCGTTTGTGCTGGTTTGTGCCGTAGGAATCATCGTTTGTGCTGGCACCGTTTTAGAGAAATTAAGCATTATATTTTATTACCTGTGACGTCACTCAGACCCCCCATCAAAGGCACCAAATCGCACATCTCATTCGTTTGTGCTAAAAAGAGATATTGTATCGAGGTATAGAACTGAAATCGTTGAATGCCGGATCATATCGAAGGTGGATGTTTCATCCTTCCAAGGAGGTTTAAGCTTGTCTGGTGGTTTATGGTGGCCCAACACTTCCAAAACATTTTTTATGTGTGACTTTTTCTCCTATTTCATTTGTCAACAGATTTATTTAGGTAAATATTTTATTTATTTATTTTCATTGTTACATTGTTGGTAACACTGTTTGTATATCTGTTTTCTATTGTTATTATTTTCTTTTTAATATATTTCATAAATGTGTAACTATGTAGCTTTGGCAATACGAATATCCACATTTTGTCATGCCAATAAAGCTACGTTTGAGTTTAATCACTGAGGCAGCACAGTGGTGCAACTGGTTAATTGGGTGTTTCACAGCAGCACGAGTCCTTAGAACCTGGGTTTCATCCAGACTTCTGGTCATTGTCTGTTCTTCTTGTGTCTTTTTGGGCTTTTGAGGTACATCTTCAGGTGAGGTCTACTGTGTATCCCAAAAAAACCTGTATGTGTGAGTAAGTGACAAGATCGGGTGTGTTTGAAAACCTAGTGAGCTCTCTACAAAGACACAGTTCACGTCATCCTACGCGCGCTCCCGAGAAGAAGGCTGTTCGAATTTTTAGATGCTTTAACATGCTGCCTAGTAAGGTACCTTAAATTTGGCCGGTATTTTGACTGAATAACAAGGGAGCGTCCGATGCTGCCTTAGCGATGAATGCAATCCCAGCATTCAGTGCGGCATGACTTTTCTCACAAACAAAAGTTATTTTAAAATGTAAATAAATAATTATTGTGCAACGTTTGTGCTGCAAAAAAAATATTTGTGCTGTTTTAAGTCTCAAGTTATAAAGCCATAAATATTAGTTCAGTGACGTCACCGCCCCCCCCCAATAACATCCAAATCACACCAAAACCATCTTATTCGTTTGTGCTGCTAAAAAAAGTTGATAATTAAAAGAGCACAAATGTTTCTTTTAGCAGCACAAACGTAGCACAAACGAATGGGATGGTTTTGGTGCGATTTGGCCTCTGATGGGGGGGCTGAGTGATGTCACAGGTAATAAAATACAGTGTAATGCTTAATTTCTCTAAAACGGTGCCAGCACAAACGATGATTCCTACGGCACAAACCAGCACAAACGCAGCACAAACGAATAATAATATTTATATTCCATTTCTGATCACATGGGGGGCCAGCTTCACAGAGATTTTTTCCAGCCATATTTTGATAGTGATTTTTACTATTTTATATTTTATCACAACAAATGGATGGCAGTTATTTATAAATATGATCCAACATAGGTAAATAGTAAATGTTAACCAAACTGCTGTCCTTATTGCTTTATTGTAAAGATCTTAAAGAAAACATCTGATATTTTGTATGTTAAATAAGTTATGGCTGTATTGATTTAAAAACACAATAATGCGGTGGGTCCACCAGACCCGCAAACATTGGCTGAGTAACAAAACTATGAACCACACAAGGGTTAAATGGAAAAAAATACAAAATAAAAAGAACTAGCACAGTATGTACAGTATGGATGAACCATGAATGGCTGCTTGTGTTCATGAACATATATGGCCATCAGTGTGCGCTGCTGTGTGTGTTTGTTTGTACAGAGAAATTTTTAGATCCACTAATCCGCTCACTTTGGGGAAAATCTCGTTCTAAAAATGTCCTGCTGTCTCTAGACAAGGATGACGGGGGGAGTCAACAGACTTGGTTTTGTGTTTGCTTGCACTTATGTTGCTAAAACTCTTGGTTAGAACTGGAGTAGCAGTGTATGTGTGTTTGTCTGTGCTAACATGGTTCTGATTTTAATTTGTTTTGCATTTACATTTGCAGAACTTAGCAGATGCTTCAAAGTGACTTACAATTGTGACAGTATACAATCTAAGCAATTGAGGGTTAAGGGCCCAACAGTGGCAACCTGGTAGTGGTGGGGCTTGAAACAGGAACCTTCTGATTACTTGTCTAGAACTGCTACAATTTATATTGTGCCAGTTTGCACTTATACACTGATCAGCCATAACATTAAAACCACCTCCTTGTTTCTACACTCATTGTCCATTTTATCAGCTCCACTTACCATATAGAAGCACTTTGTAGTTCTACAATTACTGACTGCTTTCACTCTGTTCTTCAATGGTCAGGGCCCCCACAGGACCACCACAGAGCAGGTATTATTTGGGTGGTGGGTCATTCTCAGCACTGCAGTGACACTGACATGATGGTGGTGTGTTAGTGTGTGTTGTGCTGGTATGAGTGGATCAGACACAGCAGCGCTGCTAGAGTTTTTAAATACCGTGTCCACTCACTGTCCACTCTATTAGACACTCCTACCTAGTTGGTTCACCTTGTAGATGTAAAGTCAGAGACAATCGCTCATCTATTGCTGCTGTTTGAGTTGGTCATCTTCTAGATTCTAATTATTGATTTTTTATTTGTATAAACGTGTTATTTATTTGCAAATCCGGGCTCGTCAGTGACAGTTTAACCGATGTTAGTTGACATGCTAGCGGTTGTGCCTCCTCAGCCCGTTGGTTTGAATGGCATGAGGCTAACTGTGTTAGCTGTCGATGACTTATTAGAATCCTCTCTACCTAGGCAGCTGCCTATGTAGGCAGTAGACAGCAAGGTAGGAGGTAGCTCACTAGGTTTTCGAACAGACCCATAGAGTAGGTAAATGTGATACAGTTAGAAGATTGTCATCTTTTCCGGGGTGTGTTCCCTCCAAGCACCAAGAGTAGTTAAAATTTCCACTATATAGTTATATATGGGTGAGTGCTGCCCGGTGTTGAATTTGCAACCGTGTATGTGTGTGTGTTTGTGTGTTTAGTAGCAAATAAGAAGCTTTGGGACTTCTCTTAATCGTTTCTCCACCCCTATGCATTCTCACCAGCTGCACACACACTCACACAGACAGACATACAGAATCTCAGCTCAGCTTTTTTTGTTAATGTACTCCAGCCATTAGTGGTGAGGAGGGTCCATTAAGCCGACTACAGAGCTGTAGAGCAGATTCCCCGCTGCCCAGTAAACAGCAGCACAAGAGCACAACTCACGTCAGCATTGCTGTTCACTTTCATTTGGATGCTTACGCTAGATCGTCCAGCATCCATCATTTGCTCGGAGGCGCTCTGAATCCTCTCGTCTGCAGGCATGCTGGTGAGTAAAGCGGGACATTAGCATTGGCAGCGGCTCGTGCTGGGATGGTGCGGCTCCGCGGGTAGCCTGTTAAGCTTAAGTGTTTTGGCTCATTTTTGCTGTGTTTGAGACTTGAGTGTTAGGGGAAAACAGGACGTGAGGCTGAGCAGGAGCTGCACTTTTCTTTACATTGTTTGTTTTTGCACTTTTGTAACCTGTTGCAGTGAAACTTTTTATAGCAAGTTATAGACAGATAGAGAGCTGTTGTGGCCTGGAGGGCTATAAACGTTTTAATCAATGTTTTAATCCCTTGTGTACCTGTTTATGTATTAGTGGCACAGTGTTGTTGCTTCCACCTCTCAGCTTTAAGGTCCTGGGTTAAATCAATTTGTAAGTTTTGGGTTCTTAAGTTTTCGTTCCAAATTCGTGCCACTTTCTGCACTGTTGTGCTTTTTTGGGAATTGTATTTCCACTCATAGTTTCTGAAAATAAGGATTAAAATACACATTACTGAATTAGTGACCTCTTTTTACCTTGTACCTTCAGGGCTACAGTTGACGCTAAACTTAACACCATTTATTAGGGCGGCACGGTGGCTAAGTGTGTAGCACTGTCGCCTCACAGCAGGAAGGTCCTGGGTACGATCCCCAGGTGGGGCGGTCCGGGTCCTTTCTGTGTGGTGTTTGCATGTTCTCCCCGTGCCTGCGTGGGTTTACTCCGGGTGCTCCGGTTTCCTCCCACAGTCCAAAGACATGCAAGTGAGGTGAATTGGAGACACAAAATTGTCCATGACTGTGTTCGATATAACCTTGAGAAGTGATGAACCTTAACTACCGTGTGTCTGTCATGAATGTAACCAAAGAGTGTAAAACATGACGTTAAAATCCTAATAAATAAAAATAAATAACACCATTTATTAAAAACTTCCACCTCCTAAAAAAAGTCAAGGTAGATTTGCTGAGGGTTTGGGGAAGATGTAGCACTTATAGATTTGTATTTATTTATTTATTTGTATTTATTATTTATTTATTTATTTGGGGGTGACACAGTGGCTCAATGGGTGGCACTGTCACCTTACAGTGTGATCCCCAGGTGGGTCCTTTCTGTGTAGAGTTTGCATGTTCTCCCTGTGTCTGCATGGGTTTCTTCTCACAGTACAAAGACGTGAAAGTGAGGTGAATTGGAGATACAAAATTGTCTGTGACTGTGTTTGACATTAAACTTGTGAACTGATGAATCTTGTGTAATGAGTAACTACCGTTCCTGTCATGAATGTAACCAAAGTGTAAAACATGATGTTAAAATCCTAATAAATAAATACATAAATTGTATTTAATTGATCTTTATACTTTAGATAATGGATGTCATAATGTCCATGTCTTTTTACAATTTATCTGTAATGTGACACAAAACACCAGCCATGCGTTTAGGCTCTAAACCTGTTCTTATTTTGATCTTTGTGTTGCTCTGGCTTGTCATATACGTTTTGTATTGTACTATAGAAAGAAAAAATCTAACCACTTGTGTGCTGGATGTAAGATTTTTCTATTTTTAAAATTCATGCCATATTTTGCACTTTTGTGAACAAATGAGCAAGTGATTTCTTGTGATTTATTGGATTTGTGCTTTTTAGGGTTGTATTTCCACCTTGTACTCATAGTTTCTGAAAAAGAGGATTAAAATCCACAATCATTACTGAATTAGTGACCTTTTTTACCTTGTAACTTCAGGGCTACAGTTGACGTCATTAACGCCATTCATTAAAAACTTGATACCTCCTAAATAATGTCAAGGTAGATTTGCTGCCATAAATTCCCCCCAGTGAGTGAAATATTGAGCCTTGAGATGAATTTGCCATCTGTTTTAGTTTGGTCAAACAGAAAAAAATGTACTAGCGTTGACATGACATGGGTCTTCTGTATGTTGTTTTCTTACCTTTCAATTCCCAAAAATGCAGATTTGTCTCAGTCACACTTTGATGACGTATTGCTGCACCGCTCAAGCCGAGCCCTGAACAAAATATATAAATTAAAAAAAACAAATTTATGGGCAACACCGAGTTTAATGGTACAATATCTCGAGTAAGGGTGTCGAGTTTCAAAGATTTCGAGTTTAGGGGACGTCGAGTTACAAGGTACCACAGTAGTCTAAACTCTACATGGAATAGATCGTTCCTGACTGACACACCAACATCTAATACGACGGTCAGACTCCCATCACCATAAAACATTATCCCAATTAATGAATGCTCAAAGTACAGCGGGGAAAGGCAAAGACCAAAGCATTTCCCCAAACCATTACAAGAAACCCTCATTCACAATAATACGTTAACAATTCCTCAAGTTTCTCAATAATACAAGACTGAAAGCGTACATATAATACAAGACCACTAAAACAAGCACAAAACACTGATTTCTGCCGTGAATATCACTAACTGCTGATTACTTGGTTACCTTTCACTTCCCAAAAACATGCATAAGAGTTATTGGCTGCTCTCAATTACTTACATTTATGCTTAAGGGTCTTGCTCAAGGGTCCAACAGTAGCAACCTGGCAGTGGTGGGATTTGAATCAGCAACCTTCTGCTTGCTTTGTCCTGAAATTTCCCCAATCTTATTGTGTATTGTTAAGTGTTTTCTGTAGATACTCTGGTTTTCTTTCACCTCCCAAAAACATGCAGTCTTTTGGCCGCCCTATTGATTGTTTCTTAGTGTTCGATGCTGAGCCGAGCATGTTTTCTTCCCTTACACAGGGTTTTCGGGTGGTGCAGGATCCAGTGCAATCCCTGGCAGTGAGAGCAAATAAATAAACAAAGTAATAAAGGATTGTTGATTGCTGTATACAAGGGCGCAGTAGAAAAAAAATGTAAGTCATTAGTCTTTGAGGTCATAGCCTCAGTTTTTCCTCTGGTGCATCACGGCTCTGCTTTGTTGGATGAGTTTTTCGAGGACCTATATAATGCTGACGTACCTGAGTTACACATAAAGATGTCCGTGCAGTCGATAAATAGGTACTTTAACAGATAGACAGTTTTCTTATTGATCCCAGCTTGACTGAATGCAGATTTACTTTAGTTCATGAACAGAGTGGCCTGCAGTCGTGTTTATCAGACTTCTAGATGGGTGTGTGTGCCTGCATAATTGGCATTATTATCCCGGCGACCACCCTCTCAAGGGTCCTGCGTTCCGGACACACCCCACGGTGGAGAGCACGGCATACGGAAGCGCAAATGTAAACAGTTTCTTTCCCAGGAAGCAAATTCCAGTTTAAATGCCAAAAAGCACCCATAAACATTATTTTGGGAGCAGGGCATTCTGGGAAATGTCTGTAAGCAGGGGGTCTCGGAGCATAAACAGATGCCGTTCGGGCTGGGTTGCGTTTAGCTTTATCTCGGCGGGGTTTCTGCAGCTCACTGCTGGAGACGGTTCTTCTTCACTTCTTTTGTATAAGTCGTCCGCGGGATACTCGCTTAATGAACAAAATTCTCATGTTCTGTGTTCACACAGCATGTGCTGTGTTCATGCCCATCCATCGTTAGTTCCAAACCCCTGATAAATGAGTGCAAATATACAAAATAGCTGAAAGAAAAATAGGATTTTCTTTATATATAAAATATTTCTAACTTGATCACATTAAAGTCTTTTTTTATTTTAAATAAACAGAAGCAATGTGCTGTTACAGGAGCACATGGACATACACATGTAAAGGAGATTTCAGTGCAACTAATGATTACTTGGTTTGATTTAAGACTATTCCGGATACCAAGGCATTGTGGAATAGCATGTGATAAAAAAATCTGACCAGTTGGCTGTACAAAAAATAATTAATCTCAAACTTCCACCAATGGACACCAAACCCCTCATTTACAACGAGACACACCCCAGCATCAGGAACAAATCAAAAATATGATATGGAAAAGAAGTACAGTGGTACCTTGAAATTCAGTGTCAGTTGGTTCTGGGACTGGTCTTGAATTTTAAGGTTTTTTGTCTCATAAGGAGGTTTGGGAAACCTGTTAATGTGTTCGTTGGTCCTGTGGAACTGCATATATTTTAGTCTAATGTAAAATAATGAGGTTGTTTTTAACACTTATACACTGTTTGTTTATTAGGATTTTAACATCATGTTTTACACTTTGGTTACATTCATGACAGGAACGGTAGTTACTCATTACACAAGATTCATCAGTTCACAAGGTTATATCAAACACAGTCATGGACAATTTAGTATCTCCACTTTACCTCACTTGCATGTCTTTGGACTGTGGGAGGAAACCGGAGCTCCCGGAGGAAACCCACATGGACACATGGAGAACATACAACCTTCACAAACTCCTGGACCACCCCACCTGGGGATTGAACCCAGGACGTTCTTGCTGTGAGGCGACAGTGCTACCCACCGAGCCACCCCACTAAAGCACAGATAATTACACAAATATAATATAAAAACACTGAAATACAATAAAAAAACAGTTAAAAATAAAAGCTGCACTTTACCTTTAATTCCTTAGTTTCCTTTTGCTTCTTAATCCTGGAGATGCTTGACTCTTGGAATACCGTATTCCGTTTAGTAAAGGTGCATTTCCATGAGACATGCACCGCCACAAACCCTAACGTGACTTATTGTACCAAAACAATGAGCGAGGAATTTTATTAGTGGAGAGAGTTGTTATTTTAGTACATTAAGCAACGTTAAGCTTTTTATTTATTTTTTTTAAACGATAAGCGTTTTTTACTCTGATTCTGATTCTCAGTTTTTCAGCACCCTGAGCTGTAACACAAGTTTAAAAGCGAAACAGTGAGAAAAATCCAGATAAACACAGATACATGTGGAGCTTTCAGGGTGAATCTGACGGTTATTCCACACAAATACAGATTCATCTCATAGTCACACTTTGATGACGTTTCACCACACTGCTCAAGCCGAGCGCTGAACTAAGTGGCTGTTCACTGTTAGTTTGAAATGAAATAAATTAATTAAGGGCTAAACACTTCGAGGCTAAGCACAGCCTCAATATTCAGGGTGTGCCAGTGGCGGGTTAATGTATAAGAGGGCTGCACCACCTGAGTGCTGTGTAAAACAGGGTTTTTCAAACTGTTTTTTTTTTCAAGCGACCCACATTTTGTCCATGATTTTTACCGCAACTCAGGCAACACAAACAAAATATACTTAATTAATAAAAATGGTGGCAATCTGGTCCCACTGTGGTTTACAAGTTGTAACGTAAAGCCTCCACAGGGGTGTATTCAATTATTATTATTTATCCCTGACATTTTTTTAAACCAGATCCACTGCTGTATTTTTTACCAGGGTCTTTCAAACCCTGGGTCACCCAGGTTTGAAAGACCCTGGTATAAAATACAGCAGTGGATCTGGTTTAAAAACATGTCTGATTCAATCCAGTGACAATCCAGCATTCAGTATCAGAATAGTTGTTGCAATTATTATTATTTTTGAGGCCATTCAGCAGAGAAACTCTATTCATCCTCTCACATCTGCAGTCAGATAGAATTGAGAATCCATGCGTGGCAAACTGTGCAGAGCAGCGGCGACGTTTTTAAGACTCTCGCAGCCCTATTTTCTTAAATTGTGTTGCTTTTTCTTCCCCGGCAGGGAACAAGAGATCCTCTTTTTCTGACGGGGGTGAGTCTGTCACCGGATTGGCCCATCTACGAGGACAGCCTCATCAAGCTCAGCGTCTATGATGTGAAGGACAAGCACCACCAGACAGTAAGTGAAAACCAGACGGCAAACTGGATCTGCTTCAGAAAACGTTATCAAATTACACTGCTTTTCTTATTTTAATTCATGACAAGCTTGTTTTAATCCCTGAATACACTTCAGACTGATTTGAGCTGACTGATTGCAGTCTGGGTGCCTGTGGGTCCATTAAATGCCTTAATTAGTTCATAGTAGTGCTTTACTAATTGTTAATTCAATTATATAAGTACATGAAGGTCTAAACACATTGGGATCAAGCAATTTTGGCAATAAAACTCTATACTAGTGATTTTTTATTTTTTATTTTTACCATTAATTGCCTGAACAGTTTGTATAATGCATAAAAAACAGGTTTATAGTGAGATGCTTTAGAGAGCCCTCCAGATTATTTAGAGGCCTTCAAAGTAAACTACATTATATTTAAAAAGTAATTAAACATAATTAAACATCTAGAATTAAATGAGTACATTCACTCACTTTCTTAACTGCCTATCCCAGCTTTTCAATGGGCGCAAGGCACACAGTAACACCCTGGATGGGGTGCCAGACCATCGCAGGGCAGACACATATACACACACACACACTGCAGATTTCAGTGCATCCATGGCCACATACGTACATACACTGATGAGGCATAACATTATGACCACCTTCCTAATATTGTGTTGGTGTCCCTTTTGCTGCCCCATACACAACAAACTGTGTATTCTGACACCTTTTTTTCAGAACCAGCATAAACTTCTTCAGCAATTTGAGCTACAGTAGCTCATCTGTTGGCTCTACAGTTGTGAAAACAGCTGCTGTTGTACAAAAAAGAAAGAACATAAAGATAAATTAAGATTATATGAATGTATATGTACACCGACAAGGCATAACATTATGACCACTGACGAGTGAAATGAATAACACCGATTACGGAAACTGTGTTCCCTGATGGCTGTGGCCTCTTTCAGCAGGATGATGCACCCTGCCACAGAGCAAAAATGCTTCAGGAACGGTTTAAGGAGCACAACAACGAGTTTGAGGTGTTGACTCGGCCTCCAAATTCCCCAGATCTCAATCCAATCGAGCATCTGTGGGATGTGCTGGACAAACAAGTCAGATCCATGGAGGCTCCACCTCACAACTTACAGGAGTTAAAGGATCTGCTGATAACATCTTGGTGCCAGATACCACAGCATACCTTCAGGGGTCTAGTGGAGTCCATGCTTCGATGGGTCAGGGCTGTTTTGGCATTCAAAGAGGGGCCAACACAATATTAGAAAGGTGGTCATAATGTTATGCCTGATCGGTGTATACTGTATGTATACTGCAACTAGATTACACACATCAAAGCCAGAGCTGGAAAATAAAACCAAACTTTAGCACTTGCCATGATATGTATATGATATGTCATTTCTAATTTCTCAGTTGCTACTGATGAGAGCTAAAAATAAAACTCTAATGTATATAAAATTTGTATATGCGCTAATTACATCTTCTAAAAAAAACTCTTCAGCTATGATAAGTGAAAGGGGAAGGGAAATATGTGTACAATCACATGATTCTTTTCCATCGTTTACCATGGAAAACCATGACAGAAAGGAAATAACTAAATACTTTGCATGCTAATGCTAACCATAACAATCTGGAAGTGAAGAACAGCGCAGTGCTAATGCTACCAGGAAAATAAATTAAGATATTAAGATCCTGACAGCCAATTAGAACAAGGAATTGGAAATCTACCTTGAGCGGAGCAAGGAACGGCTGAACTCTAGCAAACAGCTGCTCAACTAGACTAAAGAACAGAAGGCAGTAAGTAGTAAAGTAATCCTGGAGAAACGTTACTGGGCTGAATGTGGGCTTGCTCAGCTGTTTTGATCCCCTGTGTATACTGGCGGAGAGTGAAAAGCTCTGTCCTTCATTATCTAAAGCAGGAAGGATGACCGCTAGCTTGTGTCTTGATAAATGACTTTGCATATTTATTTATTTATTTATTTATTTACTTATAAATGTACAGTATATGTCCCTACTCCTGGGATCGCTACTTTGTTGAGTACCTATGAGTCTGAGAGCAATACCATCTGGCAAAGGCAGAGAAGGTTCCACACAAAGACCGATCACAACCCACTCATGGGGAACTGGAACTGTGGGTTGCAGCGTAGCTCTTTAAAAAATCCGGTGTGAGTTTTGGTGTTAGGCACTGGACACTTCCAGCATGACCCTTCCAATCATAATCCACCTATGAGGAACTAATTGGTTAGGCACTGGACACTTCCAGCATGACCCAAAGACCGATCACAACCCACTCATGGGGAACTGGTTGCAGAGCAGTTCTTATAAACGTCTGGTGTAAGTTTTTCACGTCACGGCTCATGACTGGTCAACCTAGCACAATGTCGAGTCGACTGCAGAGCTGACAAGAGATTGGGATGCTCAGTCAATTTATTTGATCCCACAGGGCACGAATGAGTAGTCCAAGGAACAGTTCCATATTGGTTCAGACGTCAGATAGAATAAAAAAGGTTTGCTGTACCCACTGTGAGTTCATCAAAGGCTCATCAAAGTTGAAGGGAAAAGAAGCAGTAAAGCACAGGACAGATAATATGTAGCGTCCAGAAATGCACAAGTTTAACATCAGACTTTGTGTCAGAATAGACCAATAGAATGTTTGGGGTCTCAATTCACTTGGCAAGGTCTCATGAACATCAGCATTCATGGGTTGTCTGAAACTAAGTGGTCAAGCACTGGACATTTTCAGCATGACTGCCAAGTGTTTGTGGTTCCTCAAGTCTCTCTAGCTCTTCAAATCTGCTGACAATCTCCATTTGAAGAAGAAGAACACCTTTATTTGTCATATATGTATACAGTGTACAGTACATATCCAAGCTTGTTTTGAAGCTGAAGTCAGAGCGCAGGGTCAGTTATGGTATGGCTACCTGGAGCAGACAGGCTTGGGAGCCTTGCTCAAGGGTCCAACAGTGGCTGCATACCAGTCTGGATTTGAACCGACAATCTTCTAACTGATAGCCCAAGGTTCTACCCAATAGGCTACCACTGTACTGCTTCTTGAACTGCTTCTTTGCGGCATTTAGTGGGCACTTTTATGCAAATGCTACTTACAATTATCATTGAAGGTTGAGAGCCTTGCCCAGGGGCCCAACAGTGGCAACTTGACGTTGGTGGGGCTTGAACAGGCAACCGTCTGGTTACTAGTCAAGTACCCTAACCACATAGCAGTGGCTTCCTAATTTGTTTTCTTTTGAATCTGAACTGAATCACAAGAAAAAGTGAAAGCTGACCCATCTGTGCAGCCAACCATCACAAAGTGACAATGACATTGTGACGGGACATATATACAGTGTATCACAAAAGTGAGTACACCCCTCACATTTCTGCAGATATTTAAGTATATCTTTTCATGGGACAACACTGACAAAATGACACTTTGACACAATGAAAAGTAGTCTGTGTGCAGCTTGTATAACAGTGTAAATTTATTCTTTCCTCAAAATAACTCAATATACAGCCATTAATGTCTAAACCACCGGCAACAAAAGTGAGTACACCCCTAAGAGACTACACCCCTAAATGTCCAAATTGAGCACTGCTTGTCATTTTCCCTCCAAAATGTCATGTGATTTGTTAGTGTTACTAGGTCTCAGGTGTGCATAGGGAGCAGGTGTGTTCAATTTAGTAGTACAGCTCTCACACTCTCTCATACTGGTCACTGAAAGTTAAAACATGGCACCTCATGGCAAAGAACTCTCTGAGGATCTTAAAAGACGAATTGTTGCGCTACATGAAGATGGCCAAGGCTACAAGAAGATTGCCAACACCCTGAAACTGAGCTGCAGCACAGTGGCCAAGATCATCCAGCGTTTTAAAAGAGCAGGGTCCACTCAGAACAGACCTCGCGTTGGTCGTCCAAAGAAGCTGAGTGCACGTGCTCAGCGTCACATCCAACTGCTGTCTTTGAAAGATAGGCGCAGGAGTGCTGTCAGCATTGCTGCAGAGATTGAAAAGGTGGGGGGTCAGCCTGTCAGTGCTCAGACCATACGCCGCACACTACATCAAATTGGTCTGCATGGCTGTCACCCCAGAAGGAAGCCTCTTCTGAAGTCTCTACACAAGAAAGCCTGCAAACAGTTTGCTGAAGACATGTCAACAAAGGACATGGATTACTGGAACCATGTCCTATGGTCTGATGAGACCAAGATTAATTTGTTTGGTTCAGATGGTCTCAAGCATGTGTGGCGGCAATCAGGTGAGGAGTACAAAGATAAGTGTGTCATACCTACAGTCAAGCATGGTGGTGGGAATGCCATGGTCTGGGGCTGCATGAGTGCAGCAGGTGTTGGGGAGTTACATTTCATTGAGGGACACATGAACTCCAATATGTACTGTGAAATACTGAAGCAGAGCATGATCCCCTCCCTCCGGAAACTGGGTCGCAGGGCAGTGTTCCAGCATGATAATGACCCCAAACACACCTCTAAGACGACCACTGCTTTATTGAAGAGGCTGAGGGTAAAGGTGATGGACTGGCCAAGCATGTCTCCAGACCTAAACCCAATAGAACATCTTTGGGGCATCCTCAAGCGGAAGGTGGAGGAGCGCAAAGTCTCGAATATCCCCCAGCTCCGTGATGTCGTCATGGAGGAGTGGAAAAGCATTCCAGTGGCAACCTGTGAAGCTCTGGTAAACTCCATGCCCAGGAGAGTTAAGGCAGTTCTGGGAAATAATGGTGGCCACACAAAATATTGACACTTCAGGAACTTTTACTAAGGGGTGTACTCACTTTTGTTGCCGGTGGTTTAGACATTAATGGCTGTATATTGAGTTATTTTGAGGGAAGAATAAATTGACACTGTTATATAAGCTGCACACAGACTACTTTTCATTGTGTCAAAGTGTCATTTTGTCAGTGTTGTCCCATGAAAAGATATACTTAAATATCTGCAGAAATGTGAGGGGTGTACTCACTTTTGTGATACACTGTATATATGTATCTCCACTGCAGAGTGTAAGGGTTTGCAGTCAACTGGAATTTTTTTCTTCAGAAGCGTCTGTTTTATTAATGTGTTAATAGATCATAACTACACATTAATAATTAATGGCCTCGTCAGTAGCTGATGTGTTACGGCTAATGGTGCTAATGGGATGCATTAGAAAAGAGGTGTAGCTTCTTATATGATGAATGAGCAACATTTAACACATTCACTTTGTTAAATCTGTTCATCAGGGCTCAAACTTCAGCAGCAGTTGATTTATCACTTCGGTACGTGACTTTACTTTAGTGCCACTATAAAGGTGTGTGTATTATGTAGTCTATATTTGTGGTATGTAGTGCTTGACCTGCTAGAGTTATAACATCAAATTATCAATATTTTCATGAGCACTAATGCCCATTTTTAATGATTTTACTGTTATTACATGTTTCTATGAAATAAAAATGCAGTAAAACATCATGAACAGAATTTTCCAAAATTATATAGACCAGGTATAATCCAGGTACACAAATCTACAAAGTTGAATCAGTTCATCTGGACACAAGTTTGTTATAGAGATACAGTATGTTTCATCACTCATCCAAGTGACTTCTTCAGTCGGAGCTGGTGTTGAATAACCCAACCTTATAGACGTTGTGCATAACGACTGATCACGGCCCATTGTATAATATGATTGGAGTATAGCTCCTATCACTGCGTTGTAAGACGGTGAGAGATGTACTAACTAAACAGCCACTGGTGAAACGGATGAAGATGACATTTCTACATGACATACATTTCTCTCACAGAGCAGGTATTATTTGGGTGGTGGATCATTCTCAGCACTGCAGTGACACTGACATGGTGGTGGTGTGTTAGTGTGTGTTGTGCTGGTATGAGTGGATCAGACACAGCAGCGCTGCTGGAGTTTTTAAATACCGTGTCCACTCACTGTCCACTCTATTAGACACTCCTACCTAGTTGGTCCACCTTGTAGATGTAAAGTCGACGATCGCTCATCTATTGCTGCTGTTTGAGTTGGTCGTCATCTAGACGTTCATCAGTGGTCACAGGACGCTGCCCACGGGGCGCTGTTGGCTGGATATATTTTTGGTTGGTGGACTATTCTCAGTCAAGCAGTGACAGTGAGGTGTTTAAAAGCTCCAGCAGCATTGCTGTGTCGTATCCACTCGTACCAGCACAACACACACTAACACACCACCACTATGTCAGTGTCACTGCAATGAATCCAAATGACCAGCCTTTATCTTGAGATCAGGAGTGACCACAAGTAAATCTGCCAGTGTGAATGTATGGATATGTTGGTTAGTAACAAAATGGATACCAGCCACAAATCGATAATGGTTTTGTGTCTAATTGAAGTAAACTCATTTTGTTAAACCAGGAAACTCTTAAGAGCAGTAAATGCTTACCTCAGTGTTAATGCCTGTGGGGTTGGATGTGATTCTTGACCATATATTATATGTTGCGTCAGCAGTGTCACAATATATAAGCATGTTCACAGATGAAGGGTTCTACATAATGTTGTTATCTTCTTTTAATTAACACGAGGACCACTCGGTGTGGAGTTGAGATAAACAGTGGAGGTCTGAGGTACCAACTTAATTATGTACCTGATCCTACGGTCATCAGTCTAAACAAATACATTACCGTCTTCATCGCAGTGGTTCCATACCTGAGGTTGATTCAATTTTATGCATGACTAAACACGTCCGTCTAGCCTCACGTGTGATTCTCGAATCGGCTGCTTTTTCTGGTTGGGTCTTTAATTACACCTACTCTTGTGGGACCTGAAGTGACTTTATGGCTGTTAAGTTCAGTACAGGATTTGTCAGAGATGCAGTCCTTAATTAGAATAACAGTGTTAATAGGTGGATGTTCTGCTCCATTCAGACCCAACAGCCCAGTGTGAGTGATGTGTGAACGAGCGCCCGGCTCCGTTTGCGTAATGGATCGCTCCTACTAGAGCGCTCCTCATGCTGTGACCCGGTTTAGCCTTTTCACTGCATATCTAATGAACACTCATTTGTTATTAATGCCTCATTTCAGAGATTGGCTGTGCAGATAGCCTTCGCAACCCTTATAACATGCATTTGGCAAACAGAATTATTATGACTGTGTAGGTTTTTCTCATTACTTTACCGATCTACCTTAATAGATCGATCCAACCAAAGAAAATTAAAGCACCAGTAGCATTATAAAGCAATGAAGGTACACACTAGGTACACATTTTTAACCTTTTCGGCATTCAGCAGATAATTTTATCCAAAGCTTCTTACAATTACACAGATTAGGCATAACATTATGACCACCTTCCTAATATTGTGTTGGTCCCCCTTTTGCTGCCACATATACAACAAACTGTGATGCACTGTGTATTCTGACACCTTTCTATCAGAACCAGCATTAACTTCTTCAGCAATTTGAGCTGAAGCTCGTCTGTTGGATCGGACCACACGGGCCAGCCTTCGCTCCCCACGTACATCAATGAGCCTTGGCTGCCCATGACCCTGTCGCAGGTTTACCACTGTTCCTTCCTTGGACCACTTTTGATAGATACTGACCACTGCAGACTGGGAACACCCCACAAGAGCTGCAGTTTTGAAGATGCTCTGACAGCCATCACAATTTGGCCCTTGTTAAACTCGCGCAAATCCGTACGCTCGCCCATTTTTCTGCTTCTAACATCAACTTTGAGGATAAAATGTTCACTTGGTGTCTAATATATCCCCCCCACTAACAGGGGCCGTGATGAAGAGATAATCAGTGTATTCACTTCACCTGTCAGCGGTCATAATGTTATGCCTGGTCGGTGTATCACTGAATGCAATTTTGATCAACTGAGGTTCGAGGAGGAGCCCAACAGTGGCAACTTGACAGGGATGGGGCTTGAACCAGCAATTTTTGGATTACTAGTCAAGTACCTCAACCACTGAGCAACCATGGCCCTAAACATTTACATTTATACCATTTAGCAGAAGACTTACAATTGTGACTATATACAATTTAAGCAATTGAGGATTAAGGGCCTTGATTAGGGGCCCAACAATGACAACCTGGTAGCAACCTTCTGATCCAGTACATTTACATTTTCAGCATTTAGCAGACGCTTTTATCCAAAGCGACTTACACAATGAGCTGAACACAATGAGCAATTGAGGGTTAAGGGCCCTGCTCAGGGACCCAACAGTGGCAACTTGGTGGTGGCGGGGCTTGAACCGGCAACCTTCTGTTTACTAGTCCAGTACCTTAACCACTGAGCTATCACTGCCCTATACTGCCCTATATCTAGCTATACTGACCTAGAAGAGCTGTACATTATTACACACAGCCCTCGGCACACTGGCAGTCGCGGACCGCTTCTTTTCACCTGCCAAAGACGACAGTATAGCGTGCAGAGGGTAATGCACTACTATCTGTGAATCAATCATCTCTCATGCAGGTAGCTTGACCATCGAGCCAAGGTCACAATTGCACCAGCAGTGAGGAGGCTGTTTGATCATCCCTCCCTTAGACACAGCCAGTTGTGTCTGTGTGGGTGCCCATCTGGTCAATGAGCCACCCGGGCACCTCAACATCCCTCCTAATTATACAGTGTATCACAAAAGTGAGTACACCCCTCACATTTCTGCAAATATTTCATTATATCTTTTCATGGGACAACACTATAGACATGAAACTTGGATATAACTTAGAGTAGTCAGTGTACAGCTTGTATAGCAGTGTAGATTTACTGTCTTCTAAAACATAAGTGAGTACACCCCACAGTGAACATGTCCAAATTGTGCCCAAATGTGTCGTTGTCCCTCCCTGGTGTCATGTGTCAAGGTCCCAGGTGTAAATGGGGAGCAGGGCTGTTAAATCTGGTGTTTTGGGTACAATTCTCTCATACTGGCCACTGGATATTCAACATGGCACCTCATGGCAAAGAACTCTCTGAGGATGTGAGAAATAGAATTGTTGCTCTCCACAAAGATGGCCTGGGCTATAAGAAGATTGCTAACACCCTGAAACTGAGCTACAGCATGGTGGCCAAGGTCATACAGCGGTTTTTCAGGACAGGTTCCACTCGGAACAGGCTTCGCCAGGGTCGACCAAAGAAGTTGAGTCCACGTGTTCGGCGTCATATCCAGAGGTTGGCTTTAAAAAATAGACACATGAGTGCTGCCAGCATTGCTGCAGAGGTTGAAGACGTGGGAGGTCAGCCTGTCAGTGCTCAGACCATACGCCGCACACTGCATCAACTCGGTCTGCATGGTCGTCATCCCAGAAGGAAGCTGACGCACAAGAAAGCCAGCAAACAGTTTGCTGAAGACAAGCAGTCCAAGAACATGGATTACTGGAATGCCCTGTGGTCTGACGAGACCAAGATAAACTTGTTTGGCTCAGATGGTGTCCAGCATGTGTGGCGGCGCCCTGGTGAGAAGTACCAAGACAACTGTATCTTGCCTACAGTCAAGCATGGTGGTGGTAGCATCATGGTCTTGGGCTGCATGAGTGTTGCTGGCACTGGGGAGCTGCAGTTCATTGAGGGAAACATGAATTCCAACATGTACTGTGACATTCTGAAACAGAGCATGATCCCCTCCCTTCGAAAACTGGGCCTCATGGCAGTTTTCCAACAGGATAACGACCCCAAACACAACCTCCAAGATGACAACTGCCTTGCTGAGGAAGCTGAAGGTAAAGGTGATGGACTAAACCCAATTGAGCACCTGTGGCGCATCCTCAAGTGGAAGGTGGAGGAGTTCAAGGTGTCTAACAACCACCAGCTCCGTGATGTCATCATGGAGGAGTGAAAGAGGATTCCAGTAGCAACCTGTGCAGCTCTGGTGAATTCCATGCCCAGGAGGGTTAAGGCAGTGCTGGATAATAATGGTGGTCACACAAAATATTGACACTTTGGGCACAATTTGGACATGTTCACTGTGGGGTGTACTCACTTATGTTGCCAGCCATTTAGACATTATTGGCTGTGTGTTGAGTTATTTTCAGAAGACAGTAAATCTACACTGCTATACAAGTTGTACACTGACTACTCTAAGTTATATCCAAGTTTTATTTCTATAGTGTTGTCCCATGAAAAGATATAATTAAATATTTGCAGAAATGTGAGGGGTGTACTCACTTTTGTGATACACTGTATGTGTCAGGTGTTTTTTTGCCACAGTCATAGCTGACAAGAATATAAAATTAGTTATAGGAAATTAAATATTCACACTGGGATCAGTATCACGTACGGAGAGTCACGCACTGATGTCCATTATTCACCATTTCTGTGCCAGCCAGCAGAGGTCGTAATTGCAGCAGTGGAAAGAAATAATTTTGTCCCTCCCACCAGGAAGATGTTAGCCAATCATGTCTGCTGCAGTTAGCCCATCATTTTTGAGTGTAGGCTCCCTGTGGGCTGAAAGCAGAGCTTAGATTCATGCTAGTGTGTTTTACCTGTGCCACTAACCCCCCGACACTGAAATCAAAGCCCCTTCATCAAAGAAATTCAGACTTAAATTTTCCAAAAACCAAACATAATTTTAAGCTTTTTTTGTCCTTTATCTTGTCCCTCAGCTGAGATCCAATATATCTGATGAAGGTCAGTATTGATACCTAAATGTTTTTGGTGGTTTCATACTTCATAGTGGCGGGACAGGCCTCAGTGCTATTCATTAGACGTGATGGATTTGTGGGCTCTTGTTTCAGAGCACTTAAGTACCATCAGCTTGATCACACAATCTAGATCAGTCTGACTGGCTACTGAAGGGCACTCAGACAAGGCGTGTGTGTGTTTGTGTGTGTGTGTGTGTTTGTGTGTGTGTGTGTGTGTGTGTGTGGTGAGGTTTTAAAACAATACGATTGGAGCAGAATGAAAACAGAGGGTAGTTTTTGACTCACTGACTCAATGGATGGAGAGAATGATCCCAGTTTTGGAACTACACAGTTCCTACAACAGCAGATTGTGTGTTTTTTATACCATCTAATATAAAACCACAAGATGCTCACCAGTTACCAACGGGAGTCTGCCATTGTTTCATTTGTGATGAAAGCAAAATGTGCCATAACAAAAGGGTATTTTGTGCAGGTCCAAAATGTTTAATCACATTTCAGATATTTCATTCATTCATTAGCTCGGTGGGTAGCACTGTCGCCTCACAGCAAGAAGGTCCTGGGTTCGATCCCCAGGTGGGGTGGTCCGAGTCCGAGTTCGAGTTTGCATGTTCTCCCCGTGTCTGCGTGGGTTTCCTCCCACAGTTCAAAAACATGCAGCAGGTTAATTGGAGACACTGAATTGCCCTATAGATAAATGTGTGTGTGTGTATGTGTGTCTGCCCTGCGATGGACTGGCGCCCTGTCCAGGGTGTAACTGAATGCCTTGCGCCCATTGAAAAGCTGGGATAGGCTCCAGCACCCCCAAATGACCCTAACTGGATAAGCGGTTAAGAAAGTGAGTGAGTGAGAGTCATTCATTCATTTATTGTTTGTTTTACCACCTTTTTATCCTGGTCAGGGTCGTAGGTCTGATTCATTAAGGTTGCCAGTCTGTCACAGGGTACACACACACTCAGGGCAATTTTAGTAACTCCAATTAATAATAATAATAAGTTACACTTATATAGCGCCTTTCACAAAATCGCTTTACATACAAAAGTAACAATCACACAGAAATAGCAGAAGATGAAGTGAGAAAATGCTGAGAAATAAAGGTGAGTCTTTAGGAGAGCTTTAAATTCAGCGAGAGAGGAAGTGGAACGTAGAGAGGAAGGAAGAGAGTTCCAGAGCGAAGGGGCAGCAACACTAAAAGAACGACCGCCCATAGTACTCAGCCTAAACCTGGGCTGACATACGTAGATAGGGGAACCTGATAGGGGGATCTCAGACAATAAAGAACTCCATCAGGCCACCCAAGAAGGATGGAGGTCCCTGCTGAGTCTGGTTCCTCTCAAGGTAATTTTTAAGGGAGTTTTTCCTTGCCAGTGTCGCCCTTGGCTTGCTCAATAGGGGTATTGGTCTGTTGGTCCTGGAATCTGTACAGTTGATTTGAGACAATGTTCATTGAAAAGCGCTATAAAAGTCTGACTTGACTTGAATTGACTCGATACACATAACTTATTCTGTACAATCACTGCACATCTGGATATTATAAAATTATTCTAATTCTAAAATGAAACGTTATATGCTGGAATTATACTTGAAACATTACATTAGCATATCAGAATATGTTTCTTCTACCTCACCCATCATTTACTCAGTACCATGTACTGACCAAACCAAAGTCTCTAGTCCTGTCTTCCTTAATTACTCTTTAGATTATACATTTACATTTTCAGCATTTAGCAGACGCTTTTATCCAAAGCGACTTACACAATGAGTGGAACACAATGAGCAATTGAGGGTTAAGGGCCTTGCTCAGGGACCCAACAGTGGCAACTTGGTGGTGGTGGGGCTCGAACCGGCAACCTTCTGTTTACTAGTCCAGTACCTTAACCACTGAGCTATCACTGGCCCTAGATTATGAATGTCTTTTTGTATTTATTTTAGGCCTTCCTTGTATCCTTGTATTTATTGTACTGTTGTTTATCTGCACTGTGTACTGTACTGTCTTGCACTTGTGTTCTATGTTGCACCCTGGTCCTGGAGGAACGTTGTTTCGTTTCAATATGTACTTGTATATAGCTGAAATGACAATAAAGCCTCTCTTGACTCTTGAAACATAGCCAGTCATGTCTGTGTAGATGTCTGGCCAGCCAGAAGTGGGTTTAAATCTCAGTGGTAGGTGGGTTGCTGTGCCATCCAGCACAAATGAACTTCATGAAGATCTAATTAGACATTAAAATCTCATGTTTGACTAATCCCAAGACAATCAATTTAAAAAGTCTAACTGTAAAAAGAGAAGTAAATATTGAACATGAGAGATTTTATCGGAAGAAGCATATCTCTGATGTACCAAGGATCTTCACTACTATGTTATTGTGTCCACATATTCCACATATTTCCCACAGACTGACAAATTCCTTTAGCATTTTTCTATTTTTTGCTAAGATTTTCAACATATTTCCCACAGTCCAACAGATTCCTCTCACTATACTATTCTAAGCTTATTTTCTTTACCTGGGTTTGTTTTTATTGACAAGTTGTTAAGTTAGCTTATCCAGCTGCCAGGACAGTTGATACTGCAGTTAGTACATTGTCTAGCTAAAAAAAAAAAAATTTCTTGAAAAGAGGAAAGTATTTCTATTTCCTTATGAATTAAAGCAGTGAATGGGGTTCGACAGCTGACCCACGTTAGGATTTGTGTCCTTCTGCGTTGCTATTTTTTAAATTTTCTGACATTTAGCAGACACTTTTTATTCAAAGCGACTTACAGTTGACAGTATACAATCTAAGCAATTGAGGGTTAAGGGCCTTAAGGGCAACCTGGATGTGGTGGGGCTTGAACCGACAACCTGCTGATTATTAGTCCAGTACATCAACTGCTAGGCTACAGCAGAGGGCGCAGTGAGGCACAGATGACTAACGTGTACATCCTGGTTGATTGTTCACCCCTGCGCCTATAAGTGTTGATTGGCTCCAGGTGGAAGTTCTTCTATATATCCCGGGTGCTCCCTCTCAGTTTCACCAGCTCCTTTTGTGCCAAAACCCACAGGTTTTCCTCTGCGTCCCTTATCTTTCCCTTTTCATTTTTTTTAATCACTTTTCCATTCTTGCAGGTGTGTGAGGATTCGCCTCCTGCCTCTGTAGCGAGGCGTGTCCCGACCTGTTACAGTTTTTTTCTAGCATGGCTGCCAGTAAGCCCATAGCATTATGAAGCTTGCTTTCTTTGTGTTTAGTGTTATCTGTGGTCCAACACCTTCTGATTCATGGCTGTCCTGATTTGAGTGGTTCTTGGATTGCACTTGACCATCCAGACTGTTTCTTTCTCAGGATAAGATAGGAATTATAGTTTTCTTGCTGATCTTGGCAGAAGATTACACAATTCTTTGTACTTTTTGATGGGCACAGTCACTGGTATATTATTATTATTATTATTATTATTATTATTATTATTATTATTATTACTATTATTATCATTATTATTATTATTATTATTATTAAATGTCAAATCATTTTCCCCCCAATATTTTTCCAGTATATCCCATCTTCTCTATAGGTCCTCAGGCTTTGTAATTGCTCATTCATTATATCTCTGTATTCATCTATCTTGTTGCTTGTCCTTGTCGTCTTTGTTGACCCTCAGTTCCCGAATATATTTGTCATTTCTAGTAAATTGATGATTCTCATAATGAGTCCTTAAATAAGGGAGCTTTAGTTTAGTTATTTACATTTTATACATTTAGTATCCGCCTTTATCCAAACCGACTTACAGTTGTGACTAAATGCAGTGCAAGCAATTAAGAATTAAGGGTCTTTTTCAAGGGTCTGACAGTGGTAACCTGACAGATGTGGGGCTTGCACCAGTGACCTTCTGATTACTATTCCTGTATCTTAAACACTAATCTACCGTGGTCGAGTTTTATTGATTTAGCATCCATTTGATTGTCTTCTGTGTCACCCAAAGTCCAAATGCATCAATATTATTCCTGTACTGCCTTTTATTATTCAGGTTTTATATTCATAAAGAACAACAGAGAAGACCTCAGTCTAGACCAGGTTTTTTCAAACTTTTTTTCAAGCGACCCACATTTTGTCCATAAATTTTACAGCGACCTCGACAACACAAACAATGCATCAAAACAAAACACTAAACGAAATATATTTAATTAATGAAAATGGTGGCAATCTGGTCCCACTGTGGTTTACAAGTTGTAATGTAAAGCCTCCACTAGGGGGCGTACATGTACAAGTTTATTTGTTATTGTTTGTGCCTGTTAAAATGTATTGCTTTATTTACACTATATTGCCAAAAGTATTCGCTCGTCTGCGTTCACACGCATATGAACTTGAGTGACTCCCATTTTTAATCCATAGGGTTTAATATGATATCGGCCCACCCTTTGCAGCTATAACAGCTTCAACTCTTCTTGGAAGGCTTTAGATAATGCCCCCTCCACCAAACTTTAAGTACCTTTCTTCTGGCAACCGCCAAACCCAGACTCGTCCATCGGATTGCCAGACGGAGAAGCGTGATTCGTCACTCCAGAGAACACGTCTCCACTGCTCTAGAGTCCAGTGGCAGCGTACTTTACATCACTGCATCCGACGTTTTGCTCGGCCATGGAAACCCATTCCATGAAGCTCTCTACGCACTGTGTTTGAGCTAATCTGAAGGCCACATGAAGTTTGGAGATCTGTAGCGATTGACTCTGCAGAAAGTTGGCGACCTCCGCCTATCATTTACGTGGCCTACCACTTGGTGGCTGAGTCGCTGTCGTTCCCAATCACTTCCACTTTGTTATAATACCACTGACAGTTGACTGTGAAATTTAGTAGTGAGGAAATTTCACGACTGGACTTGTTGCACAGGTGGCATCCTATCACGGTACCACGCTGGAATTCACTGAGCTCCTGAGAGCGACACATTCTTTCGCTAATGTTGTAGAAGCAGTCTGCATGCCTAGGTGCTTTGTTTTATACACCTGTGGCCATGGAAGTGATTGGAACATCTGAATTCAATGATTTGGATGGGTGAGTGAATACTTTTGGCAATATAGCATATTATTTTTGTCTGTGACCCATTTTTTTGGTTTGGTTTATAATTTTTTGGGTGACATATTTATATAACTAAAGATTTTTTCAGTTCCTTCATTCTTGTTCCTGAATGTCCCGGTCTGTGTTTCACTTTCTGACTGCTGGATCCTTTGCAGATCCTAGTAGGTAAAAGCTCTCGACCACTTCAGTACTTTAGTCTTTTTTGTATTGATCTGAAGCCGAATCTTTCCACTCTGTTCTTCAACCTCAGCTCTGTTCTTCAGAGAGCTTTCAGATCTTCTTCATGTTCTGCTGTTAGTGCTGTGTCATCCTCATATCAAAGATTATTGATGTTTCTTCTACCAATCTTAAATTATCGATCATCTTTCTCCGGTCCTGCTCCTCTACAGGTTACCCAGGTGACAGATCACAACCTTGTCAGTCCTTTCCAGTCTGTTTGTTTATGTTCTGTCATGACTGTGGTTTTACATTTACATTTATGGCATTTAGCAGACGCTTTTATCCAAAGCGACTTACACAGCTTTGGTGTCCAAATCTTTCTGAGGACATTTCATAATTTTAGAATAGAATAAAATGAAATGCCTTTATTTGTCATATACACCGATCAGGCATACCATTAAGACCACCATCCTAATATTGTGTTGGTCCCCCTTTTGCTGCCAAAACAGCCCTGACCCATTAAGGCATGAACTCTACTAGACCCCTGAAGGTGTGTTGTGGTATCTGGCACCACAATGTTAGCAGCAGATCGGACCACACGGGCCAGCCTTCGCTCCCCACGTGCATCAATGACACTGTCGCCGGTTTACCACTGTTCCTTCTTTGGACCACTTTTGATAGATACACCCCACAAGAGCTGCAGCTTTGGAGATGCTCTGACCCAGTCGTCTAGCTATCACAGTTTGGCCCTTGTCAAACTCGCTCAAATCCTTACGCTTGTCCATTTTCCTGCTTCTAACATCAACTTTGAGGATAAAATGTTCACTTGCTGCCTAATATATCCCCCCCCACTAACAGGTGCCATGATGAAGAGATAATCAGTGTTAATCACTTTACCTGTTAGCGGTCATAATGTTATGCCTCCTCGGCGAAATACATATACAGTGGAACCTTGATGTAACAGACTATAAGTGGGGAGCACTGGTCTGTAAAATGCAATTGTCCGAAACAGCGAGGTTTTTTTTCCCAGGGGAGCAAAAAATATATGAAAACACAGCACTAAGGTCCACAAAAGTGCTAAACATGCACATATTACATGCACATAAACAGTAAATGAACTGTGTAAATAGATATGTAAATATGTCATGTTAAAACTAAGCACTACACCAACGCCGAGATTCTAAACTCCTCAGTTCGAAACTCGGCGTTGCCACCGGTCGGCTGGGCGCCATCTGGCGGGCACAATTGGCAGTGCCTGCAACAGATACTAATTGGCCATCGTATCTGCAGGGTGGGGGCCAGACTATGTGTAAGTGGGTGGGTCTTCATACGCTGTGTAAGGACCCTGATTGACAGAAGAGACGCCTGTGTCTGCAGAATGCAGGGCCGAGAAGAGGAGGGCTGTGCACGCGACGGAAGAGGCGTGTACAGCGACAGGCTCTCCTCAGATGCAATCGGGTATCCCTCAGCAGCGGAAGACAAATTAAGTGTGCTAAATTAGGATGAAAATGGGGAGAAAATGCATTTAAAAAACCCAAAAAACTAAGCACTAGAACTTTTATAAATGAACCATAATTCACAGAGAAAATGCGAGAACAAAGCGAGTCTCCTGACAAAAAAAAGCCTCTCACTCATGTAAACAGAGAGATGTCCACCGGCTAGTGGACAATTACTGAACTACTGGCCTTGGTATGCTTCTAGCGGGAATTTTAAACAAACGGACCTGACATTCGGTTTTCCAGATTCTGTCCGTTAAATGGAGGTCCGTTAAATTTAGGTTCCGGTTCCTCTGTACATGTGTACAGTACAACAAAATTGTTTAATTTACGTATCCCAGCTCATTTGGTAGCTGGGGTCAGAGCGCAGGGCCAGTCATTGTACAGCGCCCATTGTAAGGACCTTGCTCAAGGACCCAACAGTGGCTGCATGGCAGAGCTGAGATTCTAACTCTCAACCTTTTGATTGCTAGCCCAAAGCTCTACCCCACTAGGCTACCACCATCCCCTTTTCTTGGGGTATAGAAACTTTTAGAAATAGAAATATTGTGTGGTCAACAAAGTTAAAACCTTTTCTGTAACCAGTGAAGCTCATGTTGACTTCCTTCTTGAATTCTTTGGATTTTTTCTGTTATCCAGTGTGGATCTCTGATGATATCTCTTGTTCTTCTGCTTTTTGAGAATCCTGATTATGCATCTCACAGTTCTTTTTCAGTGTAAGGCTCCGGTCTGCGCTGTGTGATAGTTTTAACACTCCTTCTTGTCTCTTTTATTTAGTACTGGGGTATAAACTGACCTCTTTCAGTCCAAACTGAGTGGTTTTACAAGCTATACTTAATCAAAATTATATTAACAAGGAATTAAATTGCCATGCCACGGGGTGAAATGACATTGTAGACCTTTCTACACCACAGATTAGTAATATAAGTTGCTATATGAATGTTTTTGACCCAGCAGATTTGATCGTTTTGAGAAAAATAAATCAATGTGACAGATTATTTATAATATTTTTATTAACAAATGTTCCAGTGTTCCTATCATTGTCTGGTATTTAGCGGTCACCACAGCGTTTCTAATTCTGGTCCTCGTACCTGTTTGGCACCTGTTGGCCCTTTGTTTTTTCTCTGAGCTTGGGACCAGCACTAGGAGCACACTGACAAGTTCACCTTCCAATGGCTAGGTTGTTCAGCTATCCTCCTGCCCGACCAGTTGACAGTACTCACAAGATTCAAACCCTGGATCTCAGCAGAACTGGGCTAGCATATTTCACTGCTGGAGGTGGCACAGTGGCTTGGTGTGTAGCACTGTCGCCTCACAGCAAGAAGGTCGCAGATTTGATTCCCTGGTAGAGCCTTCTGGGTCATTTTTGTGTGGAGTTTGGATGTTCTGTGCATCCCATAATCCACAGACGTGCAAGTGAGGTAAATTGGAGATACTAAATTGTCCATGACTGTGTTTGATAATAAAACTTGAACTGATGAATCTTGTGTAACCAGTAACTACCGTTTCTGTCATGAATGTAACCAAAGTGTAAAACATGACGTTAAAATCCTAATAAAGGCCGCTCAGGTGGTGCAGCGGTAAAAACACACGGTAAAAAACACCAGAGCTGGGTTCTCGTGGTGTGTCAGTGTGTGTTGTGCTGGTATGAGTAGATCAGACACAGCAATGCTGATGGAGTTTTCCCTGTCACTGCTGGACTAAGAATAGTCCACCAACTAAAAACATCCAGCCAACAGTGCCCCATGGGCAGCGTCCAGTGACTACTGATGAAGGTCTAGAAGATGACCAACTCAAACAGCAGCAATAGATGAGCGATCGTCTCTGACTTTACATCTATAAGGTGGACCAACTAGGTAGGAGTGTCTAACAGAGTGGACAGTGAGTGGACACGGTATTTAAAAACTCCAGCAGCGCTGCTGTGTCTTTTCCACTCATACCAGCACAACACACACTAACACACCACCACCATGTCAGTGTCACTGCAGTGCTGAGAATGATCCACCACCTAAATAATACCTGCTCTGTGGTGGTCCTGTGGGGGTTCTGACCATTGAAGAACAGGGTGAAAGCAGGCTAAAAGGTATGTAGAGAAATAGATGGACTACAGTCAGTAATTGTAGAACTACAAAGTGCTTCTATATGGTAAGTGGATATATATAGATATATCCTAATAAATACATTTTACTGCTGCACCACTCAAGAACCAAGACAAATGATTGAAAACAATAGTGAATAAACCTTTGTTTGCAATGATCATCTGAAATTCTTACTTAATAATCGATCAGATAACTGAGGTCCATCAAAAACTTCAGCCTCATGGTCACTTCTATATTACTGAGGTACAGTCAGTGGCCTCAGAAGAGATGCTGCGGTGTACTGCATTACTGCAGTAGTGTGAGTGAAGACGGCGAGAGGAATTCTTCTTTCATAACTCGTGCCATCCTGTGTTTTGACATGCCAAACAAAGCTTGGTGCTTCATCTGAGCACTATTTCCTTTCTGCCTGGAGCTCGAGTGCTGAGCATGCTGCGGCCGCATGAATAAGTGAGCCTACCGAGTCGGCATGAATAAGTGAACAGACCAGAGAGAGAGAGCAGAGAGAGAGCGAATGTAGGCTTATACGAGGAGATTTGGAGAGGTAATAGCGGAAGCGAGACAAACTCCTGATTGCGAACCGTGGGCTTGAGTTTTTCTGTGGGGGAAGGGAAGAGGGTCTGTCTGGGATCATTTCTCCACAGAGCAGAAATGATGCATCATGGGAATTGTTCTCATAGAATTTCTGTGCGGTCATCCTGCTTAGTTCTCTGACCTCTCCAAGTTTGCTTGAGGGATTTATCTCCACCTGTGTGGTCTTATCAGGGGATTAAAGGATTTAGGTCTGACACTGTAAACGTCTGTGTGGGCCAAATAATGCACTATATGGTCAAAAGTATGTGAACATGTGCTTAATGGACACCCTTTTTTAAAACCATGGCCAAACATTAAAATCACCTCCTTGTTTCTACACTCACTGTCCATTTTATCAGCCCCACTTACCATATAAAAGCACTTTGTAGTTCTACAATTACTGACTGTAGTCCATCTATTTCTCTACATACCTTTTTAGCCTGCTTTCACCCTGTTCTTCAATGGTCAGGACCCCCACAGGACCATCACAGAGCAGGTATTATTTAGGTGGTGGATGATTCTCAGCACTGCAGTGACACTGACATGGTGGTGGTGTGTTAGTGTGTGTTGTGCTGGTATGAGTGGGTCAGACACAGCAGCACTGCTGGAGTTTTTAAATACCGTGTCCACTCACTGTCCACTCTATTAGACACTCCTACCTAGTTGGTCCACCTTGTAGATGTAAAGTCAGAGATGATCGCTCATCTATTGCTGCTGTTTGAGTTGGTCATCTTTGAGATCTTCATCAGTGGTCACAGAACGCAGTCCACGGGGCGCTGCTCAGTCCAGCAGGGACAGTGAGGTATTTAAAAACTCCAGCAGCGCTGCTGTGTTTTTAATGTTATGCCTGATCAGTGTATTACTATGTTTTAGCTCACTTTGCAACAATAACAGGCCCCATTCTACTAGGTTTTAAAGTGTGTGTATGAGAAATGCACTCATTCTGTGAAAGAGCATCGTGATGTTGGACCACAAGGCCTGAAAAGTTAAGGTCAGGACTGTGAAGGCCACTGGAGTAACTCCACACCAACCCATCAAACAGTGTCTTTATGAACCTTAATTTTTGCACTGGGGCCAATCTTTTTAATATACACAAGGGTTCTTCAAAAAGTTTCCACACTTTTTTAAACTCTTTTTATTAAGAATTTTAAACACAAATAACATCACTTTTCTAAATCGCCATCTTCTGATGCATTTTCTCAGCGTCGTACCAACTTTTTAATGGCATCAGCAAAAAATGTTTTTGGTTGAGCGTGTAGCCACTGATGCAGCACTTCTTCCCCTTAAAGCTTCTTTGAGCGTCCAAAAAGGTGGAAATCAGATGGAGCTAAATCCAGACTATAAGCGTCTCTCAGTCTCTCATACACGACCGATTACTACTCCTCCACCCTCACCGCTTCCAACCAAAATATAAAAGTGCTGAAACTTTTTGAAGATCCCTCATATATATTGAAGCCTAAAGCTTTTTTGATATACAGTGTATCACAAAAGTGAGTACACCCCTCACATTTCTGCAAATATTTCATTATATCTTTTCATGGGACAACACTATAGACATGAAACTTGGATATAACTTAGAGTAGTCAGTGTTCAGCTTGTTTAGCAGTGTAGATTTACTGTCTTCTGAAAATAACTCAACACACAGCCATTAATGTCTAAATAGCTGGCAACATAAGTGAGTACACCCCACAGTGAACATGTCCAAATTGTGCCCAAATGTGTCGTTGTCCCTCCCTGGTGTCATGTGTCAAGGTCCCAGGTGTATATGGGGAGCAGGGCTGTTAAATTTGGTGTTTTGGGTAAAATTCTCTCATACTGGCCACTGGATATTCAACATGGCACCTCATGGCAAAGAACTCTCTGAGGATGTGAGAAATAGAATTGTTGCTCTCCACAAAGATGGCCTGGGCTATAAGAAGATTGCTAACACCCTGAAACTGAGCTACAGCATGGTGGCCAAGGTCATACAGCGGTTTTCCAGGACAGGTTCCACTCGGAACAGGCTTCACCAGGGTCGACCATAGAAGTTGAGTCCATGTGTTCGGCGTCATATCCAGAGGTTGGCTTTAAAAAATAGACACATGAGTGCTGCCAGCATTGCTACAGAGGTTGAAAACGTGGTAGGTCAGCCTGTCAGTGCTCAGACCATACGCCGCACACTGCATCAACTCGGTCTGCATGGTCGTCATCCCAGAAGGAAGCTGACGCACAAGAAAGCCAGCAAACAGTTTGCTGAAAACAAGCAGTCCAAGAACATGGATTACTGGAATGCCCTGTGGTCTGACGAGACCAAGATAAACTTGTTTGGCTCAGATGGTGTCCAGCATGTGTGGCGGCGCCCTGGTGAGAAGTACCAAGACAACTGTATCTTGCCTACAGTCAAGCATGGTGGTGGTAGCATCATGGTCTTGGGCTGCATGAGTGTTGCTGGCACTGGGGAGCTGCAGTTCATTGAGGGAAACATGAATTCCAACATGTACTGTGACATTCTGAAACAGAGCATGATCCCCTCCCTTCGAAAACTGGGCCTCATGGCAGCTTTCCAACAGGATAACGACCACAAACACAACCTCCAAGATGACAACTGCCTTGCTGAGGAAGCTGAAGGTAAAGGTGATGGACTAAACCCAATTGAGCACCTGTGGCGCATCCTCAAGTGGAAGGTGGAGGAGTTCAAGGTGTCTAACATCCACCAGCTCCGTGATGTCATCATGGAGGAGTGGAAGAGGATTCCAGTAGCAACCTGTGCAGCTCTGGTGAATTCCATGCCCAGGAGGGTTAAGGCAGTGCTGGATAATAATGGTGGTCACACAAAATATTGACACTTTGGGCACAATTTGGACATGTTCACTGTGGGGTGTACTCACTTATGTTGCCAGCCATTTATACATGAATGGCTGTGTGTTGAGTTATTTTCAGAAGACAGTAAATCTACACTGCTATACAAGTTGTACACTGACTACTCTTAAGTTATATCCAAGTTTCATGTCTATAGTGTTGTCCCATGAAAAGATATAATGAAATATTTGCAGAAATGTGAGGGGTGTACTCACTTTTGTGATACACTGTACATGTACATTTTACATTTTCAGCATTTAGCAGACGCTTTTATCCAAAGCGACTTACACAATGAGCAATTGAGGGTTAAGGGCCCTGCTCAGGGACCCAACAGTGGCAACTTGGTGGTGGCGGGCTTGAACCGGCAACCTTCTGTTTACTAGTCCAATACCTTAACCACTGAGCTACCACTGGCCCAGTAAACTCAATAATGTCATCATTATTTTGATAGGACAACAAAAGCTATAAGCTTGTTGGGCAACAGTTAAAAGAAATTGACAGACGCTCAGGTGGTACAGCTGTAAAACACACTAGCACACCGGAGCTGACATATCAAACTCGAGAGTTCGAATCTCAGCTCTGCTACAGGCAGGATGGGCGCCTACATGGACAGTGATTGGCTCGTCCATTGTGTTGGTTACCGGAGGGGATTTCTCATAACTGATGCAAGTATGACCTATGCTGGCTGATCGATAGCGCCTGCACAGAGACGAGGGATAATGGAATCAGAGTGTGTCTCTCCATATACAAAGTTGTGCAGGTGAAAGACGTGGTTGGCTACCGCACACGTTTTGGAGGGGGCGTGTGAGAGTCACGGCTCTCCTCGGTCAGAGTGGAGGTCAACATCAGTACAGAGGAAGCATAATGCAATAGAGTAATTGGATATGACTAAATTGGGTGAAAATGATGGATTTGTATTGATAGTAACTAAAGAGTCTCTGGTTTTGCTTTTATTTCATTCACAGTTTGATGGGTTAAAGCTTAACATACAGCGGCACCTTGAAACTCAACGTCAATTGGTTCTAGGACTGGCGTTGAGTTTTAATGGATTTTTCCCCATAAGGATGTTTGGGAAACCTGTTAATGCGTTCCATGGTCCTGTGGAATTGCATATATTTTAAGCTTATGTAAAATAATGGGGTTGTTTTTGATACTTATACACTGAAAATAACACAAATATAAACACTCAATTTCTCAGAACCCTGAGCTGTAACACAAGTTTAAAAGTGAAACAGTGAGGAAAATCCAGATAAACACAGATACATGTGGAGCTTTCAGAGTGAATCTGACGCTTATTTCACACAAATGCAGATTTGTCTCATATTCATATGACGTTTTACTGCACCGCTCAAGCTGAGCGCTGAACAAAGCGACTGTTCATTGTTAATTTGAAATTAAATAAATACATTGAGTTTAAGGGAAACATTGAGTTTAAGGCTACAAATTTCTTGACAAAGGGCGCTGAGTTTCAAAGATTTAGAATTTAGGGGACGTTAAGTTACAAGGTCTACAATCTAAAGTCAGTGTGCTAACAATCAATACACAGACCTTTACCAACAAAATAATAAAAGTAATAATAATTAAAAAGATATTTCCAGACTATACTATATTGCCAAAAGTATTGTCACCCATCCAAATCATTGAATTCAGGTGTTTCAATCACTTCCTCGGCAACAGGTGTATAAAACCAAGCACCGAGGCATGCAGACTGCTTCTACAAACATTAGTGAAAGAATGGGTCGCTCTCAGGAGCTCAGTGAATTCCAGCGTGGTACCGTGATGCCACCTGTGCAACAAGTCCAGTCGGGAAATTTCCTCACTACTAAATACTCCACAGTCAACTGTCAGTGGTATTATAACAAAGTGGAAGCGATTGGAAACGACAGCAACTCAGCCATGAAGTGGTATGCCACGTAAAATGACAGAGCGGGGTCAGCGGATGCTGAGGCGCATAGTGTGCAGAGGTCGCCAACTTTCTGCAGTGTCAATCGCTACAGACCTCCAAACTTCATGTGGCCTTCAGATTAGCTCAAGAACAGTGTGTAGAGCTTTATGGAATGGGTTTCCATGGCCAAGCAAAACGTTGAATGCAGTGGTGTAAAGCACACCGCCACTGGACTCTAGAGCAGTGGAGACGTGTTCTCTGGAATGACGAATCACGCTTCTGCGTCTGGCAATCCGATGGACGAGTCTGGGTTTGGTGGTTGCCAGGAGAATGGTAATTAAAGTTTGGTGGAGGGGGATTATGAAAAGCCTTTCCAGAAGAGTTGAAGCTGTTATAGCTGCAAAGGGTGGGCCGACATCATATTAAACCCTATCGATTAAGAATGGGACGTCACACAAGTTCATATGCGTTTGAAGGCAGATGAGCGAATACTTTTGGCAATATACTGTAGAGTATATTTGCATTACAGACTAAAACATTGTTAATGTTAGCAGCAATTCATACAGCGCTGGGTACTCTTTCCTCTACAGACATATAAACTTTTTAAATTCATCATTTGTTGTGCTATTTTACAACTAATACATGCAGCTTCAGTAAAAATCGAAGATAGAAAAAATAAAAATAAAGAAATACTTTTTTATACTCACTAGAATCCCTTTCTTTTGTTTTCTTTACTGTTTAACTGACAAATTAGCTGAATCAGTGAGAACACATGAGGAAAAGTAAAAGACTTAATACGACTGTATATTATTCACAGTTAGATTAAAGAAAGCATAAAAAATTAGAGGATAAAAAAAAAACAAAAGAAAGAAAATTAAAAGAAGACAAGAGGCATGCGGTGAACGCGGATACGATTTCTCATCCTTTCAGGGCTCATTTACCTCCCACAGGGAGCCGTTAAAACCTCGTGACTATTATCATCTGTGCAACTTGTTGTCAGTAGAAAGCAATTATCCACTGTCCGCTGCTTTAATGAATGTGTCACGGTGAGCTGCGGAATGACATCATGGGTAATCATACAGTAATTTCTCTCGTCTCAGAGCGTGACTGAGCTGTCTTAGGATGCCGCATTGCCCCCCCCCCCCCCCCAATCGTGCTGATGATTTCTTATTGGAATGTGATGCTCCGAAGGGTCACGCTAATGCTGCTCACCCAGGACAGAACAGGACCCAATCAAAAATTGGCCAATAACGTCAACGCCAGAGCAAATAAATGTATTTTCTAGAATTTTTGGCAGGATCAGGAGTTGTCAAGGGATTTAATCTAAATGAGTAGGCGGGTGAATGCATAAACTTGCAAATGTTCACACTCCCAACTCAGTAGAATACACACACACACACACAAATATATATACTGTATATATACAGTGTATCACAAAAGTGAGTACACCCCTCATATTTCTGCAGATATTTAAGTATATCTTTTCATGGGACAACACTGACAAAATGACACTTTGACACAATGAAAAGTAGTCTGTGTGCAGCTTATATAACAGTGTAAATTTATTCTTCCCTCAAAATAACTCAATATACAGCCATTAATGTCTAAACCACCGGCAACAAAAGTGAGTACACCCCTAAGAGACTACACCCCTAAATGTCCAAATTGAGCACTGCTTGTCATTTTCCCTCCAAAATGTCATGTGATTTGTTAGTGTTACTAGGTCTCAGGTGTGCATAGGGAGCAGGTGTGTTCAATTTAGTAGTACAGCTCTCACACTCTCTCATACTGGTCACTGAAAGTTCCAACATGGCACCTCATGGCAAAGAACTCTCTGAGGATCTTAAAAGACGAATTGTTGCGCTACATGAAGATGGCCAAGGCTACAAGAAGATTGCCAACACCCTGAAACTGAGCTGCAGCACAGTGGCCAAGATCATCCAGCGTTTTAAAAGAGCAGGGTCCACTCAGAACAGACCTCGCGTCGGTCGTCCAAAGAAGCTGAGTGCACGTGCTCAGCGTCACATCCAACTGCTGTCTTTGAAAGATAGGCGCAGGAGTGCTGTCAGCATTGCTGCAGAGATTGAAAAGGTGGGGGGTCAGCCTGTCAGTGCTCAGACCATACGCCGCACACTACATCAAATTGGTCTGCGTGGCTGTCACCCCAGAAGGAAGCCTCTTCTGAAGTCTCTACACAAGAAAGCCGGCAAACAGTTTGCTGAAGACATGTCAACAAAGGACATGGATTACTGGAACCATGTCCTATGGTCTGATGAGACCAAGATTAATTTGTTTGGTTCAGATGGTCTCAAGCATGTGTGGCGGCAATCAGGTGAGGAGTACAAAGATAAGTGTGTCATGCCTACAGTCAAGCATGGTGGTGGGAATGCCATGGTCTGGGGCTGCATGAGTGCAGCAGGTGTTGGGGAGTTACATTTCATTGAGGGACACATGAACTCCAATATGTACTGTGAAATACTGAAGCAGAGCATGATCCCCTCCCTCCGGAAACTGGGTCGCAGGGCAGTGTTCCAGCATGATAATGACCCCAAACACACCTCTAAGACGACCGCTGCTTTATTAAAGAGGCTGAGGGTAAAGGTGATGGACTGGCCAAGCATGTCTCCAGACCTAAACCCAATAGAACATCTTTGGGGCATCCTCAAGCGGAAGGTGGAGGAGCGCAAAGTCTCGAATATCCGCCAGCTCCGTGATGTCGTCATGGAGGAGTGGAAAAGCATTCCAGTGGCAACCTGTGAAGCTCTGGTAAACTCCATGCCCAGGAGAGTTAAGGCAGTTCTGGGAAATAATGGTGGCCACACAAAATATTGACACTTCAGGAACTTTCACTAAGGGGTGTACTCACTTTTGTTGCCGGTGGTTTAGACATTAATGGCTGTATATTGAGTTATTTTGAGGGAAGAATAAATTTACACTGTTATATAAGCTGCACACAGACTACTTTTCATTGTGTCAAAGTGTCATTTTGTCAGTGTTGTCCCATGAAAAGATATACTTAAATATCTGCAGAAATGTGAGGGGTTTACTCACTTTTGTGATACACTGTATATATATATATATATATATATATATATATATATACAGTGGGGTCAAAAAGTATTTAGTCAGCCACTGATTGTGCAAGTTCTCCTACTTAGAAAGATGAGAGAGGTCTGTAATTTTCATCATAGGTACACTTCAACTATGAGAGACAAAATGAGAAAAAAAAATCCAGGAAATCACATTGTAGGGTTTTTAAAGAATTTATTTGTAAATTATGGTGGAAAATAAGTATTTGGTCAATAACAAAAGTTCAACTCAATACTTTGTAACATAACCTTTGTTGGCAATGACAGAGGTCAAACGTTTCCTGTAAGTCTTCACCAGGTTTGCACACACTGTAGCTGGTATTTTGGCCCATTCCTCCATGCAGATCTCCTCTAGAGCAGTGATGTTTTGGGGCTGTCGCTGGGCAACACGGATTCCACAAATTTTCTATGGGGTTGAGGTCTGGAGACTGGCTAGGCCACTCCAGGACCTTGAAATGCTTTTTACGGAGCCACTCCTTCATTGCCCGAGCGGTGTGTTTGGGATCATTGTCATGCTGGAAGACCCAGCCACGTTCCATCTTCAATGCTCTCACTGATGGAAGGAGGTTTTGGCTTAAAATCTCACGATACATGGCTCCGTTCATTCTTCCCTTAACACGGATCAGTCGTCCTGTCCCCTTTGCAGAAAAACAGCCCCAAAGCATGATGTTTCCACCCCCATGCTTCACAGTAGGTATGGTGTTCTTGGGATGCAACTCAGCCTCTAAACACGACGAGTTGAGTTTTTACCAAAAAGTTCCATTTTGGTTTCATCTGACCACATGATATTCTCCCAATCCTCTTCTGGATCATCCATATGCTCTCTGGCAAACTTCAGACGGGCCTGAACATGTACTGGCTTAAGCAGGGGGACACGCCTGGCACTGCAGGATTTGAGTCCCTCTCAGCGTAGTGTGTTACTGATGGTAGTCTTTGTTACTTTGGTCCCAGCTCTCTGCAGGTCATTCATCAGGTCCCTCTGTGTAGTTCTGGGATTTTTGCTCACCGTTCTCATGATCATTTTGACCCCACGGTATGAGATCTTGACCCCAAGGGAGATTATCAATGGTCTTGTATGTCTTCCATTTTCTTACAATTGCTCCCACAGTTGATTTATTCACACCAACCTGCTTGCCTATTGTAGATTCACTCTTCCCAGCCTGGTGCAGGTCTTCCTGGTGTCCTTCGACAGCTCTTTGGTCTTGGCCATGGTTGAGTTTGGAGTCTGACTGTTTGAGGCTGTGGACAGGTGTCTTTTATACAGATAACGAGGTCAAACCGGTGCCATTAATACAGGTAACGAGTGGAGGACAGAAGAGCTTCTTAAAGAAGAAGTTACAGGTCTGTGAGAGCCAGAAATCTTGCTTGTTTGTTATTGACCAAATACTTATTTTCCACCATAATTTACAAATAAATTCTTTAAAAATCCTACAATGTGATTTCCTGGATTTTTTTTTTTCTCATTTTGTCTCTCATAGTTGAAGTGTACCTATGATGAAAATTACAGACCTCTGTGATCTTTCTAAGTAGGAGAACTTGCACAATCAGTGGCTGACTAAATACTTTTTGGCCCCACTGTATATATCAGCTCCATTTACCCTATAGAAGCACTTTGTAGTTCTACAATTACTGACTATAGACCATATGTTTCTCTGCATGCTTTGTTACCCCCCTTTCACCCTGTTCTTCAATGGTCAGGACCCCCACAGGACCACCACAGAGCAGGTATTATTTAGGTGATGGATCATTCTCAGCACTGCAGTGACACTCTCATGGTGGTGGTGTGTTAGTGTGTGTTGTGCTGGTATGAGTGGATCAGACACAGCAGCGCTGCTGGAGTTTTTAAACACCTCACTGTCACTGCTGGACGGAGAATAGTCCACCAACCAAAAATATCCAGCCAACAGCGCCCCGTGGGCAGCGTCCTGTGACCACTGATGAAAATCTCAAAGATGACCGACTCAAACAGCAGCAATAGATGAGCGATCGTCTCTGACTTTACATCTACAAGATTAACCAACTAGGTAGAAGTGTCTAATAGAGTGGACAGTGAGTGGACATTGTATTTAAAAACTCCAGCAGCGCTGCTGTGTCTGATCCACTCATACCAGCACAACACACACAAACACACCACCATCATGTCAGTGACACTTGCTTAAAGAACAGAGCACTTTGTGCTCCAATCAAAAATTGGCTAATAACTTCAACGCCAGAGCAAAAAAATTTATTTTCTAGAATTTTTGGCAGGATCAGGAGTTGTCAAGGGATTTAATCTAAATGAGTAGGCGGGTAAATGCATAAACTTGCAAATGTTCACACTCCCAACTCAGTAGAATACACACACACACACACACACACACACACACATATATATATATATATATATATCAGCTCCACTTACCATATAGAAGCACTTTGTAGTTCTACAGGTTAAAAAAGGATGTAGAGAAACTGATGGACAACAGTCAGTAATTGTAGAACTACAAAGTGCTTCTATATGGTAAATGGAGCTGATAAAATGGACAGTGAGTGTAGAAACAAGGAGGTGGTTTTAATGTTATGGATGATCAGTGTATTTACAAAGTGCTATGTTGCGTTACTTCCAAGAGTTTTTATCATGATCAGTTCATCGGTTCTCAGATTGTGGCCTGTGGGCCATTTGCAGCCTAGGATACATGGCAGTGTTGCCCAACTATCCATGCTATGGTATTTTTTTTGTCAAAATAATCCCCAATAAACTGTCCTGTTAAAAGAAAATAACAGGCCAGGCAGAGGTGAAAGATACCACGATGGTTCCTCCACCTGGTGTGTTATTTTCTTTTATAACAGGACTGTTAGGTGGTGCTCAGGGGTAAATTGTCTTGCCTACAACATTTTGCAAAAAAAATAGGAGAGAACCAAACATGTATACACACTTCAACAAAAGAAAAATCTGTACAAATAAGGATAATCTAGGGCAGATGGATTGCATTCATTTGTCATGTATACATACACACATGTACAGTATCTTTCTGACCCCTGGAGCTGACAGGGTTAAGGACTTTGCTCAAGGCCCAACAGTGGCTGCATGGCAGAGCCAGGATTGGAACCAACAACCTTCTGTAGTTGGTAACCCACAGCTCCACAGCTCACCACTGTACATTAGTTGTAGTACTAAATATCTACAGACATCAAAGGATAAATACTATAAGTCACATTTAAACATCATACTGCACATTACTGTAATTTGATTCAACTTTTGTAGCAGTGTGAGGGCAGTTTATCCTAGCGGTTAAGGTACTGGACTGGTATTCAGAAGGTCGCTGGTTTAAACCCTAGCACTGCCAGGTTGCCACTGTTGGGCCATTGAGCAAGACCCTCAAGCCTCAATTGCTTAGACTGTAAGCAATCTTATCATCTTATCTTATCTTATCTTATCTTATCTTATCTTATCTTTATATATATATAAAGACATTAAATTACTCTAGTGTATGAATCTCCAGCAGTGTTATTACGATTGGCCAATATGTTGGCATCTTTTCTGAGGTGTGACTGTATTGTGCCTGGTGATTCTCGAAAAACTGGACCCACAGCGACACTGACCAGGACAAAGTGGTAGTAAAACATAAAAAATAAATAAAAATAAAATTAAATAAAAAAAAAACAGCATGATAAAGCACAACACAAGGCAAGTAGATGTTTTTTTTAAACCAGTGTTTTGGTTGAAATGCTGAAAAAACGACTTCTTAAAATATATAATCTAGTGATTTTTTTTTATACACACACACACAATCTTTATTTTCTGCACTCGCAAATGCATGATGACCAAAATACAATATAAAAACTTTTCCCATAGACTGAGGTAAGAAAAGAAAAGCTGTTTACTCTCTTATAATGGAAGCCTGAGGACAGCTGATAAAGCAGACAGTAAACCTCAGGCAAATCAAGCACTTCTTAATATACAGTGTATCACAAAAGTGAGTACACCCCTCACATTTCTGCAAATATTTTATTATATCTTTTCATGGGACAACACTATAGAACTAAAACTTGGATATAACTTAGAGTAGTCAGTGTACAACTTGTATAGCAGTGTAGATTTACTGTCTTCTGAAAATAACTCAACAAACAGCCATTAATGTCTAAATGGCTGGCAACATAAGTGAGTACACCCCACAGTGAACATGTCCAAATTGTGCCCAAAGTGTCAATATTTTGTGTGACCACCATTATTATCCAGCACTGCCTTAACCCTCCTGGGCATGGAATTCACCAGAGCTGCACAGGTTGCTACTGGAATCCTCTTCCACTCCTCCATGATGACATCACGGAGCTGGTGGATGTTAGACACCTTGAACTCCTCCACCTTCCACTTGAGGATGCGTCACAGGTGCTCAATTGGGTTTAGTCCATCACCTTTACCTTCAGCTTCCTCAGCAAGGCAGTTGTCATCTTGGAGGTTGTGTTTGGGGTCGTTATCCTGTTGGAAAACTGCCATGAGGCCCAGTTTTCGAAGGGAGGGGATCATGCTCTGTTTCAGAATGTCACAGTACATGTTGGAATTCATGTTTCCCTCAATGAACTGCAGCTCCCCAGTGCCAGCAACACTCATGCAGCCCAAGACCATGATGCTACCACCACCATGCTTGACTGTAGGCAAGATACAGTTGTCTTGGTACTTCTCACCAGGGCGCCACCACACATGCTGGACACCATCTGAGCCAAACAAGTTTATCTTGGTCTCGTCAGACCACAGGGCATTCCAGTAATCCATGTTCTTGGACTGCTTGTCTTCAGCAAACTGTTTGCGGGTTTTCTTGTGCGTCAGCTTCCTTCTGGGATGACGACCATGCAGACCGAGTTGATGCAGTGTGCGGCGTATGGTCTGAGCACTGACAGGCTGAACTCCCACGTCTTCAACCTCTGCAGCAATGCTGGCAGCACTCATGTGTCTATTTTTTAAAGCCAACCTCTGGATATGACGCCGAACACGTGGACTCAACTTCTTTGGTCGACCCTGGCGAAGCCTGTTCCGAGTGGAACCTGTCCTGGAAAACCGCTGTATGACCTTGGCCACCATGCTGTAGCTCAGTTTCAGGGTGTTAGCAATCTTCTTATAGCCCAGGCCATCTTTGTGGAGAGCAACAATTCTATTTCTCACATCCTCAGAGAGTTCTTTGCCATGAGGTGCCATGTTGAATATCCAGTGGCCAGTATGAGAGAATTGTACCCAAAACACCAAATTTAACAGCCCTGCTCCCCATTTACACCTGGGACCTTGACACATGACACCAGAGAGGGACAACGACATATTTGGGCACAATTTGGACATGTTCACTGTGGGGTGTACTCACTTATGTTGCCAGCTATTTAGACATTAATGGCTGTGTGTTGAGTTATTTTCAGAAGACAGTAAATCTACACTGCTATACAAGCTGTACACTGACTACTCTAAGTTATATCCAAGTTTCATGTCTATAGTGTTGTCCCATGAAAATATATAATGAAATATTTGCAGAAATGTGAGGGGTGTACTCACTTTTGTGATACACTGTATATATATATATATATATGTGTGTGTGTGTGTGTGTATATATACACCGATTAGGCATAACATTATGACCACCTTTCTAATATTGTGTTGGTCCCCCTTTTGCTGCCAAAACAGCTTTCTATCAGAACCAGCATTAACTTCTCCAGCAGTTTGAGCTACAGTAGCTCGTCTGTTGGATCGAACCACACGGGCCAGCCCCACGTGCATTAGTGAGCCTTGGCCGCCCATGACCCTGTCGCCGGTTTACCACTGTTCCTTCCTTGGACCACTTTTGATAGATACCGACCACTGCAGACCGGGAACACCCCACAAGAGCTGCAGTTTTGGACATGCTCTGACCCAGTTGTCTAGCCATCACAATTTGGCCCTTGTCAAACTCGCTCAAATCCTCACGCAATGATTGACAGATGACAGATACTGGATTGTCTCTGTTGGGCATGTAGGGAGTCGCTGCTGTTTTTAATTGACTGGAACTGATCAGGAAATTCTCAGGTTGTAAAGGATGAACTCTATTACATAATATTTTCATACCTGTGTTACTCCTGTCAAAAAGAAAATGATATTATGGTGGCGCAGTGGGTAACACCATCACCTCACAGCAAGAAGGTCCTGGGTCCTTTTTTTGTGGAGTTTGCATGTTCTCCCTGTGTCTGTGTGGGTTTTCTCCCACAGTCCAAAGATGTGCAAGTGAGGTGAACTGGAGATACAAAATTGTCCTTGACTGTGTGTAATACTGAACTTGTGAACTGATGAATCTTGTGTAACGAGTATAACTTACATTTCTGTCATAAATGTAACCAAAATGTAAAACATGACGTTAAAATCCTAGTAAATAAATAAATACTGCTAAATGAGACTGGAACTAAGAGGGGTTGGTGTCATTCGGGCCATACAACTGTTCCCTTGGATGTACAGGAGCAAATCATTGGATTTTGTTGCTAAATCACATCTTATTTGCATACAAACCTGAACATCTTGGTGTCATTCGCCACCGCCACCTGAATAGCGGCACCATGTCAATATTCTGTATTGGAAATAAATAGCCTGTCGCTTTGTCGCTTGCTAATGTAAAGCCAGGATAAAAAAGGTTAATTTTACAGCAATCACAATTAGGTCTGTATCAATTATTTGTAAATGTGTAAAGTATGCAAACCTGTTCGCCCACTCACATATGAACCTCAACAAGCCTGATTGGTTGTATAGATTAGTTCGTACAGAGGCTTGTGGATTAAAGCCGCTATGGACATCCACAAAGCCACACGCGTGGTCAGTAATACGTCCAATCATCTGACGCCTGAGCCCACAGATCGAGCGCTGCAGAGAAATGGAACAAATCATCTTCAATCATCTTCAATCACATCTGAGTTAAAACCTAGTGAAGGGAGAGGAGATCAGAAACAGATGGAAGAAAAGAGCGGCAGAGAAACTAGAGAGGAAGAAATGAGAAACTGTCGGAAAGAGATGCTGAGTGTAGAAAATGGAAAGCCGGAGATGTACTGTACAGATTGAACAGATGCTCATATGTATGAAATACATTCACACAGTCAGAAATCTATCTAGGTTTCTGCTGGATACATGATTGTAAATATCCACAGACTGATGGATGGAGGGATGAACACATTAGTATATAGTCAGATAAATACATTGATAGACACATTGATTGACAGATACATGGATGGATGGGTAGGTTGGTTGGGTAAATACAGATAGATAGCTGGATAGATACTTACAACAGAGACCCAACGGACACCTTAAATGTCCTTGATAATACAACTGTTTATTTTGCAAGTAATAATTTGCAAGTATGAAGCTAATGGAACCCATTCCTTAGAACAGGGGTGTCAAACTAATTTTCACCAAAGGCCACATCTGCATTATGATGGCTCTCAAAGGGCCGATTGTAACGTATTCTGCTGTGATTGCAGTCGCCTTTTAAGTCTTGGACAATTTGTTGTTTTTCTTGGAGGCTAAATTCAGTTTGGTGTCAAAATGCCAAATTTATACTGTATATTTATAATGTATATCTACATTTATATTGTACTCCTTTACCACAGACACGGCCTCATAACACAAGAGACGTAGCATTTTTTCTTCTTAAAGCACAAACTTGTTTTCACTTTCCCATCTTTCATTAAATTCCCTCCTTCTGCTTCAATTTTCTCTTCTTGTACATTTTGGGATTATTTGTAAATAATTCCCAACATCACTTGTTGGAAAACTGTTTGAGTTAAACGCTGATGTGGAAACACTGCTGTCTAGTGGTGGGATGCGGTCACTTTGCGGGTCACAAAATCGGCATGCATTGTGGGAGATGCAGTTTATGTACGATTTTACACTGTATTTAAGACAATCATTCATCTTTTAAGCTCCCGCAGGCCCACATAAAATGACATGGCAGGTCGGATATGGGACGCGGACCTTGAGTTTGACGCGTCTTAGAATCTTGGGTAATTAAAGACTATTCGCCAAAAGAAAAAAAAAGCCTTAATTAAGCTGTAAAGCTTTAATAGACAATTGTTTCTTACCATAAACCCCTCTGAGCTATCAATAATAAAACATACTATTCATCTGGGGTCTGTTTCTTTTTTCTCATATCAATTGCATTATAACTTAAGGATGTATGTACTGTACATTTGTAAAAATTATACAAGTGCAAAAATGTCATTTTTGTCAGATCATACTGTAATGCAGCTCATACCTGAGGTCAAGTCTAGTCAAATGTGTTTTATAGAGCTTTTTAAATTGGACATCATCTTAAAGCAGCTTTACAAGACCTGGGACCAAAAACACCTGATGAGCAAGTCTAACTTTATTAAAATTACAAGAATAAAACCTTTAGAGGAACCAGAACTCATCCTCCATGTGTGGCCTAGAGGACTTTTTTTTTAATGTATTACATTAAATAAAGTAGAAAATAAAATTATTTATAACAGGTTATAGCATGTGAAAAGCTTAAAGAATTCAACATCCTTCAGTTCAGTCTGTAGTAGAATTAGGTCTCACAGTGAGTTTCTAAACATCGTGAGTGCAGTCACTACATATTCTCATCACATCCAGCAGTCCAGCAGGAACGGCATTGTTAGCACCGTGGTCCCATAGCTTCGGGCTTCAGCCTCAGGTGGTTGAAAAGGTCACTCACACTCATTAGCCTGAGTAAATAAGTAGTGTTTTTAATCTGGACTCGAAGAAAGTGATAATCACAAAGGTAATGCACAAAGACTGGACTTTAAAACTGGAACTGTACAGTAGCAGTTAATACAGTGGTATCTTAAAACTCCATGTCAATTGGTTCTGGGAGTGGCATCGAGTTTTGAAGATGTTGAGTTTGAAGGTATATATCTGCATATATTTTAGGCTAATGTAAAATAATGAGGTGGTTTTGACACTTATACACTAAAAATTAACTAAAACACTGAAATACAATTGAAAACAGTTAAAAAACTATATAAAATACAATAAAACCTGCACTTTACCTTTACGACCCTCTTTATTGTTTCCTTATGCTTCTTAATCATGGAGAGGTTTGATCTTGGAATACCGTATTCCTTAGCGAGTTCAGTAAAGGCGCATTCACATGAGAAGCGACAAAACTGCTTTTGTGCTGCTGTGCATTATTTTCTATGGATTGTGGTGGTGGTGCAGAAAGCTTAACGTGACTTATTGTATTAAAACAAAGAGCGAGGACTTTCATTAGTTGAGAGAACGTATGATCAGTAATAATTAAGAGAGGTTTTAGCCGCTCAGGTAGCTCAGCGGTAAAGTACACTAGCGCACCAGAGTTGGGTTTCGAATACATCGTATTGAATCTCAGCTTTGCCTTCTGACTGGGCTGGGTGGCTGCATGTACAACGATTGGCTGTTGTTCAGGGTTAGAGGGTAAAAAAGTCGGATCATAGGTCCTCATAACACACGTCAAGTTTAGGGGTCCAAATTTCTCGACAAAGGACGTCAAGTTTTTAAGATTTTGAGTTTAGGGGATGTTAAGTTACAAAGGTACCACTGTATTTCTCAGCATGTTCTACCATTAAATCTTCTTGAGTTTCTTTAAAGCCCATACCTTGAGCTACTGCAGCAGATATTTCATTGTGTCCTGAAACAGTGCAGGCTGTGAGATAACACACATTATACTCTGTGTCTTGCCGAGGTCGTGGGATGAATATCACCTCTGCATACTGAGTTGCATAAACATGCCGCATGTTTTCGCGCGGTGATTCATATTTGTCGCATTCATAGCTCAGTATTATTCCACGTCACCTCTTGACCCGCTGCATCTGACTACCAACGATAACTGTCAGACTGTCAGTCCAGATCCACCTTCTCTGAAATGTTTCAGTTGTGTTTCTGTCTCTGAAGGACCGACCATCACGACCTTTTATTCTCCTGAGATGTGATTACAGGCCTGTGTGTCAGATCTTCTTCATCTCCCGAGTACAGGGTTCCATCCGCCGGCAGAAAAAGTGGCTATGAGCAGCCAGTTAAACACGGTGGTGTGAACAAAGTACGCGTCCTCCATCCGGACTCCCAAACCTCGTCTATTGTGGACTTGTTACTATAAATGATTCCAGATCATTATGATGATATTATACAAGTGGAACTTGAGTAAAAACAACTAATTGTGTTGATATCAAGACAATGTTTACAATAAAGCATACAGTCGCATTTGTAATTTTATATTAGTGAATACAAATTTAAAATACGCTGTGCGTATAACTTATGGTGGATATACATTGATCAGCCATAACATTAAAACCACCTCCTTGTTTCTACACACACTGTCCACCACAGAGCAGGTATTATTTGGGTGTTGGATCATTCTCAGCACTACAGTGACACTGACATGGTGGTGGTGTGTTAGTGTGTGTTGTGCTGGAATGAGTGGATCAGACACAGCAATGCTGATGGAGTTTTTAAACACCTCACTGTCACTGCTGGACGGAGAATAGTCCACCGACCAAATATATCCAGCCAACAGCGCCCCGTGGGCAGCGTCCTGTGACCACTGATGAAGTGAGTGGATCAGACACAGCAGCGCTGCTGGAGTTTTTAAATACCCTGTCCACTCACTGTCCACTCTATTAGACACTCCTACCCAGTTGGACCACCTTGTAGATGTAAAGTCAGAGACGATCGTTCATCTATTGCTGCTGTTTGAGTTGGTCATCTTTGAGATCTTCATCAGATTCTCAGTCCAGCAGTGACAGTGAGGTGTTTAAAAACCCCATCAGCGCTGCTGTGTCTGATACACTCATTCCAGCACAACACACACTAACACACCACCACGTCAGTCTGAGAATGATCCAACACCCAAATAATACCTGCTCTGTAGTGGTCCTGTGGGGGTCCTGATCATTGAATAACAGCATGAAAGGGGGCTAACAAAGCATGTAGAGAAACAGATGGACTACTGTCAGTAATTGTAGAACTTCAAAGTGCTGCTATATGGTAAGTGGAGCTGATAAAATGGACAGTGAGTGTAGAAAGGAGGTGGTTTTAATGTTACGGTTGATCGGTGTATATTTTTTAAAAGAACTTACTGAGCTGTGTAAAATAATAATGTTAAAAGTGTAAACATAAAGGAGAGTATAAAACGAGATGGATCACATTACAAAAATCAGCCTGCACCTTCAGTTACAAAATTACTTTAGTCACAGAGAAAAATTTAGAAGTGGTAACTGCTCCTATTAACACGGCAGTGGCTCATTTATATCTGGTTTGAGGAGGAGGAATAAATTAGGCAAACCAGACCCAGTAACTGACCAAACCTTAGTAAAGTGAATAGAACATGTAATATAACATGCACCTTTACAATATCTTCATACCTTACTTTTTTTCCTCAGTTGTATTTGCACAAGGCAAAGAGATGCAGTTTATATCTTTTGCTAATTTGTAACATTTATATATTTCAGATCTTTCTAAAGCACTTAGCTGGTGCAGTGGTAAATATGTCAGCCCACAACCGCTAACATCCGAGGATGCAGGTTCAAATATCAGTGGTGCTATCAGCAGGTCGGGTTTCTGCACTTATATAATTAGTTAATGTCTGAGAGGGTTGGGGCGGGGGGGGTTTGGGGGGGGGGTGGGGGGGGGGGGGCTCAAACAGCCACTGAAAGTCATTTTAAAATGTGGACAAAAAGCTTAGTACACCTAGTTCTTCATTTTCTTGGTTGTTGATTTTTTAATGGAGAAGCTTTAGTGAAAAAACAAAACAAAAAAAAAGAAGGAAAATGGTTTGAAACTCGGTGTTGCCACCGGCCGGCTGGGCACCATCTGGCGGGCATAATTGGCAGTACCTGCAGCAGATACTAATTGGCCACCGTATCTGCAGGGGGGGCGACCGGACTATATGTGGGTGGGATCTTCCTGATGGGCTAGTTTGATTTACTACTGCGCCACCACAGTATTAATTTAATTCTGTTTTAAATGTATTATTATTTGATAATAACTATAAATTGTGCAAAATTCAGTGTTTAATCCTGATTCATAATAAAAATAGTTTTTGCAGTTGGACTAAGACTTACAGATGTTTTATGAAGATGTTTTTGTTCCGCTTACTTTTTTCTTTTGTCTTTTTAAGCCGGCTTCCTCTTTTTTCTCCCCCGTACTAAATGGACGCTGTTCAAATAGCCGTCTCGACTGCATGCATGGCCCAGATCTCAGCAGAGGTTAGCATGACACTAACAGAACCTGTGTGGGCCGAGCTTCCTGAGCCGAGTGAGCGTTGGGCGATAAGCACTGAATAGAAAGAAGGCAGTTGATGGAAGCAATTACAGTAGAGTCGGCTGGCTGGGCACAGCCGGGCTCGGCGACTGATAACACCTTCCCGTCAGGCGGTCTAAAAAGTGGCCTCGCTCTCTTTTTGACGCCCCGTCGCTCAGCCACTGTCACATCCCCGGGTTTTATTTCTTTTTGGTAAAGAAAGGAGCGTGACAAGAGGAACTAAGGAAAGGCGTTTGACAAGTAACTGCATTTGCAAGAACTGGCAGGTGGCATTTAAAAAAAATTCTTTACACTTCCTTTCATTTCAAAATTTCATTTTCTAAAGCGCGGTGTGTTTTTGAGTGTGTGCTCTGACATGTTTTTTCACCTGTTTGTGAGTAAGTAAGTAAAATTGGATGTGCATAAGTGGGTGTGTGTGTTGTCAGAAAACGGCTTCTGAAAATGGTAATTTTATTTCAGATTTTATTTATTCATTTTAAAGTTAGGGAGGTGAGAGAGCTGGTTTGGGCTTGTGCAGAGGAGAGATGAAAGTCCTGTAGGGACGAGGGTGCTGAGGATGGAGCCGCTGAAGAGGAGGTTTATGGATGTGGTGAGGGAGGACATTTAGGTGGTTGGGGTTACTGAGGAGACAGGACAGGGCAAGATGCAGACCAATGATCTGCTGTGGCGACCTCTAATGGGAGCAGCAGAAAAAAGAAGAAGAAGAAAAAGAATATTTATGAAGTTCAGTACTAACCCCCATATGCACTTTTAGGGTCCCAGTACTGAAAGGAAAATATAGATATATAAATCCAGCAACTTTCTTTTTCTTTCATGTGGTACAAAAGTGTCCACTGATAAAATTATGTGTACCTAATAAAAAGGCCAGGATGTTTAAACAGGATTTAAAAATCCTAACAACACTGCTGCACCTTTGATTGATAAATAGGATACAGGGAGGTCACAATGTGTTCAGAGCAACAGATGGGCTACAGTCAGTAGTTGTTTACCCACAAAGTTATTTATAAAAAATTATAGCAGTAACTGTTTGTGTAAACATGTGGCTGTAGAAAATTACAGGATATTAACAAGGCTGGTTGCGTGTGGCAGGTCTTCAGGTAGGCTGTATTATGCCTAGTTCACACTACACGACTTTTGCCCTGATTTTTGCTCGCCGACTGGTCGGTGCTAGATTTGCCGACTCGGGAGCAACTCAGCGTTCGTTCGGCGATGGAAACTCGGCTCTCAATCGCTGTGTGTGAACTACCCAACAACTCGATCCGAGCGGCTCGCCAAGCGCTTGGCAACTGAAGAGAGATATCTAGCTTGTCAAATATCTGGATATGAGTCGCCCAACTGGCAATAAGTGCTAAGTCGAACAGTCAGTGAGAACGCAAGATACAACGTGAGGGGAAACGCAGGGGAGAAGTGTAAAAAGGTGGGAGAGGGACATCATATAGTTTATCTCGACAAACCATAATACCCACACTGCATTGCAAAAAAATATTTATTAACCTCCAACTCACTACAGAACAACAAACAGACTCTGATGTCATTCTGCTTCTCCCAAGTTTCACACTCGCTTGCTGTACCATTGTATTAGTTCATGTCTGTAAGATTGTCATTACAGCTGACAGATCAGTGGTTAATGGCAAGGATTCCCAGTGCACGATGTTTCTCAGCTGTATAGCAGAATAACCTCAACGTCTTCCTCCCTTAGGGCGCATTCACATGACCACTTTTGCGCCAACTGTTCCGTTGTTTCCTATGGAGTGGTCAGAAAGTGTCCACTGATAAAAATGTGCTCCTAATAAAAAAGATATTAGCAGGGCTGGTTTTGTGTGGCAGGTCTTCAGGTAGGCTGAGTCTTGCCCAGACTCTGATGTCATTCTGCTTCTCCAGTCTGTAAGATTGTCATTACAGCTGACAGATCCATGGTTAATGGCTGGGCTTTCTGGTGCACGATGTTCCTCAGCTGTATAGCAGAACAACCTTAACGTCTTTCTGCCTTGGGGCCATTCACATGACCACTTTTGCACCGACCGTTCTATTGTTTCCTATGGAGTGTGGCGGTGCCGTTGTGCTGCACCGTGCACTTTTGCCATGTTTGGCTCACAATTATTGCACTAGTCGCGGAGCTCAGCGTTTACCTGACTAAACTTTGACCCAGTTTGCCACTGACTTTTTCAAAACGCCTGCAATGAGACGAACTGTTTGATATGACGTGGTAAAAGTGACTTTGGCACATGAACAAAACTTAACGTGACTTATAGTATTAAAACAAAGAGCAAGGAATTTTATTGGTGGACAGAACTTATGAGCAGTAATAATTAAGAGAAGTTTAGTGCTCCTGTGTCGTTCTTTTAGTACATTAAGTCACGTTAAGCTTTTTTTTTACGATAAGAGTTTTAGATCAGTGGTCCCCAACCACCGGGCCATCGTGGGTCATTTATTACCAGGCCATGCAGAAAGAATAAATAATTAGAGATCGCTACAAAAGCAATTACATTTCCAATACTCTTCGAGTGTTATTGTCTCTTATCACCACTAGGTGGGAGCAGAGTCTTGTTTCAGCGAAAAAAGCTCAGGATTCACACTGATTTTCCATTCTATAGTTCTTCTATTTTAAATCCTTCCGCCCCCGCCGGTCCATGAAATTATATCTTATTTGAAACCGGTCCATGGTTCAAAAAAGGTTGGGGACCGCTGTTATAGAAAAGCTGATTCTCACAATTTCTCAGCACCCTGAGCTATAACACAAGTTTAAAAGTGAAACAGTGAGGAAAATCCAGATAAACACAGATACATGTGGAGCTTTCAGAGTGAGTTTGACAGATATTCCACACAAATGCAGCTTTGTCTCATATTCTCTCACTTAAGCAAAGTGCTAATAAAAGTGGCGATTTGTGCCGAGGCTCGCAGTTTTGTCACTTCACATGTGAATGCTCCCTTACCCAGTACATGGAGCTAAAGGAGCAACTTTGTATATGTTAAGGTCATTTTAAATTATGTGGAAACCCCACCTAATTATTAAGTTTGGGTGTTCCAGCCACACCCTTTGCTATCAAAAAGAAAATAAATGATTTGCTTTCAACTTTGTAGCAACAGTTTGCCAAAAGCCCCTTATTTCTTCAGCACACATTTGCCCAAGTAAACTACGTCCATATAGACACAGCTGAACAGGTTCAACTCCAGAGCCCCAACCTCAACCCCGCTGAACACCTTTGGGCTTAATTAAAACCTTCTAGTCCAACATCAGTGCCTGACCTCACAAATACACTCGACTAAATGGGCACGGTTTCACACAGACATGCACCACCATATTAATGCCCACGTAACAAGCTCATGGGGAGGTGAGGTGTCCGTATTTGTTAGGTATACTGTATAGTGTGTTTTTAATGTGTCCTAATAGAGCTGAATAAAAGAGCTTATTGAATATAAATACTTTTAAAAATAAAAGTCTGGTCTATGGTTAAATACTTTTGGTGTTCAGAAGAGCTATAATTTATTTCTAATTTGTTAACATGCCATCAATGCCATTCATGCTTTTGGTTGGATGTTTTAAAACAGAACATAATACATTCAAATAATTTTATAGCGCTTTACAAAATAACATTGATACCCAGCCTAAGGCAGTCATAGTTTAGCGGTTAAGGCACTGGACTAGTGTAATTAGAAGTTTGTTGGTTCAAGCCCCACCACTGCCAGGCTGCCACTTAGAATATATTGACATTATTGCATCTCATAATATCCACGCTGCAGTCTTGTCAGAGTTGCTGCAAATCTCTCCATATATCACATCTCTAAACTCCTTCTGTATATAAATCTGGTGACTGGAGAGGCTATTGAAGCAGAGTAGCCATAAAGTGATGCTTAACAACAGTACTTAGGTAGGTTGTGGCATTCAAACAGTGCACCAAGAGAACATTCCTCACACCGCTACACCTGTGATTTCAAAGCATTTTAAATATTATTCAACAGTGTTGCTACCTAAGACGGCTGTTATATCTGACATTTAACTAATTATGTATTAAACTGAATTCCCACTGTTTTCAGACCATCCAGTGACAGCTAGCATCTGACCTACCTTCTTATTTACACTGATCAGCCATAACATTAAAACCACCTCTTTGTTTCTACACTCACTGTCCATTTTATCAGCTCCACTTACCATATAGGAGAACTTTGTAGTTCTGCAATTACTGACTGTAGTCCATCTGTTTCTCTACATGCTTTCAGCCCCCTTTTCATGCTGTTCTTCAATAGTCAGGACCCCCACAGAGCAGGTATTATTTGGGTGGTGGGTCATTCTCAGCAATGTAGTGACACTGACATGGTGGTGGTGTGTTAAAGTGTGTTGTGCTGGTATGAGTGGATGGTGTTTTTAAACACCTCACTGTCACTGCTGGACTGAGAATAGTCCAGCAACCAAAAATACCCAGCCAACAGTGCCCCGTGGCCAGCATCCTCTGATGAAGGTCTAGAAGATGACCAACTCAAACAGCAGCAATAGATAAGCAATCGTCTCTGACTTTACATCTACAAAGTGCTGTCTATAACCAACTATCTGCCTTTCTTACTCAGAATGACCTCCACGATCCGTACCAGTCTGGCTTCAAGGCAGCGCATTCTACGGAAACAGCACTTGTAGCTGTTACTGAGAAGCTTCATGCAGCCAAAGCAGCCAAACTGTCATCGGTCCTCATTCTTCTTGACCTCTCTGCAGCCTTCGACACAGTGAATCACAGCATTCTCCTGTCCACTCTCTCCAACCTTGGAGTAACAGGTTCAGCATGGCAATGGATGGCCTCCTACCTGGAAGGGCGCTCCTACCAAGTGTCATGGAGGGGATCCATAACTCCCCCATGCACTCTCTCAACCGGTGTTCCTCAGGGCTCTGTACTTGGCCCACTTCTTTTCTCTATCTACACCCGCTCTCTGGGCAAGGTCATAGCCTCCCATGGCTTCTCCTACCACTCCTATGCAGATGACACTCAGCTTGTTCTGTCATTTTCTCCTTCAGACACACAAGTCTCAGCTCGCATCTCAGCATGTCTGCGAGATATCTCACAATGGATGTCAGCTCATCATCTGAAACTTAATCCCAGCAAGACAGAGATGTTGCTCATTCCCGGAGATCAGTCTCCTACCCAGGACCTTCTCATTTCTCTTAATGACTCCCAGATCAGACCATCTGATAAGGTAAGAAGCCTTGGTATTGTCCTGGATAACCAGCTGACCTTCTCTCCTTACATAGCCCACATGACAAGATCGTGCCGGTTCCTCCTGTACAATATCAGGAAGATTCGACCATTTCTCTCCAGGGAAGCTACCCAGATTCTGGTCCAATCACTTGTAATCTCACGGTTGGACTACTGCAACTCCCTCCTGGCAGGAGCTCCCATGTCCACTATTAAACCCTTGCAGCTCATTCAAAATGCAGCTGCCCCTCTGGTTTTTAACCAGCCCAAACACTGCCACATCACCCCACTGCTGCGTTCTCCTCACTGGCTTCCTGTAGCTGCACGCATTTAGTTTAAAACACTGATGCTCGCCTACAAAGCCAAAAATGGACCAGCCCCAAGCTACCTTCGTGGTCTAATCAAACCCCGCTCTGTACCACGCAACCTCCGAGCCACTAGTCTCGCTCGACTTGAGCCTCCACCCAGGACTAAAGGAAGACAAGCATCAAGGCTCTTCTCTGTTCTAGCACCCAAGTGGTGGAATGAACTTCCTCTGTCTGTCCGAACATCTGAGTCTCTTGCTGTCTTTAAAAAACGATTAAAAACCCACCTTTTTACTAAACACTTAAGCTGACATATACCTATTTACTAAAAAAAATGTTTCCATTTCATTAATAATAATAAAAAAAAAAAAAAAAAAAAACACTTTGGTTCTAACAGGTTTCAGCAGATTCGTGTTCTTTGACTGTTGTTTACTAAAACTTGAGAAATGAAATGTTTACTATGGAAGCACTTCTGTAAGTCGCTCTGGATAAGAGCGTCTGCAAAATGCAGAAAATGTAAATGTAAATGTACAAAGTGGACCAACTAGGTAGGAGTGTCTAATAGAGTGGACAGTGAGTGGACACGGTATTTAAAAACTCCAGCAGAGCTGCTGTGTCTGATCCACTCATACCAGCACAACACACACTAACACACCACCACCATGTCAGTGTCACTGAAGTGCTGTAGTGGTCCTGTGGGGGTCCTGACCATTAAAGAACAGGGTGAAAGCAGGTTTTAAAAGTATGTACAGGAACAAGGAGGTGGTTTTAATGTTATGGCTGATCAGTGTATGAAGAACCGTGGTGAAATCTTACTTGAATTCTTGTTTTCTCCACCTGTGGAGGTATTTTGCTCAACTTTAAAAATGTCATAAGAAACAGATTCAAGCCAAACCTGGAAAAAAATGCCCAAAAGTAGTACCACGAATGTGCCAGTGTCTCACAGCGGTCCCGACACCTGCTCCGTCCAATATAAGACAGAATAAATCAGCAGCTGTGCCTCAGACAGACCCATCAGTCACCCTGCTGTACCCTCTCCCAACAGCCATTTATATAGCTGTCATTAATTTGCTTCATCAGATTTATGAACCGCCGGAGAATGTATAGAGGTGGACTCGCAGTAGATTCATTCTGACAAGTCCGCTGATGACTTCTTGCAGGCAGTGTAGCAACTACGAGCAGTGTCATGATTGAGGTCAGAAGTTTACATACACTCGTAATGGACAGAGGACAGTCCTGAAATGTCAGAGATTTTGCAAAATAAATGTTGATTTATTTGGTGCTGTGGTTCTATAATGTCATATACGTTTGTGGCATGGCATTCAAATACATTACTAGTTATTATTATTGGCTATAGTTGGTCACTTCTCTGTGCCCATGTATGTAGGTCTAGTTTGACTGCACCCATGATACAGAGTCACAATCATTACAATACAATTGTTAATAATCATTTTAAGTATTTTTAGTTCATGTATGCAAGTACAAAGTAGATAGAGCAGTAGTCTCCTGCCCAAAGGAAATTTGCCAAGATCAGCACATTTTATCCAAAGGTGATACTGTCAACAGTCAAGCAAGCTTTACACTGCTATGGGTTTGAGAGCCATGCTTGGCTAAACTGTGTTGGTTATCACATAGACAAAGAAAAAGACTTCTGTGGTTTGATAAAAAAAGGTTAAGTTATTTGGCCAGAATGGCACTGAGGGGTTTGATGATTGGCTGTGTCTGTGGGGAGAGAAGGGCGGAATGATTCTTCATTTCTGCTACAACAACGGCTTCCACTGGCTGGTCAATGACTCCTACACAGAGATGGTCAACATGGAGAGCAGAGTATGACTCTCTGTATGCGATACTGCTTTCTGTGTGAACTTATCTCTGACGGGTGAAAAGAGGTGGTTGTGGTTAGGTCAGGGTAGGGGTCTGCAGCAAAGATGGAAACATACAACTGTGTACTTGAAGATGCATAGATTGGGAAAAAAAGGGAAACATTCTGAAATAGAATAATACAATTAAAAATAAATAAATAAATAAATGACCACAATCACAAAGGATGTTTGGAGAAGGTGAGGGATTTAAACCCTAACAACATTGTACCTGTTCAACTAAAACATGTTCCAAAAGCTTGTTAATGCCTATCAAAAGCAGATAATAAAATTATCAGATAAAATAGTTTACGTTTACTTCAGAAATCCCACAATACATAAATGATTGAATAATCATTAAATCTTATTTGTTTTTGTACAAGATACTGTATATGTTGTTCATTCAGTTACAGAATAACGAGTTGCAGGAATAATGTGAATTCCAGGGTACATAACATAAAAATAAAAATAATCTAAGGCAGATGGAACGTCTTTATTTGTCAAATATACAAGTACATGTGTACAATATAATTAGATTCAGAGTACATTGCATGGTGACGTGGAGCCAAGAGGGTTAAGGGCTGTGCTTAAGGGCCCAAGAGATTCAAATCCCCTTCTAGTTAATAATACACAGCTCTACCTACTAGACTACCAGCGTCCTAACATACATGTCTCTTACAGTACCAAGTAAACTGTGGACTTCACTGCTGTCATCCAAAAAAAAAAAAGATTCATTTACATTTACAGCATTTAGCACACGCTTTTATCCACAGCGACCTACAATTGTGACAGTATACAGTCTAAGCAATTAAGGGTTAAGGGTCTTGCTGAAGGGCCCAACAGTGGCAGCCTGGTAGCAGTGGGGATTGAAGCGGCAACCTTCTGATTACTAGTCCAGTACCTTAACCACCGATCTGATTAAGGAGAGCAGGATCACCACACTCGCCCTCCGACACGCGTCCAATCTGCGGCCGTTTCTTATCACCTGCCAGTGTTGGGTTCCCACACTGAGCTGTATCATGTATAAAGAACCACACTAAGCTCTAAGTGATTCCCCCACCACTAGTGCAATCACGCACAGGCAGCGTAAAGAGACTCCATCCGCTCTTCCCTCCCTCAAAAAAGGCTGATTGTGTTTGTGTGGAAGCCCGGCCAGGTCGGTGGCTCTGCTAAGGTTCGGACCTTTTTCTTCTCTGTAGTACATTTATAAACAAACAATGTCATGATTTTTAAAAATAAGTGGTAAATCATTTCCACACCTACATCTGTAAGGTTTTGTGTGTTGTAGAATTCATGACTAGTGCATTAGATGCTCCTGAAACAATGATAAGAACACAATAAATGCACTTTCCTCTCCTGAGGGTTTTAAAAGCGGCTGCTTCAAACATCTAATGGTTTCAAAAGCTCTTCCAGAAAAAAAACAATGGTGCTGGAATCATTTGCAGGTTTTCAAATAATGTGAACTTCATCAAACCAATAAAGGTATAAAACAGAGGATAAGAAAGATGTTTTAATTATTTAGTGACGCACTTTTTGAGCCCTTTGTTGATATTTATGCAGAAAGCTTGTTCATCTCAAATTGAGAGGTTTTATACACGGATGGCTTAGATCGTAAACACAGCCTAGAGGTGGATATGATTTTTGTTGAAATAGGCTTTATCGAAAATCTATAGACAAAATAAAGCTACCCTGCTTATTTGTACAAACCCCATTTCTAGAAAAGTTGGGACATTTTGTAGAATGCAGTAAAAGATGAATCTGTGTTGTTTATTAAGATTTTAACGTCATGTTTTACACTTGGGTTACATTCATGACAGGAAAGGTAGTCACTCACCACGCAAGATTCATCAGTTCACAAGGTTATATCTTGGACAATTTATTATCTACAATTCACCTCACTCGCACGTCTTTGGACTGTGGGAGGAAACCGGAGCACCCAGAAGAAACCCACTCTTTTGAATTGAACTGTATAAAAGTAGAAAGAAAAGATTTTTCTCCCAATTTAGCGCAGTCTATTTGTCTTCCGCTGCTGAGGGATACCCAGTCGCATCCGAGGAGGGCACATTGCTGCCCACGTCTCTTCCGACACGTGCACAGCCCTCCTCTTCTCGCCCCTGCATTCTGCACAGGCGTCTCTTCCACCAGTCAGGGTCCTTACACAGCGTATGAAGATCCCACCCACACATAGTCCGGTTGTCCCGCCCTAGCAGATACGGTGGCAAATTAGTATCTGCTGCAGGCTCTGCCAATTACGCTGTGCCAGTACGAAGGTTTTTTAACTCTATTTATTAAAAATTTCAAAAACAAATGACACTTTTCTACATAGTCACCTTTCTTTGTAATGCATTTTTCCAGCGTCATACCAACTTTTTAATGCCATCAGCAAAAAATATTTTTGGTTGAGCGTGTAGCCACTGATGCATCGCTGCTTTCACATCATCATCAAATGAAAATCTTCTTCCACTTAAAGCTTTTTTGAGCATCCAAAAAGGTGGAAATCAGATCCGGACAATAAGCTTCTCTCAGTCTCTCAGACATGATCAATTACTACTCCTCCCACCCTCACCGCTTCCAACCAAAATATAAAAGCGCAGAAACTTTTTGAACTTCTTGTATGAATTTCAATTTTAGAGAGATACATGCTGCTATCAAGGTGATGCTATCAAGCTATTCCCAGGAATGTGGTTATTTCAGTACAACAATGCCAGGCCTCATTCTGCATGCACTACAGCAGTGGACTTCGTAGACACAGTGTGGGCATGTGCTCGACTGTGCTGCCTGCAGTCCAGATCTGTCTCCTTTTGAAAATGTATTGTGCATTATGTATGAAGAGGAAAATCAGGTGACAGTGAGCATCGACTGTTGAGCAGCTGAAGTTTTGTATCAAGCAGGAATAGACAAAAATTCCACTTGCAAAACACCAGCAGTGAGTGACCTCAGTTTCCAGGAAAGCTGATGTAACACAGTGGTAAACACACCTCAGTTTAAATGTTAGTGGAGGTTGTTGCAGGCTTTAAATTTTAAATGTGTTTATATTTAGAAGATACAGTGATTAGTGGTAAAGGATTAAGAGAATTAACAAATCAAAGATTCCTCATATTATTGCATTTTACAAAATGTCCCTACTTTTCTGTAAATGGGGTTTATATAATTATATAAACACATACCAGTGCAGGAATTCTGGTGGCTGCCGTTCATGAGCTGCTCCACATTAGGAGTTGTGTTCTTCTGCACAACCTAGTTTGGCCCGCAGTAGGGGGTACAGAGGCGCAGTAGCATGTTGATTTGTCAACTACTTTCAAGTTAACAATCACCTCTGCCTCGTATTCCTCTGCGCTGCCTAGATTGGCCAGCAGACAGGGCACAGAGGCTTAGCTGTGCCTCATAAGTGTTTAGTCGCTTCAGGTGGAAGGTTTTAATGTGTTTATATTTAGAAGATACACTGATTAGTGGATGTTCACCAGTGAAAACATTGGAAATCTCTTTTTAGTTAGGTTTAAGAGAATGACCAAATCACAGATTCGTCGTTATTTTAAAAGGGAGATGTATGATTATTTAAATACTTAAAAACCATTGCAGGATTGTGCTTTGTATTAGTTGAATACTGTGATAAAATAGGACGTTTAGAGTTGGTGCTACCCTGACACTTGTGTCTTTGGAACCTGTGTTTGATTCCCACCTTCTACTGTTGTTCTACTGTAAGTAGCTTTATGTGTCATAATACACCGATCAGCCATAACATTAAAACCACCCCCTTGTTTCTACACTCACTGTCCATTTTATCAGCTCCACTTACCATATAGAAGCACTTTGTAGTTCTACAATTACTGACTGTAGTCCATCTGTTTCTCTACATACTTTATTAACCTGCTTTCACCCTGTTCTTCAATGATCAGGACCCCCACAGGACCACCAAAGAGCAGGTATTATTTAGGTGGTGGATCATTCTCAGGACTGCAGTGACACTGACATGGTGGTGGTGTGTTAGTGTGTGTTGTGCTGGTATGAGTGGATCAGACACAGCAGCGCTGCTGGAGTTTTTAAATACTGTGTCCACTCTATTAGACACTCCTACCTAGTTGGTCCTCCCACCTTGTAGATGTAAAGTCAGAGACGATCGCTCATCTATTGCTGCTGTTTGAGTTGGTCATCTTCTAGACCTTCATCAGTGGTCACAGGACGCTGCCCACGGGACGAAGTTAACTGGATGTTTTTGGTTAGTGGACTATTCTCAGTCCAGCAAGGACAGTGAGGTGTTTAAAAACTCCAGCAGCGCTGCTGTGTCTGATCCACTCATACCAGCACAACACACACTAACACACCACCACCATGTCAGTGTCACTGCAGTGCTGAGAATGATCCACCACCCAAATAATACCTGCTTTTTGGTGGTCCTGTGGGGGTCCTGACCATTGAAGAACAGCATGAAAGGGGGCTAACAAAGCATGCAGAGAAACAGATGGACTACAGTCAGTAATTGTAGAACTACAAAGTGCTTCTATATGGTAAGTGGAGCTGATAAAATGGACAGTGAGTGCAGTGTTATGGCTGTATTAATTTCCTCTGTGCGCCTCCCAAAACATGCATAAGGTAAATTGCTACCAAGTGTGAGCGAGCACATTTGTCTTGATTGCATCCCAGCTTGTGAGCTGATGGAACTTTGGTTTTCTTTTTAAAGACGTCCACTTTTTGTAGGCTTTTATTAGCTTATTCAGACCCTAAATCAGGAGCGTATGGTTGTTGAGTGTAGCAGAAAATGCAAAGAGTCTCTTTTACACTCTGAAAGCATCATTATGTTCATTTCTTTTGCTCATGGACCTGCCTAGTAAGTTCAAACTAGCTTGTTAAGGTCGTCTATGCAAATAGATTTATAAAGACTTTTTAATCTGGAAAGAAATAGTTTGCTGCTGATGTTTTGTTTGCTTCTTTTCACATCAAAAATTAACATAATATGTAATATTGTGCCCAAACATCTGTTTAATACTGTAAAGCTAAATTTTATGATAATGACAATGCCTAACCATGACCTGTAGAATGGAATCTTTGTGCTATTATGAAAATGATTTGCTGAAGCAAAAATGCCTAATAGTTTTTATTTTATTAGTTTGAGCTGTTGGCAAAGTCTCTCACTGACCATTGCTCATAACCTACTGCAAAGTCATAGCATCAATCCTCTGCCAAAATGTCAGTCCATGCACCGCCAGATTGTCTTGACAGTCTCCAGCCCAATTGCAGTCTGAAACAGCACCCAATTTACTAAACTACGGCTTTGACAAGGAATCTATAGCTGTAGCTCTGCCAGGTTCATCTATAAAAGCAATGGAAATCGAGCGGAATCAATAGAAAGCAGCCCAAATTAAATCCATCACTTTAAGGCCATTATTTCTAGTCTGAACTGATTAAACACAACCAGCTAATCTAACAGCTCTTGCCAGACTCTACAACAATCAGCACGCTTAAAAGTTCAAGTCAGGAAAACTTTTAGAAAGTATTCATGCTGACAGGGTTTCAATACACCCACTCCACAAAGACGAGTCAAGGATTTGATTCCGTCTGATCACGTGGTACCATAATAGATGTATGAAAAGGAGTGGAGAGGGACTGTTGTGATTACATTCCTAAATTAAAAACCCATTTGCTGATTGCATCAAGTTTTATGAAAGCTGGAATGGAAAAGAACTGGAAGGAAAATGACCAAAGAGATTAGCAGTGTGTTTACATATATTCCTAAGGCCTGGCTTGCAATTGACAGCCTACAACAATCTATCACACATTTTCTTCTTGACCTTGGCAAGTGACCACTGTTTCATAATGTAATGTGGTGGCTTTCATCCATGAGCTGCTCCACCGTTAGGAGCCGTGTCCTTCTGTGCGGCCTAGTTTGGCCGGCAGTTGGGGGCACAGAGGCGCAGTAGCATGTCTCTCAGTTGACAATCACCTCTGCCTCGTATTCCTCTGCGCTGCCTAGTTTGGCCAGCAGATAGAACACGGAGGCTCAGCTGCATCTCATACGTGTTGTCGCTTCAGGTGGAAGGTTTTCTGTATATCCAGGCTTCTCTCTGTCTTCTTCAGCAGCTATTTTGTTGGCTCACTTAAATTTCTCTGAGGCTGTTGTGCCAGACTGCTCGCTGGACCTCACGATGGAACTGTCTGGGGAGAGCAGAGTGCCCCAGTCCCTTTTCTCAGCAGAATTTGCCCTTAATACCACTAGTATGTGCAGGCAAGTGCGAATAGAGGTTCCGCTCAAGATTCTGACAGTTTTCTGTCCATTTTATTTCCGAGATCTTGTTTGTTCTGGACGTCCGGAGAAGCCTGTCATATTGTAACATCCAGTTCTCAGTTCTGCGCTATCCCTGTTATGTCCACCTTTCTCCATTGCAGGCTGCAGATGTTTTCATGTTTTTAATTTTGTACTTTGTTTCTATTAATTTGGCCGCATATTCATTTGCAATTGTGCCCTTTTTGTTGTGCCCACCCCCAGTTGTTCTACCTTGACTAGATAGCAGCAAATGGTTTCTATTTCCATCCTTGCAAATGTGTGGGGATCCGTCTTGCGGAGTTGGGGGCACGGAGGTGCAGTAGCATGTCGATCTGTCAACTTCTCTAAGTTGACAATCACCACTGCCTTGTATTCCTCTGCGCTGCCTAGTTTGTCCAGCAGATAGAACACGGAGGCTCTGCTGCACCTCACAAGTGTTAAGTCGCCTCAGGTTTGTTTGTTTATTATGATTTTAATATTTGATCTTTATTTTAAAATGTTTATTTTTGTTTCATCAAATCTTACTGCACTTACTTTTTATAAGCTAATTTACTTTATAGTTTATTTTAGTTTTTTATGTTCGTAATTTTATTCTGTATGTAAAGCATCTCTGGTTTTAATGTCATGTTCTTTAATAGTAACTATATTTGCAAAAAGCCTTTCTGAGGTTCTAGATCTCAGGAATGTTTTGGCATAGAATTGATCCTTATGTAAAGCACTTTGAATTGCCACTGTGTATGAAAGGTGCTATACAATTAAACCTGCCTTGCCTTGCCTTGCCTTGCCTGAGCTAAAAGTCGACTAAAATGTTGCTTATATGGCGTTCCTGAGCTGCAGGTCTGTTCCTTAATGCATTCGTGTCGCTCTGTTTTTTTGGGGTGGTTTGTTGCACAGATGAATTTCCCCCGGAGTGAAACTACATCTCCCTGTGGTTATTTTGTAAACAATTAAAATCACTCGGCACTTTTTATAATTAGACTAGATGTTATATTTACACGGCTGTGGTTATTTGCCATTGCTTTTTTTTATTATTATTTATTTAGCATTTTGAAGAATGAAGGTCTGTTGGAGCGTGGCACACACTAATAGACTCCACTAACAGGATAAATACGTTTGCATTAACGTAGCACTATGAGCAGCTAGTGCAGTTTGCCCTGAAGTGGAGCATATGCAACAATTCCAAGCAGTATCAGTAATTTAGTTTCCTGTTTGAAATGCAGTTAGCTTCGGAAATTTAATGGCCATTGTTGAAGTTTAAAATGTCTTTTATTTACCATGCCCTATAGACAAGGCAAACTGATTTACAGACTTTGTATTTTAAGGATTTTTGCAACTGTTTTTATCTGTGATTAAATGATTAAAACAATGTGACAGAATCCACAAAGTGGATTTGTGTACCTGGATTATTGAGCATGCATCAACAGAATGTGACAGAATCTTCTTGATTAAAATCATGCATACAGGAGCACTCGGGTGGCGCAGTGGTCTAATGAGCTGTCAAATTGATATGATATTTTTAGAAAACAGAAATTAGACCCCCAGGTGGCGCAGTAGGATGTTTCGCTAGCACACCAACGCTGAGAGTTATCCTCGAGTTTGGATCTCAGCTCTGCTACCGGTTGGCTTGGCACACCCTAGCAGACACCATTGGCAAGTGCCTGTAGCAGACAAAATTGGTCTGCTGTGTGGGAAAAGACCGGTCTAATGTGGGGCGGGGTATTCAACACTGTGTAAGGACCTTGGTTGGCCAGGGCAGGGTTTTTCAAACCCTGGGCCACAACCCTTAGGTGGGTCGCAAGCTGGAAAAAATGGGTTGCAGAGAAAAATAATAATAATAATTAAATAAACTGGTATGCGAATGCCCCCTTGTGGAGGCTTTCTGTTACATCTTGTAAATCACAGTGAGACCAGACAGAGTAAGAGGCAGAAGTGGAGAAGCACAAATCCACTAAAGTAGGGGAGAATAAGAAGGGACTGGTGGACTGCGCACACATCAGAGGGAGTGTGTGTGTCAGGCAAATATACACCCTCCTTGGATGTCATCAGGGTCCACAGCAGTGAATTGGCTACACTAGATAGACAGACACAGACAGACGGACAGACAGATAGATAGACAGACAGACAGAAAGACAGATAGAAGAGAGACAGAGACAGATAGACAGTTAAAGTTTAAAATGTCTTTTAGAATTTTAGAATGTTGATAGAATAGATAGATAGAATCCAGAAGACATAATATAAAAATAGACAAATAGATAATAAATAAATATATATATAGATAGATAGATAGATAGATAGATAGATAGATAGATAGATAGATAGATAGATAGATAGATAGATAGATAGATAGATAGATAGACAGAAGGATATATAGATAGAAAGATAGATACATAGACAGACAGACAGATAACATAAGGATGGATAGATAGACAGACAGATAATAAAAAGGTAGAAAGATACAGATAGACAGATAGATACTTTATTTATCCTGAAGGAAATTATTGGCCTCCAGTAGCTGAACAAAATAAAAAAATAAAAAAATATATATATGACATAGAATGAAGATATGAGATCGAGTATATACAGTAGAAGTAGTAGTATAGATTATAACCAATATGTACATATAATTATAAATATAAAATATGAAAATATCAAAGAATTAAATGTAGGTTTGACATGACGGTATGACGGTTCGGGAGAAAAAGGGGGGAAATTTACATGAAGAAGATGCTTTTTTTAATACAGTGCTCCAATGCATTCCAATCACAAACAAAACTTTTGTTGAAATCACTGAAAACCCTTGACAGTGTAAATGTCCCTTACAAGTGAATGTAAACTTTAGACTGTGTTGCTTTATGTGTCCCTGGGTAGAGAGACCTGCTCCACCCTGACTTTCCCTCATAAACATCGCCGTCAAGCCTCAGCACTTTAACACAGCAGACATGAAAGGGAGCAGTCCATTAAAATATGCTTCCTTCAGAACCCTCCGCAGCCTCTCACCCATGTCTGGGTGTAAAATTGAGCGCCGGCTTTATTTTATTTGAGCGTCGCATTTGTCTAACAACTTGCAGCCGACCGTGCTTATTCTCTCTCTCTGGAGGAATGCCACGCACTGGTACACCACCACCGTATCAGAAGCATGCAGCAGTTTTTTAAACAGCTCTTAAATTCTGCACCATGGAAAGAAAGCACATTTTATTAACAAGCTACTTCACCGTCCTCCGCCTCCAATGCTTCAGAGTATTTTAACAAGTACGGTATACCGCCAGACCTTCTAACATTGCAAAACAGCAGCAGAGTCGGATCGTAACTCGCAGCGGAGACAGCGTGGTCGTAAATACGTTTGCATGGTTATGCAGAATACATTACATTACTTCTGTAGTTTAATATGATTCGATTCTCCAGCATGGCTGCGATGTCTGATAAAACCTGCACTCCTCGAAATGGAGGTACTGAAATTTATCTTCCTTGTTGCTGAATTGGGGACCCACAATGACATCAGTGCATTAAGTACCTTAAATATATTACAACCCCAAATCAGAAAAACTTGGGACAGTATGGAAAATGCAAATAAAATCACAGAGTTCCTTACATTTACTTTGATTTTATTTGATTGCAGACAGAATGAACCTGAGATATTTCATGTTTTATCTGCTCAAATTCATTTCATTTATTAATAAACATCCATTCCTGCATTACAGACCTGCAACACATTCCAAAAAAAGTGGGGACGGGGGCAATTTAGGGCTAGTAATGAGGTGAAAAAACTAAATAATGATGTAATCCCAAACAGGTGATGTCAACAGGTGATTGTAATCATGGTTTGGTACAAAAGCAGCATCTTGGAAAGAGTTTTTGATGGGTAAAGATGATCAGAGGATCCAGTTTGTCAACAAATGTGTGTGAAAATTATTAAAATGTTTAAAGACAATGAACCTCAAAGAAAGATTGGAAGGGATTTGCATATTTCTCCCTCTACAGTGCATAATATCATTAAAAGATTCGAGGAATCTGGAGGAATTTCAGTGCGTAAAGGCCAAGGGCGCAAGCTTAAGTTTAAGGCACTACATGGTGTTTGGACAGGTATAAGTATGTGGACACCACTCTTATTGAGAATAGATTAGAATGCCTTTATTTGTCATATATACATAAACACGTGTATAGTACAATACAATTCTGTTTCTGCATATCCCAGCTTGTTTTGGAAGTTGGGGTCAGAGCGCAGGGTCAGCCATTGTACACCACCCCTGGAGCCAAAAGCGTTAAGGACCTTGCTCAGGGGCTAAACAGTGGCAGCATGGCAGAGCCAGGATTCAAACTCTCAACCTTGTGATTGAAAGCCCAAAGCTCTACCCACTAGACTCACTCACTCACTTTCTTAACCGCTTATCCAATCAGGGTCGCCGGGGGGGTGCTAGAGCCTATCCCAGCTTTTCAATGGGTGCAAGGCACACAGTAACACCCTGGACGGGTGTCACATACACACACACACACACACATTCACCTATAGGGCAATTCAGTGTCTCGAATTAACCTGACTGCATGTTTTTGGACTGTGGGAGGAAACCGCAGCTCCCGGAGGAAACCCACACAGACACAGGGAGAACATGCAAACTCCACACAGAAAGGACCTGGACCGCCCTGCCTGGGGATCGAACCCAGGACCTTCTTGCTGTGAGGCAAGTGTTACCCACCGAGCCACCGTGCCGCCCCCCACTAGACTCCCACTGTCATTATTTATTGAGTTTAAGTCTGTCAGCCTTATTGCTAACACATGTATTAAAGCATTCTTCCATACCGCTTTATCATGTTCATGGTTGCGATGGGTCTGATTCATTGGGCGAAAGGTAGGAAACACCTTAGACTGGTCACTAGTCCATTACAGGGCAGTTTTTAGTAGCTTCAGTTGGCCTGACTGCTTGTTTTTGGAGCTCCCGGAGAAAACCCACACAAACCCAGGAAGAACATGCAAACTCTACACAGAAAGGACCCTGTCTGGCCAGACTGGGAATTGAATTCAGGCCCTTCTTGCTGTGAGGCGACTGCGCTACTGCACCACATGCCGCCTGTATTTAATTGATTCAATTATTTATTTAATAGGATGTTAACGTCATGTTTTACACACTTTGGTTACATTCATGACAGGAATGGTAGTTACTGATTATACAAGATTCATCAGTTCAAGTTTAAGGTCAAACACAGTCATGGACAGTTTTGTATCTTCAATTCACCTGCATGTCTTTGGACTGTGGGAGGAAACCGGAGCTCCCGGAGGAAACCCACGCAGACACAGGGAGAACATACAGTACATGCCTGTATTAAATCAGTGATTCTAAATATGATATATGCTTTCTGTTCAAGCATGACCTTGTTCAAGTTTACCTGTGTTTAAAACAACATCAACGTGTAAAGCATTGATGAATTTGGAGCAGTGGCTTGCATATATCGCTGACCTCAACCCTACTGAACAGCTTTGGAGTGAACAGGATTTGTATATGTGTCCGGCCTTCACTTCCAACATTAGCGCCTGACCTAAAAAATGCTGACTGAATGGACACACATTCCTACTGACACACTCATAATCTTATGGACAGCCTTCCCAGAGGAGTGGAGGCTGTTATAGCTGGTATATGTAATGGGGTGTTCAGGTGTTTGAACCCTTCTGTGTTTGAAGCTGTGTAGTCACAATTTTCTCTAAGATCATGTGGACGGCTTGGCGAGTGTGCATCGTTTATAAATAGAAGAGTTGGGACTGAATTTCTAAATTTAGCACAATTGTCTTAGGTTTCTTTTAGAGGTCCTTTACATCATTATTGTTTCCTTGCATTTCTTAATCGTGGAGATGCGTGATCCTGGAATACCGTATTCCTTTCAGTAAAGGCACATTCACAAGAGAAGCTAGGAGTCAAGCTTAACGTGACTTATTGTATTAAAACAACGAGTGAGGAATTTCATTAATGGAGAGAACTTATGAACAGTAATAATTAAGAGAGGTTTAGTGTTTCTATGTTGCTCTTTTAATACAATTAGGTGACAAGCTTTTTTTTTAATGATAAGCGTCTTAGATTCTCTCGAAAAAGCTGATTCTCACAATTTTTCAGAACCTCAAACTAAAACACAAGTTTTAAAGTAAAACAGTGGGGAAAATCCAGATAAACACAGATACATGTGGAGCTTTACAGTATATTTGATGGTTATTCCACACAAATGCAGATTCATCTCATATTCGCACTTTGATGATTAACCGCACCGCTCAAGCTGAGCGCTTAGCAAAGCGACAGTCGCACACATGTCGAGTTTAAAGGTACCAATTTCTCCACGCTTTTATTCAAAGTGACTTACAGTACTGTGACAGTATACAGTCTAAGCAATTGAAGGTTAAGGGTCTTGCTCAAGGGCCCAACAGTAGCATCCGGGCAGTGGTGGGGCTTGAACCAGTGACCTTTTGATTACTAGTCCAGAGGCGTAACCACTAGGCTGAGTTACAAGGCCCCGCTGTATTTTATTTTTTAAGTATTGTTTAAGGCGTGCGCTGTAGTCATGTTATCTGGGCTGAAAACACTCCACATTAGTGTTTGTTAGACAGCTTGTGCTACACTGGTCACATGAGGTCTGAGAAAAAGGAAGTGGCTGCTGGCTGGGGAGGAAGATAACTACTAATAAACGCTCACTAATTCTGAACTCCGAACCCAAAGGAGAGCGCAGGCGCCCGTGCGCCGGCACGCTCAAGTACACAGTGATTGCAGTAATGTGCGCAGCATATTGGCAAACCGCTGTGTAAGCTAACAGTCTGCTACTTCTTTGGCTAAGGGGCCAGTTTGGGATCTGAAGAGCTCTTTATGCAATTCTTCATCCTCATTGAAACCCTTGACTGCACTCGGGAATCCCACTCGAGCGCTGACCATGAGCACTTCCCTGATCAGCTGCTAAAGCCTTGTGGGACTGGACTTTAAGCTCTGCAGCTCTGTCAGGCTCGCCGGGATGAATGAGGATTTCTGCTGAGTTGGATTTTTGCAGTACGTTAGTTGTGGGTTACTGGGACACTTATGGAGTAAAACCTGAAGATGTACTAACATAACTATTCTTCTACGGAGGTGTAGAAACCTTTTTTGGAACTAGTACTATACAAGGATGCTTGTATTTCAACAGCAGGAACCGTGCTTTTTATTATATGTAGTTTATTATTGTTTTGCTGTGTGGAAGATATGATATTAACATAAATCTAGGTTTTTATACCAGCAATTTAAATGATAATTTGACCTTATTTCTTTGCCGCTTTTGTAAAAATATAAAAAGGTTTTGCTTTAATGATGACAATGATTGTTGACAATGATAATGATAATTACAATTGACAATGATAATGACAATGATAATGTGTTAGTTATTTGTACGTACTTGAACGTAGTTTAACTCACTTTTTTATCCCATACAGTGGTACCTTGAAACTCGACGTTAATTGGTTCTGGGACTGGCGTTGAGTTTTAAGGTATTTTTTCCCATAAGGATGTTCGGGAAACCTGTTAATGTGTTCCATGGTCTCGTGGAACTGCATATATTTTAGTCGAATGTAAAATAATGAGGTTGTTTTTGACACGTATACACTGAAAATAACACAAATATAATATAAAAACAGTGAAATAAAAAGCTGATTCTCACAATTTCTCAGAACCTTGAGCTGTAACACAAGTTTAAAAGTGAAACAGTGAGGAAAATCCAGATAAGATAAGCACAGATACACGTGGAACTTTCAGACTGGAATTGACGGTTATTCCACACAAATGCAGTTTTGTCTTATATGCTCATTTTGAAGACGTTTTACCGCACCGCTTAAGCCGAGCGCTGAGCAAAGTGACTGTTAAATTAAATAAATAAATTTTTTTTTTTAAACAAACTGAACACTTTAAGTTTAAGGAAAACGTTGAGTTTAAGGGTACACATTTCTCGACAAAGGCCGTCAAGTTTCTAAGAATTTGAGTTTAGGGGACGTTGAGTTACAAGGTACCACTGTAGTATAAATGTTTCTACAATTATCCACCCCAGTAGTTTCTGACCCACAGAAATGTAAATATTCTTAAAAAGAAACAAAGACATGCCTAACATTCCTGACAAAAAGGTTTCTGGTTTCCAAAAATGTTTTTATGATGGAAACTTGCCTATAAATTTATATTTAAATGTATTAATGAAAACACCTGTTGATGATTTCCTCAAATTAATTCTTGTTGTGGAAATGCCTCTACAGTGTCTGAAAAAAAAATCCTGGTTTTCCAAACAGTTTCTGTATTTAAATGTTAATTTAATTTAATGTTTAGTTAGTTTATGAAAATGAAAATGTTAATAGACTAGAATTTGTGATGGAAACACAACATATGTTTCTTATAAAGTTATTGAGTTCCTAAATAAGTTCCTGCATCTTTTGTTTTATAAAAAGGCACCGACAATGCAAACTACTTCTAAACATCATGATTTGCTCCACTTTTGGTCCATAAAAAATGAAAAAGGTCCTGCTTTTATAAAGTGGATGACTGATTCCTGAGTACGTTCCTCCAGATGAATTATGCCAGTCCCCGGATATGTTTTTGACTTCCTGCTTTCCAGAAGGTTTCTATCCTGGAAGCATATTTAAAGTTTATGAGTTTTTGAAGAAAGGTCCTGGTTTCCTAAAAAAAAATGTTGCTAGTACCTAGAGTGGGTTCTGGATTCGTGAAGTTCCGGTGGAATTGCGCCAAAACTTCCTGAGATCTTGAAACAGTTCTTGGATATGTTCCTAGGTATCTGAAATGGAGACTTACCTGAAGTTCAGTTCTTCGGCATCAGTAAAAGTTCCTGGTTTCCTGAAAGTGATCGAGTATCAATCTGTCTAAGATTCCTGAGTATCTAGAGTGGGTTCTGGATTCCTGACTGAGTTCCTAAAGTGGACAGTTCCTGAGTTCTTGAAACTGTTCTTGGATATAAAAGTTTTTTTTTAAGGTGGAAATTTACTTGAAGTTCAGTTCTTCAGCATCTGTTCCTGGTTTTCTGGAAAGAATCATGTGGTAATCTGTCTAAGACTTCTAAGTAACTAGAGTGGGTTCTGTATTCATGACTGAGTTCCTTCTGTGGAAAGTTCCTTAAACAGTTCTTGGATATACTATGATTTTTTTGTGGAGACTTACCTGAAGTTCAGTTCTTCAGCATCTGTAAAAGTTCCTGCTTTCCTGAAAATGATGTTGCAATCTATCTAAGATGCCTGAGTATCTAGAGTGGGTTCTGAATTCATGACTGAGTTCCTCCAGAGGAAAGTTCCTGAGTTCTTGAAACTGTTCTTGGATATAGAATGATTTTTGGGTGGAGACTTACCTGAAGTTCACTTCTTCAGCATCTGTAAAAGTTCCTGCTTTCCTGGAAATATTTCAGCAGTGGAAAGAGTCCTGAAGTCACTGCGGTGTGTTTTTTTCTGAGGAGAGACTAAAAATGACGTGTGCTTGGTGTTGCTGTTTGTGCAGGAGGGGACGGAGCGACGAGGTAAGCTGTAGAAATAGGTGTGGGGTGGAGGTTTCGTAACATGCAGGAACAGGCAGTGGAATGTCTCTGCAGCGTTACTTTACCGCACCATGTTTCGTTGGTAGACTGAAGTGAAGCAGCTGAACCGCTGCTGTGTTGACGTTGTATCACATGTGTTTGTGGATTAAACATTGTTACGAGGGTTTATGAGAGGCACCATGTTCGGATATGAGTTTATTCCTGTTGCTGGGTGAGTCGGGACCGTACGTGAGTAGGTGTGTATTTCCTTTAGAACAAGGTGACAGAATTCAGTCTGTGAACTGAGAATCACAGACGTTCTGATACCAGACAAGCAGGACAAGGTCTGATTTTCTGTGTCCTGCTTGAGTGTTTGTATCGAGGGTGAGGGGGTGTAGCTCCAAGTCCAGTTTTATTTACTGATGTCTGGACTTCACTGGTCATCCTTTTCTTCCTGTTTGTGTACGTTCTGTGATCAAAGCCAAAAATTTACATACACAACTGCTGGTATAGAAAATTCTAATATGCCAGTTACTCATTTTCACATTCCTTATTAGTTAGAATTACAGCTTGTGACTTTTCTGTGCCCATATAAACAGCAAAAGCCGGGGGTTCTCTCTAACATTGGGATGTAAAGCTTGCTTAACGATTGACAATTGAATTATGACCTGGGTTCCAGCAGCTTTCAGTATTAGCAAACCTGCTTTTTTGTGGTCTGGGTTTGGGTTTTTTTCCCAGCCTTGGCAAGAGACCACTCTTCCGCATACTTTTTAACTGGCATGGTTACAGACAAGTTACCAGCTACTTATGACTAATCAGGAAGGACATGAAATAAGACAGGAAAGCCCTCCAGAGCAGAATACACACTGCCCAAAGAATTATTGGTCAGTCCCTGAACACACTGGAAGACGTCTTCAGAACTCGCTGCCTAAACAGAGCCAGAGGGATTCTGAAAGATGCAGCCTGGACACTTTGGACCTAGACACAGTCCATAAGGTTTTCTCTGCTTCCATCTGGAAGATGTTATAGCGTCCTAAGGACACTCACCTCCATATATATACAGTGTATCACAAAAGTGAGTACACCCCTCACATTTCTGCAGATATTTAAGTATATCTTTTCATTGGACAACACTGACAAAATGACACTTTGACACAATGAAAAGTAGTCTGTGTGCAGCTTATATAACAGTGTAAATTTATTCTTCCCTCAAAATAACTCAATATACAGCCATTAATGTCTAAACCACTGGCAACAAAAGTGAGTACACCCCTTAGTGAAAGTTCCTGAAGTGTCAATATTTTGTGTGGCCACCATTATTTCCCAGAACTGCCTTAACTTTCCTGGGCATGGAGTTTACCAGAGCTTCACAGGTTGCCACTGGAATGCTTTTCCACTCCTCCATGACGACATCACTGAGCTGGCGGATATTCGAGACTTTGCGCTCCTCCACCTTCCGCTTGAGGATGCCCCAAAGATGTTCTATTGGGTTTAGGTCTGGAGACATGCTTGGCCAGTCCATCACCTTTACCCTCAGCCTCTTCAATAAAGCAGTGGTCGTCTTAGAGGTGTGTTTGGGGTCATTATCATGCTGGAACACTGCCCTGCGACCCAGTTTCCGGAGGGAGGGGATCATGCTCTGCTTCAGTATTTCACAGTACATATTGGAGTTCATGTGTCCCTCAATGAAATGTAACTCCCCAACACCTGCTGCACTCATGCAGCCCCAGACCATGGCATTCCCACCACCATGCTTGACTGTAGGCATGACACACTTATCTTTGTACTCCTCACCTGATTGCCGCCACACATGCTTGAGACCATCTGAACCAAACAAATTAATCTTGGTCTCATCAGACCATAGGACATGGTTCCAGTAATCCATGTCCTTTGTTGACATGTCTTCAGCAAACTGTTTGCGGGCTTTCTTGTGTAGAGACTTCAGAAGAGGCATCCTTCTGGGGTGACAGCCATGCAGACCAATTTGATGTAGTGTGCGGCGTATGGTCTGAGCACTGACAGGCTGACCCCCCACCTTTTCAATCTCTGCAGCAATGCTGACAGCACTCCTGCGCCTATCTTTCAAAGACAGCAGTTGGATGTGACGCTGAGCACGTGCACTCAGCTTCTTTGGACGACCGACGCGAGGTCTGTTCTGAGTGGACCCTGCTCTTTTAAAACGCTGGATGATCTTGGCCACTGTGCTTCAGCTCAGTTTCAGGGTGTTGGCAATCTTCTTGTAGCCTTGGCCATCTTCACGTAGCGCAACAATTCGTCTTTTAAGATCCTCAGAGAGTTCTTTGCCATGAGGTGCCATGTTGGAACTTTCAGTGACCAGTATGAGAGAGTGTGAGAGCTGTACTACTAAATTGAACACACCTGCTCCCTATGCACACCTGAGACCTAGTAACACTAACAAATCACATGACATTTTGGAGGGAAAATGACAAGAAGTGCTCAATTTGGACATTTAGGGGTGTAATCTCTTAGGGGTGTACTCACTTTTGTTGCCGGTGGTTTAGACATTAATGGCTGTATATTGAGTTATTTTGAGGGAAGAATAAATTTACACTGTTATATAAGCTGCACACAGACTACTTTTCATTGTGTCAAAGTGTCATTTTGTCAGTGTTGTCCCATGAAAAGATATACTTAAATATCTGCAGAAATGTGAGGGGTGTACTCACTTTTGTGATACACTGTATATACAGTGCCTTGCAAAAGTATTCAGCCCCCTTGAACTTTTCAACCTTTTGCCACATTTCAGGCTTCAAACATAACGATCTGAAATTGTAATTTTTTGTGAAGAATCAACAACAAGTGGGACACAATCGTGAAGTAGAATGAAATTTATTGGATATTTTAAACTTTTTTTAGAAATAAAAAACTAAAAAGTGGGGCGTGCAATATTATTCAGCCCCTTTACTTTCAGTGCAGCAAACTCACTCCAGAAGTTCAGTGAGGATCTCTGAATGATCCAATGTTGACCTAAATGACTGATGGTGATAAATAGAATCCACCTGTGTGTAATCAAGTCTCCGTATAAATGCACCTGCTCTGTGACAGTCTCAGAGTTCTGTTTAAAGCGCAGAGAGCATCATGAAGACCAAGGAACACACCAGGCAGGTCCGAGATACTGTAGTGGAGAAGTTTAAAGCCGGATTTGGATACAAAAAGATTTCCCAAGCTTTAAACATCTCAAGGAGCACTGTGCAAGCGATCATATTGAAATGGAAGGAGTATCAGACCACTGCAAATCTACCAAGACCCGGCCGTCCCTCTAAACTTTCAGCTCAAACAAGGAGAAGACTGATCAGAGATGCAGCCAAGAGGCCCATGATCACTCTGAATGAACTGCAGAGATCTACAGCTGAGGTGGGAGACTCTGTCCATAGGACACAATCAGTCGTACACTGCACAAATCTGGCCTTTATGGAAGAGTGGCAAGAAGAAAGCCATTTCTCAAAGATATCTATAAAAAGTCACCTGGGAGACACACCAAACATGTGGAAGAAGGTGCTCTGGTCAGATGAAACCAAAATCGAACTTTTTGGCCACAATGCAAAACGTTATGTTTGGCGTAAAAGCAACACAGCTCATCACCCTGAACACACCATCCCCACTGTCAAACATGGTGGTGGCAGCATCATGGTTTGGGCCTGCTTTTCTTCAGCAGGGACAGGGAAGATGGTTAAAATTGATGGGAAGATGGATGGAGCCAAATACAGGACTATTCTGGAAGAAAACCTGTTGCAGTCTGCAAAAGACCTGAGACTGGGACGGAGATTTATCTTCCAACAAGACAATGATCCAAAACATAAAGCAAAATCTACAATGGAATGGTTCACAAATAAACGTATCCAGGTGTTAGAATGGCCAAGTCAAAGTCCAGACCTGAATCCCATCGAGAATCTGTGGAAAGAGCTGAAAACTGCTGTTCACAAACGCTCTCCATCCAACCTCACTGAGCTCGAGCTGTTTTGCAAGGAAGAATGGGCAAAAATTTCTGTCTCTTGATGTGCAAAACTGATAGAGACATACCCCAAGCGACTTGCAGCTGTAATCGCAGCAAAAGGTGGCGCTACAAAGTATTAACGCAAGGGGGCTGAATAATATTGCACGCCCCACTTTTCAGTTTTTTATTTCTAAAAAAAGTTTTAAATATCCAATAAATTTCGTTCCACTTCACGATTGTGTCCCGCTTGTTGTTGATTCTTCACAAAAAATTACAATTTCATATCGTTATGTTTGAAGCCTGAAATGTGGCAAAAGGTTGAAAAGTTCAAGGGGGCTGAATACTTTTGCAAGGCACTGTATATATATATATATACACAGTATATGTTTGTGTGTGTATGTATATACTGTATATATATATATATATTTCTTTTTATTTACACTTTTTATTTAGACTTGTCAATTCGTCTTCTGCTGCTGTGGATCCCTGATTGCATTCGAGGAGGGTACATTGCTGCTCACGTGCCCTCCAACGCGTGCGTAGACCCCTTCCTTTCCCCAATTCTGCACAGGCGCCTTGGTCTGCTAACCAGGGTCCTTGCACAGGGTTTGAAGACCCCATCCGCTTGGTCCGGTCAATTCCCCACCCAGCAGACACGGTGGCCAATTTCTGTCTGCTGCAGGCACAGCCAATTGTGCCCGCTAGGGGGCGCCCAGCTGACTGGTAGCAGAGCCGAGATTCGGCTGGTGTAAAATATCCACCTGGGCGCCCTTATATATATTTATATACTTTTTCTTTTTAGACGTTTAGACCTTAATATTTAAGGACTTATATGTTGTGTTTTTCACAGCTTTAGTGTGTCTGTGTGTGTATGTGACAGTGTATGTTTCTTATTTCTTCTTTCCAAGAATTTGCACAGAATATGTTATTGTATTTTTATATACAGTACAATGACAATAAAGTCATGCATTAATTGTTATAGAATTGAAAGGACTGGCACAATGTTTACTGACATTATAGGCGGGCAGCATTGTGACTCAGTAGTTAGCACTGTCGCCTCACATAAAGGTGGGGAGGTCCAGATCCTTTCTGTGTGGAGTTTGCATGTTCTCCCCGTGTCTGTGTGGGTTTCCTCTGGGTGCTCTGATTTCCTCCCACAGTCCAAAGACATGCGGTGAGGTGAATTGGAGATACAAAATTGTCCATGACTGTGTTTGAATGATGAATCTTGTATAAGCAGTAATTACCGTTCCTGTCATTAATGTACCAAAGTGTAAAACATGACGTTAAAATCCTAATAAATAAACTGACATTATAGAAATTTATACAGAACTGAAAAGTTCATGAGTTCAATCTAGTGAATATTTACTGAGAGAAAATTCACAATAAACTTAGAACTCCCAAAAGAAGGACCTATGTAAGTAAGTTACAGGAAAGGAACAGTTGCAGAAATCTGTAAAATCCCCAGGCCGCTGTGAGAACGTTTGCGTGTCTGGATTTTATCAGTACTCGTTACTGTCGTGTGTTTGAAGGAAGTTTTTGATGTTTTTTTCTTATTAGCACTGTCACGGTTTCCCACAAACCACACGTACTCTAACACATCCAAACCTCTGAAATGCTTCTGAGCCTCTTTGTTTTTGCATAATTTACACATGCTAGAGTTCCATCAGATAAAGTTTGCTCGTTCTCCTCTTATGTGATTACAGTTTTATCACAGGAGGCTTTTTTTACTACTTGACTTCTTTTAAACCGTTTCCCTTTTCAGTGGCTTAGAGCAACATTTCAGTGTAATCACAAAGCAAACATAAATTCTTGACTGGTGTCTTTCATTAAATGTTAATGGACCTCCTGCAGCGTTCAGCGTGCGGTAGAGTCTCGGCCAGAGAAGCAGCGTTTAGCCGGGGAGTGAGACCCAGGGGGGAAAAACCCTGAAAGCATTTAGTAATGTTTATCTACTAGCACACAGTCATACAGGTTCAGGCAATAGCTAAAATTAAAATAATTATAATTTTTTTTAAATCAGTTATTTTATATAATGAATTAATTTGATTTGGCCAGGGTAGGTTTGGTTTACCTGGAATCAGTTGGCTCAATGTAGTAAAACACTTTGCATAGGACGCCAATCCATCACGGTGCCTTACCCTTCCAGACATAGCCAATTCTATCTGTATGTACACGCCCAAACGGCTGACAGCACCGCTGGGGATTCAGGCCTTGGATCCCAGCAGTAGTGGGTTAGCGTCATTTTCTGCTGTGCCAACCGAGCACCACAATCTTATTATTATTATTATTATTTTTAGTATTACTATTATTATGAATTAATTATTATTATTTTATTATTATTATTATTATTTTATTAATATTATTTTTTAGTATTATTATTATTATTTTTAGTATTATTATTATTATTTAATAATAATTATAATTATTATTATTATTATATTATATTATTATTATTATTATTATTATTATTATTATTATTATTATTATTATTAGCCATGTGAACCACATTCCGGTTACCGTTCCCACATTCACTTTTTAACTTAATCACTCACACCTAAAGGCAATTTAAAGTGGCCAATCCACCTCCTGGGTGTTTTTGGAAGTTTGAACCAAACCATAATGCAAGGACTCTTGTCCAGCTGCACCACTTTGCCTTTTCTTATTGTTATGATAATGATGATGATGCCATTTAAATATTAACCTCTTGAGAAAAGCTTTTTTTAGACTCTTGGTACAGCATACATTTACATACTTCAATACACTTACATTTATGGCTTCTTAGAGTGTATAGTTTAGGTCAGGGGTGTCAAACTCATTTTCACAGAGGTAACGATTGTAACATATCCTGCTGTGATTGCAGTCGCCTTTGAAATCTTGGACAATTTATTGTTTTTCTTGGAGGCTAAATTCTGTGTTTGGTGTCAAAATGCCAAATTGATACTGTATATTTATAATGTATATCTACATTTATATTGTACTCCTTTACCACAGACACGGCCTCATAACACAAGAGACGTACCGGTTTTTCTTCTTGAAGCACAAACTTTTTTTATTTGTAAATATTTCTCATCATCATTTGTTGAAAAACCGCCTCAGTTAAACGCTGATGTGGAAACACTGCCATCTAGTCACTTTGCGGGTCACAAAATCGGCATGCATTGTGGGAGATGCAGTTTATGTACGTTTTTACAGTGTATTTTTAAGACAATCATATGTCTTTTAAGCTCTCGCGGGCCACATAAAATGACATGGCGGGCCGGATTTGGCCCATGGGCCTTGAGTTTGACACATGTGGTTTAGGTCATTGTGAAATGCTGTCCATGCTCGTGTGTAACAGATAATGACTTTTTTGTGTGATTCTTTTATTAAATCATTTTCAGTAATAGTACTTTTACCTTAAGTAACTTTTATGCTAATGTTAACAGAATGTTGTTGTGGTAACATCACATACATGAGTAAAAAATGATCTGCTGCTGTAGTTTAGCTTGCAACCACTAGAGTTTGACCACTAGAATTTGATCAAATGAATCTTTGAGGTCATCTGGAAAGTCTACCTGCATAGAAGGACGTATAGTTGAACTGAATATTTGAAACTGAGCTGTTGAGCATGTAACACCATCCTGTACCATGTAACACCATCCTGTACAAAAGACTGAGAAACTGTGTGTGTGTGCGTGTGTGTGCACTGTACATACATCATGGTGCTAGTGCATTCTGATGTAAGCTACAGTAGTTTTGCAGGGTAATTATTGCAGCGCTGCAAGCCTTAACCAAAATAAACCGAGAAGCGAGTTCCTCTGGTCTGTGTATGCATGACTGAGTTTTGTGTGTGTGTGTGTGTGTGTGTGTGTGTGTGTGTGTGTGTGTTTTAGCATACTTGTACTTTTATGTGCATTCAGATCTATTCGGAAATGAGGATTTGTGCTTTATTTCCAGTGATTATTGGTAAATGGACAAAAAAGTTATTTTACTTTAAAACACAAACACACACACACACACACACACACACACGTAAGCTCTTGCTTTATCTCTGTGTGTGTCTGTGTGTGTAGCAAAAAGGCATGAGTTAGATGTGGTATTAAGTGATTCTTTTCTAGTGTGTGTAGTTAATCTTTACCACTGTAACAGGCTTACCTGTCATATAGATCAACGGGGGGTCAGAGATTACAGTATCATGTCCACCTGACATGCCATTAATGGTCAGCAGGGAGGCATGGAGGCGCAGATGACAAATACTATCAGTTCCTTTAACCCACAGCCTCTGCTCCTCATTAAGCGTTAACTCACTCCAGGTGGAGGTCGCTCTGTTTCTTCCACACAGCCAGTGGCTGGCTTCTCTGTTGAGAACCATTTTTTTTTCTGCTGTGAAACCGTGATGCCAAATGTTGGCACTCTTTATCTTCTTTCCCAGGAAATCAGTCCGTGTGGAGGTGGCTTTTCGGCTGTCACGACAGAACCACACTGGATGGGCGACAGTTAACAGTCCTCTTAAAAGTGGGCCACACAGGTTTACATTGACCACAGGCTGTGTCAGCCAGTGGAGTAGCTGCCTTGCTCCATTATAGTCGTTGCTGGTTTTTAATGGGTTTCCACTTTCTATCGTTTTTCTTCTAAAATCTTGGTTGTCACACGATGGTGGACCGAGTAGCTGGTCCAAATGTGATAACAATCTCTTTTCTGTCCACTCTATCTGTTACAAATTAAGGCAGTTGTAGCCAAGTGGTTAAGGTACTGTAGTACTGTAGTAATCGAAAGGTCGCTGGTTCAAGCCCCAACACTGCCAGGTTGCCACTGTTGGGCCCTTGAGCAAGGCCCTTAACCCTCAATTGCTTAGACAATATACTGTCACAGTACTGTAAGTCGCTTTGGATAAAAGTGTCTGCTAAATGCTGAAAATGTAAATGTAATGCAGATGCTTTTGTGCATTTCTTTTGATATGTTTATGAGTTTTCTTTATTTTGGACACTGCTTACTTTTATCAATTCCTTTTAAATTTGTGGGTCTTTAGCTACATTATTGTTCTTCGTTGGTTGAATCTTCATTATTTTTTAATGCAACCCATCCTTTACCCTCCCCCTAGTTTACTCAAAAACTAGTCAGAATGCCAGATTGAAAATCCAGGGCATCAGGTAATGCAGGAATTTTCAAACCCTTGGGTGAGGGTCGCGAGCCAAAGAAATGGGTCGCAGAGAAAAATAATAATAATTAAATAAACAAATTTTAACAGGCACATAAATACAAAATGAACTTGAACACGGCTGCTACCTTGTGGAGGCTTTATATTACATCTTGCAAACCACAGTGGGACCAGATTGCCACCAATTTCATTAATGAAGGATATTTCGTTTTGTGTTTTGTTTTGATGCATTGTTTGTGTTGCCTGGGTCGCTGTAAAATTCATGGACACAATGTGGGTCACTTAAAAAAGTTTAAAAAATCATGAGGTAATGTGTACATTACACATCTAAATATAAAAAATTTTTAAGTGACTTTTGGCCCGAGCATGATTGTTGATGCCAGACAGGCTGGTTAAAATATTTCTGAATCTTTTTTGACCATTATGTGCAGACTGATTGACTGGACAGTAAGGATACAGTGACTTAAAGAAGCACTTTGTATAATCTGAGTGAGCAACTTAATACTGTATGTCAACGTTTAAGGCAATTGGGCTACAAAAGCAGGAAAAACACATCAGCACATCAACATCAAGTTCCACAGCTCCGGTTTCCTCCCACAGTACAAAGACGTTTAAGTGAGTTGAACTGGAGATACAAAATTGTCCATGACTGTGTTTGACATTAAACTTGTGAACTGATGAATCTTGTGTAATGAGTGATTACCTGCCCTGTCATGAACGTAACCAAATATGTCAAAATCCTAATAAATAAATCTACTGTGACCCTGATCAGAATGAAGTGGTTACTGCGGATGAATAAATGATTGAATGAACGAATAACTTGCACGTCCCTCCCTGTGTATTTCATCCTCTCTCTTCCTCTGGTTTGTGGTTCAGGTCTGCAGTGGATTAGTAGTGTGAGCGCAGCCTGTATGTGTGTGTGTGTATGTGGCTGGGCTACCGTTCACCGTACCGTGTATATGTGTGTGTGTGCGGAAGAGAAAAAGAGAGAGAGGGATCTAACAGGCATGGCAGTGAAGCCAGCAGTGTGTAGACAGTAGCTGAGATCAGTGTGTGTATGTGATGGATGAAGCTTGGGAGGCTCAAAGTGTATTGCCTCTCTCTCACCGAACTCCTCCATGACACCCTGCCCCCACCGGACACAACTGCAGGCTTGTAAGTGTGTGTTTCCTGTCTTTATGTTTCTGCACTTGCTTTCATGTGTGTTTTCATGTGTGTGTGTTTATAATGTTATGAAAATTCATCATACTTTACTATGGTTCACAGTATCACTTTATTATGCACTTTTATTTCCATGCCATCGTATGTAACTGTGTATATGGTACATTTAACCATGACAGTACTACAGTTCTCAAATGTGACTCTTTTACTGCAGTGGATTTACTCTAGTGCTTTATGATCAGAAAGTCAGAATCTGAACCATAAAACAGGTGTGGTTAGGAATAATGATTAGTGAAAGCTTGGCTTTATGGCACCATTACTAGGATCATTAATAGGCTGGTGTGCTTGCATGAAATTACTCTTCATTTGCCCTTCAGTCTGACTGTTCTCAAGCTCTGAACCATTGAATGAACCATGAATCATTTTCTAGTCATTCTGTGCACACATGGCTGTACATTCTCACCGGGTCCCAGCCAGCATAAGCAGTAATCCTAATTTTTAATGCAGTTGTTTTTTTAAACGTCTAATGAACACAGAGCACTCAGCACTGACTACTCAATAAGGGTTAATTGTTTTTTCATTGTTATGACACACTTAAATTGAAAATGACAGCAGCAATCTAAAAGGACTATGTCTGTTAAAGCACTACAGTACAAACTGAAGCAAAATCCCACCAACTTAGATGCCATTGTAAACATTTGTGGTCACGTAGTTTGGACATGGTTCAATAAATAGATACATACATACAGAAGTACATACATACAGAAATATATGCATACAGACAGACAGACAGATAGAAATACATACATATAAACAGACAGAGACAAACATACATACATACAGACAAAAATACAGACAGAAATACAGACGTACATACAGACAGAAATACATACACACATACAGACAGAAATAGACAGACAGACATAGACAGACAGACAGACAGACAGACAGACAGACAGATATACAGACAGACATTAATACAGCCAGACAAACTAAGACTATTATATTATATTATATTAAAACATTTATTTACTACAATAATATTTACTCTTATATTATATTAAAACAACCTAAATAAAATAAACCGGTGCCTATAATTAAATATCAAATACGATTGTACCCTTTAATCTAAAAAAAAAAAAAAATCATGTCATTTTCGTCAGTGGTCACTCTGAATTAGAGCATCAATAAGATGTATAAATATTATTTATAATAAGAAATTATAAAAGTAGCAATAACTAAAGTAGTAGTAACTAAAGAAGTCTATAAATCTATATGGAATTGCAGTGTACTGCTGTACAGATATCAGTTTCTAGCAGGAAAAGCCTGTAGTGTTTTGATAGATGAAGGGAAATATCACTGGTGACCAGTAACCTGTCCACTAGGCAATGACAAATAGAGCAATGGGAGCTTGGACACACCAGGAGCAGAAGAATACGTGTCTGGTCTATCAGATTTCAGTTTATCGCCTGGTGAACAGGATGTTTGTCTAAATACTTATTTGCCCCGCCGTTTTTTATTAATTGGTGCTAATGGTAATTATAATAATTATACTTGTACCCATGGCATATCTGTAGCTTTAATAATGGCATTAGTGGGCATGTCAAGTTGTAGAGAAAAGAGAACGTCTTCTTGATCCATGTTTGCTTTTTGGACAAAAACATCTGTAACTTCAGCTTGTTACTACTGTTTACTTCCATTGTACAGCACCCTGTGTCGATGCATCCTTGTTTCCAATAAAAACTGGTGCAAACACGGGCCGGTTCTCTCTATATCACCAAGGTTTTAAGAAGCCTGAATGGAACCAGTTCAAGAATCAGAGTTATTTTGGTTGAAAAGGGTTATAGGAGTGGGAGCTTCATGATACAGTGTGTGGCTGCGTCTCTGCAGATGGTACTGGAGCAACACACATCATTAAAGTAAACATGACTGAAGTGATGCAATGTGACATATTTAATATCATCAGTAAAGAAATAAATCTAAAAAAAATCAACAATTCAGTAAGCGCATGATTGCAAACATTAAAATTTTCTTGACATTAAAAAGCTTTGAAGTTTAGTTTAGTTTATCTGAGGGACCTTTGTTACTGTAGGGGAATTAAAATAGTTCCTAAAATTGAACCACAGTGCTGCAAAAAGTTAATTATTACAGTAGTACATTACTGCAACAAAGTACCAATATTTTTTAATCATTTAACATCTTTTCCTCCATTAATTTACCTTTTCGGGGTCACGGTGGCTTGGTGGGTAGCACTGTCGCCTCACAGCAAGAAGGTCCTGGATTCGATCTCCAGGTGGGGCGGTCCGGGTCCTTTCTGTGTAGAGTTTGCATGTTCTTCCTGTGTCTGCGTGGGTTTCCTCCGGGTGCTCCGGTGTCCTCCCACAGTCCAAAAACATGCAGTCAGGGTAATTGGAGACACTGAATTGCCCTATAGGTGAATGGGTGTGTGTATGTGTGTGTGTATGTGTGTCTGCCATGCGATGGACAGGCGCCCCGTCCAGAGTGTTACTGTGTGCCTTGCGCCCATTGAAGAGCTGGGATAGGGTCCAGCAACTCCCCACCACCACCACCCCCACAACCCTAATTGGATAAGCAGTTATGAAAGTGAGTGAAAGTGAATTTACCTTGTCAATACATCTTTGCTTATAAATGAAAACATTTTATACATATTAATAAGTACAAAGTCAGAAGAATATGAAATGTACACTTGAACTGAAAGTGTGTTAATAACACCAGCGGTTAGACGCTTCTTTCTCCTCGCCATGTTTGTACATTTGCATTTCTGTTTGTGGTTTTGTTTTTTTTTGCTTACGTATCTGAATCTATCTGTAAATGACCACGTACGCATGCATGCAAAATTATGTAGCCACTTGTGGGGAACATATGGGCCCATTACTTCTCTCACTCACGTTCTTAACCGCTTATTCAGTTAGTGTTGTGGGGGGGGGGGGCTATTCAAGCTATCCCAGCTATTGAATGGGTGCAAGGCACACAGTAACACCCTGGATGGGGCGCCAGTCCATCGCAGGGTGCACACACACACATACACACACCCATTCATCTATAGTGCAGTTGAGTGTCTCCAATTAACCTGACTGCATGTTTTTGGACTGTGGGAGAAAACCGGAGCTCCCGGAGGAAACCCACACATACACAGGGAGAACATGCAAACTCTGCACAGAAAGAACCCGGACCTCCCCGCCTGGGGATCGAACCCAGGACCTTCTTGCTGTGAAGCGACAGTGCTACCCACCGAGCCACCATGCCACCATAAAATACTTCTGAGAGGGTTAATTACTGATGTTTGGAGACATAATTTAAATAAACGTAATGCACTGCACCTTATTGTTTGTAACTTCCATCCACTCACCACCTGAGTCTGACAAAGCTAGAAACTACTCTGCTTTATGGGCCATTTCAGGCAAGCACCAGGGGCACCTCAAAACAGCTGGAGCACACAAAAATATGACATTTTATGCCCAGTAGTCCAGGATGGCATACTTGTCTCTTATTCATTGATGGGATAGATAGAATCAACCGTCTTATCTTGGTCTTAGGCGGCACTGTCGCCTCACAGCAAGAAGGTTTTGTGTTCAAATCCCAGGTGGAGCGGTCCGGGTCCTTTCTGTGCAGACTGCCCATGACTTTGTTTGACATTAAACTTGAACTGATGAATCTTGTCCCATCATGAATGTAACCAAAGTGTGTAAAACATGATGTTAAAATCCTAATAAATAAATAAATCACTTAGTCTCAGGCATGTTTTGAATCAAATGTATGGAAGGTGGTAAACACATTGATTTATATGTGCATTTATGGTATTTAGCAGATGCTTTAGTCCTGAGTGACTTACAGTTCAAGGAATTGAGTCTTGCTCAAGGGTCCAACAATGGCAACCTGGCAGAAGTGAGGCCTAAACCAGCAACTTTTCAAATATTAGTACACTAGCCAATGGAAAAAGACAGATAGAGAGAATAGTAAAGCCTTTGTGTGCGTAACAAAAGGGGGTGGACAAAATATTGGAAATGGGAGACAAGCTATTAAATGAAAGAAGATAATAATGAGTAGAGCAAGTCTTTGTTTTAAATATTTTTCTTTATGCATTTTCTCCCCTTTTTCTCCCTCTTAGCGCGTCCAATCGCCCAATTGCGTCATGCTTCCTCTCCACCAATGCCAATCCCCGCCCTGATTGAGTAGAACAAAACCAACCCACGCTCCCTCCGACACGTGGGCAGCAGCCGTATGCATCTTATCACCTACACTTTGACGAGTGCGGTGCAGCTCAGCGTTGTGTACGGAGAGACACACCCTGACAGCACTCTTTTCTCACCTCTATGCAGGTGCCATCAATCAGCCAGCAGAGTCGTAGTTGCACCAGTCATGGGAGAGAGACCCCATCCGGCTTAGTCCCGCCCATACCTGAACAACAGGCCAATCGTTGTTCATGTGGCCGCTCGGCCTTAGCCGGCAGGCAGAGCTGAGATCCCGGCTCTGGTTGCAGCTTGTGTTTTTACCGCTGCGCCACCTAAGCGCAGCGGTAAAACATTATCTTAATGTCTCTCATTTAAGTCTTTAATAGTTTGTTGTGAAGTGTTTGTTCAGAAAAGTAGAGGCTGTTGTAGTTGTAAGGGTTGAGTAGGGGGTTGTAGGTTGGGATTTATATTACCTCATTAATGCACTGGTTTTGAAATAGAATTTCCAACAAGCTCATGGTCAGATGTTCCTTGATTTCCGGCAATATAATGTTTTTTTCTTTGTTTGCACACGTGTGTGTGTGTGTGTGTGTGTGTGTGTGTTTGTGTTTGTGAGCTTCTCACACTCAGTGTAGACAGTTCAGGTCTCATACGGTGCAGAACAGGACACTGAGCAAACCTCGGTCTTTATGTTTCTGACCTGTGTGGGTAGCAGGAGAATGAGAGTGAATGCGTAAGAGAGAGAGTAAATGAGAAAGTGAACAAGTCTAGTCAGACATCACAATCAATCCTCCCACATGCTGGGAGGACTCGTTTGTCCTCTACGTTTTTCTAGCTCTCACTCCTCTTTCCTCCACTCGTTTGTCTCCGAGCGAGTGTTTCTGTTCCTGCCTTTCTCCAGAGTTTCATCATTCGGCTGTGAGAGAACTCACCTTGTTCCTCGTCCACTTGTCTCCCAGTGAGCCCAAACACAATTAAAGGATGTGAAAATTATATCTTTGCGAGACTTTAAAAGGACGGATGTGTTTAGACCTGCATGAAAAGGTTTTCATTGTTTTCTGAGAACATAGAAATTTGTTTGGTTTGTATGCAAGATGGCAGACTTGAATTGTAGCTTTGTAGGGGGTCTAGATACACAATAAGAGACTACGATGGTGACCAGTGTTGAATTTAAGGCCCTTAATGGTACTTTTACTGTTACATTCATTGCTTCTTCTAGTCATTTGCATAATGGCAGCTAATTCCTGGTTTGAGCTTGTATTTAACAACTAAACATAGGCTTGAAAAGTACCATAAGTGCACCCGGAGTGGCCTCAGCTCACTGAGAAACTGCATGTATTAAATATAAAGCATGAAGTATTTTATGCCCAGTAGTCCAGGATAGCATATTTGGCTTATTTTTGGATAGAAAGGATTGAATTAACCATATTCACTTAGTCTTGGCCGGCACTGTCACCTCACAGCAAGAAGCTCCGGTTTCCACCCAACATGCAAGTGAGATGAATTGAAGATACGAAATTGCCCATGACTGTGTTTGACATTAAAGACTTGAACTTATGAATCTTGAGTAACCAGTAATTACCTGTTCTGTCATGAATGTAACCAAAGTGTAAAACGTGACGTTAAAATCCTAATAAATAAATAAATCACTTAGTCTCAAGCATGTTTTGGATAAAATGTATGGAAGGTGGTAAACACATTGATTTAAATGTGCATTTAAGGTATTTAGCAGATGCTTTAATCCTGAGTGACTTACAGTTCAAGAAATTGAGTCTTGCTCAAGGGTCCAACAATAGCAACCTGGCAGAAGTGAGGCCTAAACCAGCAACTTCTTTAAATACTAGTTATTTATTTATTTAAATATGTTTCTAAATCATGTTTCCACTGGTCTAAAAACTGAACCACAAGTTGACCATATATTTGCTTAATTAAAAGCAAGCTAGACCACTAATCTAAAAGATGAACTACTTACTTTATTCAGGAGCTGAATGATGGATCATGCTTCAGTTGGTTTGTGAGCATCTTGGTTTGTGCTCCCTTTGGTATAAAAGCTGGGTTATTATTCTGATGGTTTAAAAGCTGGACCATTATTACTCTGGTTTAGGAGCTGGGCCATGTTCCTAATAGTTTGTGAGCTTGACCATATTTCCATTATCCCACTGGTTTTAAATCTGAGCCTTGTATTAACTGGTTTAAGAGCTGGACATTACTGGTTTGAGAACTGGACCACATTTCCACTGCTTTAAGAGCTGGACCAACGTTTTACTGGTTTGAAAGCTTGACCATGGTTACGCTGGTTTGAAAGCTGGACCTATACTTTACTTTACTGTTTTGAGAGCTGAACAACGTTTCCACTGGTTTCAGACATAAACGTTATGTTTGTTTGTTTGTTTATTAGGATTTTAATGTCATGTTTTACACTTTGGTTACATTCATGACAGGAACGGTAGTTACTCATAACACAAGGTTCATCAGTTCACAAGGTTATATCGAACAATTTAGTATCTCCAATTCACCCCACTTGCACATCTTTGTACTGTGGGAGGAAACCGGAGCACCTGGAGGAAACCCACGTGGACACCGGGAGAACATGCAAACTCCACACAGAAAGGACCAGGACTGCTCCACCTGGGGATCGAACCCAGGACCTTCTCACCCCTAATCGTTATGTAATCAGATGTAATAGTAATAGTAGTATTAATATTATTAATTATATCTTGTAATCATATAATTTCAGATTTAGATTAGAATTACTGCATTGCATACAGTATTTATGGTCTTTTTAATCATTAAATACTTCTGAGAGGGTTAAATAATTATATGTTTGCAGACAATATCAGAATAAACTCGGTACACTGCACCTTACTGTTTGCACCCTCCATCCACTCACCACCTGAAAAAAGACAGAAAATACTCTGCTTTATGGGCCATTTCAGGCAAGCCAGGGTGGCACTGTAATGAACATCTGGGGACACCTCAAAACAGCTGGAGCACACAGAAATATGACAGAGGAAATAGTATAGCCTTTGTGTACGTGTAACATAAAGGGGGTGGACAAAATATTGGAAATGGGAGACGAGCTATCACATTCAAGAAGATTATAATGAGTAGAGCCAGTCTTTGCATCCAGTGGAGCTTTAAACATTCTCTTAATGCTCTCATTTAAGTCTTAAATAGTTTGTTGTGGAATGTTTGATTGTTCTTCATGCTGAAAATATTTCAGTTTAAAGCTGGATAGTATTGAAGCAATGGAAAGTGAATGGGACAGAATTTAAAAAATACATGAAGGCATTATCATTCTGAAACATACGTAGGAAAGTGTTTGCACCACATGGTTCACCTAATCCTGTCGCACGGTGGCTAAGTGGGTAGCGTTGTCGCCTCAAAGCAAGAAGATGGCACGTTCTCCCCGTGTCCGTGTGGGTTTCCTCTGGGTGCTCCGGTTTCCTCCCACAGTACAAAAACATGCAAGTGAGGTGAATTAGAGATACAAAATTGTAAATGACTGTGTTTGACATTAACGTGTGAACTGATGAATCTTGTGTAATGAGTAACTACCGTTTCTGTCATGAATGTAACCAAAGTGTAAAACATGACGTTAGAATCCTAATAAACAAACAAACAAACACCCAATCTTGTAAAATTGTCTTTTTATTTATTTCCGGTTGTATGATGATTCAAATGCAAACAAACCAAGTGTTTGATGATGTTGCTTTTGTAAAAACCCACAAACTTCAGCTTTCAGAATATGAGGAACTTGCAGACACGGTCTTGTGCAACAGTCTGGATGCTCTGTAACATGTTAGGTTTTGTTAAATTCTTCTGAAGTGAAAATGAATGAACACATTCTTCACAGTGCAATTTAAAATGTTTCGTGTGCAAAATATCCCTAGTGAAAAAAAAGTGTACTTAAATGTACTTAAAATATACTAATATTCAGCTAAGTATACTATAAATAAACTAGAAAATGTCTGTACTTATTTCAAACATGTTAAAAATAAATTAGTCATACTTAAAACAAGTAAACTTTTATCATACTTTTCAAAGGTTATCAAAAAGTATACTTTTAATAAGTACATTACCATGAAGTATACCTTTAGTTAAATTTAAGTTTCATTTATTTTAATATACTTCTCAAATTCTTGTTTTTAAATACATGTTTAGTATATTTTTACAAAGTATGTTAAACAACTGCTGTAGTAATTCACTTAAAGCACACTTTTAATACTTTACACAAAGGTTTACTTAAGTGTATTTTTCAAGTTATTTCCCTGGTGAAAAAAGTAGACTTAAGTATCCTAATCTTCAGTAGGCTACAGTGCACTAAAGTGTATTATTGTCACACTAATGATCAATACACTTAAAGAGTGCTAATTATACTGTAATTGTACAAACATAATACAAAAGCTTGACTAATTGTATTTAGTGTGTTTGAACCTCGCGTCTGCTAAAAGTCTCAATATAAACTCGAAAAAGTTGCGACCGCTACTGGTTGATGGTTCCAATTCAAAGAGCAGGGGTCAGTGGGTGGCTGATGAATTTTGTTATGCTCTACAAAAATTGGGTCTAGAAAAGACAGGAAGTGGAAGTAAATTTTTACTCTAAAGTAAATATATTTGAAGTGTTTATATTAAATGTGCTTTAATTTCCCTTTAAGTGTACAGTAGACCCTTGAGTTCCGAACGGTTTACCATACGAACATTTCGGGTTACGAGCGGTCTTTTTCAACTTAACGTACAAACAATTTTCGAAATTCGCGAAACCTGTGACGTCACGAACAAGTTGACTTGTTGAGCGTCTCTCTCTCTCTCTCTCTCTCTCTCTCTATGTATATACAGTATATATACGTATATATACAGTGGGGGAAATAAGTATTTGATCTCCTGCTGATTTTGTAAGTTTTCCCCCTTATGCATGCAAGATCTCACCTGGTGGGGTAAGAATGATTCTGAGAAAGGTGAGGTCAGTCCAGGATTACACGGGAGGAGCTTGTCAATGATCTCAAGGGAGCTGGGAGCAGATAAATGCTGGATATGACCCCAAGAACACCATCCCCACCGGGCATTTCTCTGCCTCCAAACACGGCGAGTGGAGTTGATGCCAAAGAGCTCAATTTTGGTCTCATCTGACCATATCACATTCTCCCAAGCTTTCTCTGAATCATTCAGGTGTTCATTGGCAAACTTCAGACGGGCCTGTACATGAGCCTTCTTGAGCAGAGGGACTTTGCGGGCACTGCAGGATCTCAATCCATTACGGCGAAGTATGTTACTAATGGTTTTCTTGGTGACTGTGCTCCCAGCTCCCTTGAGATCATTGACAAGCTCCTCCCGTGTAATTCTGGACTGACCTCACCTTTCTCAGAATCATTCTTAGACATGTCTCTTGGCCTGCATGCATTGCTCCACATTGCTTAATTATTACATGACTCAACCAAAGGTAAAAGAACTAAACAAAGCATGAAAAAGGTCAACATAACATTTACCCTTTAAATTTATAGTTTATGTGGAAATGTGTTTACTTTTAGGCGTATGAAAAAGTGTTGAAGTGGTGAAAAGTGTTACTGACTACAAACAAATCAGAAGAGACAACATTGAAAGCTTTACAGTTATTTAAACCCCTAATGGTCTCCTTAACCATTTGGCTGATCTTACTTTGAGTCTAAATACCTGAATACTGTAATACTGTAATACTGTAATACCTGAAAAATAAGCTGTATTTAAATAATCTTGTTTGGGCCATACTTCTTGTTTGACATGTGTTAAACTGAAAAATATTGGGTAGATTGTTTTAAGAAACCTATATGTGAAATTACAGCCTGCAGCTGAAAAAATATCCTTAAAAGTTCATAATTTTTGTGATCACCTCAGCTGTTTGGTAGAGGCTCATTACTCTAATCACTTTGCAAAGAGCTTTTTTATTATGGACAATCATAATCACCGACTGCACACAACTTTTGTGAAACAGAGAAGGAACATCATTCTAAATGTAGCAGAATTGTGGCACATGTATATATCTATGTATGTATGTGGGTGTGCACATATATGCACAGACAGGCACATACACACCTCTTTGCACTGTACACTTTATAATTTATACTTTACATCTTACATCTATCTATCTATCTATCTATCTATTGAAAATACTATGTGCACTAGTAAAAACATATCAATTGTTTGTTGTTGGTATAATCCAAGGGAACTAAGATTTAGAACTAAGATAATATTTTTTAAACATTATTTTCTTGGTACCAAGGATTAATAAATCAATTGTTCATCAATTAGAGATTTCATTGCATTATTTTTTGCAAAAAAGAAATAAAGACTCTTTTAATGGGATTCGAACCCCCACTCCCGTAAACACGTGACACTGCCTTCAGCAGTTTATCCTCTTGAGCCACTATGGACCAACACAGAGACAGGAATTTAAATGTACTAAAATAGCTAGTTCTTCTGGGGGTTTTTTTTCCCTTTAAGAAGAAGATTTGTATATAATTCGAATTATTGTACTTATAATAATTATAATATATTAGTATTGATTATTTTTACGCTTATTTCAATATTATTGTCATTTCTATGAATGTTTTTGTTGTTGGTGGTGGCGGTGATATGAATATACTGTATATTATTGGATTAAATAATAATGACGTTATTTTGGTCACAGCGCTCATATTTTGGTCTAAAATTACAAAGTTTGTGAGTTTTGCATGTTTCTCACTGTGGAAATCAGAGCTAACACGTCGGGAAACATTGTAGTTCAGACAACGGTTGTTTAAACCAACGTGGTTCGAACTACTGTGGTACCAACATGTTACGACAGTTTCGGGAAACAGTCATAATTCAGATGTTTGTTAGTTTAACGATGCATCGTACTATGGTAGTTCAATGCTAACCTCCGTGGTTGTTCGGGAAACGCACCCCAGATCAGGACTAACTGATTACACATTACACATGTGACTGAGAAATTATGTGTTCTTAAGCTTGGTTAACCTTGGTTAACGTTTAAACCTGCAGCCACGCCGGCTCTCTGAGGATAAGATATAACTGTGTCGAGGCTTTCAATTGCTTTTGTTGGAATTTGACCAGTGGTGTCCAATAGACAGTCCAATAGATGTTTCCCATTTCTGCTTTCTTCTATTGTTGCATATTTCTTAACCAGAGTTAAACTTTATTAAACAATTGGCAGCTTATTCTGGAATTTCTTCAATATGGATGCATTAAAGTGTTCTCCAAAGAATAGTAGGTCAGAATTTCTCCACACTAATGTGACAGATTGATCTTCAGTTATAAACAGTATATAGCACAGCCAGTTATTACATTTACTGAGGAAATTACTTGGATTACATGGTCGATACAGGTTTTGTGTACGTTTTTCTTTTCTTTTTTCTGCTGTTTTCATACATTCTGTAATATAACATTTTGTATGAGCATCAAAAACCATATAGCAAAAAACAATATGCAAAATTTAGGAAAATCTGCATGGTGCAAATGTTTGATAGTACTGTGTATAGATGTACAGATGACAGAGAGAAGTAAGAAAGAGGAAGCTGTGTTATAAATTATAGCTGTAGCTTCTTGTTGGCGGTCGCTGTTGTTTGTTATTTTTGTTGATTGTGTGATTGACTTCTCTTTTGTCATGTAAAAATTGCACACAGTGTTTCCACTGACCCACGTCCTCACTGATTTAGGAGCTAAACCATGTTTTCATGGTTTCTTTTTCTAACTTTCTAACAGATAACATTTTGTAAGAGCATCAAAATCCATTTAGCCAGAGAAATATACACACTTGGGAAAAACAGCATGGGGCAAATATAGTACTGTTAATAGTGTATAGTACTGTAATATGGGGGGGGCAAATGTATGGGGGGCAAATGTAGTACTGTAGTATAGGGGGGCAAATATAGCACTGTTTATAGTCCTGTAGTATGGGGGGGTCATATATATTACTGTAGTATAGGGGGGCAAATATAGTACTGTTTATAGTCCTGTAGTATGGGGGGGTCATATATATTACTGTAGTATAGGGGGGCAAATATAGTACTGTTTATAGTTTATAGTCCTGTAGTATGGGGGGGGAAGCAAATAAAGTGCTGTAGTATAGGGGGGCAAATATAGTACTGTAGTATGGGGGGGATATAGTACTGTGTATAGCCATGTAGTATAGGGGGGCAAATATAAGACTGTTTATAGTGCAAATATAGTACTGTTTATACTCCTGTAGTATAGAGCAAATATAGTACTGTTTATAGTACTGTAGTATAGGGGGGCAACTATAGTATTGTTTATAGTACTGTAGTATGGGGGTTATAGTACTGTTTATACAAATGTAGTACTGTAGTATAGGGGGGCAAATATAGTACTGTTTATAGTCCTGTAGTATGGGGGGGTCATATATATTACTGTAGTATAGGGGGGCAAATATAGTACTGTTTATAGTTTATAGTCCTGTAGTATGGGGGGGGGGGTTGGCAAATAAAGTACTGTAGTATAGGGGGGCAAATGTAGTACTGTAGTATAGGGGGGCAAATATAGTACTGTTTATAGTCCTGTAGTATGGGGGGGCAAATATAGTACTGTTTATAGTTTATAGTCCTGTAGTATGAGGGGGGGCAAATAAAGTACTGTAGTATAGGGGGGCAAATATAATACTGTAGTATAGAGAGCAAATAAAGTACTGTGGTATGGGGGGCAAATGTAGTACTGTAGTATAGGGGGGCAAATATAGCACTGTTTATAGTCCTGTAGTATGGGGGGGTCATAAATATTACTGTAGTATAGGGGGGCAAATATAGTACTGTTTATAGTTTATAGTCCTGTAGTATGGGGGGGGGCAAATAAAGTACTGTAGTATAGGGGGGCAAATATAGTACTGTAGTATGGGGGGGATATAGTACTGTGTATAGCCCTGTAGTATAGGGGGGCAAATATAAGACTGTTTATAGTGCAAATATAGTACTGTTTATACTCCTGTAGAATAGAGCAAATATAGTACTGTTTATAGTACTGTAGTATAGGGGGGCAACTATAGAATTGTTTATAGTACTGTAGTATGGGGGTTATAGTACTGTTTATACAGCTGTGGTTGCTGTTTGTTGTTTTTGTTGATTGTGTGACTGTTGACTTTCCTCTTTTGTCATGTGACAATTGCACACTGACCAAGACAAATTACTGATATGTACTGATATCTTATATCTGGCTAATAAAGTGAATCAGATTCTAATGTTATAGTTGGTTTGAGAGCTGAACCATGTTTCAGAGTTCATGCTTTCAGAGTTGGACCGTGTTTTTTTTGGGTATGAAGCTGAACAATGTTTCTCCAGTTTAAAAGGCTGTAACATGTTTTTACTAGTTTGAGAGCGTGATCATGAGTCCATTCGATTTAAAGCTGAAGCGTGTCTCCTGTGCTTTATGAGCTGGGCCATGTTTCGACTAGTTTGAGAGCTGGACCGTGTTGCTATTGATTTAAGAGCTGGTCTTTGTTTTCCTCATAATGCAGAGACAGAAAGAGACAGAAGAGAAAGTTGTGTGTTAATACTGAGAGATGTAGCTCCTTGTGGGCAGCCCCTGTTTTTTTTCCGGCGTTGGATGAACTGTGTGGTTAAGGTGCTGCACTGTGGCTTTTCACACAGTTAAAATTAGCTAAGTGAAGGGCACATTGTTCATCGACCACATTTCCACTGACTAAGAGACAAAACACTTTAAGAGAAGCAATAAGTATTTATTTTGAGCCGTGTCATAATTACACAAGTTTAAGAGCTGAATTATATTTCCATTTGTTTAAAAAGGAACCATAGTTCTGCTGGAGCCAAAGCACTGGAGCTGGACCATGGTTTAGTTTGTTTAAGAGACGGACCATGTTTCCATTGGTCTAAGAGCTAAACTCTGTTTTCACTGATTTGTGAGCTGAACAGTGTTTTAACTGGTTAAGATCTAGACCATGCTTTTACATTATGAGAGCTGGACCATGTTTCCATTGGTTTGAAGAGCTGCATCATGTTTGTGGTTTGAAGCTTGATTATGAATTCATTGGTTTAAGAGCTAAACTGTTTTTTATATGATTTGAAAGCTGAACCGTGTTTCAATCAATCTAAAAGCTTGACCATATTTTGAGTGGTTTGAGAGCTGTATCTGCTTTAAGAGCTGGATTATGTTTCCACATGTTTAAAAGATGAAGTGTTTCTACCTGTTTAAAAGCTGGACCATTATTCCACTGGTTCAAGAGCTCATTTATGTTTTACTTGCTTTCTTAGGTGGATCATGCTTTTACTTGTCTAAAAGCTGGGCCATGTTTCCATTCATTTAAAAAGGTGGCTGGGCCATGTTTATACTGATTTGAGACCTGGGCCATGTTTTCACTTGTCCACTTCTCCTGTGATTTAGGAGCTCAACCATGTTTTCAATCTGTTTTCACTTGTTTAAGAACCAGACAGTGTTTCCAGTTGTGAGTGGGTGATGTGTTTATTGGTTTGTGAGCTAAAAGCACAATTCCACTGGTTTACACTGATCTAAAAGCTGGACCAGTTTTCTGCTAAACCATGTGTTATTGGTTCTGGAGCTGGACAACGTAGTCACTTATTAAAAGCTAAAATCATGTTTCTACTGGGCTAAAAGCTGGGCCATGTTTCTACTGGACTAAAAGCTGGGCCATGTTTCTGCTGGTCTAACAGCTGGGCCATGTTTCTACTGGACTAAAAGCTGGGCCATGTTTCTGCTGGTCTAACAGCTGGGCCATGTTTCTAATGGTCTAAATGCTGGGCCATGTTTCTACTGGTCTAACAGCTGGGTCATGTTTCTAATGGACTAAAAGCTGGGCCATGTTTCTGCTGGTCTAACAGCTGGGCCATGTTTCTACTGGTCCAAAAGCTGGGCCATGTTTCTACTGGTCTAACAGCTGGGTCATGTTTCTAATGGTCTAAAAGCTGGGCCATGTTTCTGCTGGTCTAACAGCTGGGCCATGTTTCTACTGGTCTGAAAGCTGGGCCATGTTTCTACTGGTCTAACAGCTGGGCCATGTTTCTACTGGTCTAAAAGCTGGGCCACTACTGATTTGAGACCTGGGCCATTTTTTCACTGGTCCTTTTCTCCACTGATTTAGGAGCTAAACCATGTTTTCATTATGTTTCCACCTGTTTAAAAACTAGACCATAGGTTTGTGACCTAAAGCACAATTCCGCTGGCGTATGAACTGGATCATGTTTATACTGATCTAAAAGCTGGAAATCATGTTTCTACTGGTCTAATGTCTGGAAAACGTTTCTTCTGGTTTAGGAGCTGGGCCTAGTTTCACTGGCTTGAGATCTAGACCATATATTTGCTTATTTAAGAGCAATAAGCTAGACCAGGTTACTACTAACCCAAAAGATAAACCACTCAATGTATATAAGAGCTGAACAATGGCTCATCTGGTTTGTGAGCTTCCAGCTGATTTAGGAGCAGGTCAGTGTTCCCTTTGGTATAAAAGCTGGACTATTATTCTGATGGTTTAAAAGCTGGACCATTATTTCACTGGTTTAAGAGCTGGGCAATGTTCCTAATGGTTTGCGCGCTTGAACATGTCTCCACTGGTTTGAAAACTTGACCATTATTCCACTGGTTTAAAATATAAATCAAAATGTAAATGTAAATCTGAGCCCTGTATCAACTGGTTTAAGAGCTGGACATTTATTTTACTGCATGAGAGCTGGACCAGACATTTACTAGTTTAAAAGCTGGACCATTATTTTACCGTTTTGAGAGCTGAACAATGTTTCCACTGGTTTAATAATTAACTGTTATGTAATCAGAAGTAATAGCAATAGCAAAATCCTCAGCGCTCTGCTTTTACTGAGTACCACACCTGACTTTTTAAAGGTTGGTATCTCTAGCCCTGGTCATTGTTCTCTGGTTTTTGTGTCCATTGGCCATAATCATCTCTGATGGCCCATAATTATCTATAGTTGATGTTTAATCATCTTGTGCACTTAGTATCTAGTTTTGTGTTCAGTCTTTGCTTGTTCTTGTTTGAATTATTGTGTTCTACCCCCTTATGAGTCTTTTATTAGTTCGCTGTGTTATTTCTGTTCATTTATTTCCTATATAATTTAATTTGTGCACTAGCATCCTCTTGCAGTCAAGGGTTTTACTTGTCCTGTACCTCATCATATCATGTTAAAATACATTTGATGTATTTTTGTTAACCATTTGAGAAAACCAGTACATATGTATAATATACAGTCTAGTCCTTAACACCTCAAAGAAAAAGGAGATTGTCATAGACATCAGGGGTATTAAATAGATAGATCACCTCGCCCACATTCATGAAGAGGAAGTGGAACAGGTAGAAAACCTAAAGTTCCTCTGTGTGTCTTACAGCTGACCTGCACCCCAGGCACCTCACACCTGGTCAGATGCATTCTGCACAGGCGCCTATCTATCTGCCAGTCAGGGTCCTTACACAGCGTTTGAAGACCCAACCCACATAGTCCGGTCATCCCGCCCTAGCAGAACCGTGTCTGCTGCAGGCACTGCCAATTATGCCCACTAGATGGCGCCCAGCGGCAACGCCGAGTTTTGAACCGAGGAGTTCAGAATCTCGGCGCTGGTGTGCTAGCGGAATATCCTGCTGCGCCACCTGGGCACCATAAATATTACATTTACATATAAAGCTTACATTTACAGGATTCAGCAGACGCTTTTAAACCAAAGCGACTTACAATTATGTCTGAACAATTGAGCAATTAAGGGTTTAGAGCCTTGCTCAGGGGCCCATCAGGCAACTTGGCAATGGTGGGGCTTTGTAACAGATTGTCTATAGACATAACAGACAAGACAGAATAGCACGACATACTAACACATGACCTAAGCTAAATGCTAAGCTAATGGCTAACTGCTAAACAAACATGGAGCATGACTAAACGAGCATTCAACCAAACACCATGACCACCAAAGTTCTAAAACCCTCATCCAAAACCTTAACAAAATCAAAATGAACCACAGCCTCTCTCTAAATGCCTTAAGCACTTAACCTGCAGTGAGGTTCAGCTGTGGATCATTAGCTGGCAACCCTCTGAATACTAGTCTAGTAATTACCCACTGTGCCAAACTATGTCTCCCAGCTTTGCTGGCTAAGAAATGGCTCTTTATGGTGGAAAAACAAACTAGATTAGCACTGGCACCATTTCAGTCAAACAGGGCTAACATACAGTATAAAAGCCTTATTGTATTACGTGTGTGTGTGTGTGTGTGTGTGTGTGAGCATCAGTCATTTTTAGAATACACTAATCTTAAATCATTACAGGATGAACTGTGTGACCCAGTGGGGATATTTGTCCTTTGATCAGATCGCTCTGTGTACGTACTGTAGGTGTCCACAGCCGGTTGAACTTGTTTTTCCTCTGTGTGGGTGTAAAACGGACACTTTCACAAGAAACTGAGCTTTTACTGTGTCACAGAATCCTCCCTCCGTCCTCAAACAACACAGGTTCAAATCTACAAATCATGTCGAAGAGCTGTACTGAATAACTGCAGTCTGTGAGGGTCTGTGACTCCTACACCGTAAATAAACGGCTGTTCGCTGACGCAGACGCCCTCAGCCTTAGCCGATAAATCAATCCGTTTTATACGGACCTGCTGTGTCTAAAAGCTAAATACAGGCTGAATAAAGCCAGAAAAACAAAAACGTCTTCTGATCATACACAGTTAATCTTTTAAAAAAAATTGAATAAATAAATGATAGAGTATTGCTATGGAAACTGGATTTAAATAGAAGATCTGTGCTTCTTTTGAATATTAGTGTAACTATATCATGACTGGCACCAAGCCTAGGAGTGCTTTAGCATGAAGCTGTGTTTAATGTATACGCTATAAAAAACAGAATCCAGGCACTTCAAAACACCATGTTAAATACCATGTTTCACCCACAATCAGAGCAAGAACAGTGGTAAAAAGTGTCAGTAATGCGTAATAAATGAGGCCGCTCAGGTGGCGCAGCAGTAAAAAGTACGCTAGCACACCAGAGTTGGGGTTTCGAATACATTGTTCCGTCTGGCTGTTGTTCATAGGGTTAGAGGGTAAAAAGTCGGATCATAGGTCCTCATAACTGGTGCAACTGCGGCCCCTGCTGGCTGACTGATGGCGCCTGCACAGGGCTGAGGAATAATGCTGATGGGGGTGTTTCACTCCGTACACAGTGCCCGTCCTCAGTCAGTGGTGAAGGGTTGAAACAGTATAGAGGACCCAATAAGGGTAATTGGACACGACTAAATTAGGGGAGAAAATTGGGGGAAATAAAGTGGGAAAAGGTGATTGGCTGCTTTAAACTGCTAGATTAAATGAGTGTTTGTTAACCTGTGATGAGTTTGGCACCCTGTGTCTTGTCCAGTTTTTTTCCTTTTCTTTCTATTTCTCGGAACATTCCATAGCTTATTCTTAGTGCATTTTATCCAGTAATATTCTATGCCTATGATTGAATTGAAGTAAATTGTGGCATCGGCAAGATATAAAAAAAACATTTCTACTCTTTGACTGTAGGAGGCGCTCTTTTTTATGTTTTGTTTGTGCATTTTCTCCCGTTTTTGCCCGACTTTAGCACGTCCAATTGCCCGATTGCGTCATGCTTCCTCTCCGCTACTGCCGACCCCCGCTCTGATTGAGGAGAACAATGCTAACCCACGCCCCCTCCCACATGTGGGCAGCAGCCGTATGCGTATATTGAGCAAGGCCCTTAACCCTTAATTGCTTAGAAAATATACTGTCACAGTACTGTAAGTCGCTTCAGATAAAAGCGTCTGCTAAATGCCGAAAATGTAAGCAAACAGAACAGGAAGGTCACTAAAAACAACACACTTAACGAAACTGGTGTCTTTATAAACTCATTAGAACTTGGACATAAAATGCACTATGCATGACATTACATCAAACTTATCTCAATGAGGATAAACATTTCTATTTATTTCTGCATTTTCTCCCTTTTTCTCCCGATTTTAGCGTAGCCCATTAGTCTTCCGCTGCTGGGGATCCCGATTGCATTCAAAAAGGGTATACTCACCTTCCCCACACCCCTTCTGACGAGTGTGCAGTCCCTCGACCCCTTCTTTTTTTGCATGTGCCTTGGTAGATTCACACATGAGGCTCATCCACTTCTGTACAGGCACCTAGGGCTGCTAACCAGGCTCCTTGTGTAGCGTTTAAAGACCCCACCCACTTTATTAGTTCGGTCTTTACCCACCCAGCAGACCAGACCAGGTCAACTTTGTATCAGATCTGAGATTCAAACCAATATTGTAATATGTATCACAACTAGTGCACATCATCCACTTTAAAAGCATCTGAAGCTGCTTCATGTTTGATGGCATTGCTACTGCCCATCGCTGTTTGTTTTTCTTTGTTATCGATTACACTTGGTACCTTATACGCGACTTCTCAGCCAGAGACATTCTCGTTTAGCACCGCAGCGGTCCAGCCATGCTCTCGCCCGTGGAGCTTCTAATACCTCGTACACATTTCATGCATGTCGACATGCACATATAAAAGTACTGCACTTTGGTGTTCTCTCCACTGGACTACATCTGTACATATATGTTCTATTTTCTATTTTCACTTTTTTTATATTCAAGGAGAATCTTACAATGAGTCTTATTGTACTTGTACAGTGATAATAAAGGTATTCGTATTAGTAGTGTCATGTCTACCAATGCTACAAGTACTACTTATATTCCAGTTACTGCAACTTCTGCTACTGATTGTACCACAGCTGCTACTACTACATATATTACTACTCTTAATACAACCTTTGCTGCTACTCCTACTCCTCTGCTGCTGCTTCAGTAATGTAAACTACTATTACTCATCACTTCTCTTACAATAAATGCTACTACCACCCTAGAGGAACTTTACATGAGAAGCGACAAAACCGCTTTTTGTGCCGACTGTGCCGTTGTTTCATAGATAGATAGATAGATAGATAGATAGATAGATAGATAGATGGATAGATAGATAGATAGATAGATAGATAGATAGATAGATAGATAGATAGATAGATAGATAGATAGATAGATAGATAGATAGATAGATAGATAGATAGATACTTTATTAGTCCCGAAGGAAATTAAGGCCTCAGTAGCAAGTTAAATAAATCAAAAGTCAAAAGTAATAGTACACACTACAGAGATTCACATTATACAAACAGTATCTGTATAATCACAACAACACTTAGACAATATATATGAAGTGTGGCAGTGCTGCTTAGCTTTGACCAAGTTTGCCACTGAACTTTTCAAAGTGCCTTCAATGAGACAAACTGTTGGATATGACGTGGTAAAAACGACTCAGTTCATACACACAATGCTTAACATGAACAAAACTTAATGTGACTTATTTTACTAAAACAACGAGCGAGGAATTTCATTAGTGGAGAGAACTTATGACGATTAGTAATTAAGTTTTGTGTTCCTATGTCGTTTTTTTAGTACATTAAACCACGTTAAGCTTTTTTTTTAACAATAAGTGGTTTAGACTCTTAGAAAAGCTGATTCTCACAACCCCTAATGATAACACAAGTTTAAAAGTGAAACAGTGAGGAAAATCCAGCTGAACACAGATACATGTGGATGCTTTCAGACTGGATTTGACGGTTATCCCATTCTATTACTGCTACTAACAGTACTGCCCCTACTCCTCATACTACAACCTCTGTACTACTTATGCTAGTGCTGCTGCTGTTTCTGTATGGTTTTGCTTTTGTTTGTTGTAAACATATACCTTAGTGTATTTGTACTGATTTTTCTGGCGCATTCTTCTCTCAGCATGTCCTACTTTGCAGACTCACACAGAGCAGCTGGCAGGTGTTGTGTGTGCAGATAGCTGAGCTGATTAATCTTGGAGCTTTGCGTAAGGACGGTCTCGTTATAATCAAGCATCTGCAGCACTGACGGACATCACGGGAAACCATCATACAGAGAAAATAGCAGAGAAAGAGACAGACAGCGACCTGAATAGCACTTCATGTTTTTACTCTTAAACTGTCCTGCCAAAGTTTGACACATGGGTGGACATTAGTTACACTGATTTTACTGTCTGACTTATTGTTTTTTAACCTAAAGATAAAATATGGGTCGCTTTATCAATTTACATTTTCAGCAATAAGCTGATGCTTTTATTCAAAGCGACTTACAATACTTTGACAGTGTACTGTCTAAGCAATTGAGGGTTAAGGGCCTTGCTCAAGGGCCCAACAGTGGCAACCTGGCAGTGGTGGGGCCTGAACCAGTGACCTTTCGATTACTAGTCCAGTACCTTAACTGCTAGGCTACAACTGCCCTTACTGCAGCAGCCACATCTACACTATTATTAGGGCTGGCTCGATACCACTTTTTTATGTCCGATACCGATACTGCAAATTGAGTATCTGCCGATACCGATACCAATTCGATACCATCATTTTTCCTCTCAAACAACTAAGCAGTAATAATACATGTCTCAAACTAAACTAGCTATCTAAATAACAATGCTCAGACTGCGAAACAACAAGGAATAAATACAGAACCAACAACATCACACTTGTACAAAACTGCTGTTTTTATTTTCACTTTTACACACAGAACATTTAGTAGCATTTTTGGCTTGTTTAACAAAAGTGTCTACAATTGGAAGATGTGGATGTCAGTCAAACGCGATGGACCAATTAGCATTGACGCAGAGTTGAGTTTTTTTCGTTAAAGTTATGTCACGTTTTTAGATTATTTAAAACCTGCTGGATTTTGAAGAGGACGTCTGTGGCTAAACGGGAAACGGTGTCGTTTGTTTTATTTCATAACACTAATAGATGAATCGTTGAGGATGTGATAGATCTCCAAGCCGGGACAAGATGAGTGGCAATAAACGACACTTGTCATGTAATGTGAATTACAAATATATTGTCTGGCCCTTTAAGAATGTTAAGTGTACAGTGCTAGGGTATAGGGAGCGAGTGTGTAGGGAAGAGATTAGAATGATAGTCTCCGGCTGTGCTATGTTGTTTGTGACATTAAAGTAGCGTTCCTGTGAAACCCCACTCGAATGTTTGGATGTTGAATTATCGTACAACACTCTGTTGGAACGTATCTTTGTGTGTTATTTGCTTTACACACAAACAGTTGACTTATTTACATTAAGTAGGGATGTAACGATTCACCACAATACAGTTAATAACCGATTAAAAAATTCCACGATTCAAATCGATTTGACATGTAAAATGAATCGATATTTACTTCACACAGCAGAGGGCGCTGGCGCTATACACCTCACCTGGTTCGGGGATTTCCAGCCAAATTGGGCTTAATTCAAAATTAAATTAAATTTAAGCACAAATTAAAAATAAGCACAAATTTTATTAAATTTTTTTATCATTTGTCTTCAATTTCAGTTTTAAAAAAATCGGGGAAAAAATCGTATCATGAACCCAGTATCATGAATCGCATCGCATCGTGGGTAGAGTGTATCGTTACATCCCTAACATTAAGTGTTATTTACATTAAGCAACAGTATTGGATCGAATTACACATTTTTTGCCTTCTGATATCCGATCCAGTGATTTGGGCCAATATCGGACCGATACCGATACAGAGTATCGGATCGGTGCCAGCCCTACTATTATTACATCTTGTTTTATATTAAAATGATTGAAACAGCAAAGTCTGTTAAAAATAGCTTTGAACTTAAGAAATCTGGTTCAGATTTTAATTACATACACGATATAGTCACAATCTGTGAATACCTCACCTTATTATTTAATTACAATTAGTAAGTTATTAAAAGACCAGCCTTGTGTATTGCTGCAGAGATGATTGATGCTGCAATCTCTAAACAGGGCTTTTCAAGCTTTTTTAGACTGACCGTTGGGTTCTTTGATATCTCCCTGACCAAGGTTCTTCTTTCCCAGATTCCCACTAGAAAGGTTCAAGGTTGTGCCATGCTTTTTATATTTCAGAATTAATGAGGCTACTGTGCTCCTGAGAACACTCAAAGCCCTAGTTATTGTTTTATATCCTTGCCCTATATATCCCACGTCTCGTCACAATTGGATCACAGAGATCCTCAGACGGTTTGTTGGACTTCATGGCCTGTTTTTGTCCCGACGATGCAGTGTAAGCTGTGGGCTCTTATAGACTCGGGTGTGTAGTCGTCTGAACTAGGTCTAGTCAATACAAATTACAACAGAGACTCCAGTTGAGCTCTTGACACTTCTGGGGGATCATTAAAGCAAACAGGATGCACCTTGGAGTGCCACAGCAAAGAGTCAGAATACTATAAATAAGAGATTTTAGGTGCTGATTTTTAATACATTTGTGAAATAAAAAAAACCCCTCTAAAAACATGTTTTCACTTCATCATTATGGTAATTAAGTTCAGATTGCTGGGTAAACATGGCAATTAGATCTATTCAAAATCAAATCCACCCACAGTAGAGTGTAAAAAAAAAGGTTACATGGTCTGAATACTTCAGAATCTACTGCATAAACTCTGGCTTTCTTCATATGTAAAAATATAGACGTTTTAACAGCAACATGACTTTTTTGGGCATTCAAACTCAAAAAAATTTATTATTAAGCTGCTCAGGTGGTGCAGCTGTAAAATACGCTAGCACACCAGAGCTGGGATTTCGAATACATTGTATCGAGTCTCAGTTCTGCCATCCGGCTGGGCTGGGCGGCCACATGAACAACGTTTGGCTGTTGTTCATCCAGGTAGGGAGCTGGATAGGGACGTCATAACTGGTGCAATTACGACCTCTGCTGGCTGATTGATGGAATCTGCACAGAGTAGAGGAATAATGCTGACCAGGGTGTGGCTCTCCGTATACAAAGCTGATCCACATATCAGCATATGAACACGCCTTGTGCAGGTGAAAAAATGCAGTCGGGTACTGCTCACGTGTCGGGGGGTTGTCAGTTCGCTCTCCTCAATCACGGGCTGGGGTCAGCACCAGTAGAGAGGAAGCATGACGCAATCTGGTAAATGGACGCACTAAAAATGGTGAGAAACAGGAAGAAAATGCATAAAAAAAATTAAATGTATTATTTACCACTGATTATGTCTAATGTTTTTAAATGACACAGCCAGGGGTGCTTACAGAGTCGCTACATCCACTAGGAATTACTGCAGCATGACTTTGTGTTGTAAGTACTCTGAGCTTAAAGATGTAATAGAACTAAATTATGGAGGATGTTAGTTTCCACAGTGAACACTGGCAAAGTGGAAGCAGAAAACCATTCCCACGCTTAATGGTACGAAATGCATCCTCTTACATCAGCCTTTTACACTAATTACATTGTTTATTTTTATTATGCAAACTGTTGCTTTTGTATTTTTTTGTGATTCTAAGTATCTGTATAAGGCCTGATACTCCAGAAGAACTTGGAAACAGTTGCTACATGCCTAAAATATGCCTCAAAATGTACAACCCCAAATAAGAAAAAGTTGGTAGAGCATGGAAAATGCAAATAAAATAAAAAGAGTTTCTTACATTTACTTTGACTTTTATTTCATTGCAGACAGGATGAACCTGAGATATTTCATGTTTTATCTGCTCAAATTCATTTCATTTATTAATAAACCTTCATTACTGCATTTCAGGCCTGCAACACATTCCAAAAAAAGTTGGAACGGGGGCAATTTAGGGCTAGTAATTAGGCTAAATAAGTTACTTTGGCAACGTTTGTAAAGCACTACAATACAGAGTTACTGCACAAATGCCACTTAAAACTTTACTGTGCAAAAATGAAGCCTTATGTTAACCATGTCCAGAAACGGCATCGACTTTTCTGGGCTCTGATGTATCTAGGATGGACCATCACACAGTGGAAACGTGTATTGTGGTCAGATGAATCAGCATTCTAGGTCTTTTTTTAAATAAAATGGATGCTGTGTGCTCCGGACCAAAGACGAAAAGGACCATCCAGACTACAAGTCCAAAAGCCAGGGTCTGTCATGGTATGGGGTCATGTCAGTGCCCTTGGTAAAAGTCATTTACACTTCTGTGATGCAGTATTAATGCAGAAAAGTACACTGAGATCTTAGAGCAACATGTGCTGCCCTCAAGACGTCGTCTTTTCCAGGGACGTCCAGCATTTTTCAACAAGACGATGCAAAACCACCTGCTGCACACAATACAAAGGCATGGCTGTGGAAGAAGAGGGTACGGGTACTGGACTGGCCTGCCTGCAGTCCTGATCTGTCCCCAACAGAGAATGTGTGGAGAATCTTGAAACAAAAAATGTGACAACGACGACCACGTACTGTCGCACATCTTAAGACATGTTTGCAGCAATATTACAAAGTGGTAAATGCTTTACTGTCCCAACTTTTTTGGAATGTGTTGCAGGCCTGAAATGCAGGAATGGATGTTTATTAATAAATGAAATGAAGTTGAGCAGATAAAACATGAAATATCTCAGGTTCATCCTGTCTGCAATCAAATAAAAGTCAAAGTAAATGTAAGAAACTCTGTGTTCATTTTATTATTTGCATTTTCCATACTGTTCCAACTTTTTCTGATTTGGGGTTATATTCATGTTAATTAAATGTTATTTAAGCAGACATCATACTTCACTACACACACCTTTTGTCAATCTTAAAACTTCAGATATCCATATTTCCAAGATCTACCATTTTTTGCAAATATTCTTAGCCAATCTATAAGATCATTGGAGCAGATACTGGCACAACTGCTGATATACCTGACCATGATAAAGTGCTGGTAAAATATAACAGCGAAATGGAAATGTTTGAGACGTTACATTTTCATGACAAGATCGTGCCGGTTCCTCCTCTACAACATCAGGAAGATTCGACCATTTCTCTCCATGGAAGCTACTTAGATTCTTGTGCAGTCACTTGTAATCCCTCGGCTGGACTACTGCAACTCCCTCCTGGCAGGTGCTCCCATGTCCACCATTAAATCCTTGCAATCCATTCAAAATGCAGCTGCCCATCTGGTTTGTAACCAACCTTAACACTGTCACATCACCCCACTGCTGCATTCTCCTCACTGGCTTCCTGTAGCTGCACACATTCAGTTTAAAACACTGATGCTCGCCTACAAAGTCAAAAATGGACCAGCCCCAAGCTACCTTTGAGGTCTAATCAAAGCCCGCTCTGTACCACGCAAACTTCGAGCCTCTAGTCTCGCTCGACTTGATCCTCCACCCAGAAACTCAAGGAAGACGAACATCAAGGCTCTTCTCTGTACTTGCACCCAAGTGGTGGAACGAACTTCCCATCTGTCTGAGTCTCTCAATGTCTTCAAAAAAAGATTAAATACCTTCATCACCTCTTTACTAAACACTTAAGCTGACATGAACATACTAACGCTCTTATTCATTTCTTGCCAAAAAAAATGGTTCTAACAGGGTTTCAGCAGATTTGTATTCTTGGACTGTTGTTTACTTAAACTTGAGTAAGGTAATGTAATATTATGGAAGCTCTTCTGTAAGTCCCTCTGTAAGAGCGTCTGCTAAATGCCAAAAATGTAAATGTAAATCTACTGTATGTAAATGTGTCATCTGTGTTTTACATTTTCTTAATTAAAATTGTGTGTTATTTAAGCAGACATCGTACTTTACTACACACATATTTTCTGAATCCCAAGAGCTTAGAGATCTATATTTTCAAGACCTACTATTTCTGCAAATATTGGCAGCCAATCTATATGAATATTGGCTAGCATTAACACATTCCGGGGCAGATACCGGCACAATTGCTGCTATACCTGACCAGGATAACGTGGTGGTAAAATATAAAAGTGAATTAAAAAGAAATCAATGTTGAGATGTTATGGGGTTTTTTTGAATGTGTTTTCATTGGAAGTCAGTCCTGGCTGAAAAGCATTTCAGATCCACTGGTGTGAGTGCACTTGTCCTAAACTGAATACAGATAAAGTGTAGCATTTACATATTTCATATTTTTTTCCACATTATTTATTTATTTTTTGTTATTTTAGCTAGTTTTTGTTCTGTGTTTGTACCTAAGCCTGTGTTTCTATTCTCGTCTTCACAGAGCAGTTTCCTGGGCAGTGCTAGCTTCTCCGTAGCTGACCTGCTAAAGTCTAAAGACCAGCAGCTTTCTCTCAACTTGAGGTAAGTCCAAGGCTGGGATTTGTACTTTTTTGTGGTTTGTTACTACCTATGATGGATGGATGTCAAACATTCCTTTAGTAGCTGGAAAGATTTCCTTTGAAGAGTCGTGCTCTTTCACTGAGAATATTTTGCAAGCTAAGCATCCTACGCTGCACAGTTCAGGAAACTTTTTTTTGTGAGTTCCTGAGAAATCCCCAGTGAGACGTTGGCTTGTTCCGGGCTGCGCGCATTCTTGTCTTTCATCATTTACATACAGTGAGATTTGGAGTTTAGATTTACATTTATCACTGAGCTGGTACTGCCCGGGTTTGACACGACGGGATCCCCGAGGGCGCCTCTTGTCAGGAAAACTCCTCTCATCAAAGCAGACAGGGAACACTGGAGTTAGTTCAGAGACCGACGACTGGTTTCTTGTTTTCTTGTTTTTGCCTTGCACTCTTTTCTGTCATAACCGAGACACACCGGTGTGTACAGCAGAGAGGAGTGTACGTCAACAACGGTGTCAGCTGTGGCTTTATCAATAAGGGACAGGACAGTATAAGGAAGAGTGAAGGAGGAGAGATGGTCTTTTAATTGTTGCGTGGTGTTAATCATGATAAGGACCAGAGTGTGAATCTCCCATACACAAGGGATCTTCAAAAAGTTTCCACACTTTTATATTTTATTATAAAACGGATAGTTCCGGTCCTAAAATCTGATTGGCTGAGCCGTGTTCGAAGCCGTTGTAAAATCCCTGTTAAACGCACACCTAGGACCACCTCACATCATTCCATATTAATACGCCACTGAAAAGAAAAAGTTAATGTTATGTTCGCCCTCATGTTGCCTAGCAACACTGTTAATCGAACTACCTTGCGTCGCGGAAGAATGCTTTATTGTAAGTTTATACACAATAAATACATTTATGAATTAAACATTGTTGTATTTATTGTATTTTATGTTGACCGCCATTTTATAAAAGCAATAAGCCACTCGAGAAAGAAGTCATTCCGCGTGCTAAAATCACAGTAACGCACGGCCTCTCGTGGCTTATTGCTTTAGTTGAAAACGGTGAGGGTGGGAGGAGTAGTAATCGGTCGTGTCTGAGAGAATGAGAGGGCTTATAGTCTGGATTTAGCTCCATCTGATTTCCACCTTTTTGGACACTTAAAGAAGCTTTAGGGGAAAGAAGATTTTCATGTGATGATGATGTGAAAGCAGCGGTGCATCAGTGGCTATGCGCTCAACCAAAAACATTTATTGCTGATGGTTTTAAAAAGTTGGTATAATGCTGGAAAAAATGCATCGGAAGGTCTTGTGACTACATGTAAGTACATTTACAGCATTTATTCAAAACAACTTACAATTATGACAACTGAGTGTTAAGTTCCTTGCTCAGGGACCCAAAAGTGGTAATGATGGGGCTTGTTCCAGCAAACTTCTAATTACTAGTCCAGTACCTTAACCAATGAGCTACCACTGCCCTGGTCACTCATTGTAATGTTCACATAATGTTTTTGAAATTCTTAATAAATAGAGTTTTTAATGAGATTACAGACACCCCTAAAGTGGACTGTACCATTTTTTACTGGTCTTCATTAAGGTTGCAGTAGCGCAAGCCGGAGAAGGTGGATATGTTAATGGAATGAGCTATCCAGCTTGTTTAATACATTTTATTGCTTGTGTGTCAACTTCATATTGCTAAATGCTAACATCAGATATTTTCTAAGCTTTGCCTGAAGTTACAGTTTATTTAACAACCACCTCAAACTGTTGTTTTTACCTCTTTTTGGTTTGCCCAGGTATTTAGAGTTAGACCCTCCAATCCCCCCATAATTTAAACCATGATAAGGGCCAGTTGTACTTATATTGGGTAGGACTCCCGTTCTCTCGACAATCTCGATGATTGCAAAATACATTTGTTATATATTTATGGTGTAAATCTTGCATGTTAAAAGACATAACGGTGATCTATTGCAGCGGCTCTAAACCTTTTTTTTTTCAATTAGACCCCCTGGGACCCAGTATCATCACAGGTTATGATATTATTCTTACACTTTCAGCAAGGATAACAAAAGGTATTGTGATGCACATCAACAACTGAATCTCTGAAGTCGCTGTTCGCTGACATTTGCACTTTTGTGGTGGGCAGATTAAATATGTGTCCATTCTCAAAGACCCACCATAGACTATAGGTAGTTTAAAATTGATCTATATCACAATAAACCCCATATACCAATAGCCTATTGATTTTCCCGTCCCATCATGTGTGATTCTTTTTACTCTTCTCAACCAAATGCAAAAGACCTCCCTCCCCCCCAGCCTTACTAAGGCCGCCTAAGGGAGCTCAGCCCCCTGGTTGAGAACCACTGTTCTATTGGATTCAAGTGTTGTGACGGATGGGGTCCGTTGAAGTACATTTACAAAATTCAGCAGATATTTTTAACCACACAACAGTGTTAAGTGCCTTGGTCAGAGACCCAAAAGTGGTAATGATGGGGCTTGATCCAGCAATCCTCTGATTACTAGTCCAGTACCTTAACCAATGAGCTACCACTGCCCTGGTCACTCATTGTAATGTTCACAGAACCCGTTTGAAGGGACTTTGTGCACTAATATGCTGATCGTAGCCAATTTAAGATTGTAAATTGTGTCTTAATCAAGGGCATCAATGATTCTCAGATAAGCTGTGGCATTCAAACAGTGCTTGTTTCATATTGAGGGTATCAAGAAAACATTCCACCACTACTGACATTTTATAGTCTGGTCCATGGATTTATTTTAGTTATGCCAAATTGTGACCTCTCTATTTATTTATGTATTTATTTATGTATTTATTTATTCATTTATTTACTTATTTATTTACTTATTTATTTATTCATTTATTTACTAATTTATTTATATTTATTATTTATTTTATTTGTATTTATTTCTATATTTATTTATATTGTATTGTCTTGCACTTGTGTTCTGTATTGCACCCTGGTCCTGGATAAACGCTGTTTTGTTTCAATATGTACTTGTATATAGTTGAAATGACAATAAAGCCTCTCTTGAACTCTTTTATGTGGCACATAAACCAAAATTCATCAGTCAAGGTGATGTTTTCTTATTTTCACCTGTAGAGTTTTGGTGAGCCTATGCCCACTGTAGCTTCAGATTCCACTGTTTGGTTGCCATGAGTGGAATGCGTGGTTATTTTTTCTGCTACAGCTTGATGTGTTGTACATTCTGGGATGCTTTTTCTGCCCACCATGGTGGTACATAGAGGTTGTTTGAGTTACCATAGTCTCCTGCATAATCCTACCAGCATTGCTATTTTTCCTATTTTTTTGCCAGGCTGCCACTGAGAAGGTCTCCGTGCCCAAACAGCTTTTAAAACACCATCATTCATCCACCACACCACCAAGAGAGAGAGATGCTGTTCTCATAATGTCACTCACAATCTGTTTCATAACCATCTCCTCCCTCTTCCACACTTTCTCCCTCTCTCACTGTCTCAGTGTCACCCCACCGGCTACACCGGCCCTCGGTTCTTCTCCAGGGAGCTTCTGCTTCTCACTTACACTCAGTCTTCTGTCACTCTTCTGATTGGCAGCATAGAAGGACGAGTGGTGTGTTTATGCCCTCGCTTCCTTTTTACTTCTCTTTCTATCCTCCTCACTTTCACCCCTACACACCATGAAGTGATGAAGTGTTCTATTTCCACATTTCCAGAAGTGAAGGATGAAAGAAACACACCTTCTGAAAGTTTGCTTTAATCAGGAGAGAGAAAAGTGTGAGGAGAAAAACAGGGTTCTTCTATTTTAAATTGGATCGGTAGCTTGAGTGGCCGGCGAGTACTTGTCAGTATAACAGGGAGAACGGTGGCCCTCGTTCTACTACTGAATAATGCTGGCTAGAAGTAAGAACTGCTGACATCAGGGGCTGGGAAGCAGCATAGTGTTGTGGTCGTTAGACATACAGCTAAAGTGAAACGTTTACATACATTTGTAATGGACATAAACTATATGGTCATATAGCTACAAGGGATCTTCAAAAAGTGTCCGCACTTTTATATTCTGGTTATAAGCGGTGAGGGTGAGAGGAGTAGTAATCGGTCGAGTCTGAGAGACTGAGAGACATGTATAGTCCGGATTTAGTTCCACCTTTTTGGACTCCCAAAGAAGCTTTAAGGGAAAGAACATTTTCATGTGATGTTGATGTGAAAGCAGTGGTGCCTCAGTGGCTATGAGCTCATCCAAAAACATTTTTTGCAGATGGCATTAAGTTGGTAAGTTGTGACCTAAAACAGTGCAAGCAAGGACAAGTTAGGGGCCTTGCTCAGGTGCCCAACAGTAGCAACTCTCTGGTCATTAGTCCAGTACCTTAAAAATTTAGCTAAAACTAACCTAACAATGCTGAGCACCATCACCAAGCTATGACTGATAAAATCTTTGGTCTGACCAGTAGCCACATATGAAAGTAAAGCCTAGACACTAAAAAATGGCATTATCAGGGGCTAGTCTGCTACAGGCATTGGAGAAAGCTGACCCCCTCTGTGCAACCAATCATCCAAAAATAATGACAGCATTGTTGCATGACGTAAGCATATCACATTATATGTTCTAGGATCTCGAATCTTGACTCATGTCCAAATAATTCAGACAGATTTTAGTCTGTGACATGAAAATCTTGCCAAATATTGCTTACTATAAAGCCTTACTATAAAACAATTAAGGTGGCTTTTTAATTGTCTGTATTAAGGGTAGATTATAGACTTAAATCAGAAGTGCTGCTTGAGCTGGATTCATTTTCTTCCTTTCTTTTTTTCATGTCTTGTTTTGTCTTTCCTTCTTTCTTTATTTTTCTTTGTCTTGTCTTCTTTTTCCTTCTTTCTTTTTTCTTTCTTGTTTTGTCTTTCCTTTTTTCTTTCTTTTTCTTTCTTGTTTTGTATTTTCTTTCTTTCTTTCTTTCTTTCTTTCTTTCTTTCTTTCTTTCTTTCTTTCTTTCTTTCTTTCCTTCTTTCTTTCTTTCTTGCCTCGTCTTTCCTTTCCTTCTTTTTCTTTCTTGTCTTGTATTCTTTCTTTCTTTCTTTTTTTTTCATTCTCTCTCTCTCTTTTTTCATATCTTGTTTTGTCTTTCCTTCTTTCTTTATTTTTCTTTTTTGTCTTGTCTTTCCTTCTTTCTTTCTTTTTTCTTTATAATTTTTCTTTGTCTTGTCTTCTTTTTCTTTCTTTCTTGTTTTGTCTTTCTTTCCTTCTTTCTTTATTTCTTTTTCTTTCTTGTTTTGTCTTTCCTTCTTTCTTTATTTTTCTTTCTTGTTTTGTCTTTCCTCCTTTCTTTCTTTTTTCTTTATTATTTTTCTTTGTCTTGTCTTCTTTTTCTTTCTTTCTTGTCTTGTCTTTCCTTTTTTCTTTCTTTCTTTTTCTTTCTTGTTTTGTCTTTCCTTCTTTCTTTATTTTTCTTTCTTGTTTTGTCTTTCCTCCTTTCTTTCTTTTTTCTTTCTTATTTTATCTTTCCTTTCTTTCTTTCTTTCTTTCTTTCTTTCTTTCTTTCTTTCTTTCTTTCTTTCTTTCTTTCTTTCTTTGTCGTCTTTTCTTGCCTCCTCTCTTTTTCTTTCTTTCTTGTCTTTCCTTTCTTTCTTTCTTTCTTTCTTTCTTTCTTTCTTTCTTTCTTTCTTTCTTTCTTTCTTTCTTTCTTTCTTTCTTTCTTTTTTCATTTTCTCTCTCTCTCTCTCTCTCTCTCTCTCTCTCTCTCTCTCTCTCTGTGAGCGGAAGTGAGTGCGTGAGCGACTGAAGCGAGCGGAGGAACGCGTGAGCGTGGGAGCGACTTTTTGGCGTTTTGCCAAAAGTTTTGTGGTTGCGCTATTTTGTTTTGTTCCGTTTTAACATCTACGGATTTATTTATTTTATTCCCCGGGTGTGAGCGCGGCGCGGCGGCGCTGCGGGTCTCTCCGACCCTGGAGGAGAGGAGCTGCCGATATAATGGCGGCTTCAAACAGCGGCGTGTTTGAAAGTTTGACACGCCGACATGGAGTGAAGGTGGCGAGCAGGAGCAACGTGGAAGACTGCTGTTTGGCTGCCGGGAATGTCATCGGACATAGCAACATTGTTTCAGCATCACGTATGAACAATGCCATTGTACTCTTCCTAAACACTGTGGAAAGAGCTCATGAACTGATACAAACTGGGATCGTATTACACGACCAGTTTACACCTGTGTACCCCCTTGCTACCCCAGCAAAAAAGATAATCGTGTCCAATGTCCCCCCGTTTATTACTGATGAACAATTAATTCAAGAACTCTCCCGATTTGGTAAACTGGTATCATCTATTAGGAAGATCCCCCTGGGGTGTAAGTCCCCCCTAGTGAAACACCTGGTATCTTTTCGGAGGCTGGTGTACATGGTGCTGAGGGACGGAGCTGAGCACCTGGACCTGGCTTTGAAGCTCAGGGTGGAGGGGTTTGAATACATGATCTTCGCATCATCGGATGCTGAAATGAAGTGTTTTGGGTGCGGGCAGACTGGTCACCTCGTCCGTGCCTGTCCTGAGAAAAGGTCAGAGGCCAACGTGAGTGACGGAGCCGGAAGACTGGAACCTGACGCGCCCCCAACCGCTAAAACTGGCACCCCTGCAGCCGAGGCGGATCCAGAGGGTGTGCCGGCTACCAGGACACCGGCCCCGGTCGTGGAAGCAGACCTGGAACGAGGTGAGCTGATGGAGGCTAGATCTGATGGAGGAAGACAACCTACAGTGGACCTAAACCAGGAGGAACCCAGTGCTGTGGTGGAGGTGACAATCTTACAGGCTGAGATACCCATGGAGGATGCACAGACTGATGCAGCGCTGGTACTACCCAAGCAAGATAATCACAGCCAAGAGGTACAGGGTGGTAACCTTGACTTAACACCTGTGGGAACACTAGAGCAGGAGGAGGGGGCTGACATGGATTTGGACCCTGTGTTTAAAACCCCTGCCAAAAGGAAGAAGAGAGCCCAAAGTACTGTAAGTAAGATAAAAAAGAATGTGCTGGCTGTAGACAATGATGCCTCTGATAGTGATGATGGTCACTCTGATTCAGGTTGGTCAGTAGGTTCACAGGAAGACCCCTCCCCCCCCGGTATACTCAGCTGGGGACATCCGAGTGTTCTTACAGCGTACTAAAGGGCACAGGAATGTCCAGCTGACAAAGTTTTTTCCAGATAGTCTCCAGTTTATTCATGATGTAAAATATTTCAGAAGAGAAGGGGCTTTTACTGAAGTAGAGCTGTACCGGTTAAACAAATTACTGACCAAACTGAAAAAAGAATGTAATGATGATGATGGCAGTGTTGTGGTTTAGTTTGTTTTTACTAATCGTGGTCTCGTTGGGGGCTTGTTTTTCTTTTAACTATCATTTAATGGATGGTTTTAAGATTGCCACTTTAAATGTGAATGGTGCGAGGGACAGTGAAAAGAGAGCTAAACTATTTGAATTACTTAAACAAAAACAGCTGGATGTGACGTTTCTCCAGGAAACACACAGTGATGCTGGAAATGGGGTAGATTGGATAAAAGAGTACGATGGACTCATTATTATGAGCCATAAGAACAGTCTGAGTTCTGGTGTTGCTATTCTGTTCTCACCGGGTTTTATTCCTCACTCCTATGAGGTGGAGGAAATAGTCAGTGGAAGGCTTTTAAAGGTGAGAGCGTTTTTTGAGAATGATGTGTTTGTTTTTATTTGTGTTTATGCACCGACTGTGGGTGTGGAGAGGATGGTTTTTTTAGATAATTTAAATGAGGTGCTCGTACAATGTAACTCAAATGAGTTTTTAATTGTGGGTGGGGATTTTAACTGTACTGCTGACAATATGGACAGAAACCATGTGGAACCACATGTGGCTTCTCGCAAACGTCTGTGCGAGATAGTGGAGACTCATGAACTGTGTGATGTCTGGAGGACTTTTCATAAAACACAGAGGCAGTACACTTGGACTCATGTGAAAGATAACATGCTCTCTTTGGCCAGGCTGGATCGTTTTTATGTCTTTAAGCATCATCTGAATGTTTTTACACGTTGTTGCATTACCCCTGTTGGTTTTACAGATCATTTTATGGTTCAGTGCAATGTAAGAAAATCTCGTGTGAAGCCTCGGAGTGCCTATTGGCATTTTAATACCGCACTTTTAGATGATGCTAATTTTAGAGAATCTTTTACCTTTTTTTGGAATACTTTTAAAATGCAGAAATCTTTTTTTAATTCTATACAACAGTGGTGGGACATTGCTAAAATACAGATTAAGGTATTTTGCCAACAGTACACTCTCAATGTCACTAGGGATGTCACCAGATCACTTACAGCTCTGGAGGCCGAAATAGTGGAGATGCAGAGTTTAGAAGCCTCCACAGGAGTTGGAGAGCATATTGAAGCTATTAAAAGAAAAAAAGCCACACTAGCTGACCTGCTGGGTGCTACAGTGCAGGGGGCGCTGGTCCGCTCACGCTTTAGGGATGTGACTGAAATGGATGCTCCGTCTAAGTTCTTTTTTGGTCTTGAGCAGAAGAATGGACAGAAAAGGTTTATGCATGCTGTGCGAACAGACTCGGGGGATCTCCTCTCGGAGCCTGCTGAAGTTCGTAAGCAGACAGTCAGTTTTTTCTCTAAACTGTATTGTAGTGAGCAAGCAGATGCACAACAGGTGGAGGAAAGTTTTATCCATCACTTGCCGAAAATGACTCAACAGGTTGCAACCCTGTTGGACAGGGAACTTACGCTGGAGGAACTGCACACGGCTCTCCAGGGCATGGACAACGGAAGGGCTCCTGGCATTGATGGTTTGCCTGTTGAGTTTTATAAGTCGTTCTGGTCAGTTTTGGGGGAGGATGTACTGGATATGCTCAGAAGTAGCGTGACTGAAGGGAAGCTTCCTTTGAGCTGCCGACGAGCTGTCCTCACTCTTCTTCCTAAGAAGGGAGACCTCACTGAACTGAAGAACTGGCGTCCTGTGTCCCTGTTGTGCACTGACTGCAAAATGCTCTCAAAAGCATTAGCTGCAAGAATGAAAGAGGTGATGGAGCAGATCATTCATATTGACCAGACGTACTGTGTGCCTGGCAGGTCAATATTTGACAATATTCATCTAATTCGGGGTATTTTGGACGTCGCCAAGCTATTGGGACTGAAGACTGGTCTGTTATTTTTGGATCAGGAAAAAGCCTTTGACCGAGTTGAACATAGATACCTGTGGAAAGTTATGGAAAACTTTGGGTTCAACTCTGGTTTTATGGCTATGATCAGGGTGTTGTACAATGACATTGAGAGTGTGCTGAAGGTTAACGGTGGTTTGTGTGCCCCATTTAAGGTGTCTAGGGGCATTAGGCAGGGATGTTCTTTGTCTGGTTTTCTTTACTCCATTGCAATAGAGCCGCTGTTATGTAAACTCAGAGACGTGATTACTGGGTTAAGAATCCCTAACTGCAGCAATACTTTCTGTATGTCAGCTTATGCTGACGATCTGGTAGTCATGGTCAACTCACAGGCAGATGTTGATGGTTTAATTAAAGTTTTAAAGGATTTTAACATTTTATCATCGGCCAAAGTTAACTGGATCAAATGCGAGGCAATTTTAGTTGGGGAGTGGGCTGGTGAGGAACCCAAACTTCCGGATGGGTTAGTGTGGAAACTAGGAGGTTTTAAGTATCTGGGAGTGTATCTGGGGGATAATGATTTTATGATGAAGAACTGGCAGGGTGTTTTAGAAAAGGTGAAAGGCAGGTTACTGAAATGGAAATGGTTGGTTCCCAAAATGTCCTACAGGGGTCGAGCTCTAGTTGTAAATAACCTGGCTGCCTCTTCATTATGGCATAAACTGGCATGTGCTGACCCCCCACCGAATCTGCTTGCAAACATCCAAGCAATTCTGGTGAATTTTTTCTGGGATCAACTACACTGGGTTCCACAAGCAGTTCTGTATCTGCCCAAAGAGGAGGGTGGGCAAGGCCTAGTCCACCTGGCTAGCAGAACTGCGGCCTTTCGGCTACAGTTCATTCAGAGGTTCCTTACTGGCCCTGAGGACACTGTATGGAGGACAGTGGTAAATAGAATGTTGCAAACAGTGGGGGGACTAGGACTGGACAGAGCCTTGTTTTTAGTGGATATTAGGAAACTGGACACTGCTGGACTGCCAGTGTTTTATAGGGGTCTTTTTAAAATATGGAACCTTTTTACTGTGCACAGAGAGAGCTGCTCCTCTCTTTACTGGGTTCTAGAGGAACCTTTAGTCCTTGGCGCTCGCTTAGATATCACTGGTCCAGACTCTAACGCGTTGTCCAGGGCTATGATATCAGTGGGAATCACAAAGCTTCGGCAGCTGGTTGGACTTGTTGGTCCTGAGCTCAGTAATGCTCAGAACCTGGCAGCACGTCTGGGAATGAGGTCCATTCGCGTAGTGCTCCAGTTCCTGCACAGGTGGAGATCTGCACTCACACTTGAGGAGCTGTTGCTCCTGAAGGACCATGCTGCAGGAGCTATTGAGCCTGTTGAGGGTGACCCTTTTCCTAATTGTACCATCTCCCCGGTCATGGCAGACTGTGAGGGCGTGCTGCTGGAATGTAATGGAGAATCTGAAATGGAGGTGAGCTCAGCTAGCGGTAAGATATTGTACAAGGCCTGTGTTAAGGTCCTCAATAAGAAGAAGCTGGACAGGAGGGTGGACACTCCTTGGCGGAGGGAGCTAGGGATGGTTGACACTAAGCCAGAGTGGAGGGCCTTATACAAACCACCGTTAACCAAAAAGGTTGCTGATCTGCAGTGGCGAATCCTTCATGGCATTGTCTCTGTGAATTCTTTTATTTCCGTTTTAAATCCTGAGGTTTCACACGAGTGTCCATTCTGTTTTCAAAGAGAGACAGTGTTTCATGCTTTTATGCACTGTTTTAGATTACGCCCTCTTTTTGACCTTTTACAGAATGTTTTTACAAATTGTAATGTTCCTTTTACACCTCAGGTTTTTATCCTTGGGTTTAAATATGTCAGAAGCCAAAGGTTTAAGTGTCAGCTGGTCAATTTTATTCTTGGCCAAGCAAAAATGGCGATTTACATAAGCAGAAGGAATAAAATAACACACAATACAAACCAAGAGGTTACTGTAATCTTCTCCAAACTGGTCAAAGCGAGGGTGAAGATAGATTTTATTTTTTACAAAAGTATGCATGACCTGGACTCTTTCCGGATGGTGTGGTGTGATGGAGATGTGGTGTGCTCGGTGGAGGAAGGTGAACTCTTTTTCGCACCTGAGCTTATATGAGAAGTATGACTTTATTTTAAAGGACTACAGTGACTGGCCTACTTGCTTTTATTCTCATTTTTTTATTTTTTGTATTGAACTATTATGAAAGTTAATAAAATGCAAAACTGACTGAGACATAATAAAGGATTGTTAAAAGTCAAAAAAGTCTCCCTCTCCCTCTCTCTCTCTCTCTCTCTCTGTGTGTCAGTTCAGAGCCCATTATAGTAAAAGCAGTAGTTTTCTTTGAGTCCAGTGTCATAACATGAATAAATGTTCTTGGATCTATACTCTTTATTAGAGTGTGCTGTTTGGCTGTTTGGCTTGGCCACATTTGAAACGTCTGAGAGCCAGTCAGCAGAAAGACTTTCTCTCTCAGATCAATGCAGGCCTCCATCACAGGAACTCTTTGACGTTTGTTCTTTAGAAATGACTAATTTTTTTTTGTGGATGTTTTTGTCCCTGTGGGTTTAAAAGCCACAGTCGATGGAGACAGGATTTTGTGCCCAATAAAGTCTGCCTCATGTCGTCCTTAAAACTGCTGTCTGTGAGCGTAGTTGCTTGTGCCTAGTGATATTTCTGTTTATTATTATTAACACCTACAGCATCTATATTGGTCAGGACTTTGACTGAGCCATTATCAAACTGAAATTTTGTTTCTGACCTGAGGTTTCTGACAGTAAATGTAATTTATCATCCTGTCAATACTGGCACACCAGTAATTTCCTAATGCACCCAGCAAGTACGTAGCATATTTGAGTAGTATTGTGAGCCATCTATAACTGTATTTTAGGAGATAAGACACAAGCCAGTTGAAATCTGGTTGGACTTCCAGACCTTTTGCTCCAGATCTTTGCTCATTACCCCTTTGACACACTGGTCATTAAAAAATATGGACTGCTGTCTGGTCTATGTTGTTAAAATAGTTTTGGCACTTTGGTATAACCACACAGTAGAAGTCAGCTGTATGACCATTCAAAGCATTGGGTCTGTCTGAAAACCTAGTGAGCTGCCTTGCTGTCTACTGCCTACCTAGGTAGCTGCCTCAGTAAAGAGGATTCAGGGTGTGACTCTCCGTACACAAAGCTGATCTGCATATGAACTCACCTCGTGCAGGTGAAAAGATGCAGTTGGCTACTGCACACATGTTCTTTATTTCTTTCTGTCTTTTCTTTCTGTCAATCTGTCTGTAATTCCCGAATGCACCCAGCCTAGTGAGCTGCCTTGCTGTCTGCTGCCTACCTAGGTAGCTGCATCAGCAGAGAGGATTTTAATACTGTAGGTCATCAACTCATAAGTCAGATTATTTAGACGCACTACTTAGACGATTACAGCGATTACGCCATTGCATTTTCTCTTACTAAGCTAACACATTTAGCCTCAGGCCATTTAAACCAATGGGCTGAGGCTTCACAACTCGTTGTTTTAATAAACAAATTTCTGCTGCTCAGGTGGCACAGCGGTAAAACACCCTATTTCAAACTCGTCGGTTCTGCCATCCGACTGGGCTGGGCGCCTACATGAACAACAATTGGCTGTTGTTCATACAGAATGGGTCCGGGTCCTTTCTGTGTGGAGTTTGCATGTTCTCCCTGTGTCCATGTGAGTTTACTCCGGGAGCTCCGGTTTTCTCCCACAGTCCAAAGACGTGCAAGTGAGGTGAACTGGAGATACAAAATTGTCCAAGACTTGTGAACTGATGAATCTTGTGTAACCAGTCACTACCTGTTCTGTCATGAATGTAACCAAAAGAGTGTAAAACATGATGATAGGAGCCGGACGGGACCTCATAACTGATGCAATTACGACTTCTGCTGGCTGGCTGATGGTGCCTGCACAGAGTTGAGGGATAATGCTGATCAGGGTGTGACTCTCCGTACACAAAGCTGATCTGCATATTAACTCACCTTGTGCAGGTGAAAAGATGCAATCGGCTACTGCACACGTGTTGGAGGGGGCGTGTGTTAGTCTCTCCTCAGTCAGGAGTGGAGATCAGCATCAGTAGAGAGGAAAAAATACAATCGGCAATTGGATAGGACTAAATTGGGAGGAAAATTGGGGAGGGGGGCAACAAAATTATGTGGGTTTAAATGTGTGTTTAGAGGGAAATAGTACTCGTCTATAGATTTTTAAACAGTTCTCATAGTATCTTATTGAAAGACACGGTTTATTAGCCGCCAGCTGCATAAACATCTATGTGTGTGATGTGTAGAAGGGTTGGGCTTTCCTTTTGTCCTCAGCTCAGGTCATCTTTTCATGCTTGTATCCACCTCTCATTTGTGTACATTGTTCTATTGTTTATAACCCTTTTGTCTGTTCTTTTGTGCTTCATAAATGCCACCGCTTTGGTGATTTGGTTTCGGCGAGTGTTGAATTCCAGTGCTGCTCACTGTTTGTAGACGTCTGACTGTTTTAGTGCTTTTCTTTAATGCTGAAGCTGAATGTAATGATTGGTTTTAACTCGTCTGAAGTAAACGTGTACAGTGTAATGACTGACTGAAAGAGCAGGACTGCTTCTGAAAGCAGCATCTGATTGATGGGCGTTTCTCAGACTGGGAGCTCCCAGAGGAAGGAAAGAGCCAAACAAAAACCTGTTTGCAGCAATAGGAAGCGTTTTATTGCAGTCTTTTAACTCGGCGTAGGAAAAGCACTTTGTAAGTAACGTTTTATTTTGACAAGGCAAATTCTACACCAAGAGTGAACATACTTTTATGGCTGATTGCAGTAGATTGATGTATTGTTTGACAATATGCCAAAAATGATTGGAGTTTTTTTATACCATCTGAAACTGTGCACTTAAAGCCACAGGGATTAAAAATGTAGAATTTTCAGGTTAGTGATGGTTGGCTTGTAGGCACACAGTATGCAGTATAATGTTAACATTGTTATAACATTTACACATTGTGGCGACTGGCTGGTCCACCATTATAGTAAAGCATAGGGGGGTTCCCCTGCGTACCTCATCAGCCAGAACAGAGCAGATCCCATCAAGGCGTTTTTGGGGGATAAAAAGTGTGTTTGGTTGTATGTAAATAGTTATCTTCAAAATACCAAACAGCATAGCACATTAAATGTTGGTTTTTATGTTAAGCGTATAAGTTAAGGTGGCTAAGTGGTCCTGTGTTCGATCCCCAGGCGGGGCGGTCCGGGTCCTTTCTGTGCATAGTTTGCATGTTCTCCCTGTGTCTGCTTGGGTTTCCTCCGGGAGCTCAGGTTTCCTCCCACAGTCCAAAGACATGCAGTCAGGTTAATTGGAGACACTGAATTGCCCTATAGGGGCAATTCAGTGTATGTGTGTATGTGTGTATGTATTTGTGCAGGGTATCCAGGGTATTACTGTGTGCCTTGCGCCCAATGAAAAGCTGGGATAGGCTCCAGCACCCCTCCGCGACCCTTATTGGCTAAGCGGTTAAGACAGTGAGTGAGTAAGTGTATAAGTTACCGTTTACAGGATGTGTTTTGTATTTGGTGGTGTGCGCCCGTGCAGTGCATGTATAACCAGTAGTGGGAGTGGTCTGCCCACGTCAGATCTGGCCATTGGTCTTGCTTCATTCAAAGGCAATTCTTAATCAATAGCTACCCTCCTACGAGTAAAACAGCCAAATGCTTCCATTTTCATCACCAACGCCACAATATGTATTGGTAAATGTACAGCTGAAATCTTGGGTAAAGTTTAATTAAGCTTTAATTACCTCAATCGAAATTTCTTGTCTTTTCCAAATATCTATATCTTTTAGTCTAAGCAGAAAAACTGAAGCAGGCAACCATTTCATGTTTGGGTATCAAACATACAGAGAAAGTGACTCAGGACTCGATTGGTTAGTCACGTGATGGTCTAAGGCTGTCCTCGGTCAGGACATGGGTGTGGAGTAATGGAGAAAGTTAAAACCAGGCATTTATAGACAACTAGATTGGGAGGAAAAGGGGAAAATGCAACAACAGCAATCATCCATCATTTTCATGCTTTATCACCACATTATCATGGTCCGGGTCATGGAGGGTTTGGTTTTCCTGGAATCACTGGACACAATGCTGTAACACACCCTAGACAGGACTTGACCACCCAGACACAGCCTATCAGGTCTGCATGTAGACACCTGACATGATAACACTGCTGCATGATTTACCTCTACATTACCAAGCACAAGCAACAACAATAATGATAAAAATATATATTTATAAATGAGTGGTTTATAAATAAAATGGGAAAAACGCTTACATGGTCTAGCAATTATCTTAAATCTAGTTATACAGTGTATCACAAAAGTGAGTACACCCCTCACATTTCTGCAGATATTTAAGTATATCTTTTCATGGGACAACACTGACAAAATGACACTTTGACACAATGAAAAGTAGTCTGTGTGCAGCTTATATAAGAGTGTAAATGTATTCTTCCCTCAAAATAACTCAATATACAGCCATTAATGTCTAAACCACCGGCAACAAAAGTGAGTACACCCCTTAGTGAAAGTTCTTGAAGTGTCAATATTTTGTGTGGCCACCATTATTTCCCAGAACTGCCTTAACTCTCCTGGGCATGGAGTTTACCAGAGCTTCACAGGTTGCCACTGGAATGCTTTTCCACTCCTCCATGACGACATCACGGAGCTGGCGGATATTCGAGACTTTGCGCTCCTCCACCTTCCGCTTGAGGATGCCCCAAAGATGTTCTATTGGGTTTAGGTCTGGAGACATGCTTGGCCAGTCCATCACCTTTACCCTCAGCCTCTTCAATAAAGCAGTGGTCGTCTTAGAGGTGTGTTTGGGGTCATTATCATGCTGTAACACTGCCCTGCAACTCAGTTTCCGGAGGGAGGGGATCATGCTCTGCTTCAGTATTTCACAGTACATATTGGAGTTCATGTGTCCCTCAATGAAATGTAACTCCCCAACACCTGCTGCACTCATGCAGCCCCAGACCATGGCATTCCCACCACCATGCTTGACTGTAGGCATGACACACTTATCTTTGTACTCCTCACCTGATTGCCGCCACACATGCTTGAGACCATCTGAACCAAACAAATTAATCTTGGTCTCATCAGACCATAGGACATGGTTCCAGTAATCCATGTCCTTTGTTGACATGTCTTCAGCAAACTGTTTGCGGGCTTTCTTGTGTAGAGACTTCAGAAGAGGCTTCCTTCTGGGGTGACAGCCATGCAGACCAATTTGATGTAGTGTGCGGCGTATGGTCTGAGCACTGACAGGCTGACCCCCCACCTTTTCAATCTCTGCAGCAATGCTGACAGCACTCCTGCGCCTATCTTTCAAAGACAGCAGTTGGATGTGACGCTGAGCACGTGCACTCAGCTTCTTTGGACGACCAATGCGAGGTCTGTTCTGAGTGGACCCTGCTCTTTTAAAACGCTGGATGATCTTGGCCACTGTGCTGCAGCTCAGTTTCAGGGTGTTGGCAATCTTCTTGTAGCCATGGCCATCTTCATGTAGCGCAACAATTCGTCTTTTAAGATCCTCAGAGAGTTCTTTGCCATGAGGTGCCATGTTGGACCAGTATGAGAGAGTGTGAGAGCTGTACTACTAAATTGAACACACCTGCTCCCTATGCACACCTGAGACCTAGTAACACTAACAAATCACATGACATTTTGGAGGGAAAATGACAAGCAGTGCTCAATTTGGACATTTAGGGGTGTAGTCTCTTAGGGGTGTACTCACTTTTGTTGCCGGTGGTTTAGACATTAATGGCTGTATATTGAGTTATTTTGAGGGAAGAATAAATTTATGCTGTTATATAAGCTGCACACAGACTACTTTTCATTGTGTCAAAGTGTAATTTTGTCAGTGTTGTCCCATGAAAAGATATACTTAAATATCTGCAGAAATGTGAGGGGTGTACTTACTTTTGTGATACACTGTATATATACAGTATATCAGCCATAACATTGAAACCACCTCCTTGTTTTTACACACATTGTCCATTTTTTTGTTAACCCCCTTTCATGCTGTTCTTCAATGGTCAGGACTCTCCCATGATAATAATAATAAAACAATAATAAAAAACACCGGTTCTAATAGTGTTTCAGCAGATTTGTGTTACTGAACTGTTGTCTATAACTAGAGTAATGAAATGTTTGCTATGGTAGCACTTCTGTAAGTCGCTCTGGATAAGTGCGTCTGCTAAATGCCGAAAATGTAAATGTAAATGTAAACACACACCGTGTCTGTGTGTGTCTGTGAAAAGAAGGAGAAAATGCTGGTGTTGTTATTTTATTTCTGCATGCTTAAATGTTTTTATGTTGCTCTATAGAAAGTTGAAATGCTTTTTCTTTCAGACCTCTGTGTTCATGCTTCCCCTCTAACATGAACTCTAAAGCACAAAGCAGTTTATGAGCAGTATTTCTGAAGCACACCAGCGTTCCAGATTTAGTTTATGATCACCTTGCATGCCTAATGCGCTCCCCGCTGGCTTCTCAAATGTGCACACATTTAGGAAATCTACAAAATAATTACTCAGCCTCTTCGGGCGGCACGGTGGCTTAGTGGGTAGCACTGTCACCTCACAACAAGAAGGTCCTGGGTTCAATCCCCAGGTGGGGCGGTCCGGGTCCTTTCTGTGCGGAGTTTGCATGTTCTCCCCGTGTCCGCGTGGGTTTCCTCCGGGTACTCCGGTTTCCTCCCACAGTCCAAAAACATGCCACCAGGTTAATTGGAAACACTGAATTGTCCTATAGATACCTAGCCGCTAGATGCACTAGTGCATTGAAGTGCCGGTCCCAAGCCCGGATAAATTAGGGAGGGTTGTGTCAGGAAGGGCATCCGGCGTAAAAATTGTGCCAAATCAATGAGCGATCATGAGGATGACTCGCTGTGGCGACCCCTGAAAAAGGGAAAAAGCCGAAAGAAGAAGAAGAATTACTCAGCCTCTTCACCAACTCCAGATCCAAAGCACAAGCCAGAGTGCAGCATCCATCCTTTTATACATGAAGGCCTGAGAGTAATCTGTCTTCAGGGAGAGCAGAACATCTGTAGATCTGCTGCTGCTGTCAAACATTTTTCTTCTTTGTTTATCCACTCGCTTTTATCTGTTCACTTTATTTTGGTCAGGGTTGCAGTGGGTCTGGTTCTAGGGAAACTCTGGGTGCAAGGCAAGAATACCCTGCACAGGGCGCCAATCCATGACAGGGCTCAGATCAGAAAATATAGTCCATCCAGCTGACCAATCCATCACCTTCACACCTCTGAGATCCATCCATCCCGTCCTGTACATTTCAACTAGGTGTTCATGTCTGATTTATTATGATTTGGTTAGTTGGGACTGTGGCTCATTTTGCAGTTAATGACAGAACAATGCACTTCTCTGAGAGTATTACATATTATCAATACTTGTATAACACAGAACAATAAAATCTACAAAGCAATTAAAAAGATCCATTCAAAACATTGAAGTGTAATAAATTAGGAGCGGCACGGAGCGGCAGTGACACTGACATGATGGTGGTGTGTTAGTGTGTTGTGCTGGTATGAGTGGATCAGACACAGCAGTGCTGATGGAGTTTTTAAATACCGTGTCCACTCACTGTCCACTCTTTTAGACACTCCTACCTAGCTGGTCCACCTTGTAGATGTAAAGTCAGAGACGATTGCTCATCTATTGCTGCTGTTTGAGTTGGTCATCTTCTAGACCTTCATCAGTGGTTGTTGGCTAGATATTTTTGGTTGGTGGACTATTCTCGGTCCAGCAGTGACAGTGAGGTGTTTAAAAACTCCAGCAGCGCTGCTGTGTCTGATCCACTCATACCAGCACAACACACACTAACACACCACCACCATGTCAGTGTCACTGCAGTGCTGAGAATGATCCACCACCTAAATAATACCTGGTGCCTCTGTAGTGGTCCTGGGAGAGTCCTGACCATTGAAGAACAGCATGAAAGGGGGCTAACAAAGCATGCAGAGAAACAGATTACAGACTACAGTCAGTAATTGTAGAACTACAAAGTGCTTCTATATGGTAAGTGGAGCTGATAAAATGGACAGTAAGTGTAGAAACAAGGAGGTGGTTTTAATGTTATGGCTGATCGGTGTATAAATATGTTCAAATTGAGCTCATGCTGTGATTCTGTAGACTTTTGAATCAGTTTTCTAATCGAAATGACTGTTTATTTTATTTACAGCCATATTTAATTACATTTAAGCATTGACTCTCCTTCTGAAAGGGCTGAATAATATAAAAAAGTGTTTTCTAAAACTTAACTGACTTTATTGGCTCCAGCCTTCTGTATTGGGGATGAATATGAGCTCTCTGCAAAGTGGAAAGTACAAATCAAATTTCTCTGAAAGCCACAAACAAAACAGCTGTACCCGAAGCCCTTGAAAATCAATAGCATTACATCCCACAAGTTCAAAGCCTTCACTTTCAATATTCATGCGCCGGACTACTATTGTTCCCAAATATTGCTACTGGTTTCCTTTTCTTTTTTGTGTGTGTGGTGGGCTTTTTGCCAGCTGCTCACACCAGCACACACATTCCCAAGGCGTCTACCTCCACAGGTGAGCGTTTATGCTAATCCTGATTAACAAATGAGGCCCAGCTGGCTGTCGAAAACACTAAAAGCACATGAGAGCTGAGCGCGTGCCACCATGGATATTTTACTTTGTTATCGTAGGTAAGCATAAGGATTTTTAACTCTTCCACACACAAACTCTGATACTCTGGTGATACTCTGGTGATTGAACTTACTGAATGTTCACTTTGATTAATTACACTTTACTTTTTTATTACATGTTTATTAACATTAAGTATTTAGACAGATTGTGAGTGATGTGTGTATCCTGGCAGTCTTGGGCTTTGAATGATTTCTGCAACTCTTCATTTTCTGTGACTGAATAATTAGAACTGAAGTTCTTTGATGAAGAACAATGAAGGATCATAAAACATGAGAAAAACTGCTGGATAAAAATAGACATACAACAGATGAATTGTTTGGGGATGTTGAGAGTTTCATATCGTTGTGATACTTTGTGACATGGCCTGTAATTCCTTGTTAGTCACTGTGTTGTACTATGCATGAGTCTGAACGTGGTTGGAATAATAAAATTAAAATAATTTTTAAGGAAGATGGATGAGATAGATAGATAGATAGATGGGTGGATGGATGGATGGATGGATGGATGGATGGATGGACGAACAGAAACAGACAGAGAGATAGACAGACAGACAGACAGACAGATGGACGGACGGAGGGAGGGAGGGATGGATGGATGGATGGATGGACAGACAGACAGACGGATAGACAGACAAATAGATAGATGTATGGATGGATAGACAGACAGACGGATAGACAGACAGATGGACGGATAGACAGACAGACAGACAGATAGATATGTAATACGTGAGATAATAGAAAATTATAAAAGTGTCCTGTGCAGTAAAAAGCATTTTGAATGCCATTGGGTGTACTAGCAGGACTAAAACACATCAGAAGTGGTGTTGGAATAGCTGGACATTTCTTTTCATGGTTCTGACTTTAATGTTACTGAATTAATGGACTGATTGCTATTGTAAGGTTGTATTATTATTAGTTGTATTGTTGTGGTGGTGAATTCTACCTACTGCAGTTGCAGTGTAGATTGTACGTTATACTGTATGTTGCATGTTATACAATATACTGTATATCGTATGTATAACATTATAGTATTTTGATGTAATGATGTATAACAGTATCCATATCCTTTATATAGACCTTTATATTGCCTTGTGTTGTATTTCAATAGGACTGGTTGCTATTGTAAGGTTGTATTATTATCAGTTGTATTGTTCTGGCGGTGAATTCTACCTACTGCAGTTGCAGTGTAGATTGTACATGTTAAACAAATATTATATTATTCTGATGTAATGATGTATAACAGTATCCATACTCTTTATATAGACCTTTATATTGCATTGTGTATATTGCCTGGACACAACAGTAGAGTACAACAATTACACAGACATGATTGGTTAAGTCGAGGGAGTGTGGGGCTGCGATGGATTGGCACCCTGTCCAGGGTATACCTGCTTTGCGCTCTCATTGGAACTGGATCACTGCAACCCTGACCAGGATAAAGTGGTTCATGAAAATGAAATGTGATTCCAGCACTTGTTATTAAGTGTAAATTAACTTTTCATTTCAAAACGTTTCTGACATTACCCCTATGGTATTTAATGGCAAAATATATAAAGATATTTGGATTGAATATTTGGAAGTACACAATATGGACAAAAGTATTGGGACACCCTTCTTAATTATTTTGTTAAGATAGTTTGAACACTTTAATTCCTAAATGAAATACCCTTTGACCTAAAGACATGGTTTGGTTTGACACATTTGGTATGGAGAAGCTGTACAAAGCCTTGACCTTAACTCTGTTGAAAACCCTTGATGATGATTAACACATTGTCCACATTGAGCAGTTGTAGCCTAGTGGTTGAGGTACTGAACTAGTAATCAGAAGGTTGCCGGTTCAAGCCTCACCTCTGCCAGGTTGCAGCTGTTGGGCCCTTGAGCAAGGTCCTTAACCCTCAATTGCTTAGATTGTGTACTGTCACATTACTGTAAGTCGCTTTGGATGAAAGTGTCTTTGACTGAAAAGCTTTTGACTGAAAGCATTTTTGACTGATTTCTAGTCTTTTCTTCATTCTGGCTGTGCTGATGGTTGCATTATATCACTAACCATGTATAATCTTTTTATACATTTATATTATCACTGACATTTCAGTGATGGATAAACTAAAATCCTCGTTGGCTTATTAGAGCACAAAGGTTCAGTTTTAAAAAGAGAATCCGACGCCTTCTGGAATCTCCCAAAATATCAATTTAACATTTAATATGTGTTGTGCATGGTTAATACTCCTCTTTATTAATACCCCTCAGCCTCATCCAAAATGTCATGTTTCTCTAAAATAACCAAAAATCAGACTGAATAGGGAGGCAAATGAGCTCACATCTGCGAGGCAAATCAGATGTTGCCGTTACAACAGAAACACCCACGAGCTGCATTCATGCACCCAAGAATTTGCCTAAAGAAGTCGGTCATGTTCATCTGGCTTTAAATGTGCTTAAATCTGTCCTGACACGTCCCTTCTTCATCTTCTACGCTGATTTTAACGTGAATCAGTCAAGCACAGATGCTTTATTTAGGCTTTTTGATGCTTTGTGGCTTGGTTAATTCATTTTCTCCAGTTCTGGAGCTTTGTGCTTAAATCTTTTAGATTTGAGGTTAAAGACTTAGTAGTGCAAAAGTTCACTATACAGTCAAACGTACTGCATGTGGACACCCCTACTTATATGGTACTCACATGTTTTAGTCAAACCCATTGTTGTAGGTGTATAAAATGTAAAATCAAAGCTTCAAAAAGACATGAGTTTGGTATCCTGCACCGAGACCTGAATCAAACCCGATTGAACAATTTGAAAAAAAAATATGATGTACGTGTATAATAGACTACACATGAAACAAGCTTCAAAGAAAACAACTAATGATTTCATAGTGTTTAGTGTTTGGTTGTTTTATAGGATTTCTGTATGGATTTCCGGTCGTATTTCACTTTTATGTGTGTGTTGTTGGAGTGATGCCAGCATTTAGTGAATATTATTGTGTGTTATGATTTTATTGTTATAGCCTGGCAGTCTGCCTGTATAAACACGGCATTTATGCAGAAGTGTCATCCTCTGTAATCCATCAGTTCCTTCTTTTTTTTTTTTTCCTGATAAGGTTGTCTGTTAATTTTTTGCATTACAGTAATTAATAATGAATAGAAAATAACCTTAATTAGCATATATATATACAGTATATATATATAAATAGAATGGAAGGCTTTTATTTGTCATATATACATATACATATTTTTTGTATATACCAGCTCGTTTGGAAGCTGGAGTAGGAGCACAAGGTCAGTACTACCTTCCTAATTTAATCTCTAAGCATGTACATCTTGGGTCTGAAAACCTAGTGAGCTGCCTTGATGCCTACTGCCTTACTGATCAGCTGCCTCAGTAGAGAGGATTCTAATAAGACTTCAAACTCATAAGGCAGATTATTTAGATGAACTACTTAGTGATTACTGGGATTACATCAGCACAGTTTTAGCTTACTAAGCTAACACAGTTGGCATCAGGCCATTCAAACCAATGATCTGAGGCGGCACAACCCACTAGCACGCCAGTTAACGTCTCCCGCTGTGTACCAAAACGGATAAACTGTCCCTGACGAGCCTGATTTTGCAAATAAACTCCACTTGTGCACCTTTATACAAATTAAATATCAATGAGAATTTATTTACACTAGAAAAGAACTCCGTTGGTTGCTCCACATTCATCCAGCATATTTGTCATTTTTTGTGAGAAAAGTTGTGTTGCACTGAATGCTGGGATTGCCTTAACTGCTGAGGAAGCATCGAACGCTTCCTTGTTATTCAGGCAGATTGTCAGTCAGAATTAAGGCACCTCAGTAGGCAGCATTTTAGGGTATCTAAGGATGTAGACATGCCCTCTTCTCTGGAGAGTGTAAGATGATGTAAAATGCATCTGTGTAGGTTTCAGGTCATATAGTCTATATGCTTTTTTTCACAATGACCAAAATATGGCTGTATAATACAAATATTCTTACTAATATTTGTATTACCAGTGCCAATGAGTTTTACCAGAATTGTGGTGTATTCCCCCGCAGACAGTCCTATACCAATATTCCACCACCACCATACTTCACAGTCTGATTATGGTAGCCGACTCTAGCACTCTCCTGATATTTCTCAAAGTCACATTAGTCTTGAAGGCTGCAGAATGCTGACGTGTGATTCCTGTATATCAATAACATGTGCTTTGCACCACTTTAGTCGAGGTTTTCACTTCAGTACAGCGTCTTTTTATTTTCATTCTCATTTCCTGCGTTTAACCGTTTCATATCAGCGTGTGCGCTTATCCACTCAGCCCACTTGGCTTTTCTTGCCTAGAGGGAAGGAAAAGAGCAGCACGTCAGCTCAAACTCCTCATCCGTACAGAGATATCGTACTCCCCGCAGATCAGCCCCGCTGCCGAGGCCGCGCTGCCAGACCGGGATGGGGCCTGGCTTATGCTAATGCTAGCATGACGGAGGAGAAGGGGATTGTGGGGCTCTGACACTGGGCTGACTCTAATAAGTCGGGGCGCTGACATGAAAACGGGTGAAATGGAGCTGCTTAAGAGTTTAATGAGCACCGTCTGAAAAGCCGTCGGCTGACGGTGACAGCGGACCGAACACAGAGGGCAAGTGAAGAGTTCACCAGCACTAAAACAGCCAAAAAAAAAAAAAAAACAGTAACAAAAAGAAGGATGGGTCCCTGGTGAGTCTGGTTCCTCTCAAAGTTTCTTCCTGTAATTTTAAGGGAGTTTTTCCTTGCCACTGTCGCCCTCGGCTTGCTCAATAGGGATTTTTGGTCTGTTGGTCCTGGATTCTGTAAAGTTGCTTTGAGACAATATCCATTGTAAAAAGCGCTATATAAATAAATTTTGACTTGACTTGAAAAAATAATCTTTCTGATACTCATAACAAATTGGTTTACACCACGGTGTAGAGCAGTGGTCCCCAACCACTGGACCACGGACCGGTCATTTATTAGCGAGCTGCACAGAAAGAATAAATCATTATTTCACATTCTGAAAGATGTTTTATTTTGGAAAAAAAAACCAGATAATAATAATAATAATAATAATAATAATAATAATAATTAATAACAATAATAACAATAATAATAATAATAATAATAATATAATAACAACAATAATAATAATAATATAATAACAACAATAATAATAATAATATAATAACAACAACAATAATAATAATAATAATAAAAACAATAACAATAAAATAATAATAATAACAATAATAATAATAATAATAATAACAATAATAATAATAATAATAATAATAACAGTAATAACAATAATAATAATAATAATAACAATAATAATAATAATAACTAATAATAATAATAATAATAATAATAATAATAATAATAATAAACACCCTTCCGTTCCTGTTGATGCGTACCTGTTTGTAAACATCTAGCATTTCCATGCTGGAAGAGATCAACTGGGAATGCTGGGTTCATCCTCACATCCAGACTCCACTCCAGTTCTTTCAGCATTTTGTGGGTTTTACTGGTTACTCTGGTTTTCTCTTATTACTTAAAATATACAGGTGCATGTGGATTGTTTACTTGAAATCCACCAGTGCTGACATCTGGAGCTCGCAAGTTTGAGTCTCAGTTCTGCTATGGGTCGGCCACGCGCCTACTCGGACTACGATGGGCTCGTCCGAGGGAGGAAATGCTGCAGGAGGTTCCTCATTTCTGCTGTAATTACGACCCCTGCTGGTTGATCGATGGTGCCAGCACAGAGACAAGGGATTATAGGGATCAGTGCATGACTCTATGTGCGATACGGCTCTCCATATAAACTCGCCTCATGCAGGCTCCTGTTCAGGCAAAAAATACAAATCAATTAATTGGATACGACTAAATTGGGAGGAAAATGGGGGGGAGGTGCAAAAATAGAATAAAATAGAAATAATAAACAAACAAATAAATAAATAGAGTTTTAAGGCGGCCCTAGAATGACCACAGTCCTAATCAGTTAATTAAATACGACTATATTAGGAAGAAAATTGGGGTAGAAATGCAAAATGATGAAAAAAATAAAATCTAAAATAAAATAGAAATAATAAATAAATAAATAAATAAATAAATAAATAAATAAATAAATAAATAAAAAGATAGAAATAATAAATAAATAAATAAATAAATAGATAAAATGCAAAAAAGATAAATAAATAAATAAAATGCAATAAGATAAAAAAATAAAATAAGATAGAAATAATAAATAAATAAATATGGATAAAATGCAAAATGATTAAAAAAATAAAATAAGATAGAAATAATAAATAAATATATTAATTAATTAATTAATTAATAAATAAAGTTTCAGGGCTCCAGCCTTTTTTGGTCAGCAAAAAAATACAAATCAGGTAATTGGATATGACTAAATTGGGAGGAAAATTGGGAGGAAAATGCAAAAAGAAATAAAAATAATAAACAAACAAACACATAAATAATTATTAAATAAATAGTTTTAACTATTATTATTGTGGTAACGTTTTGAACTAAAACTTCCTCTGTTTCTATTTTTATCTCTCTGTATGTGAAGTGCATGTTAGCGGGTGCATGTCGAAGCCGGTGTGCCAGGGTGGGGATTTGTGACGTGGGGGGGATTAGGAGTACTTGTCAGCCCTGATGTGAGAGCTGATGAATTTAATCCTCGTGACTTTCCCCAGCTAGCATGCAGAATGCTAACGGCCCGGCCTGTCAATATCAATGACTCGCATCAGCGGCCATTTTAAATCCTCCCGGCTTCAGCGCGGCTCCCTGCCGGTGCCACACACACCTTCTCCGTCGCCAGCTTTAAATTACAGCTCTGATAATGCACCCGTCTGCTTGACCTTCGCTGTCTGGAGCTCGTGTGTGACTCGGCGGTGTTTGCCGGGGCTTAGGATTTGAAAAAGGTCAACGAATGTCTTTTTGAATGATTTTAGCATGGAAAGGCTTTCGGTGATGCTGCTCGTGAGGGTTCAAGTACCTGAATACTGGTGTGTGTGTGTGTGTGTGTGTGTGTGTGTGTGTGTGTGTGTGTGTGTGTGCGTGCGTTTGAACCGGGTCCAGATTAATGTAAAACCCTAAGAAGTGCAGATGTTTCCACATGTGCACTGCATGATAGTTGAAGAATTAACGTCCTTTCAGCTTTGTGACATGAAGATGCTGAGTGGACGTTGTTGCTTGGAGCTGATTGGCTGCACGTTCTGAGTGGGTGGGACAGCATTATCGTGTCCTTTATTAATCCTGCAGCAACACTCTGGGGCACTCAGGTAGCGCAGAAGTAAAACATGCTAGCACACCAGAGCTGACATCTCAAACTGCCCACGTGTCGGAGGGAGCGTGTGTTAGTCACAACTCTCCTCGGTCAGAAGTGGAAGTAAGCAGCAGTACAGAGGAAGCACAATGCAATCGGGTAATTGGATACGCCTAGATTAGGAGGGAAATTGGGGAAAAATGTCTGTTACAGTGGTGTTCAAAAAAATAGCAGTCCAACACCATTAACCTGATAAATCACTGTTTTTAGTAGAAATGCTATTTCTACATATCAAAAAATTTACTTGAAAGTGTAGTAGAGTAATGACAACAAAACAAACCCAACAATTAGGACATGCATGCTGCTCATTCTGAGTAATCGAAGCATTGATTGAAAGTGGGTTGTTCAAAATAATAGCAGTGAGGAGTTTAATTGGTGAAGTCATTCATTCTGCAGAAGAACGGGTGTCAATTTTGGCCCTTATTTAAGGTAGGAGGGGGGCAAATGTTGCACAGGTTGGTCATAGCACATTTCCTTCTGAAATACTGGGTAAAATGGGTTGTTCCAGACATTGTTCTGATGAACAGCGTACTTTGATTAAAAAGTTGATTGTAGAGGGAAAAAACATACAGAAAAGTGCAGCAGATTATAGGCTGCTCAGCTAAAATGATCTCAAATGCCTTGAAGTGACAACCAAAACCTGAAAGATGCAGAAGGAAGCGTGGAACTACTGTTCGAATGGATCGAAGAATAGCCAAAATGGCAAATACTCAGCCAATGATCACCTCCAGAAAGATCAAGGAACATCTGAAGTTCCCAGTGAGTACAGAAGATGATTAAGTGAAGCCAATTTACCAGCAAGAACTCCTTGCAAAGTCCCGTTGTTAAGAAAAAGACGTGTCCTGAATGGGTTCAAATCTGCCAAGGAACACATTGACTGGTCCAAAGAGAAATGGCTCAACAGTTTGTGGACTGGTAAAAGCAAAATTGTTCTTTTTTTATCTAGTGGCCGTAGACAGTATGTCAGGCGACCCCCGAGCACTAAATTCAAGCCACAGTACACTGTGAAGACAGTAAAGCATGGTGGTACAAAATGATGATATGGGGATGTTTTTCATACCATGGTGTTACACCTATTTATTACATACGAGGGATCATGGATCAGATTAAATATATCAGAATACTTGAGGAGATCATGTTGCCCTATGTCGAAGAAGAAATTCCCTTAAAATGGGTGTTTCAACATGACAATGACCCAAACCATCCTGGTTACAGACAAACAAGATTGAGGTAATAGAGTGACCAGCCCAATCCCCTGACTTCAATCCCAGAGAGAACTTGTGTTCTGACATCTAAAACACGTTTTTTTGAGGCAAAACCCAAAAATGCAGAAGAACTGTGGAATGTCGTCTAATCATCCTGGACTGGAATACCTGTTCAGAGGAGCCAGAAGTTGGTCGACTCCATGCAACACAGATCTCAGAAACAATTGTTTTGCCATTAAATATTAGCTATTATTAGTTAAATATTAAAGTAAAGTGAAACCTCAAACATTTTTTTCAGTTTATAGAAATTTTTTTTGAGTTTTTAAAGAAAAATGCTGGCACTGCTATTTTTTTGAACAGCCTAATATTCATTTTTCTTAACTTTCTGTAAAGGATGAACACAAACTGGCTAAATTTTGTTAATGTTTTGAATTAGAATTGAAAGTGGAGTATTTTCAGTGCATTTGCATTTATGGAAATACAAGTTATCATAATGATTTTGTGCTTTATTCACTTTTTTAAAACCACTGCAATTTTTTTGAACACTACTGTATGTGATTTGCGGTGGGTGGAAAGTGCCCTGCATCAAGCGCTTTATCTGGTGGTTGGCTGGTGCCGTGTGTCTAGAAGGAAGCATGTGATTGCCATCACCCTCCCAGTGGCTGTCATGTCATAAGACTCAGAAAGCAGCTGGTAATTAGACACGTCAGTCAGACCAAAGTAAAAACACCATGTACGACATGTATGATTGTCCTGTTTTTAAATCAAGGTGGCAGTAGAACCTTAGTGACTTATTAAGTGTGTTTAACACTGGCACACAGATGGCAGGAGCTTCAGTTACAAAGGCAGCTTGGGTGGTGTTTTTTGGCTGTGTCTGATTGGTCACTGTTACGTTTACATGATACATTTTTGGCATTTAGCAGACGCTGTTATCCGAAGGGACCTACAATTGTGATAGTATATTGTCTAAGTATTTAAGGGCCTTGCTCAAGAGCCCAACAGTGGCAACCTGGCAGTGGTGGGGTTTGAACCAGTGACATATAGATTACTAATCCAGTAGGCTACAACTGCCCTACAGCGTTCCCCTTGTAGAGCTAGTATCTAGGGTACACAAGGGGGTAATGAAGTGTGTAGTGCTCAATGGAAATAAATGAACCAGACACCACAAATACAACTAGGCTTTACAACTAGTTTAATAAACAAGAGCAAACAGGTGAACTATAGGCAGTAACAAGGGGGTAACGAAGTGTGTAGTGCTCAATGGAAGTACCTTTTACAACTAGTTTAATAAACAAGGGCACACAGGTGGACTAGTCAGTGCCAAATTAAATAGATAAATAAAATCACTTACCTAACTAGTCACGCAACTTACCTAACAAAAACACAAAAAATACAGTGGGTGGCACCTGCCCCTGACCTAGCATGTCTATACCAGGCATGTCCAAAGTCCGGCCCGCGGGCCAATCGCGTCTTCTGTCTTAAATTGCATTATTTGTGGCACAGTCAATCAAAAATAATAAATCATACAAATTCAACATGCAATTCCTCTTTTTACCAGATGGTGGCTGCAACACTGTGTAAGTACACATACATATGAGAAGCGGCAAAATAGCAAATGAGACGTACTTGATATGATATGAGATAAAAACGCCACACGCTGTACAAACAATGATTAACAGGAACAAAATTTAACGTGACGTGTTGTACTAAAACAACGAGCTAACAATTTGAGTGGTAGAGAAAACTCATAAGCAGTAATAATTTAGAGAAACTCAGTGTTCCTGTGTCGTTCTAAAGCTACGTTAACCTTTTTTTTTTTTTCAAATCCCCCCCTTCCCAATCTAGTCGTGTCCAATTACCCTGAATGCGTCCTCTATACTGATTCGGCCCTTCACCGCTGACTGAGGACGCCTCTCAACTGACATGCGCCCCCCCCGGCACGTACAGTCAGACTGCATTTTTCACCTGCACGAGATATGATGTATTCGAAACCCCAACTCTGGTGCGCTTGCGTACTTTACCGCTGCACCACCTGAGCGGCTTACGTTAACCTTTTTTTAGTAAATGCACCCTAACAGTCTTTCAGTCTTTGAGTTTCTGACCAGCCCCAAGTTTCCTTCAAAGTCTAATCAAACCTCGCTCTGTTCCACACAACCTCCGAGCCACTAGTCTCACTCGACTTTATCCTCCACCCAGAACTCGAGGAGGACGAGCATCAAGGCTCTTCTCTGTACTGGCACCCAAGTGGTGGAAGAAACTTCCCTTGTCTGTCCGAACATCTGAGTCTCTCAACATCTCCAAAAGACGATTAAGGACCTTCATCACCTCTTTACTGAGTACCTCAGCTGAAAACTGACATGCAAACTTACTAATGCTCTTATTTATTTCTTGCATTTATTTATTTATTGCATAAAAAAACCCACCAAATTTTGGTTCTAACAGGGTTTTTAGCTGATTTGTACTCTTGGACTGTTGTCTACTTAAACTAGAATCAATGTTAATGTTTACTATGGAAGCACTTCTATAAGTCTTTGGATAAGAGTGTCTGCTTAATGCAGAAAATGTAAATTTAAATCGTATTTAGACATTAATTAATTAGACATTCATACTGCTGTAACATATACAATATATCCATCAAGCCCTTAGACGTACCTATGGTTTGGAAATTAATTGATCACCTGTAAAAAGAAAATACGAGTAATCGAGTAATCTGAACCCTAAATTACAGATGTTTGTGTGTTTATTGTGATTCTTGAGCAAAACACACTGGACTTGATTTCGATAAGAGCATTTTTTTTCTCTTTTGGTTTCCTTAACCTGAATTTTTCTATATGTCTCTGTGTCTCTTTTTCTTCGTTTACATTTTACATTTTTGGCATTTAGCAGACGGCTTTATCCAAAGCGACTTACAGTACAGTTACAGTATACAATCTGAGCAATTGAGGGTTAAGGGCCTTGCTCAAGGACCCAACAGCAGCAGTGGTGTGGCTTGAACCAGCAACCTTCTGATTACTAGTCCAGTGCCTTAACCACTAGGCTACGGCTTTTCTCTTCTCTTTCTCTCTGATTGCCCTGGCTGGCACCAGTGTTTGGCACCATTATAAACAACCATGTGCAATTACAAACCAGCACAGCCCCCCTGCTTTAGGCATGTCTCTGTTAGACCTACATTAAATAAAATAATAATTACACTTTCTGATCATGTCAGTGAGTTGCTAGTTTGAACCTGTGGCTGCCTGGGGCGTTAAATAGAGACTCTGAGATAGACAAGACGAACCAGGAGGCCGTTACCTCCAACTAATATACATATTACGGTTTGATTATGGTTTGAATTTTCAAAACAATTATGTTGTTAATGACACAATATCTGTATGCTTGAGTGCTTACTATTTACATGCTTATTATTATTCACCCTGCATGACTATTAAAACAATTCAATTAAATTTATTGTCATTAACGATGTGCAGGCATGTATGTAAACAAACAGAGGAAAGATTGTAATAGCGTTTGCACTGCCTAAAGGTATAAATAAACTCAAAACTAACATCAATCAAATGAAGTTAAATGTTTGTGTGTATATTAATAAAAGAGAAAACACAGTTATGGACAATTTTGTATCTCCAATTCACCTCACTTGCACTCGCAGAAAGAACCCGGACCACTCCACCTGGGAATTATCAGCTCCACTTACCATATAGAAGCACTTTGTAGTTCTACAATTACTGACTGTAGTCCATCTATTTCTCTACATGCTTTGTTAGCCCCCTTTCATGCTGTTCTTCAATGGTCAGGACCCCCACAGGACCACCACAGAGCAGGTATTATTTGGGTGATGGATCATTCTCAGCACTGCAGTGACACTGACATGATGATGGTGGTGTGTTAGTGTGTGTTGTGCTGGTATGAGTGGATCAGACACAGCAGCACTGCTGGAGTTTTTAAACACCTCACAGTCACTGCTGGACTGAGAATAGTCCACCAACCAAAAATATATCCAGCCAACAGCGCCCCGTGGGCAGCGTCCTGTGACCACTGATGAAGGTCTAGAAGACGACCAACTCAAACAGCAGCAATAGATGAGCGATCGTCTCTGACTTTACATCTACAAGGTGGACCAACTAGGTAGGAGTGTGTAATAGAGTGGACAGTGAGTGGACACGGTATTTAAAAACTCCAGCAGCGCTGCTGTGTCTGATCCACTCATACCAGCACAACACACACTAACACACCACCACCATGTCAGTGTCACTGCAGTGCTGAGAATGATCCACCACCTAAATAATACCTGCTCCTGTGGGGGTCCTGACCATTGAAGAACAGCATGAAATGGGGCTAACAAAGCATGCAGAGAAACAGATGGACTACAGTCAGTAATTGTAGAACTACAATTCTCTCCATGCACAAGGCTGATCAGCATATGAACTCGCCGTGGGCAGGTGAAAAGATGCAGTCGGCTACTGAACACATGTCGGAGGGAGCGTGTGTCAGAGCGCTCTCCTCAATCGGTGCGGGGGTCACTACCAGTAGAGAGGAAGCATAACGCAGCTGGGTAAAAATTGAATGCGCTAAAAATCAGGGAATAAAGGGAGAAAATGCATAAAAGAAGTCTCATCCAAGCAACATCAAAAAGCTAGCTTAAGTCAGTGAGTATAAAGAGGTCAAGTCTGTAACTGCATCATAGAATCATAGACGACTCATCTGTGACTGCATCATAAGGGACTAATGTACACTATGTGACAGCATAATAAGAGACTAAAGTCTTTTACAGCATCATAAAGGCTTTACAATATGACAGCATAATAAAACATTTGAGACTGTGACAGCATCATAAAGGACTCGTGTCTCTGGCTCCACCATGAATGTCATAAAGGTTGAGTAGTGCTCAAGTACATGACAGCATTATAATAAACATACACCTTTGACTGAACCATGAAGGAGTAAAGACTATGACAGGTTCATAATGAACTTTATTCTATCACTGTATCATCAAACTACTCATGTTCGTGACAGCATCATGGTTGACTGATGTCAGAGATCATAATGTAGGGCTACAGTTGTTAACTGCATCATAAAGAGCTTGTCTGCTACATCAGACTCGAGTCTGTCCCCGCATCGTAGATCACTAAGGGCGCATTCACATGAGTTGTTTCTTATGAAGTGTGGCGGTGTGTTTCGCTCGACAAACCACAACTTTGACCCAGTTTGCCGCTGACTTTTTCAAAGTGCCTCCAATGAGATGAACTGTTTGATATGACGCTGTAAAAGTGACTCAGGCAGAACGAGCAATGATTAACATGAACGAAGCTTAACATGACTTATTGTACTAAAAACAACAAGCGAGGGATTTAATTAGTGGAGAGAACTTATGAGCAGTAATAATGAAGAGAAGTTTAGTGTTCCTGTGTTGTTCTTTTAGTTCATTAAACCACGTTAAGCTGTTTTCATGATAAGTGTTTAAGACTCTTCTGGAGAAGCTGATTCTCACCATGTCTCTGTTTCTTTGAGGGGACAGTGGTACCCTAGTGGGTAGAGCTTTGGGCCGTCAACCTAGAGGTTAAGAGTTTGAATCCCAGCTCTGCCATTCAGCCACTGTTGGGCCCTTGAGCAAGGCCCTTAACGTTCTCTGCTCCAGGGGCGCCGTACAGTGGCTGACCCTGCGCTCTGACCTTAGCTTCTCAAAGACCTGGGATATGTGCTGTACACCTGTATATGTACGTATATATAACAAATAAAGGCATTCTATTCTATCCTATTCTATTCTATTCTTAGCACACCAAGCTGCATAACACAAGTTTAAAAGTGAAACTACCACACTGAGGAAAAGCTAAGGTTATACACTGATCAGCCATAACATTAAAACCACCTCCTTGCTCCATTTACCATATAGAAGCACTTTGTAGTTCTACAATTACTGACTGTAGTCCATCTATTTCTCTGCATGTTTTGTTAGCCCCCTTTCATGTTGTTCTTCAATTGTCAGGACCCCCACAGGACCACCCCAGAGCAGGTATTATTTAGGTGGTGGATCATTCTCAGCACTGCAGTGACACTGACATGATGGTGGTGTGTTAGTGTGTGTTGTGCTGGTATGAGTGGATCAGACACAGCAGCACTGCTGGAGTTTTTAAATACCGTGTCCACTCACTGTCCACTCTATTACACACTCCTACCTAGTTGGTTCACCTTGTAGATGTAAAGTCAGAGACGATCGCTCATCTATTGCTGCTGTTTGAGTCGGTCATCTTCTAGACCTTCATCAGTGGTCACAGGACGCCGCCCACGGGGTGCTGTTGGCTGAATATATTTTTGGTTGGTGGACTATTCTCAGTCCAGCAGTGACAGTAAGGTGTTTAAAAACTCCAGCAGCGCTGCTGTATCTTATCCACTTATACCAGCACAACGCACACTAACACACCACCACTATGTCAGTGTCACTGCAATGCTGAGAATGATCCACCACCTAAATAATACCTGCGCTGTGGTGGTCCTGGGAGAGTTCTAACCATTGAAGAACAACATGAAAGGGGGCTAACAAAGCATGGAGAGACACAGATGGACTACAGTCAGTAATTGTAGAACTACAAAGTGCTTCTATATGGTAAGTGGAGCTGATAAAATGGACAGTGAGTGTAGAAACAAGGAGGTGGTTTTAATGTTATGGCTGATCGGTGTATGTTGAACTTTTCAGAGTGGATTTGATGGTTATTTTACACAAATGACTATTTGTGTCGTGGTTGCTTTAATGACTTTTTACTGCACCGCTCAAGCCAAGTGCTGAGCAAAGTGACAATTTGCGTCAAGGCTCAAAGTGATCGAAGTGCAAAACGCTTCTCATGTGAATGCGTCGTTAGCTGGTTTTAACCCCACCACTGTCAGGTTACCACTGTTGGGCCCTTGAGCAAGGCCCTTAACCCTCAATTGCTTGGACTGTATACTGTAAGTTACTTTTGATAAAAGCATCTGCTAAATACCAAAAATGTAAATGTAATTAACTGTCAGACTGGACTAACGGCCTGCTTGGTAGAAACAGTGCAGCACATCAACATAGTCTCTGAGATCTTGAGTTCTCTGCTTGTCTGCACTGATTTTTTTTCAGGTACTTTTTCCACAAAACATGTAGAGTGTGTGTTGCTTTGCCCCAGCAAACTGCTCAGCTAAGTTTAAAGTCAATTATACATGTTGAATGAACACGTCTGCTGAATAAATGAAGAAGGGCAATTTTCATGCTGTGTTTTCGGGTCCTACTTTCACTGCACACAAGAAAAGATCCTTAATTTTTAAGTGCTGACACGATTGAACCTGTTTAAAAAAATATGGTGAACAATTCCTGACAAGTCTTTTAAGAATGTTTGAATATCCTAAAAATATTTGGACACGCTGTGGCTTTTTTGTTGGTATTTTAAGGAATTGGGCCACATTCTGCACAAAAACAGAATGAAGGTTCAAGATCGAGCAGTATTCCAATACTTGGCAACCCACAAAGCATGCAAATAACATAGGGGGACCATCCGTCCTTTTTTTCCTGGACATGTCCTGTTCTTTGGACCTAAAAATGCTTCTGGCCGGGATTTCTAAATCACCAAAAGTGTCTGGGATTCGGCTTTTGCAGTCTGTTTGAGCTATTCTTAAGGCAGCTGTAGCCTAGCGGTTAAGGTACTGGTCCACTAATCAGAAGATTGCCGGTTGAAGCCTGACCAATGCCAGGTTGCCACTGTTGGGCCCTTGAGCAAGGCCCTTAACCCTCAATTGCTTAGATTGTATACTGTCACAACTGTAAGTCGCTTTGGATAAAAGCGTCTGCTAAAAATGTAAATGTGTCTAAATGTGTGTTGTTGCACTGATTTCACCAGAGCTGAGATTCGATGTATTCGAGATCCCAGCTCTGGTGTTCAGCGTGTGTTTTACCGCTGCGCCACCTGAGCGGCTGGGGGCAGTCAGTTTTGAGCATAAAAATGCACGTCCACCTTGGAATATTATCTACAGTCGTTTTGCCTGGAGTTTTGCTGAGTATTTAGCAAAATTAAATTGCATTGTAAGTCGGATAGGACTTAATTTAAATAAAAATTTGTTTGATTAATAAATAAATAAAAATAATTTAAAGAAAGGATTTGGTTTATCACTGCCTGCTCGTTTAGTGAGTGGTAGTGCCAGGCATTTTGAAGCTGTATGGTTTATTATTTTCAGCACTTCATAACAGATTTAATTTCTTTCCTCGGTAGTAATGAGGAGCCACTTTCACTGGCTGGATGTAAACAACTAACAATCCAGATTTTCATCGAGGGAAGCACAACGACAGATGATCCTGTTGTCAAATTAACTAAATCACACAGTCCTGTAAGAGTGTGAAATTAATTACAGTGTGAAACTCCAGTGCTCGCTGTTTAATCACACACACCTCAGTGGAAAGTGAAAGTGTTAATTTGCCACAGCAGGTTTTGCAGTGTTGATTACATGACAGACAGACAGACTGACTGACTGACTGACATACACTATATGGACACAAGTATTAAGACATCTACACATTACAACTGCAGGAGCCTTTATGACATCTCATTCTAAATCCATAGACATTAATACAGAGTTTGTCCCCAAGCTCCCACCCTCCTAGGAAGCTTTGTGCCAGTGTGTTGGGAGTGTGTTTGTGGGAATTTCAGCCCATATACCCTGAAGAGCATTTGTCAGGTTAGACACTGATATTGGAAGAGAGGGTCTGGCTCACAATCTATGTGTTTTATAGGTTTGAGGTCAGGGCTCTGTGCAGACCAGTCAAATGTATCCACAGTTAGTTATCCAGCAGTCAGTGGATCATGCCTTTATGGACCTTGCTTTGTACTCTGGCACTGAGCTTGGTGATGTAGGGCTTGCATACAGCTGACCATCTGTAGAAACCCGTGCAATGATTATGTATGTAGTATGCAGTATGTAGTATGAAGTATGCAGTATGTAGTGTGCATGTAGTATGTATGTATTATGTAGTATGCAGTATAAAGTATGAATGTATTATGCATGCAGTATGTAGTGTGCAGCATATAGTATGCAGTATGTGGTATGTATGTAGTATGCAGTATATAGTATGTAGTTTGCAGTAGGTAGTATGTAGTATACAGTATGTAGTATGTATGCAGTATGTGGTATGTATGCATTATATATGTAGTATGCAGTATGTAGTATGTATGTAGTATCCAGTATGCAGTATGTATGTAGTTTGCAGTATGTAGTATGCAGTGTGTAGTATGCTGTATGTATGTAGTTTGCAATATGTAGTATGTATCTATTATGTATGTAGTATGCAGTAAGTAGTATGTATGTAGTTTGCAGTATGTAGTATGCAGTATGTAGTATGTATGTAGTATGGAGTATGTAGAATGTATGTATTATTTAATATGCAGTATGTAGTTTATATGTAGTATGTATTTTATGTATGCAGTATGTATGCATGTAGTATGTATGTATATAGTATGCAGTATGTATTTATGTAGTATGCAGTATATGGTATGTATATATTATGTATGCAGCATGTAGTATGTGTGCAGTATGTAGTATGCAGTATGTATGTACTATGCAGTATGTATTATGCTGCATGTAGTATGTAAGCATTATGTATGTAGTATGCAGTACTATGTAGTATGCAGTATGTAGTATGTATGTAGTATGCAGTATTACAACCAATTAGCTTTTTATTGCTCCGTACAGTATGACCCTATCAGCTATGTAGAACAGTGTTATACAGTCTACTACACTAGCCCATCACTGCTCAGAATGGGTGCTATCGGTCAGCCAGGCACCTACATAGACATTATTGGCTATGTCTAAAGAGTGGGGGAGGGTTGAAGCCCTGAGAAGGGTTGGTGCCTTGTCCAGAGAAACTGGACCTGCCATTTTATTTTATTTTTTTCATATTGTATAGTAGCATTCTTGGTAAATTCATCCTTTTATTTTAAATATAACTGCACATCTACAGAGCTCCACACTCATCTGTCATCTGATCAGAGGCACCTGTACACCTGCTCATTCATGTAATTATCTGTCAGTCAAACGCTGGAAGCTGTTAATGTTCACATCAAACATCAGAATGAGGGAAAGAAAAGTGATCTGACGGTCAGGATGACGGTGGTTGTTAAGCCTGTCAGACACAGTTCAGCTCCTGGGATTTTCACAACCAGCAGTCTCTGGAGTTTAGTCTCTAGTTTCTACTCTCATACACACACATACACACACCCTTCTGACACAGTCATGCTCCCTGGACTCAAATAAAAAATACAACTGCTGTTCCTCACACTCAGGGACTGTATTTATCACTTGCTTTTTTGCACGCTGTTGCACTTTTGCACATTATTCTTTAATACAGCTGCTGCTATACAAACCCTACACTGTTGTTTATATAAGAAAGTATGTTCTATATTCTTTATCTAACTTGACACTTGGCCAACACCACACTTGCATATTTGTCCTTTGGTATCTTTCACTTTTAGGTCCAAAAATGTCTCTTGTATTTATTGTAGGTCCTTGTATTTATGACACTGTTTTTTATCTGCACTCTGTGTATTGTGTTGTTTGCACTCTGGTCCTGGAGAAATGTTGTTTCGTTGCCATTTGTATTTGTATTATAGCTGAAATAAATTTAAAATAAATAAATAATTTAAAATAATAAATTAATTAATTTAAAATAAAATTCAGTCAGCAGCATCAAGAGAAATCACAGACTCAATAAAAGTAGACAGATGATGATTGTAAAAATCCACTTGAGATGGGTATGAGAGAAAAAAAGATAATTCTGAAATCCTGATATACACATTTTTAGAGCTCAAGCAGTCACTTAAATTTTGTCAAAACAAAAACTTCTAATAAAATCTGTTTTTATGTAGTATCCAGTATGTAGTAGGTATGTAGTTTGCAGTGTGTATGTGGTATCTAGTGTGTAGTATGTACAGTGTATCACAAAAGTGAGTACACCCCTCACATTTCTGCAGATATTTAAGTATATCTTTTCATGGGACAACACTGACAAAATGACACTTTGACACAATGAAAAGTAGTCTGTGTGCAGCTTATAAAACAGTGTAAATTTATTCTTTCCTCAAAATAACTCAATATACAGCCATTTATGTCTAAACCACCGGCAACAAAAGTGAGTACACCCCTAAGAGACTACACCCCTAAATGTCCAAATTGAGCACTGCTTGTCATTTTCCCTCCAAAATGTCATGTGATTTGTTAGTGTTACTAGGTCTCAGGTGTGCATAGGGAGCAGTTGTGTTCAATTTAGTAGTACAGCTCTTACACTCTCTCATACTGGTCACTGAAAGTTCCAACATGGCACCTCATGGCAAAGAACTCTCTGAGGATCTTAAAAGACGAATTGTTGCGCTACATGAAGATGGCCAAGGCTACAAGAAGATTGCCAACACCCTGAAACTGAGCTGCAGCACAGTGGCCAAGATCATCCAGCGTTTTAAAAGAGCAGGGTCCACTCAGAACAGACCTCGCGTTGGTCGTCCGAAGAAGCTGAGTGCACGTGCTCAGCGTCACATCCAACTGCTGTCTTTGAAAGATAGGCGCAGGAGTGCTGTCAGCATTGCTGCAGAGATTGAAAAGGTGGGGGGTCAGCCTGTCAGTGCTCAGACCATACGCCGCACACTACATCAAATTGGTCTGCATGGCTGTCACCCCAGAAGGAAGACTCTTCTGAAGTCTCTACACAAGAAAGCCCGCAAACAGTTTGCTGAAGACATGTCAACAAAGGACATGGATTACTGGAACCATGTCCTATGGTCTGATGAGACCAAGATTAATTTGTTTGGTTCAGATGGTCTCAAGCATGTGTGGCGGCAATCAGGTGAGGAGTACAAAGATAAGTGTGTCATGCCTACAGTCAAGCATGGTGGTGGGAATGCCATGGTCTGGGGCTGCATGAGTGCAGCAGGTGTTGGGGAGTTACATTTCATTGAGGGACACATGAACTCCAATATGTACTATGAAATACTGAAGCAGAGCATGATCCCCTCCCTCCGGAAACTGGGTCGCAGGGCAGTGTTCCAGCATGATAATGACCCCAAACACACCTCTAAGACAACCACTGCTTTATTGAAGAGGCTGAGGGTAAAGGTGATGGACTGGCCAAGCATGTCTCCAGACCTAAACCCAATAGAACATCTTTGGGGCATCCTCAAGCGGAAGGTGGAGGAGCGCAAAGTCTCGAATATCCACCAGCTCCGTGATGTTGTCATGGAGGAGTGGAAAAGCATTCCAGTGGCAACCTGTGAAGCTCTGGTAAACTCCATGCCCAGGAGAGTTAAGGCAGTTCTGGGAAATAATGGTGGCCACACAAAATATTGACACTTCAGGAACTTTCACTAAGGGGTGTACTCACTTTTGTTGCCGGTGGTTTAGACATTAATGGCTGTATATTGAGTTATTTTGAGGGAAGAAAAAATTTACACTGTTATATAAGCTGCACACAGACTACTTTTCATTGTGTCAAAGTGTCATTTTGTCAGTGTTGTCCCATGAAAAGATATACTTAAATATCTGCAGAAATGTGAGGGGTGTACTCACTTTTGTGATACACTGTATGTAGTTTGCAGTGTGTGGTATGTATGTAGTTTGCAGGATGTATTATGTATGTAGTTTGCAGTAGGTATGTAGTTTACAGTATGTATGTATTATGCAGTATGTAGTGTGCATGTAGTTTGCAGTATGTGTTATGTATGTAGTTTGCAGTATGTATGTATGTATGTAGTATGCAGTATGTAGTATCCAGTATGCAATATGTATGTAGTTTGCAGTGTGTGGTATGTATGTTGTTTGCAGTATGTATGTAGTTTGCAGTATGTATGTAGTATGCAGTATGTAGTATCCAGTATGCAGTACGTATGTAGTTTGCAGTATGTGGTATGTATGTAGTTTGCAGTATATGGTATGCATGTAGTATGCATCATGTATTATGTATGTAGTTTGCAGTATGTGGTATGCATGTAGTATGCATCATGTATTATGTATGTAGTTTGCAGTATGTGGTATGTATGTAGTTTGCAGTATGTATGTAGTATGCAGTGTGTAGTATGTTTGTAGTTTGCGGTATGTGGTATATATGTGGTATATATGTGGTTTGCAGTATGTAGTATGTATGTAGTTTGCAGTATATGGTATGTATGTAGTTTGCAGTAGGTATGTAGTATGCAGTAGGTATGTAGTTTGCAGTATGTATGTAGTTTGCAGTAGGTATGTAGTTTGCAGTATGTATGTAGTTTGCAGTAGGTATGTAGTTTGCAGTAGGTATGTAGTTTGCAGTATGTATGTAGTTTGCAGTATGTGGTAGGTAGTTTGCAGTAGGTATGTAGTATGCAGTATGTAGTAGGTATGTAGTTTGCAGTATGTAGTAGGTATGTAGTTTGCAGTATGTGGTAGGTAGTTTGCAGGAGGTATGTAGTTTGCAGTATGTATGTAGTTTGCAGTACGTGATATATATGTGGTTTGCAGTATGTAGTATCCAGTATGCAGCATGTATGTAGTTTGCAATATGTATTATGTATGTAGTATGCAGTATGCATTATGTATGTAGTATGCAGTATGTAGTATGGATGTAGTATGCAGTATGTAAAATCTGTTTAAGTGCACAATTCATTTAGAAGCATTGTGGTACATTTTTGATACAATATGGTTTATTTATTTAGTATATTAATGTTGTTTTCTGCTAGTTTAAGGAGTTATTATAATATTAAATAGTAAAATTAACCTTAATTTAATGTTTTTTCTTGTCTTGAAATTCGTTCATGTATTTTTCAGGCATGAAACGATAAAATCACACGAGGAGTTTAAGGGGTTAATGCACCCAGAAGCTCGTCTGTCACTTTCACTTACTATTACAACACATTCAATATTAATATGGGACTGGGGTTAGTGACTGGTTTCCTGTGTGTGTCTTGTTTTATTGGGTTCTCATCGATTGGTGCGCGCCTGTTGAAGGCCTCTTTTGAATCCTGAGTGTGGCTCTCTGTACTTAATAAGGCTTTATGGAAATAAAAGACAGAAGGCCATGGCTCAGCTCTCTGAAAAGCAATTTAGCTGAGAAACTGATGGACCCAGTGCTGAGGGAGGGAGGGGCTGCGTCTCAGTCAGCGAGAGACAGGAAACTAATATGAAGGAAAGAAATAAAGCTGGAGGGCAAAATAGATCTATTTTTAGGGGTTGAGTAAAGGTTTTGGTTAATACACATACACCTACGTTTGAGTTATGAGTAAAGGCAGGTAAAAGGGTTAGCCTGTTTACCTACAGGCAGTAGTTAAAGCTGTCTGAAAGAAAAGAAAGTGAGACCGTTTTTAACCATTTATTTTAGTTTACAAAGCTGGAAGCACCACTGATTTTATACACTTGTTAGAAGTGAGAGGGGCTGAAACACCTGAACTTATGAACTTAAGAGTTAGGAGACTCGACAGCCTTGATTTGACAGGGGTCGTCGTTGCCGCATTTGTCCTTTCAAAATTCTCCACGCATTCTCTATTGGGGACAGATCAGGACTGCAGGCAGACCAGTCCAGTACCCGTACCCTCGTCTTCCGCAGCCATGTCTTTGTAATGTGTGCAGCATGTAGTTTTGCATTGCATGGACGTCCCTGGAAAAGACGACGTCTTGAAGGCAGCACATGTTGCTCTAAGATCTCAATGTACTTTTCTGCATTAATGCTGCATCACAGAAGCTGTAATGACCTTTGCCAAGGGCACTGACACAGCCCCATACCATGACAGACCCTGGCTTTTGGACTTCCCAAAAAAGACCTGAAGTACTGATATATCTGACCACAATACACATTTCCACTGTGTGATGGTCCATCCCAGATGCCTTCGAGCCCAGAGAAGTCGATGCCGCTTCTGGACATGGTAACATAAGGCTTCTTTTTTGCAGTAACGTTTTAAGTGGCATTTGTGCATGTAACTCTGTATTGTAGCGTTTTACAAAAGTTTACCAAAGTAATCCCTCACCCATGTGTTTATATCAGCTATTGTTGAGTGGCGGTTCTTGATGCAGTGCCGTCTGAGGGATCAAAGATCACGGTTCTTCAGCTTAAGCTTGCACCCTCGGCCTTTACTCACTGAAATTCCTCCTGATTCCTTGAATGGTTTAATGATATTCTGCACTGTAGAGGGAGAAATATGCAAATCCCTTCCAATCTTTCTTTGAGGTTCGTTGTTTTTAAACATTTCAATCGTTTTCTCATGCATTTGTGGACAAACTGGAGATCCTCTGATCATCTCTGCTCATCAGAGACTCTTTCCAGCCTTTACTGGATGCTGCTTTTGTACCAAACCATGATAACAATCACCTGTTTAAAGTCACATCATTATTTAGTTTTTTCACCTCATTACTAGCCCTAAATTGTCCCTGTCCCAACTTTTTTGGGAATATTTTGCAGACCTGAAATGCAGGAATGGAGGTTTATTAATAAATGAAATTAAGTTGAAATAAAAGTCAAAGTAAATTTAAGGAACACTGCATTTTCTATTTTATTTGCATTTTCCATGCCGTCCCAACTTTTTTCTGATTTCGGGTTGTATTACCTGATAGACTACAGACTGTTCTACACTGACCTTAGCTAAAAGTTATGAACTATTTAGCTTATAGTAATAATAATAATAATAATAATAATTGGAATATAATGTCTAATTATAATGTCAGGTTAAAGCTAAAAGTACTTGGTACCACTTCACAATTTGTATTAAACTAAATGAGTCTTAATACAGCAGTCCAGCTTGGTCACATTGACAGTATGATGCATTGATCTCCTCTAGCATTCATGCTTTAGCTGCATTAAAACTCAGCCTCCAACCCTGGGCTTGTTAGCTTCTGCAGTACCTGTAAGCATCATATCAACCCACCAAGTCAAGCCAGTTTGCATTTTGGTTGAAACCTCTGTGGTCCGCACGGAGCCCCGATTTCAATGCTATTAGAGATCTTTGGAATCAGCTGGAACGTAAATTGTAGGTCGGATAGTCTCACAAATGCCCTTTGACTAAACGGGCATGAATGTTTGACAGGCACACTTCAGAATGTCCAACAGACTCGTCACTGAGTGTCAGCTTACTTTTGAGTTTGTAGTGAAGCACCACAAAGCAAAACAAGAGTCCCAGCCGATTGATAATCATTAATATGACATTTAGTATTTAAACAATACAAACAACCCAAAGACAACTAACTTAGGATGAGGATTATTTTGTACCAGTGTTGGTTAATGTCAGAGCTGTTTGTTGTAAATATTAACGTTTTGTGTACTTTACTAATGGGATGTGTTTGGGTGGTAGTACATTTTTGATTAACCCTTGTGTTCTGTTGACTTTACTGCCTTGTTTTTGGGTTCCCAGAGACTCCAGCGTTGTGTGAGTGAAATAAAATAACTTAAAGTTCAGAATTAACTAACTTAAGCAGAGAGAAAGGGAGGTTGAAAGTTTTGTAAAGGTGTGTGTGTGTGTGTGCGTGCGTGTGCGTGAGTGCAGTCAGCTGTACTCTTCACAAATATGAAGATCTATTGCCTTTAATTATTATGTATTCTAGCTGAGGTCTCTTGAGGCTCCAAACAGAAGTGTATAAATTAGGGGGAGTTTGCAACACAATATTAATATTAAAATATTGGTTGCACTTTTCATATAATTAAGTCATAACAACAACAATAATAATAATAATAATAATAATAAATGCTTTTTATTTCTCATTTATACTAATACATGTGTAAAGTACAATAAAATTATTTTTTTTCTGTGTATTCCAGCTTGTTTGGAAGCTGGGCTCAGAGCTCAGGGTCAGCCATTGTATGGCGCTCCTGGAGCAGACAGGGTTAGGAGCCTTGCTCAAGAGTCCAACAGCATAGCAAAGGCTGGATTTGAACCCGACAATCTTCTGATTAATTTTTTTTTTTAAGAATGACCACTAAAATAATAAATGATAATAATACATTAAACGTACGTAGTGCCTTGCGGTAGGTTTTTAGCTGAGGAGCGAATAGATGAGGGTAATGAATTCCAGAGAGTAGGGGCAACAATGCCAAGGAAGCTGCCACCCATAGTGGAAAGCTTGTACTTAACTAACAAACTAACTAACTAACTAATTAACTGTTAGTTACTAATAAAGGGTGCAATATGCGAAGACTTTTTAGTAAATGCTCAGTTATACTGTTGGTGACTGTAGAGTCTCAAGCTGATGGAAAAGGAATAATTATATGTTGTAAGCAGTTAAAGAGGCTCAAAGGTCTTAGAAACCCCAACCAGAAGGTTATAGGTTATGCATCTGCTAGCTCAACTATAGTACTGTAGTATTGTAGCGTCGCCACTGGGGGCCGGCACGGGCTTTACCCAGAAAGCCTTGCGGCAGTGGTGTCTAAGCTCACTGTAGCCGTGTATCCCGTTGTTGGGAGTGGGGTGGCTGCGGTGAGGGTTGGGTAAGTAGCTTATATGTTTGTCTGTTGTATGAATGTATGTGTGTATGAATGGGTGTCTGTCCCTAAACCACTGAATGAACTGCCAAAGGCAGCTCACTCGCGGCCCTGACGCTATCCTTCCTGCTCGCCGGCGCCACATTGGTGTCAGAAGTGGGATTGTGGCATTTGGGTGGCTCTGGTGGTACAGTGGGCCAATATGCCCGGTCTGTCTGAGTGCGCTAGCCCAGGTGGCTGTAGGGGCAGGGTGCCCGGTCCAGCAGTGGGTGGAAGAGCGGCTCGGCAGTGTAATGGGGTGCGGTCCGGACATGGAGCCACCCAGTGGACGCTGGTGAGTGGGTCACCGGGACGGTTGACCATTAGGGGGGGGGCAGTGTAGCGTCGCCACTGGGGGCCGGCACGGGCTTTACCCAGAAAGCCTTGCGGCAGTGGTGTCTAAGCTCACCGTAGCCGTGTATCCCGTTGTTGGGAGTGGGGTGGCTGTGGTGAGGGTTGGGTAAGTAGCTTATATGTTTGTCTGTTGTATGAATGTATGTGTGTATGAATGGGTGTCTGTTCCTAAACCACTGAATGAACTGCCAAAGGCAGCTCACTCGCGGCCCTGACGCTATCCTTCCTGCTCGCCGGCGCCACAGTATTAAGCATACTAGTTATGACTAACCTTAAGCTCAAGTGGCATAGATGACCTGTAATTACTCTGATACATGGGAGCCCAGTTTTAGGTCCTAACGATCTAAAGTTTTAAAGCAATAAAGTCTTCTGCTCTTCCATCACATCCATTTGGACTCATAAAGCCATTAGTAATTAGAGGACAGATGAATCAGAGGTGTTGAGTCACAGAAGACAATAAGCTTTACCCTAGTTTTACATTACTCAGCCCACACAAAGTGGACACCCCGATGTCCAGTTCAGCCAGTAAACGCATCACCTGCAATTAAAACGGCATCAAACATTTGACAGGCTGTTTGATTAGTCCTATCGACTTCCTGCTCGGTCTGAATCTAATGTCAGAGAACACACTCGTCAGCAAGCCCATTTGTCAAGCACAAATAGATAAAGACAGAAAAAGAAAAGGGCAAAGTGGGTAAAGAGGTTCGAGGCGGATGACCACGCTGTTTCAGACAGCATCCTCGTCTTAATCATTCCTAATGAAGCACAAAAAAATAATGTCGCCCACGCTCTATATGGGTCCAGCCTGCCAGACGAGCTTTCTGAATGCCATATGGACGAGCGTGAAAATGTGCAGTAGTTAGGAAATGATCTAGCGGCTGTGTGTGAAGGATGTGTGGAGGTATGTGTGTGTTTTCAAAAGGAACTGGAAAGCGTTCAAAGCTTCCATCTGTCTGCTTGGTCTCTTGGCAGTTTGCACGATGCACGTCTTTTCACTAAATCTGTGTTGATGTTTGCAATGATTGACTGAAGCATTAAAAATAAATTATTGCTGAGTTACATGAAAACGGGAAAATATTTTTTTCAAACTTTTTCTCCCACTTTAGCGCATCCAATTTCTGCCCGTCAATCATCCTCTCACTACTGCTGGTCCCTGCTCCTGATTGGGGAGGACGAGGCTGCACCATGCCCTCTCCGACACGTGCACAGCAATCAAACATCTTATCACCTAAACTTGACGAGTGCAGTGCGGTACAGAGCTGTGTACGGAGAGCCACACCCTCTACCGCACTCCTTTCCCATCTCCGTGCAGGCGCCACGTACCAGCCAGCAGAGGTCATAATTGCACTAGTCTGAGAGAGAGTCCCCATCCGCCTTAATCCCGCCCCTATCTGAACAACAGGCCAATCGTTGTTCATGTGGCCGCTCAGCCGGCAGGCAGAGCTGAGATTCGGTACGATGGGTTTTCTCCAGGCGATCCGATTTCCTCCCAATAGTCCAAATACATCCAGTCAGGTTAACTGGAGATACTACAATTGTGTGAGTGTGGTTATATCAGCTATTGTTGAGTGGCAGTTCTTGATGCAGCGCCGTCTGAGGGATCGAAGATCACAGGCATTCAGCTTAAGCTTGCACCCTTGGCCTTCACGCACTGAAATCCCTCCCTTGAATGGTTTAATGATATTATGCACTGTAGATGGAGAAATATGCAAATCCCTTCCAATCTTTCTTTGAGGTTCATTGTTTTTAAACATTTAAATCATTTCCTCACACATTTGTTGACAAACTGGAGATCCTCTGATCATCTTTACTCATCAGAGACTCAGCCTTTCCTGGATGCTGCTTTTGTACCAAACCATGATTACAATCACCTGTTCACATCACCTGTTTGGAATCACACCATTATTTAGTTTTTTCACCTAAATTGCTCCTGTCCCAACTTTTTTTGGAATGTGTTGCAGTCCTGAATTGCATGAATGGATGTTTATTTACAAATGAAATGAAGTTGAGGAGACAGAACATGAAATATCTCAGGTTCATCCTGTCTGCAATCAAAAGTCAAAGTAAATGTAAGAAACACTGCATTTTTATTTTATTAGAATTTTGCACACTGTCCCAACTTTTTCTGATATGGGGTATTTCTAAATACTGAATAAGCTTAGTTCACTGACTCGTATACTACAAGCTCTTTCACAAAAGTTATTTAATGAGAGAATATTACAGCCATTTCACATCAAAGCCACATACTGTTAGAAGCAAATGAGTGTATTATGTGGATGAATAATGGTTTAGAATTCTCATCATGTCCTTTTATTAGGAAAACAACACACATAACAGAGGTGTAAAGCACATTAATTCAAATTATAGTTCTATTTCCTGATCCAGGTCTGAGGGGGTTATTTTGTTTGGAACATGACTGTCACAATTAAAGGTCTTGTATGATTGCTTTATAATGCTGCATTCAGGTTGCTTTTCATTCCCACACATTTTTAAATATATATTTTAAATACAGTGATCCCTCACTTATCGTGGGTGTTACGTTCCAGGACCACCCGCGATAAGTGAAAATCCGCGAAGTAGCGACGCTATATTTATTTTAATATTTATACATTATTTTAGTAGTTATACACTATTTTAAGTTTTTATAAACCCTCCCCACTCACTTATACACTAAATAACACTTTCCCATTCCCTTAATAACCTTTCCCACTGTACCTGTTTCTTTTAAAACACTCCTTAAATGTTCATACATACTGTACACTAAAAGTGTTTTAAACTCTTAAACCTAGATACGTAATTTTAAAAATTTGATATGGGTACTCACCATTGAAGAAGATACGTCCTAGAGGTTCAGTAGATTGATGATAATGAATTTGTACACTGATGACGATGACGATGAATGCCAACAAGACGATGGAAATGATGATGACGATGAATGCCAACAAGACGATGGAAATGACGATGACGATGAATGCCAACAAGACGATGGAAATGACGATGACGATGAATGCCAACAAGACGATGGAACGTGAAATGGTTACTGAGCCAATCAGCGACTGGTATACAGAGCAGCATTCTCTGGTTGGTTGCTTTCCATCAGTCAACCAATCATGTGTTGTTTACAATCTCACGTCGGCAAGTAGCGTCTCAAGCGGCCGCTGGGTAGGTCCTACTTTGCGTTTTTGGTGTGTACAGTATTCATCCTACGCATGTGAAGAACGAGTACCGCAAAAACCAGCGAAACAGCGAAAATACCGCGATAAATATTTTACACTAATATTTAAGTGAAAATCCGCGAAACAGCGAGTCCGCGAAAAGCGAACCGCGAAGTAGCGAGACCACTGTAGTTCATATTTGTGTAATTAGTATAATATATTGTAACATCACTGATAGTCTAATACACATGAGGACTGAGTACGATCATTCATTCATTGGCAGGTTTACCACTGCTTTATCCTATTAAGGGTCATAGTGGGTCCGATATACTGGGTAAAAGGTATAGGAAACACCCCAGACAGGTCACCAGTGCATCACAGGGCAATTTTTAGTAGCTTTGATTACTCTGACTGCATGTTTATGGACTGTGGGAGGAAACTGGTCAAAACACAGGGTGAACATGCAAACTCCACACAGAAAGGACCTGGGACTTTTGTGTGCTACCCAACAAGCCTCCGTGTCTGACTGTTTCCATTATTTACAAATAAAGGTCTTGTATGATTGCTTCATAATGCTGCATTCAGGTTGCTTTTCATTTCCACACATTTTTAAATATATTAAAATAATTCATATGTGTGTAATTAGTATAAATGTATAGTGACATCACTGATAGTCCAAAACATACAGACTGAGTACATTCATTTGTTCATTGGCTGGTTTACCACTGCTGTATCCTATTAAGGTTTGTAGTGGGTCCACTATACTGGGCGAAAGGTAGGAAACACCCTGGACAGCTCACCAGTCCATCACAGGGCAATTTTTAGTAGCTCAGATTAATAAGGACTACATTATTACATGAGGACTGAGTACATTAATTTACTCACTCATTCATTCATCTGCTGTTTTACCACTGCTTTATCCTATTAAGGTTTGCGGTGGGTCCTTAGACCTGTTATGTGTGTTGTTTTCCTAACAACAGGGTATGATGAGGATTCTAAACCATTATTTATCCACATAATATACTAATATGCTTCTAAATTAATATGTGGCTTTAATGTGAAAGGTGGCTTCCTAAATGGCAAAAGGTAAGAAACACCCTGGACAGGTCACCAGTCCATCACATGGCAATTTGGACTGTCTTTGGACTGTGAAAGGAAACTGGAGCAGACACGGGGAGAACATGTCTGTGCTACCCACCAAGCCTCTGTGCCAGAATGAATACACAGGATTTCCCATGGTGTGATATTAATTTACATGTGAGGCCACACCTTCATATACAGTACATAAAGTGTTATTATGAGACTGTAAGGGAAGGAAGGGGAAGCCAGAATACTGGACTGGAGTTTAGGGTGGCCTCTATTATGTGCTGTGCTGTCAAATCAAACAATAAGAACATGAAGATATGTAGATGGAATTGGAAGGAGGTGCAAGGATTCATCAAGGAGGAGAGAATACTGTAGAATAATATGTAGGCAGCCAATTAATAGTTGGGAGCAGTAAACTTGGTACTAATTGTTACCTCTGTTGGATGATATTGCTGTACGTTTGGCCATCATTACACACTTATCGTACCATGTGTCCTAAATAAGAAGCGTGCTATATTTAGCCATGTCCAGTTTATATCTAGGCCAAGAATGAAAGCCAGATTCTCTGCATTAAGACAGAGACGTATGGAGCTCCTTCAAGTCACCGAACCACTGGAGAGTTCTGAGATAGAGACTCTATTGAAGGTCAGAATAGAGCAGAAACAAATAGAAGTTAGAAATGTAGAACAGCAAGTTGCTGACCACTGTTTTACTTTAAAATACTGAACACCAGTATTCAGTGCACAACAATGCCTGAGGTTTATAACATCTTCATTTTAAGTCAAGTCGAGTCAAATTTATTTATATAGCGCTTTTTACAATGGACATTGTCTCAAAGCAACTTTACAGAATCCAGGACCAACAGACCAAAAACCCCTATTGAGTAAGCCGAGGGCGACAGTGGCAAGGAAAAACCCTCCTTTAGAATTACATGAATTACAGGTTTATTTTATGGAAAATATGGTAATTACAAATATGAACAAGCGTTAGTAGTTGTGCGAGAAACAAAATCAGATGAAAGCACACCACATTTATCATAAAACAGCCTGGGTACAAAGAATGAGGAGCAAACTGAGGATCAATATGAAAAAAAAAAACAGATCTTGCTAAATTTTTGTCATCTTGTTCATACTGTGATCTGCTATAGTTTATTCGAATTTTGTTAAGCATCCCAATACGTCCGAGTACAAGCATTAATGTTAATTGTGTGTGTATGTGAGGGTGGCACAGTGGGTCTCGTTGTTACCTCACAGCGAGAAGGGCCTGGGTTTGATTCCCCATCTGGTTCTCCTTGTGTTTGTGTGGGTTCCCTTTGGGTGCTCTGGTCTCCTCCTATTGTTTTAATTTCATATTCCCTAAATTGTATGGTATATTTTACTATATTTTCTTTAAATTTTTCATGTTCTTAATTTTTTATCTCTCTTGTTTGAATTTCATGTTGTCTTAATTGTAACTAAATGTTTGCAAGAAGTCTTTCAGAGGTTCTAAATCTCAGGAATGTTTTAATGCTTTTAATTAATTTTTTTTTCCTTATGTAAAGCACTTTGAATTGCCACTGTGTATGAAAGGTGCTATACAAATAAACTTGCCTTGCCTTGCCTCCTATTTAGTCAGTACTGTAAGTCACTTTGGATAACAGCGCCTGCTAAATGCCGCAAATTGTAAATGTAAAAATGTAAAGTTGATGTGTGAGTAATCCTGAGGTTTATCAGTAATCATGTCTTGACTAGATGAAGTATTTGAGATGGGCTATAGTGCTTCAGGAAATCAGGTACCATGCATTTATACCAGCAGCAACATGTGGGAAAAAAACCGAAATTGATTTACTACTGTAAATATTTTGAGGTGTAAAATACAAGTGATATGTGTTCTAGCAGTCTGCAACAACAACCAGACTCTATAACAAATGACCATCCATTGGACTTTATAACAATATCTTCCCATAAGATTTTATTATTCATCACCCCACCACTAATATAAGTGCAATGCAGGGTGCAATAACATGTATGTATACACAATATCTAATATATCATACAAATTATGATATATACGGTATATGATAAATACGATGGCTAAGTGGGTAGCGCTGTCGCCTCACAACAAGAAGGTCCTGGGTTCGATCCCCAGGTGGGGTGGTCCAGGTCCTTTCTGTGTGGAGTTTACATGTTCTCCCCGTGTCTGCGTGGGTTTCCTCCGGGTGCTCCGGGTTTTCTTCCCACTGTCCAAAGACGTGCAAGTGAAGTGAATTGGAGACACTAAATTGTCCAAGACTGTTGTAGGCAGTTGTAGCCTAGCGATTTAGGTACTGGACTTGTAATCCAAAGGTCGCTGGTTCAAGCCCCACCACTGGCAGATTGCCACTGTTGGGCCCTTGAGCAAGGCCCTTAACGGTCAGTTGCTTAGCGTCAGGGGTTTTTGTATCTGTTGGTCCTGGATTTTGTAAAGTTGCTTTGAGACAATGTCTATTGTAAAAAGCGCTATATAAATAAAGTTGACTTGACTTGACTTGACTTAGATAATATACTGTCACAGTACTGTAAGTTGCTTTGGATAAAAGCGTCTGCCGTTCCTGTCATGAATGTAACCAAAAGTGTAAAACATGACGTTAAAATCCTAATAAACAAACATACTAATTATACATGTATATTGTATTCATATTTAATATATAAATATTTAATATATAATATACAGTATATATATACTTGTTTTAAAAAGGAAGTTTTTTAGCTGTGTGCAGTTTTTATGTTTTCTGTATTTATGTTTTCATTGTTATGGTTATCTTATCTGAACTACGCAGCGCTGCTGTGTCTGATCCACTCATACCAGCACAACACACACTAACACACCACCTAAATAATGATCCACCACCTAAATAATACCTGCTCTGTAGTGGTCCTTTGGGGGTCCTGACTATTGAAGAACAGGGTGAAAGGGGGGTAACAAAGCATGTAGAGAAACAGATGGACTACAGTCAGTAATTGTAGAACTACAAAGTGCTTCTATATGGTAAGTGGAGCTGATAAAATGGACAGCGAGTGTAGAAACAAGGAGGTGCTTTTAATGTTATGGCTGATCGGTGTATATTTATTGCTTGTGAACACGAGCTGTATTCTTCATATATAAATTAAGACTTGAAGTAAGAATATAAAGTATAACATATCCACACACACACACACACACACACACACACACATCTTACACTGCGAAGAGTGTAAGATTAACAAGCTTAACAGTAATAGCAGAAAGTGCCAACGGTTTGGGTAATTTGATGCACAAAATTGCTGCTGACGTGAACTCGAGATTGGATGTGCTGGACTTAAACCGTTTACGGCTTTAAGCGTCATTAGCCAGGCTTTGCGGCTGATGTGAAACTTAACGGGCAGCCAATGTCAATTTAATAAGACCTGAACAATATGCTTCGACTTTCTTTTTTCTTTATTTGGTAGGGACACGAGCTACAGCAGTCAGAACCGACTGAAGCTTATTTAAAGAGACAGTCGGTGCACTGCAGAAGTTCAGTCGGTTCTCTGCATCACGTAAAGAGAACATGACAAAGTGTTCAAAGTGGACCTTTCAGAAGGTCAGCTAGAGTCAAATGTGTCATGTCCATTTATTTATTTATTTATTTATTATATACACTTGCTGATGTCAGTCAGTCTTTTCACTTTGCTTGCATCTGTCCTGTCTTTTGTATTATTGTACAGTAGAGCTGTAATTCTCACTGCTGTCCATTTATCACTGTCACCGCTCGCTCATTTAATTCTCTTCTTTTTACTCAGTGTAAAGTGAAACCACTCTTCCTGTTTCACTGTTTGCTTTTTAGCTTTATTTAGTTTAATGAAACTGAATCGATCTGTGTCATGAATTAAAAGCTGCTGAGATGTGACAGTGTCCACAGTTAAGTGAGTGTAATCAAAAAGAAAACACTGTAAAAACAAATCCGGCATCTGTTTCAAATCCGGCATTTGAAAAGTAAGATTAAAGTTTGTTGCTGAAACACATGTTCTTGACGCCTGTGCTGATGTAAAGCTTTCTTAAATTTTTTATTTAATCTGACTATCGTGTAGGTATAAATTGTCTTTTCTGTTTATGCCTTTTTTCTCCCAATCTAGTATAAGTTGACCCCCAAACTTTACTGTGTCATTCACACTCTTGCTGTAAGGCAATATAATTTCTCATATACTGTACATCAAACTCTTTTTATGTGTTTGAGTTTTTAACTATGACATGTTTCCAAAAGCAGGTAGGCAACACGTATTGGTGTAGATAGATAGGATGGATGGATGGACAGACAGATGGACAGATTGATAGATAAACAGACAGATAAATAAACAGATAGATAAACAGACAGAGATAGATAGATAGATAGATAGATAGAGAGAGAGAGAGAGAGAGAGAGAGAGAGAGAGAGAGAGAGAGAGAGAGAGAGAGAGAGAGAGAGAGAGAGAGAGAGAGAGAGAGAGAGAGAGAGAGAGAGAGAGAGATAGATAGATAGATAGATAGATAGATAGATAGATAGATAGATAGATAGATAGATAGATAGATAGATAGACAATATATGGTATGCAAAAAAAGTATGTGCAACTTGTGCATCTGGCATAATAACAGTAATAGGAGCAGTAGTGTGTATATATCAACAATATATACAGATATATAAGTATAAATATAGAAATAAAGATAGCTATATCATTATAGGTATAATTATATACAATATACAATATATAGGTAGGTAGGTAGGTAGGTAGGTAGGTAGGTAGGTAGGTAGGTAGGTAGGTAGGTAGGTAGGTAGGTAGGTAGGTAGGTAGGTAGGTAGGTAGGTAGGTAGGTAGGTAGGTAGGTAGGTAGGTAGGTAGGTAGGTAGGTAGGTAGGTAGGTAGGTAGGTAGGTAGGTAGATAGATAGATAGATAGATAGATAGATAGATAGATAGATAGATAGATAGATAGATAGATAGATAGATAGATAGAAGCAATAATATGCATTGTTATACATATGAATATAGAGGTGTGTATAGGGATAAATATTAATTTTACAAATATAATAGCAGATATAGGTATGAATGAGTATAATTGTAGTAATATACAAATAATAATAATATTGATAATAATAGCAATAACAGTAGTAATAATAGGCACCCAGGTGGCGCAGCGGGATAATCCGCTAGCACATCAGGGCTGGGATTCTGAACCGCTTGAGTTTCGAACCTCTGCTCTGCTACCGGTCGGCTGGGCGCCCTCTAGCGAGCATAATTGGCAATGCCTGCAGCAGACAAAATTGGCGATTAAAGTCTGCCGGGTGGCAAAAGACTGGACTGAAAGTGGGTGGGTGGGGTCTTCATAAAAAAATAAAAATAATAATAATATAGATTATAACCAATATATATAGGTATAAATTTAAGAATTAAAATAGCCAAGAGGAATATGTAGGATTGTATATGCTGGTGTATGTAAATGAACATGAGTTTAGCATATTAACACACATTGATATAAAATGGTGTAAAGCAATAAGAAAAACCTGACTCCGAGCACCTGTCCATAAAGTAACTGTTTCCCCAAACAGTTAAAATGCCGTGCCGAGCTCCTAATTCTTTTGTCACTTTTACAAAGCTCTCTGATTAACTGTTGTCATAAAGGGACCCGGGGCCAATTAGATTTGCACTGGCTGAGCTTCCTGACGGCATTACAGTTCCGCTGCCATCGCAGAGCGGAGGAGGAGCGGAGTCGAGCTGAGCTTTGCTCCAAAGTTAATTTAAGGTCAATCACAACTCCGACTGTCTGTCTGCTCTGAGCAAAACTCGTCTGGCTCTCTGCGTGATTTGGACTCGTAAAACCTGAGACGGGCCAACGCTAATCATTCCAAGCTAAAAATCCTTATGGTGCAGTCGGTTTTAATTAGTGCGTCTTGTTAAAAAGACACGAAGGCCAAGGGCACATAAGTGTAAATCCGGGAAGATACCAGTAACGAGCGCTACTGTCTGCACTGCTAACCCATAAAGACACACATCAATAACCTTAACAAGCCAGCAGTAGCATCGCCCGGGGCTTTCACATGAGATTACGCTGTAGCCACACTGCAGTCCCATGAAGCAGTCACATCCGGTGGCCTGTTAGTCCGTGACGAGACTCGTATTGAGTACAGGACGTTCTCTCAGAGTCAGGATCTGCTGCTTCCAGCAGGACCTCAGAGATGAGCACTACAGTGTAGATGAATGAAAAGCTATATTGTCGCATTCTATCTATCTATCTATCTATCTATCTATCTATCTATCTATCTATCTATCTATCTATCTATCTATCTATCTATCTATCTATCTATCTTCATCTATCTATCTATCTATCTATCTATCTATCTATCTATCTATCTATCTATCTATCTATCTATCTATCTATCTATCATTTATCTATCTATCTATCTATCTATCTATCTATCTATCTATCTATCTATCTATCTATCTATCTATCTATCTATCTATCTATCTATCATTTATCTATCTATCAATCTGTGTGGATTGTTGTGGTGGAATTCATCAGTTTTAAGAAGACAGAACATGGGTTTGAGTGCTGTGAGTTTTGTAGAATTTTGACAAGGTACTTAACTCTTTAGAGTTTTGAGAAATTAAGCCACTGTTTCTAAAAATGTGTTTAAATGTTTTGGAGGAAAAAACTATAAAGCAGAAATTATTCTCCAGCACTGCACTGGGGAAACTAAACTGCAACCAATTTGTAACTTACCATAAATTCTATTATTTTTTACTGACAAGTCAAAATGATTTTCTGTTTTTTTTAATCTAATGGAAGCAGTAGCTACAATAACAACATGCACAGGGGGCCATTACACCTGTCAGAGATTTATTAAAAGAGTTTAGCGGCACCACCTACACTAGCAGTCAGTGTTGTTGGGTCGAGTTTGGATCTGATGCTTTTAATTCATGTTATACATCAATTATATGTCAAACTTCAATGTTTTGGTTTCGTACAAGAGGATTAGAGCCATGGTTTCTTATTAGGGGTCACCTAGAGTCCTCATATTTGTTTTGGCACAGTTTTTATGTCTGACGACCTTCCTGACATAAACCCACCTCTTAATCCGGGCTTGGGACCTGCACTAAGAGTGCACTGATATGTGTTCCCCACATTGCTGGGTTTATGTAACTGCCATGCTTCCCAATTTAAGAGCCTAACACAGGATTCGAGCCCTTGGAACTCAGAACCTGCTGTTTCCAGCATTACAAGCTCACGATTAGAGCCAAAAGCTGTGCGAGAAGTTATGCAGCAACGTACAGTATGTCCACCAGAGAGGCCTCTTTAAAAATCTTAAAAATTTTTTTTACTAAAGCTTTAATTATAAATAATAAAATAGGCAGCACAATGGCTTAGTGGGTAGCACTGTCGCCTCACAGCAAAAGGGTCCTGGGTTTGATTCCCAGGTGAAGCAGTCCAGATCCTTTTCTGTGTGGAGTTTGCATGTTCTCCGGTGTCTGTGTGGGTTTCCTCCGGGAGCTCTGTTTTCCTTGCACAGTACAAAGACATGTAGTCAGGCTAATTGAAGACAATATATTGCCCTTTGTGTGTGTGTGTGTGTGTGTGTTTGCCCTGTGATGGACTGGTGACCTGTCCAGTGTTTTCTACTTTTCGCCCAGTGAGCTGTACCCACCGTGACCCTGAATTGGATAAAGCAGCGGCAAAACAGACAATAAATGAATGAATGAATAATAAAATATAACGTTTAAGGTAGTGCTTGGTGTCACCGGTCTTTTACAATGAATGAGTTACACAGTCCAGCTACTCTGAGTTTTTAAAGCTGCTCTGGGTTTAATTAAACTGTTTCCTAGACGAGCTGCACTTTTCTTCTAATATCTGTGTATTCACAAGGCTCCGTCCCCCCTCTTCTGAACACTTCACGTTTATTTATGAGGATTCACCCATTCTGGCCCAGGCAGAGCACGGCTTAATTAGCTGCTATAAAGGTGCAGAGCGTTTAAAGCCGATCAATCAGAGTAATTAGACTGTGTTTGCTTACGCGGCTGCAGTTCATCTTTTCTCATTTCCAGCGGCCCACCTTTGAGACGCGGAGTCTCCCTCCACCGAACAGGATTAGATAACTTATTAGTCTCTAATATGAAGAACACAGCGACCTGTCAGTGTCAACATTAGCATACACAATAGGGTCTGAAGTGCTACACACACACAGACACACACACACACACACACACAAACTGTCCTCAAACTTCCCACAAAGTTTTCTGGTAATAATTTTATACCCTCGTTAATAAGGAGTGTGGCTGAAACACCTGAACTTAATAATTAGGAGGGGCCGTATAGTGTATTATACTGTACTGAGATCTACACCAAGGTCTAAAAATCTTTGTTATTTAGCCACAAAAAAGGAAGGCAGAATGGAAGGAAGAAAGCAGGAATGGACGGAGAGAGGAAGGTAGAAATTAAGTTCTTAAATACCTGTTTATTTATTTGTTGATCATTCTCATAACAGATACACTTATGGGCCATGATGGCACTATCAGTTTAGGGCAGTTGAGGTTAGTGCTGCCTGTTGGCTTGGTGGGTAGCACTGTCGCCTCACAGCGACAAGG